>NC_140594.1:779534161-780734161 GCF_964204655.1 Triturus cristatus
AAGTAGAGGAGGGCTCCCCAGTCTTGTCCAGACATCTGAATCGGGCCTTCAGGAGCCCAAAATCCTGTTCCACTGGCCGCTGTGTTCTTCCATGAGCCTTATTGAAGCAGACTTCCCCTGTCATTGTAGGATTCCTCAGTGGTACCAACAACTATGGCCGGTTGTTATGCGATGAGCCTCCTAGATGGAAGATAGAAAGAACTGCAACAATGAGTTACACACTTTCAGATCATGCTACCTGACCTTACCCAGTCAATTTTTGGACAGATTACACTTAACTACAAGTAGACTGGGAATGCTTCAAAGAGTACAAAATGCAGCAGCCCAGATGTTACTAAGAATTCTGAAATGGCTTACCATTAGTCCCGGTCTTGCTGAACTACACTGGCTCCCCATTAAGCACAGATTCTCTTTCAAAGCACTCTGTTTTACGCATAGGATACTGAATCAGAGGGGTCCTAGCTACCTTTTCCCCCTGATTAAAGCTTATATCCCCTCCAGGCATCTTAGATCCGGTGAAGCAACTCTGGCAGTGATCCCTAGAGTGCACAGAATACGACTGGGGGCAGCTATTTTAGACTACGGCAGTCAAGCTGTGGAATTCAATGCCACTGAACCTGAGACTCGAACCTTCAGAGGCGAGGTTTTGTAAAAACCTTAAGACTTGACTCTTTAGGCAGAGTTAGTAGAATGAGTGGACCTTAATTGTTTCTGACTCTATCTGACTACGATGTGGTGCTACGACCTAGTGCGGGGACACTCCATGGAGTGACCAGGTGCTCTACAAATCTCTTAAATAAATAAATAAAATAAGCCAGGCTCTCTTCGGTAGTAGTTGTGACATCAGTTGGGGTGTAGTGCTGTTCCGCAGTTTGAAGGAATCATGGGCAGATCCTGGGAACTTGGCACATATTTTTGAGCTGTAAAAATCTGCGAAGCAGACAACTTGTACATTGATAGATTGGAAGTGCTTTCTGTTGCGAAACACTTGCTTCCTGGCTGGCGGTGGTACTAAGGCAATAAGTGTGCCATCAATGGATCCAATCACATGTAACATATGACCAAAAGCATAGAAATCCACCATCACAGTGGCTAAATCCTCACGTCTGGGGAACTAGATGTAGCTGGCCAAGTGTCTCAAAAGTGCTGCTAGCATCTCCTGGAGTACCAGACAGAACATAGGTTGTGACATCCCACCTGAAATAGCAACAGTGAATTGAAACACACCTGAGGCCAAAAAAATGCAATACAGATATAAGTTTCACAAGTGGTGGGATTGATGTAGGATAAGTGATAGGAGGTTTGAGGTCAGGCTCCAACTGATGTCATAAGTCCAGTATTGTTTGACGATTCAAATGAAATGTCTGAATCACATGTCACTCTTCCATGGTCTGATGATCTGGAAATGGGTGGTACACTAGAGCCTGGCCTCTCCTCCTTCTCCCAGGGTACCAATGTGATGACTAACACAAAAATGTATTTTGGTCACAATGTGCAGAGTAACATATGTGAAGAGTAAGGCAAAAGTTATGTGTCTGAACATTAATGCTTCATTAAGCAGTACACATTTCACTTCATCATTGACAAATCTTGAAAATCCACTAGTCATTCCCAAGGTGGCCTTTACAAGGCTGTAACAGAAATGTTCACATCATCAATTCAGAAAATGTAAATTGCCTCAATAGTGAAGGGTAGCATAATATTTCATTTGAAATACCGCCAACCACAGTGTACAGTGCGCCGCATACATTTTGCCTATGTGCACAGTAATGCACTACACTGATGAAATTTTCCACTGGACTTGACATGGGAATCGAGCATTTCAAATGTAAACATGTTTGCCCTCATGTGTAGTGGTGGTGACTCACTTAAGTGTCACCAATACAATTTTCCCCAATCGCAAACGTGGCGGATGCCTGATCTCACTCATAGGGCATGTTGAACATATGCCACTGGTGGAAGTCGACTGCGCAGTGGGCGGTCACATACATGGCGGACACAGCAATATGCTAACGTTGGTGATAGTGACAGACACAGCTTAAGGGCTGTGTGCACCAATGCTGAGGACCTCGTATGCGGCCGTTGGAAAAAATCTCACTTGCCTCCTGGCACTGCTGCTATCAACACCTCCTCCATTTTAGCTGCTGTTTGCAACCTCTGGGAGTAATCATGGCAAGCACTGCACGGAAGAGGACCCTGCATTTCACTCCAGAGGAGCTGGATGCCCTGGTGGTTGAGGTTCTTCTACCTGTATGCCAAGCTCTATGGCTCACAAGAGGAACAGATGCATTTATCAGAAACATATTTAACTACATTTCACTGCTTCCTTTTCATTCCCATGGGCTACAATGTGCCCATGAGTGCCAGAGTGCAAGCATTATGTTGATTGCATACATTGTGTGCTTCCTACATAGGACACACTCGTAATGGATGATGGTGCCTGGACTTTGTGGCGAGAAAGCCACCATTGGAATGTGTGATAAGGGTAATTTCTACTTGTGTTACATACATATCTTTATGCTGGGCTCAAGTTCATAGTAGCTACAGTTAGTTCTCAAATCACATCATGGTATATGTGAATATTTATGTATAGGCTTAACACCATGATCCATGTCTGTATACTGTTATAAGCATTTGAGGATGATGTTAGCCACGTGTACCATCCCAAAGATCACTCAGCCCACTTCAGACTTTGTACAACAGTTGTCTGGGAGGTAGCTATACCTCAGAGATCCCTTCAGAGTGCCACATAACCGTATGTTCACATATGAGATGGGAAGAAGTTTAACTTTAATGTATTGAATTGCTGGAACAGTGAGGTTCATGTGGGCTCAGTAACCTTAGCCTGCAGAGAGCAAGGCCTGACAATGATATGTAGGCAGTCTGGGCCATGACCGAGCATGGGCCAGAGTTATTGTGGGAGGGTAACTGATCAACAGAGTAATGTCCCTGTAGACTGAATAGATTTAGAAATGTGAACAATCTGCTTAGCTACAATATTCCCTTTCACACAACACATACAATGATAAGTTGATTGTCATCCCTGTTACAGTTATGGAAAAAGGGGTGTCCTCTGATGGTAGTACAAACAACACAAACATATTATGACTTACTGGGATATTTAAATAAGTAGTCCACATGTCCACACAGTCCCCAGAGAGGTAGCTCTCAGTGTCACACATACCCAACCTTACCTTCTGAGCTTAGTCTTGGGATGTTGTGTATAGTATGGTGCTCAACTCTATGGACCATATGCATCAGTGCAATATGTAGGATGGACCTGGCCTACATGGTGTTAGTGGGCTGCCTCAGTCAGTGTAGGTCATGACCAGGGTTGAGGTTAGTTATCAGGTGAGAACACAAGTGTGTATCCATGCTTTATTTGTGCTTAGCATGTTACATGTACACATGTTATATGTTGACTCTTGGTGAAGGCTTGTGCTACATGTTAATGTAATGTGCATCATCTCAAACTTCCAGTTACAATCGGTTTCTACATCTATTGCATCCATACAGGTCAACACAGATCAGAAGAAGGCCATTTGGAGAGCCATCGCCCGAAAGGTGCGGACCCTGGGGGTCTTCAACTGAGGTAGTGCCCACTGCAGAAAGAGGTGGGAAGATCTAGGGCGATGGACCTAGAAGATCACAGAGGTCCAGCTGGGGAAATTCTCAGAACGTGGAAGGGGCACGTGATGCACCCTGACCCCCCTGATGGCCCACATACCGGCTGTGACCAACTTGCCGCTTCATGGGCAGTTGAGGGCCCAACAGTAGCTACATTGGGGTGAGTCCTGGCCTGAGTCATATATGTCGTATTGCCAAGTTTGAGAGTTACAGACAGGTATTTTACCAACCATATTGGTGGTGGCCCATGTGCCACACACAAGATGAGTCATTGTTAGTGTAAGTGTGGTAGTAGGTACAGGCTGCTATGCTGTGGCTTTTGTTTTTCTGGTCTGGAACACACCATAATCCAGTCCACATCTAATTCTCTCCTTTTGAGCAGGCACCTGGCTGAGTGAAGTGAGTAATCATCTCATGTTCTCAGTAAATCTGAGTGGCAATTTTACCACACAAGCATTTTTTCTTGCTTCTGTGAGGATGGATGTACCCTCACTACTGTCTCTCATGGGATGGCAGCCCTATTACATGTGACATAGAGTACTGGTTGTACAGTGAAGTGAGAGTGCAAACATGCCATCAGCATTAGTGCCTACATATTGGCCAGTGTGAATTTGCCAGTTGATGAATCATCTGCAATAGTTTTTCAATTCACTCATTTACTGACTGGTGACATGCATGAGGGAGTGAGATGTAGAACTGTGGAGAATCATATATGAGTGTCTACGCTGATCCTGACAAGGCGCTCTGAGTTTGCAACACCAAAGAGTGGTGTGATGTGCCTGCCCAATGGGACTCTAAGGCTCTCACATCTTCATGTCATAGATGTTCAGGGACACCCAAAACCTTCAAAGTTGGATTGGCTTGTGGATATACAATCTAAGACTGGCATTATCACCTGTAACAAGCAGGATAGCGGATGTTCATATGACTATATGGAGTGATATGCTGTATGAACTCAGAGTATCTATCTCCCAAATATTTGGACCTCAATGGTTTCAGGGACTGTTATATGATAAATTTGATACATAGCTAAACTACATATATCCAGCTTTCATTTGACTTTTCAGGTAGTGGACATATATGTAATTTGGAGCGCAAAGTGTCATTGGTATGCAATGAGCATTTGCATGTAACATGATGTTGGCCACAACAATAATTGATGGTACATTGGTATTGAATTTGACCTCCATGGTATCATGATGTGTTCTGAGTAATAGTTAGATTTGTTCGACTCTGGGCCTTGTGGGAGCATTGTGTAAATCTAACACTTGGATCCCTCCTATTTGGTTACTCCTTTTTACAATGATATACAACAAGTTCAAATGTACGGAAGGTGATCAACTGTCCTAGTAGGGACATAAGGATGGAGTGTAGACAATTCCATCAATGCATTTGGGCCTGTCTGGGGTTATGACATGAGTAGGACCAACTGTTTGCAGGTTATGTAGCATGTAAGCATGTGCTCATGCTAAATTTACAGCCTATGGAGTAAACCCTGGAGGTAGTGTGATATGTGGACTTCTTCTATGTTTTCTGTTGATTTGTATTGGTCAGGTGTGGAAATGAGGTTGCAATAAACTGATTTTACATGCCATTTCAAATACATCCAGTGCAAGCGGAGGAGAAGTGGCCAGCGTCAGTGGGGACACAGCTGGTCACAGCGGTTCTAGACATGAGACCTCACACACAGAGGGACCCAGTGACCAGGAGGGTTAGAGGAGTACTCCAGAGGACAGCATCTCAAACTGGTCATCATCTGAGTCATCCTCCGGTGGACGCTCCCGAGTGGTGACTGGCTCAACAGAATCAGTTCCACCGTCATCGTTGTCCACCACACCCAGTTCCATCACCATCCAAAAGTTGGCCGTTCCCGCTCTCCTAAGAGGGGAGCGATCTACTTTACTCCAGGCTCCCCAGCCTCCTATTAGCCCAGCTGCCCTGAGTGAGGAGGCTAATGACATCCTGAGAAGCATCTCTGTGGGTCAGACAGCAATTATGAATGCCGTCCAGGGGAAAGCAACCAGCTGACCCTGATTGTTGCTTACCTGGAAGGTATTCACACTGCAATGTCTGGCCTACAGAGATCTTTTCAGGCTCTGGCCCCCTCCAACCATCCCAACCTTCCACCCCCCTCCTGCAACTTTCCTATTCCAAATTCCCTATTCCCATTCCTATCCCAAGCACATGCACACCTAAGCATGCACACACGTCATCAGACACAAACACCACACACAAATGCAAGACATCAAAAAAACTCAAACATACATGCACACATCGGAGACTCTCCTCCCTCCCTCACCACCCCCACCACCCCCAGTATACCCCCAGGCACCACAGCAACACATATAGAGCCCTACAAAGACACTCCCATACCTGCAGGCATGGCACCTGTACCCCAAGAGATCCCTCCACAACCCACAACATTCCCGCAGACACCAAAAGAACATCTACAGACCCCTCCACAAAACCCAGCATTCCTGCAGATACCACACCAACAACCACAGACCCCACCATATCACCCAGCATTCCCAGAGACACCACACCAATAGCCACAGGCCCCTTCAAAACACACAGCATCCCCGGAGTAACAACACCAACAGCCACAGACCCCCGACAACACCCAGCATTACAACAGACCCCTTTACAACACGCAAAATTCCCACATACACATACACATAATACACCCCTGAGCTTTCCCTACTGTTGCACTCACTGGAGTGGGAACAGTTATTTGTACCCCTCTGCTATCCAACACTTTCCCTACTGTTGCACTTACTGGAGTAGGAATAGTAATTTGTACCCCTCTGCTAGCCAACACTTTCCCTACTTTTACAATTATTGGAGTGGGAATAGTAAATATCATCCCGCCACTACCCAACACTTTCCCTACTGTGCACTCACTGGAGTGGAAATACTAATTTTTACCCCTCCACTATCTAACACTTTCCCTACTGTTGTACTCACTGGAGTGGGAAAACAAATTTTTACCCCTCCGCTATCCAACACTTTCCCTACTGTTGCACTCACTTGAGTTGGAATAGTAATTTTTACCCCACTGCTATCTAACACTTTCCCTTCTTTTGCAATCACCGGAGTGAGAATAGTAATTTTTACCCCTGCGCTATCCAACACTTTACCTGCTGTTGCACTCACTGGAGTGGGAATAAAAATTTTTACCCCTCCACTATCCAACACTTTCCCTACTGTTGTACTCACTGGAGTGCGAAAACAAATTTTTACCCCTCCGCTATCCAACACTTTCCCTACTGTTGCACTCACTTGAGTTGGAATAGTAATTTTTACCCCACTGCTATCTAACACTTTCCCTTCTTTTGCAATCACCGAAGTGAGAATAGTAATTTTTACCCCTGCGCTATCCAACACTTTACCTGCTGTTGCACTCACTGGAGTGGGAATACTAATTTTTACCCCTCCACTATCCAACACTTTCCCTACTGTTGTACTCACTGGAGTGGGAAAACAAATTTTTACCCCTCCGCTATCCAACACTTTCCCTACTGTTGCACTCACTTGAGTTGGAATAGTAATTTTTACCCCACTGCTATCTGACTCTTTCACTTCTTTTGCAATCACTGGAGTGAGAATAGTAATGTTTACCCCTGCGCTATCCAACACTTTACCTACTGTTGCACTAACTGGAGTGGGAATAGTAATTTTTACCCCTGTGCTATCCAACACTTTCCCTCCTGTTGCACACACTGGAGTGGGAATAGTAATTTGTACCCCTTCGCTATACAACGCTTTACCTACTATTACAATTATTAGAGTGGGAATAGTAAATGTTATCCCGCCACTATCCAACACTTTCCCTACTGTGCACTCAATGGAGTTGGAATAGTAATTTTTAGCCAACTGCTATCCAATACTTTCCCTACTTTTGCACTCACTGGAGTTGGAATAGTAGATTTTACCCCATCGCTATCCAACACTTTCCCTACTTTTGCACTCACCGGATTGGGAATAGTAATTTTTACCTCTGCGCTATCCAACACTTTCCCTACTGTTGCACTCACTGGAGTGGGAATAGTAATTTTTACCCCTCTGCTATCCAACACTTTCAGTACTTTTACAATTATTGGAGTGGGAATAGTAAATGTTATCCCACAACTACCCAACACTTTCCCAAATATGCGCTCACTATAGTGGGAATAGTCATTTTTACCCCTGCACTATCCAACACTTTCCCTACTTTTGTACTTACTGGAGTGGGAATAGTAATTTTTACCCCTCCGCTATCCAACACTTTCCCTACCGTTGCACTCACTTGAGTTGGAATAGTAGTTTTTACCCCACTGCTATCCTACACTTTCCCTACTTTTGCACTCATTAGAGTGAGAATAATAATTTATACCCCTGCGCTATCCAACACTTTCCCTACTGTTGCACTCACTCGAGTGGGATTAGTAATTTTTACTCCTCCACTATCCAATACTGTCCCTACTGTTGCACTTACTGGAGTAGGAATAGTAATTTGTACCCCTTTGCTATCCAACACTTTCCCTACTTTTACAATTATTAGAGTGGGAATCGTAAATGTTATCCCACCACTATCCAACACTTTCCCTACTGTGCACTAACTGGAGTTGGAAAAGTAATTTTTACCCCTCCGCTATCCATCACTTTCCCTACATTTGCACTCACTGGAGTTGGAAAAGTAATTTTTACCCCACCTCTATCCAACACTTTCCCTACTTTTGCATTCACTGGAGTGGGAATAGTAATTTTTACCCCTGCACTATCCAACACTTTCCCTATTGTTGCACTCAATGGAGTGGGAATAGTAATTTTTACCCCACCGCTCAACTCCTTCCCTACTGTTGCACTTACTGGAGTAGGAATAGTAATTTTTACCCCTGCGCTATCCAACACTTTCCCTACTGTTGCACTCACTGGAGTGGGAATAGTAATTTTTACCCTTCCGCTATCCAACACTTTCCCTACTATTGTTCTTACTGTAGTAGGAATAGTAATTTGCACCCCTCCGCTATCCAACCCTTTCCCTACTTTTACAATTATTGGAGTGGGAATAGTAAATGTTATCCCGCAACTACCCAACACTTTCCCTGCTGTTTCCCTACTGTGCACTGTGATTTAATTCATTATATTGTTTTAATTATAATAAATCTACTTTGTTTTTATATACATTTTATTATTTAACATAGTTAATATTTATTATTTTCATATATATATATATGTATATATATATATATATGTTCAACAAGGGCTCAGCAATGAAGAAGCACTCCACAGCAGGTAGGTTTCAAAACCTCACTTTAATCTTGCGTGTGAGGGCGACGTTCCATCCGTAATTCAAACCTTTTACCCAACGCGTTTCAAAGCTGTACGCTCTTTCCTCAGGGGTATGAAAGCTGCTGCAGCTGTCAAAAAGTCTCACGTGTGTTTAAATAGCCTCTCGTCTGCTTGCTTAGTAGCGTGCATTGTGGAACTTGTATTGTTTTATTTAACCCACAGTGGGTCCCGCAGTATAACTTCCAAATTTAAAATTTAAAGGTCACAGTAATTTATCTTGACCTCACTGTGATATTGAAGCCCCCAGTGGGCCCCGGCATGTAAACGTCACCTTCCATAGTTTATCGCACTGCTGCGCCATCTCGCACTTGAAAGTTCGTGTGCATACGGCCCCATGCTCCGGCGGCTCCTTCCTCAGTACCTGGGTGGTGCTCCTTCCACGACGCAGCTGTTGTGTCAATATGTGTTCAACAAGGGCTCAGCAATGAAGAAGCACTCCACAGCAGGTAGGTTTCAAAACCTCACTTTAATCTTGCGTGTGAGGGCGACGTTCCATCCGTAATTCAAACCTTTTACCTATTTACTGTGTCCCGCTGGTTTCTCTGTAGTGGAGGAACCTCTTGGTGGATATTTTGCACGTTTTCCACTGACGTGCTTGGGGGACCCACCTGTCAAGTTGGCTAGAGCAACATGGGGAAGAGCCGCCGCTCAGTTTCGCTTACCTCCAAGGGATTGGATCTGTTTTGGCCCCTGCATCCGAGACCAGTATCGCACTGTAGTCTGTAACTTCACAGCAGGACCAGCTGATTGCAGCGAGGTTTTCAGAACCGCTGGACTCGGTTTGATGCGGTATGGTGCATGGTGGAGACCCAGGAGAGGACATCCAGCACTCACTACGGGATTTCAGGAGTCCTTTTTGAAAACGTTTCTTTCATTCTGCCGAGATGGTGCAGTGTGGGATTTGCAGTCTCCCGAGGAGGCAGCAGTGACGTTTCAAGTAAGGAGACTCAGCTGGGCTCCCACGATTGGGAGCAGAATTACCGCCTAAAGAACGGACTGATGCAAAGCACTGGTGCAACAAGGCATATGATTAGGGCAGTTAGCCGAAACGCGTAATGCCGTCAGTGTTGAATAAACCTCTTTTTCTGGAATCCTCACTGTGTCCCTCTGGTTTCTCTGTAGCGGAGGAGCCTCTTGGTGGATATATATATATATATATATATTTTCAAACAATGTGCCTTGCGCATGGGAGGTCACTCGACATTGCTTCTCTGTAAAATGCAGCATGCCGTCTTGTTTCTCTTAAAATAGTATAAATTGCCGACGCGTTTCAGGATATCAAATCCCTTCTTCATGGGCAGCAAACAAGCAACTGAAACTCTCGTGGTAAAGATGTTTCCTTTAATTACTTCATTTAGTATGACCGCCCCCAGTGGGCGTGTTGTCCATTGCCTTCTGGGACATTGAGTCCTACCATGCGAGAGAAACTTTTTCCTTTGGTAAGGTCAGGTGCATAGTTCGCATTAACAATCCTTTTTAACCTTAGTAGGTGGAACCAAGATTGCAGGCTTGATTTGCATGTGAAGCGCTGTACTGTCAAAGCCCTGAAAGTTCAGAACTGCAGTCTCACAAGCTGGTTTGCACGTCTCCCCCAGTCTGTGATGGTGCTCCTCCCCACGGCTGGCCGCCGTGTAAATACTTTCAAACAATGTGCCTTGCGCATGGGAGGTCACTCGACATTGCTTCTCTGTAAAATGCAGCATGCCGTCTTGTTTCTCTTAAAATAGTATAAATTGCCGACGCGTTTCAGGATATCAAATCCCTTCTTCATGGGCAGCAAACAAGCAACTGAAACTCTCGTGGTAAAGATGTTTCCTTTAATTACTTCATTTAGTATGACCGCCCCCAGTGGGCGTGTTGTCCATTGCCTTCTGGGACATTGAGTCCTACCATGCGAGAGAAACTTTTTCCTTTGGTAAGGTCAGGTGCATAGTTCGCATTAACAATCCTTTTTAACCTTAGTAGGTGGAACCAAGATTGCAGGCTTGATTTGCATGTGAAGCGCTGTACTGTCAAAGCCCTGAAAGTTCAGAACTGCAGTCTCACAAGCTGGTTTGCACGTCTCCCCCAGTCTGTGATGGTGCTCCTCCCCACGGCTGGCCGCCGTGTAAATACTTTCAAACAATGTGCCTTGCGCATGGGAGGTCACTCGACATTGCTTCTCTGTAAAATGCAGCATGCCGTCTTGTTTCTCTTAAAATAGCATAAATTGCCGACGCGTTTCAGGATATCAAATCCCTTCTTCATGGGCAGCAAACAAGCAACTGAAACTCTCGTGGTAAAGATGTTTCCTTTAATTACTTCATTTAGTATGACCGCCCCCAGTGGGCGTGTTGTCCATTGCCTTCTGGGACATTGAGTCCTACCATGCGAGAGAAACTTTTTCCTTTGGTAAGGTCAGGTGCATAGTTCGCATTAACAATCCTTTTTAACCTTAGTAGGTGGAACCAAGATTGCAGGCTTGATTTGCATGTGAAGCGCTGTACTGTCAAAGCCCTGAAAGTTCAGAACTGCAGTCTCACAAGCTGGTTTGCACGTCTCCCCCAGTCTGTGATGGTGCTCCTCCCCACGGCTGGCCGCCGTGTAAATACTTTCAAACAATGTGCCTTGCGCATGGGAGGTCACTCGACATTGCTTCTCTGTAAAATGCAGCATGCCGTCTTGTTTCTCTTAAAATAGTATAAATTGCCGACGCGTTTCAGGATATCAAATCCCTTCTTCATGGGCAGCAAACAAGCAACTGAAACTCTCGTGGTAAAGATGTTTCCTTTAATTACTTCATTTAGTATGACCGCCCCCAGTGGGCGTGTTGTCCATTGCCTTCTGGGACATTGAGTCCTACCATGCGAGAGAAACTTTTTCCTTTGGTAAGGTCAGGTGCATAGTTCGCATTAACAATCCTTTTTAACCTTAGTAGGTGGAACCAAGATTGCAGGCTTGATTTGCATGTGAAGCGCTGTACTGTCAAAGCCCTGAAAGTTCAGAACTGCAGTCTCACAAGCTGGTTTGCACGTCTCCCCCAGTCTGTGATGGTGCTCCTCCCCACGGCTGGCCGCCGTGTAAATACTTTCAAACAATGTGCCTTGTGCATGGGAGGTCACTCGACATTGCTTCTCTGTAAAATGCAGCATGCCGTCTTGTTTCTCTTAAAATAGTATAAATTGCCGACGCGTTTCAGGATATCAAATCCCTTCTTCATGGGCAGCAAACAAGCAACTGAAACTCTCGTGGTAAAGATGTTTCCTTTAATTACTTCATTTAGTATGACCGCCCCCAGTGGGCGTGTTGTCCATTGCCTTCTGGGACATTGAGTCCTACCATGCGAGAGAAACTTTTTCCTTTGGTAAGGTCAGGTGCATAGTTCGCATTAACAATCCTTTTTAACCTTAGTAGGTGGAACCAAGATTGCAGGCTTGATTTGCATGTGAAGCGCTGTACTGTCAAAGCCCTGAAAGTTCAGAACTGCAGTCTCACAAGCTGGTTTGCACGTCTCCCCCAGTCTGTGATGGTGCTCCTCCCCACGGCTGGCCGCCGTGTAAATACTTTCAAACAATGTGCCTTGCGCATGGGAGGTCACTCGACATTGCTTCTCTGTAAAATGCAGCATGCCGTCTTCTTTCTCTTAAAATAGTATAAATTGCCGACGCGTTTCAGGATATCAAATCCCTTCTTCATGGGCAGCAAACAAGCAACTGAAACTCTCGTGGTAAAGATGTTTCCTTTAATTACTTCATTTAGTATGACCGCCCCCAGTGGGCGTGTTGTCCATTGCCTTCTGGGACATTGAGTCCTACCATGCGAGAGAAACTTTTTCCTTTGGTAAGGTCAGGTGCATAGTTCGCATTAACAATCCTTTTTAACCTTAGTAGGTGGAACCAAGATTGCAGGCTTGATTTGCATGTGAAGCGCTGTACTGTCAAAGCCCTGAAAGTTCAGAACTGCAGTCTCACAAGCTGGTTTGCACGTCTCCCCCAGTCTGTGATGGTGCTCCTCCCCACGGCTGGCCGCCGTGTAAATACTTTCAAACAATGTGCCTTGTGCATGGGAGGTCACTCGACATTGCTTCTCTGTAAAATGCAGCATGCCGTCTTGTTTCTCTTAAAATAGTATAAATTGCCGACGCGTTTCAGGATATCAAATCCCTTCTTCATGGGCAGCAAACAAGCAACTGAAACTCTCGTGGTAAAGATGTTTCCTTTAATTACTTCATTTAGTATGACCGCCCCCAGTGGGCGTGTTGTCCATTGCCTTCTGGGACATTGAGTCCTACCATGCGAGAGAAACTTTTTCCTTTGGTAAGGTCAGGTGCATAGTTCGCATTAACAATCCTTTTTAACCTTAGTAGGTGGAACCAAGATTGCAGGCTTGATTTGCATGTGAAGCGCTGTACTGTCAAAGCCCTGAAAGTTCAGAACTGCAGTCTCACAAGCTGGTTTGCACGTCTCCCCCAGTCTGTGATGGTGCTCCTCCCCACGGCTGGCCGCCGTGTAAATACTTTCAAACAATGTGCCTTGCGCATGGGAGGTCACTCGACATTGCTTCTCTGTAAAATGCAGCATGCCGTCTTGTTTCTCTTAAAATAGTATAAATTGCCGACGCGTTTCAAGGCACATTGTTTGAAAGTATTTACACGGCGGCCAGCCATGGGGAGGAGCACCATCACAGACTGGGGGAGACGTGCAAACCAGCTTGTGAGACTGCAGTTCTGAACTTTCAGGGCTTTGACAGTACAGCGCTTCACATGCAAATCAAGCCTGCAATCTTGGTTCCACCTACTAAGGTTAAAAAGGATTGTTAATGCGAACTATGCACCTGACCTTACCAAAGGAAAAAGTTTCTCTCGCATGGTAGGACTCAATGTCCCAGAAGGCAATGGACAACACGCCCACTGGGGGCGGTCATACTAAATGAAGTAATTAAAGGAAACATCTTTACCACGAGAGTTTCAGTTGCTTGTTTGCTGCCCATGAAGAAGGGATTTGATATCCTGAAACGCGTCGGCAATTTATACTATTTTAAGAGAAACAAGACGGCATGCTGCATTTTACAGAGAAGCAATGTCGAGTGACCTCCCATGCGCAAGGCACATTGTTTGAAAGTATTTACACGGCGGCCAGCCGTGGGGAGGAGCACCATCACAGACTGGGGGAGACGTGCAAACCAGCTTGTGAGACTGCAGTTCTGAACTTTCAGGGCTTTGACAGTACAGCGCTTCACATGCAAATCAAGCCTGCAATCTTGGTTCCACCTACTAAGGTTAAAAAGGATTGTTAATGCGAACTATGCACCTGACCTTACCAAAGGAAAAAGTTTCCCTCGCATGGTAGGACTCAATGTCCCAGAAGGCAATGGACAACACGCCCACTGGGGGCGGTCATACTAAATGAAGTAATTAAAGGAAACATCTTTACCACGAGAGTTTCAGTTGCTTGTTTGCTGCCCATGAAGAAGGGATTTGATATCCTGAAACGCGTCGGCAATTTATACTATTTTAAGAGAAACAAGACGGCATGCTGCATTTTACAGAGAAGCAATGTCGAGTGACCTCCCATGTGCAAGGCACATTGTTTGAAAGTATTTACACGGCGGCCAGCCGTGGGGAGGAGCACCATCACAGACTGGGGGAGACGTGCAAACCAGCTTGTGAGACTGCAGTTCTGAACTTTCAGGGCTTTGACAGTACAGCGCTTCACATGCAAATCAAGCCTGCAATCTTGGTTCCACCTACTAAGGTTAAAAAGGATTGTTAATGCGAACTATGCACCTGACCTTACCAAAGGAAAAAGTTTCTCTCGCATGGTAGGACTCAATGTCCCAGAAGGCAATGGACAACACGCCCACTGGGGGCGGTCATACTAAATGAAGTAATTAAAGGAAACATCTTAACCACGAGAGTTTCAGTTGCTTGTTTGCTGCCCATTGTGGAAATATGGATTTTTATGATCAGTTATGTCCCCTATCTTGGACCCCAACGGTTTCATGTATAAATCACAAGTACATGTATGTTCCCTCCAGTTCCAGTTATGAAGACGCAAACACATGTGCGTCCACCGTCAACATGTCCTCTTTCAGATCCGCCATGAATGGGCCGGATATTCTATTCCTAAGTGTGAAAGGCCACCGGCTTTATATGGTTCATTTATCCCATTTTTACAGTCCAGGCGAGTAGGCCCTGATTCTGCCATTAAGCCTTTTCCTGCCTTCTGCCTCTGAAAGCTCCAGTCTGAGCTCGCATCTGTATCCATGAACTTTGTCCTACTCCCTGTGCGGCTAACGGTGCCTGACTCAACCTGTCTGCTTGCCAAAAACTGTATTTCACCTTCGAGATTATCTGCTCCGCTCCCCATCCAATGCATTCCTGTCTAGTAGTTTAAGTAAACATTCTTCCAGCTACCGAGCAAAGGGCCCGGCTTCTCTGTCTTTCTGCAAGTAATTCATAGCCCTGTTACTATGGAAGATTTCTGCCCTCGCATCTAGTGTAGACACTTAGACGCTTGTACACGCACTAACAGTCAGTATAGTCAGTATAGAATAAGATTCTATTCTAAGAGACCTCTCTTTTTGGATAACATAGTTCTTTAAACATAGGATGTTAGATATGATTTGGGATTAGGTTGACATAACCCCAGACTTCTGTCTCCACATGTAGAGCTAAATGTCAAGTCCCCTTCACCCCCTAGTTGCACGTCAATCACACGTCATGCTGCTGCGCGCGCATCTCTGCCAAGTATTTCTGCTGACATTGCGAAATTCTTTCATGGAACCACCCATTTGTGACATCATAGCTAAATGACGTTCTTTTGTTACGCCTAGTTACACCCATTTTAGTTACGCATGTATGATTTTATCTCTGTTATCAACTGTTACGCCTCCTGCATCTGTTTCACTATAATGCCTCTTCTATAAATATGATTATCTGTCAATAAAGTATGGTCCTTCACTTCCTGAACCTTCGTGGTGATGGAATATGGAGTCCATCAATTCGAATTGATTTTGGAATAAAGCCCGTTCCGAACCTCTAATACCACGGATTCTGCCTCTTATTTTACTGAGCTATTATTATAGATTTTCCGCATCAAATTAAGTACCGGTAATTAAATTATTTACCACATATATGGCGCCCGAATAGGGACACTTTCTCATCTCACGCGCCGGAGGTGCGTTGCAGGCCCGGTCTCCTGTCACAGCTGGACGGACAACAACGCGTACCCACAGGATTTCCTGTATCTCCCTCCTGCCGAGCGGGGGTAACTGAGGCTGCGATCAACACCCAGACGAGGCGGTGAGAAGTGCAAAGTATCCCGACCAGAGCCTAGCTGAGAGAGCAAGATCCGAGGTATACAGAGGCCCACCAGTTTCCGAGGTTCCGAAGTTTCGAGTCGAGTCCAGTCCGGTTCAAGTCCAGTTCAGTTCAGTTCCGAGGCCTTCCGTTCCGAGCTACCCGGTGAGTACCATTGTCGGGGAGGCGTTCTGACGTGCACATAGGTTGTGCCGGTCAAGACGGGTTTGGGTACACAAATCCGGTCTGCACTGTTTCAGCAGTGTATCTGTACTGTTTAGCAGTATATCAAGTATGTCTAGTATATAATTCAGAATTACCTAGTTAGTGCCGAGTATTATGCTTAGTGACTAGTTCCCTAAATAGTCATCATTGTTGTTTATTAAATGTTAAATGTTAAAATGTTTTAAATACGTTCTGCATATTGTGGTGTGAATGACTGTTCATTATTGTGTTTTGTTGTATTAAACGTGTTCAAAATTAGGTATCAGATCAGTTCTCAATATGCCGCTCTTTTCGAAATTAAGACAGATAAAAACTAGAAAAGGGGTACTAGAAGAAGCTGTTCCCATTCCTCCTAGGGACACTCCAGGGTACTTTATGTATCATAAACATGGCCTAGACGCCATATTATTTCTTGATTTATGGGTAGACTACACCAAGGAATTACCAGAAAGTCAGAGGTGGCCCGCAGCTGGGACCTGGGATGCAGATTGCATCATGAAAGTAGAGGAAGAATTATGGAAAAAGAAAGCTAGACAGTCACAGAAAGATGCCATTGAATTATGGCGTAAAGAATCATATAGACGTACAGAAAAAGCGCTCAGACAGGAAGAGAAAAGTAAGGAGAATTCAAATAAAGTTCGAGAAAATCTATTAATTGAAGAAGGTACTCGAGTAAAGTCAGAACAAATAGACAGACAAAGAAATGCCCTTATGAATGGTATGTATCCTCTTCTGGCCGAAGGGTTACCTAAGGCTACTCCGGAGATACCAAAAGACTTGCCACCCCCATTGTTTCCGATAAAAGTTCATCCCAAAGGGCATCCCAGTACCGCAGAAGATGTTTTCCTTTCTTCTTATTTAGACGACGCAGCTCCCGAGTATGCTAATACTGCACCACATAGACCGCCTGCCGAGGGGGTTCAACGCCAAGACCCTCTGTCTGTACCTCCGCAACAACAAACTCCGACACAAGTTCCGGCAAGCACATCTGTTCCTACAGCTGTACCCACACCTATGGTTGCTATATCACGTTCAACGAATCCTTTCATACCCAGCACCCCAGGTGGTGCTACGGGAGGTACAGCAAACATTTTTTCCACGCCACCCAGAGTAAATAAACTTTCCTTTCAAGAATTAGCCCACCAACGTACGCCCAAACTAGTAACTCCCGACATGCTTAAGGAACTTCTAATAGATTGTAGATATGACCCTGTGCCCGGCAAAGAGGACGAAATGCTGCTGGCATCATTACGTATCCGACGAGCTGCAATATATTTAGGGAGGCTACCAGGAATGACTACACATTTAGAAAATATATATCACTTTGTCCAGTCAGGGCGAGATTCTGAGAGTATTAATAGAGCCATGGAATACCAGAAAGTGGAGATACAGGGGGAACTGTTACGTTTCCTCATAAATTGTGTGATCAGAAATCAAGACCGACCAGGGGTAAATCCGGAAGAAATGCAAACTCTTACCACATGGAGTCGGAATATATCAGAGGGGAGACATGATAAACGATTAAGTATAATAGCTATGTGCCGAAAGATCCGCAAAGAAGTAGAACGAATACACGAAGAAAGATTAGCAGTAGACCAGCCTGAACAAACCGAAGAGGAGGAAGAATTACAACTGCCCTCAGGACAGTTAGAAACAATGGCCTATGTAGGTAGAGGAAGATCTTGCAATAATACTAGATGCTTTACTGATCCGATACGTCCGATACGTCCAGATAATAACAGAAATTTCCAAACACCTATAATAAATATAAGGTCCCCCGAACATTCGTTCCAAGCCGCTGACAAATTACTCAGAGAACGAAGGGGTTATCATATACTCGATTCTATGGACGAACAAGAATTAGCCAGGTCAGCCGTTCACTGGGTTGACAGTCCCGGAAAATATAGTGATGATACACTAGCACACACGTTTTTAAACTTCACCCCAGATGAACAGCGTTTAGCTGGTATCTACATGATTCAACAACTCCTTATATTATATAAAAGCCAACACTCCGATCCTGGTCCCCTACCTGATATATTGACTGAATTACTCACGAATAAATGGAGAGGTTCAGGTACTGAGTTAATTAGAGAAATACTGGAATCCAGAAAACAGTACATTCTTTTTGTATGTCCCGAACATGTCTCACTGCCCATAAAAGAAAGAACGACGTATTACATGGATAGACAGAATCCCTTACGCGAAGTGCACCCGATAAAAGGTGATGACAATCAGTTTAAACGTGTGTTTGTATACGCACCCATATCTAAAATGGAACTATTAGAAATGAAGAAAGTGGTACCCAGTCATGACAAAGACCCAGCGGGTTTCCACCGTGAAATTAAAGACATGTTGCTCATGGGAGAGTATACCTATCCCGACATTATGAAAATATTGAAGGTATTAATGCCTGCGGGCATTTACGAAAAACTCAAGGAAAAGGATTGGGAGGTGGGAGACCAAAAGATAGATTGGACAGCATTAGAAAACGAAGAAAAAGCTCGAGGTCCAGGTTCAGGGCTTGGGGACAAGACCAAAACACTACCAGGTTTACTAGTACAGGTACTGCCACGTTTATTAACTACGAAAAAGGAAGACTGGGGTGCAATCTCAGCCTGTAAACAAAAGCAAGATGAAGACACTAGTGATTTCTATGCCCGATTCGAAAAATGTTTTGGTATAAATAGTGGAATAAAAGCAAGTAGCGAATCGTATCCACATCTGTTTGTGACAAAATTAGTTGAAAATTCCTTGCCCCAAGTTAAGAATAGAGTATTGAAATTCGAGAGTACCTGGCAAGGTAACACTCCGTCACAAATGTTACAAATGCTACAGTACCATCACAATAGAATTAGAGAGGAACAAGAACATGAACAAAGACGCATGAAAGACACGAAAATGAAAATGCTAGTTTCCCAGACAGTTCCAGCTGACGGTCATAAAAAGGGTATGACACAGTCCAGTGTTCCAGCAGGTCCTGTAAAAGGGACATGCAACTATTGTAAACAGCCAGGTCATTATGTACACGATTGTCCAGTTTTAAAACATAATATCGCCATAGGTAATACAAAAGAAAGACCACGGCAACTTAGACAGGATCAGAACCAACAAGGAGCCCCGCAGCATGCACAGTCCATGCCAGCTCCGCAACAATCTATGTTAGCTCCACCACCGCAGCCTATTGCTGCCACACAAACAACGACACAACAGATGTACCAGACCGCACAGTATGACTATCCTGATTATCAACGATACTCATGAAACAGCCTAGAGAGGGAAGTTGGCTTACCCCTTATCGAGGTCCCTGTAGATCAAGAAGGACCTTATGTACACAGTGAACTATTAGGCCAAGATAGAAAATTTTTACTTGATACAGGGGCAAGCCGAACAACAATAAAACGTAGTGAAGTTCCAGGGGCACCCCTCTCAGGCTCACAGAATATTTCCCTTGGCTTTTCAGGAAAACCTATCATTAACGAAGTATCACAGCCTCTTCCACTTACGATTGGTCCCTTGACACGAACTACAGATTTATTGCTTACTAAATCATGTCCAGAAAACTTGTTAGGTATAAAAACATTGAAAGCTCTAGGAGCTATAATATGTTGTTCTCCGGAAGGAGTAAGATTGTTTTTACGTGATTTCAAAGGGCACTACGTGTCCCGAGACATGGATCACCGACTGCAGACTTTACCCACACATTTATGGGCACAAGGCCCTACAGATGTTGGTTGCATGAACATTACACCATATCGAGTCACACTAAAGACAGGAGTAGTACTACCACGAATGCGACAATACAAGTTACCCCCAGATGCTATAGTGGCTTTACTGCAAATCATTGACGAGCTTATTACCCAAGGAGTGGTTGTGGAAACCGACTCCAATGTATGTAATTCCCCGATAATTCCGATTCTTAAACGAACTGATCCAAAAGCCCCGCCAGTATATCGATTGGTTATTGATCTGCGCGAATTAAATAAATGTATTGTACCACAATACCCCGTAGTCCCAGACATTTCTTCATTACTGACAGCCATTGATTCCGAAGCAACATTCTTTACTGTAATTGATCTCAAGAATGCCTTTTTCAGCGTCCCAATAGATCCGGAAAGCCAATACTTGTTCGGATTTAGTTTAAATGGACGAAGCTTTAAATTCACACGCGCACCTCAAGGATTCACAGAAAGCCCCAGCATCTATATCCAAGCACTGAAACGAGAACTTGACAGTATCCACATGCCAGTCAACGCTGCCCTGCTTCAATATGTCGATGATCTGCTGATCACCGCTAGAAGCGAACATGAATGTGAAAAAGCCTCACTGACGGTTTTACAATTTTTGGCCGAAAAGGGGCACAAGGTGTCCCCTTCTAAGCTGCAATTCTGTGTCCAGCGAGTTGTTTACCTTGGGCACTCGCTGTCCAAGGAGGGAAGGCAGCTTACACCAGATCGCATCCAGTTAATTGCTAACATGCCAATACCCAAGACACAAAAGGAGGTGCGGGCTTTTATAGGCCTCACTTCATATTGTAGGCAGTGGATCCCTCAGTATGCATTTCTAGCAAAACCACTCATTCAG
The DNA here is from genome assembly GCF_964204655.1 of Triturus cristatus. Taxonomy (NCBI): domain Eukaryota; kingdom Metazoa; phylum Chordata; class Amphibia; order Caudata; family Salamandridae; genus Triturus; species Triturus cristatus. The sequence continues at coordinate 779,555,208 of NC_140594.1, forward strand.
TTGACAACACAGGAGGCAGCCACATCGACTGTCCTCCCTTGGACTCAGGAACATACACAAGCTTTTGAAAGCCTAAAGAAAGCTTTATGTCAAGCACCTGTTTTAGCAACACCATGTTACAATAAACAGTTTACACTCTTTGTTACAGAACGCGAAGGTACTGCCTTGTCAGTACTCACTCAGGAACAAGCAGGATCACACAAACCATGTGCTTATTTTTCTAGTACATTAGATCCCGTAGCTCAGGCTCTGCCTGCGTGCCTGAAATCAGTGGCAGCGACAGCTTTAGCAATCAGACAAAGCGATGCCATAGTGTTAGGACATCCATTGACAGTACAAGTACCACATGCAGTAGAGGTTCTCTTGAACCGAACGCAAACACAACACTTGACTATAGCAAGACTCACCGGTTACGAATTAACATTGTTTCAGCCACACATAGAAATCAGACGTTGTAGTACATTGAATCCTGCCACACTGTTACCAGTAAACGGAACAGACCCACTAGCACATGATTGTATTGAAGTCATTACTATCACGACGAAACCTAGACAAGACTTGACAGACGTCCCATTGTCAGACCCAGACCTGACGTTGTATGTAGATGGTTCATGTATGAGAACAAGTACAGGAGAGCTAGTGGCCGCATATGCAGTCACAACAGACACTGAAGTTATTGAAACAAATTGCATAAATACCTTGTCAGCTCAAGCAGCAGAGCTCATCGCTCTGACACAAGCCTGTATTCAAGCTACGAATAAAAAAGTCAACATATACACTGATTCACGTTATGCATTCGGAGTTGTACATGACTTCGGCGTGCTGTGGCGAGAGAAAGGTTATTTAACTTCTCACGGTGCCCATTTTCAGCACGGACCCCTCATTCATGCCTTATTAGATGCAATACATCTACCCATTGCAATATCAATTATGAAATGTAAAGCTCATACGAAAGTTACTGATATCATTTCCCAAGGCAATGACCTAGCTGACAGAACAGCTAAACAGACTGCTCAAACTCACACATCTGACATGACAAAGACAATAGTTCCGACACCAACACATTGCATGATGGTTAAGGATCCCGCTCTTGACGTAATTGACATACAGACACATGCTACACCAGATGAAATAAAGAAATGGACTGAATTAGGAGGGATCCAAACGGATCAAGGATGGATGACGAAGGAAAAATCTGTATGGTTCCTTCCTGATTCTATGGTTCAAGTTATCATTAATACAATACATAGTCCAGCACACCTAGGAGAAAAAGCTATGCTGGACAGCATTCAACACATTTGGTTTAACAAACATTTACGAGCAGCAGCTAAACAAAAAGTTCGTACCTGTATGATCTGTTGTCAGTTTAACCCAGGTAAAAGCATTCCCGTAGAACAGGGTGGATTTCAGCCTCCTGAGCACCCTTTTGAAGTCCTCCAGATGGATTATATCCAGATGGAACGATGTCGAGGATTCAAATATGTTCTTGTAGTTGTCTGTGCTCTTTCCCGTTGGACAGAAGCATACCCGGTTTCAGATTACACTGCCCCGACTACTGCCAAACAGTTGGTTCGAGAATTCTTCCCACGGTACGGTTTACCACGTGTTGTCTACTCAGATAACGGCCAGCCGTTCTCATCCGAACTAATGAAACACGTTTCACTTTTGTTAGGCTATCAATGGAGATTTCACTGTGTCCGACACCCCGAGGCAGCAGGTCTCGTGGAACGACATAATCAAACCCTGAAAATTAGATTGTCCAAAATATGTAGAGAGAAAGGTGTCGACTGGGTAGTAGCCTTACCAGTTGCACTCTTTTACATGAGAATGGTAGCGCACTCTCGAACAGGGCTATCCCCTTATGAGGTGATCTTCGGTAGACCACCAAATATGTGGGGGACGCCTATACCACGCAAAATAACTGATGTTGACTGTAATATGCTGACAGATTACTTGGCTTCCTTGATGTCTGCACTACAATCTTGTCGTTCACAGGTAGCTGCAGCCTTTCCCGACAACACCGAGGTGAAACCCCATGACATAGTTCCCGGGGACCTGGTGTTAGTGAGGAATTTTGACCGAAAGACTCAGCTGGATCCTAGGTGGAAATCGCCTCAACTCGTACTGCTCACCACGAGGACAGCCGTGAAAATCGAAGGCCGCAAAGGCTGGATACATTCAAGTCATATCAAGAAATTTCATGGACTACCGTCCGATGTAAACGACACACCTCGCGTGTCTTCACCGATTGACTCAAAGCTTCCTTTGGTTGAACTGAGTGACAAGGAACTATATAAACTAAAACTACGGTCTAACAAGTCAGACAATTTGATTGTTTAAGTCCTCTCCAAGGTGAATCGGTCGAATTTGTCTCTGACATGTATTCCCTAGACCTGAATAGAGAAAGAAACCGAAAGATGCAATTGAAACAACATGCGTACTGTAAATCACTGCGTAGTCATTGCACAGTGACGTTCTTAATTTTGTTTTTCTTAAATCTTTTAATAATCGCTGCAAGTATATTGTTGCACATATATTATCCTATTTCTAAACATGTTTACAATGTTACTGCTGAACATTCTTTTAGTGAATTACCCCTGCATGAGTTGTCCTATAGATTTGCGCTGCGCAATAACACTTTTATAAGTATGTTACATCATTCCCATCAGGCTAGCAATGCTACAAATTGTTGGATATGTGGCCGACTCCCTCCCTATCAGAACTATAAGGGAATTCTGCCTCTCTTTCCATATCCGTTCACACACAATGGCTCCTGTGGAGCATGGTTTAGTTTAATTAATTCCCTAGATTCGAATTCCGCAGTTTATCAAGACAACTGGGTATGGGGAAACCTGAACTTAGTTTTGCTTAAAGTCTGCTACCCTAACAAGGAGGGACTTCCCAAAAGAACAGGAACTGATCTAGAAAATGAAGTATATGGATTAGGTAATTTTACGCTTAATCTCATGATCCTGAATGTCGAATCCGAAGCTGCACCAATTTTGCCCGCTATGTCTGTATTTCCAGTTAAAGGTGAATTGTGTGTAAGGAAGAATGGTTCCATGCATATGGGCCATAGTAAGTGCACCACTGTAATAGAATTCAGTGATCAAGGCAAGTCTACATTTAGAGCTTCTCACCATTCCTACTTCGTATGTGGTCAGACTGCATATACACGTTTGCCTCTAGATTGGGATGGTACCTGTTACATTGGATTCCTTTTGCCACCTGTTTTCTTAGCTCCTCCTGATTATCACAGAAATACTCATTTAGTACACAATAGAGAACGGAGAGATCTCCCAATAGTCGACTACACTGAGACAGCATGGGAAAAATACACAGATTTCAATAAAGGTCTCTTTCCCTATATAGGTACAGTTACTAATAGTAAGCTGATACGTAGATTAACCAGAACCCTTGAAGCAGTAGTGAACAAAACTATTTCCGCCTTAGGCAATTTAACAGAAGAGCAGTCTGCTATGCGGATTGTTGTGCTTCAAAATCGTCTTGTCCTTGACGTCATCCTGGCCGATAGGGGCGGAGCTTGTAGGGTCATCGGATCGAGTTGTTGCATTTTCATACCAGAAAATTCGCCATCTGTATATAAAGCCATAACTCGCCTTCATAAGATTGTAAGCCAGATACACCAGAATCCAGGCACCTGGACTTGGTCCGGTTGGTTTTGGGGTGTATTGTCAGCCTGGGGATGGAGGGTCCTATCCTTCCTAGGTATTGGCTTTCTCATATTATTCAGTTGCTGCTTATGCCTACAATGTGGACCAGCGATTTGTGGTCTGTGTGCCACATCGTGTATTCCACCACCAAGATTTCATTCATCCCGGAAGAAGAAAGAAGAACAAATGATGCTATATGAACAGATCAACGGATTGATGAAGATTGATATCTCTTAAGGGCAAGTAGGGGACAAGGAGGGAATGTGGAAATATGGATTTTTATGATCAGTTATGTCCCCTATCTTGGACCCCAACGGTTTCATGTATAAATCACAAGTACATGTATGTTCCCTCCAGTTCCAGTTATGAAGACGCAAACACATGTGCGTCCACCGTCAACATGTCCTCTTTCAGATCCGCCATGAATGGGCCGGATATTCTATTCCTAAGTGTGAAAGGCCACCGGCTTTATATGGTTCATTTATCCCATTTTTACAGTCCAGGCGAGTAGGCCCTGATTCTGCCATTAAGCCTTTTCCTGCCTTCTGCCTCTGAAAGCTCCAGTCTGAGCTCGCATCTGTATCCATGAACTTTGTCCTACTCCCTGTGCGGCTAACGGTGCCTGACTCAACCTGTCTGCTTGCCAAAAACTGTATTTCACCTTCGAGATTATCTGCTCCGCTCCCCATCCAATGCATTCCTGTCTAGTAGTTTAAGTAAACATTCTTCCAGCTACCGAGCAAAGGGCCCGGCTTCTCTGTCTTTCTGCAAGTAATTCATAGCCCTGTTACTATGGAAGATTTCTGCCCTCGCATCTAGTGTAGACACTTAGACGCTTGTACACGCACTAACAGTCAGTATAGTCAGTATAGAATAAGATTCTATTCTAAGAGACCTCTCTTTTTGGATAACATAGTTCTTTAAACATAGGATGTTAGATATGATTTGGGATTAGGTTGACATAACCCCAGACTTCTGTCTCCACATGTAGAGCTAAATGTCAAGTCCCCTTCACCCCCTAGTTGCACGTCAATCACACGTCATGCTGCTGCGCGCGCATCTCTGCCAAGTATTTCTGCTGACATTGCGAAATTCTTTCATGGAACCACCCATTTGTGACATCATAGATAAATGACGTTCTTTTGTTACGCCTAGTTACACCCATTTTAGTTACGCATGTATGATTTTATCTCTGTTATCAACTGTTACGCCTCCTGCATCTGTTTCACTATAATGCCTCTTCTATAAATATGATTATCTGTCAATAAAGTATGGTCCTTCACTTCCTGAACCTTCGTGGTGATGGAATATGGAGTCCATCAATTCGAATTGATTTTGGAATAAAGCCCGTTCCGAACCTCTAATACCACGGATTCTGCCTCTTATTTTACTGAGCTATTATTATAGATTTTCCGCATCAAATTAAGTACCGGTAATTAAATTATTTACCACACCATGAAGAAGGGATTTGATATCCTGAAACACGTCGGCAATTTATACTATTTTAAGAGAAACAAGACGGCATGCTGCATTTTACAGAGAAGCAATGTCGAGTGACCTCCCATGCGCAAGGCACATTGTTTGAAAGTATTTACACGGCGGCCAGCCGTGGGGAGGAGCACCATCACAGACTGGGGGAGACGTGCAAACCAGCTTGTGAGACTGCAGTTCTGAACTTTCAGGGCTTTGACAGTACAGCGCTTCACATGCAAATCAAGCCTGCAATCTTGGTTCCACCTACTAAGGTTAAAAAGGATTGTTAATGCGAACTATGCACCTGACCTTACCAAAGGAAAAAGTTTCTCTCGCATGATAGGACTCAATGTCCCAGAAGGCAATGGACAACACGCCCACTGGGGGCGGTCATACTAAATGAAGTAATTAAAGGAAACATCTTTACCACGAGAGTTTCAGTTGCTTGTTTGCTGCCCATGAAGAAGGGATTTGATATCCTGAAACGCGTCGGCAATTTATACTATTTTAAGAGAAACAAGACGGCATGCTGCATTTTACAGAGAAGCAATGTCGAGTGACCTCCCATGCGCAAGGCACATTGTTTGAAAATATATATATATATATAAATATATATATATATATATATATATATATATATATAAAATTCGATATTTTGTACAACTATATTTTTTGCATCAATATGTTTTTTTCTTGACATTTTTGTACTTACCTCTTTAAGTATAGGAAGTCGATTTTTTTGCAATCTATATTTTTACATCCATATTTTTAACTTCTATATTTTTAACTTCAATATTTTGTCAGTGAACCCCCTTCAAGCTTGTAGATAACTCATGTTCCACACAATGGGAGCATTAGTGCATGTGTAGGTCTGGAAGTATGAGCGTGGTGTTCAACTTTGACTGTTGTGCATGTGACCAGGAAATTGTGAAACATGTGTTTCCATCGTTGAGCAACCGCTTCCTATTGGCTCAGATGACCTACATTCTCTTAGGCAGCCATGTGTGACAGTTATCCCAAACAGACCACTTGTAAGCTTTGCGTATGGAGTGATGCTCCCTCACAACGGTGTCTCATTTGATGGTGGACCACTTACTTATAGAATGTGACACACTGCACTCTGAATGCAGATACTGAGTTCTACATCCCCTTGAAAAGTAGGGAATGTAGAGTAACAAGAGTTGGTGAACACCACTGGTGCCATTTATTTTGTTGCCTACATGCTGGCATGTATAATAATAATAATACAGCCATTTATAGAGCGCAAAACAGCTACCTCCCGCAGGAGGTGTCTCGGCGCTATAACAACAAATGACAGCAGCCTAGTAGGTCAGACATCAGGCATCCCACGGAATTAATCCAGGTTAAAAAGCCAAGTCTTAACTGTCTTCCTGAATAGGCATTCTGAATCAATTTGCCGCATAGCAGGTGGCAGGGAATTCCAAAGTTTTGCCACTCTTGCCACAAAGGATCTGCCGCCCCAACGCTCTTTCCCAACTCGTGGGGTAGCATGTGTTGTACTATCACATGTACACCTGTTCCATACACGATCATGAGGGTCTTCAAGTTTTTCAAACATAATCCTTCATATTATTCTATATTGGCCAATGTGTACATGACAATGTAAAACAGTGATGGGTATAGAGAGTAGGTATAACCGCAATACTGTGGTGTTTAGGCATGGGTGGGTGAGTCACACATACCAATGACATTGATGGATGCCGTTAGCAAGGTAAATTGTTGAGGCAATGACACGCATGGTAGGAACACTTTCAGTACTTTCTGGCAATGTTCCATTGCATGCAATTGTGAAGTGTGTTTTCAGTGGGATGTTTATCTGTGTAGGGTCAGTCTGTGACTGGTGATTTACATCAGGGAGTGATATACTAACATGTTGGGGTCATAGGTGTGTGTCACCACTCAGTGCTACATTGGTATTTGTGATAGCAAAACATGAAGTGTACAGTGAATCCCACTTCCCTTGTGGGCACAAGTGAGACATCTTAATGGACTGGAAAGTTCCTATACCTCATGTACTTTCAATGTTCTGATGGCATTGCAATTTTCTATTTGGAAAAGGCGTGCTCACATGAGACTATCTAGATGGGATGTTCTTAGGCAGACTCCTGTACAATGGTAATTTGTCCTGCAATCTAACACCAATTGGAGCCACACTGTCTCCATTCTACTCTTCAGTACTACATGTGACACCTAGCTAAGCTATTCATGTAAATCAACTTGCAAACACAAGGAGATGATGGACGGAGTTCTGAAACTTTACAGACACTCACCCCCAGTCACAGATCTGGGTTGAATCCATCATCATTCTTTAGCTCACTTTGCCACCCCAGTTCAGACACAGCTGTATGCAAGTCAGTCTTGACCCTGTGATTCATTGGAACAGTCCAGCCCGAACTGCCAAGCCATGTCTTCCGTGGACCGGAAACAAGCATCCTGGGACCGGCTTCATCAGCCAGGCTAACTTGAATCCAGTGGCAAAGAAAGCAAAGGGACCCACGTCTGGGCACCCTGCCAACTTAGAGCGAACAAAGCAAACACAAGGAGATGATGGATGGAGCACTGAAACATTTCGGACACTCACCCCCAGTCAAAGATCTGGGTTGGATCCATCATCATTCTTTAGCTCATCAACCTATTAACTGTGTCATGTGGCAGTGGACTGAAGTATAAGTGTCACTTGTGAAGTCTGAACATTGTGGAGTGGGCACTTCCATGTCAACTGATTGGTGTTAGCCACATTATACTGAAACTTCTCTGTAGCAGGTGCCCTGTGTGTTTGGGAAACCTGACCATTTGCGAATTGCAGGGCCTTGTGTGGATGGATAGTCATGCATTCCGTGTGGACATCCCATTTGATAACATCAGGTATCTATAGTATGATCCAAGGACCTAGGTTGATAGGGTGATGACATCTTCTGATACACACGAGTGTGGATTTGGAATATGGTCACATATGCAGTTAGAGCAGACTGTGTTAATGACACCATTATTTGTGACTGTGCACAGGTCATGTACCATTCATGCATGTTCTCATCCCAATGTTGGAGCCAATTTATTCATCCTTGTACAATTTGGGATCCGTGCTATTGTGTAATGTGTTGTGTTATGATATGCTTGCCTAGTGTGTTTAGGCAATTGCAATTAACATATTACTCATTTTATTTTAGCATCTACTAAAGGCAGCAAAAGAGACAGGGACAAGACCATTGGGGAAGCAGCTGGACACAGTGGTTCCCTTCACTGCAGTGACACAGAGGAAGCCAGTGGTCAAGCGGGTGGTGGGAGTGACTTGGAGGAGCAACACAAAGAGTCATCATCAGCATCATTGTCAAGCTCCAACGGACACTCCCTGGTGGTGGTGGACCCATCTAGAACTGAGTCAGCTACATCCATGTCTGCCACCCCCTTTCCACCTCAACCCTCCCTGCTACTCCCCAACCAGCTGCCCGGACCTGCTTCCCTAAGCATGGGGGAGTCTCCTTTCCAGAAGGCACATCACCCCTGCCTCTTTCTCCCCTGCTGCCCTGAGTGTGGAGGCTGTTGACCTTCTGAGGCAGATCCATGTGCGTCAAACACCAGTGCTGAATGCCCTCCATGTGCAAACACCCCAGCTAAATCTGATGGTGTTGTATCTGAAAGGCATTCACGCTGACAAGTCTGGCCTACAGAGATTTTTTCAGGCTCTGGCTTCCACACTCACGGCAGCCTACTAAGATTTCTAGCGTTCCACCCCCTCCAACCTCTTCCCTATCATCTATCCCTATCCCCCTACCTCCCCAAAGCACAAGCACACATCATCACCCATGCACCTCAACAGCCACATGCAGCCCACAGAAAGTAAAATATAAAAAGCAAAAATACTTCACACCCAGGCACCACCCTCACTACCACATCCACTGACATCCACTCAGACAACACTACATCAGAGCCTGCCACAAACATCTTCTAACATCACACAACCAAACACTACACCCACACCACCAGCACAGACACTACTGACGTCACACAGCCAGACACCCCAGACACACTACCAGCCACAGACACATCACACACTTCCAAGCAGCACAAACATTCTACAGTCAAACAGGCATCAGCCACACAGAGACAAGCACACACAGTACGCACATCACACCTCAGACCTCACATCTCTCTACCTCCAACAACCAACCCCTTGCCATTCCTCCTTCCCATTCTCCCCAAACACTTACCCTATGCGTCCGTGACCTTTTTCCTGCCACAGCTACCTCCTGGGACATCCTAAGGATCTTAGGGGCCATGGGCCAAATGTATTTTTGGGCACCTGTTTTGAACAGCTTTGAATTTATGATACAATATCAGCTTTTTCTTGCCCTCTTTGGTCAGGTCGCTGACGGTGCATAGACACACTTGTCCAGATACCAAATGTGTTTACATCTAATATTCAGGCATAGTTACATGTTTTCATGATTGTACCACAGCAGCAGCTCACTAATATTACTGCAAATAATATCTGTGCCCACTGGCATTTTTCATATGTGAGGTCCTGAATTGACCTAAAAGAAACTTTTATGGATGTTGCATGCAACATAAAGGCAACATTTCTCTAAAAAATATCTGTATAGACTCTCACACGCCACTCAGATTGAAAATCAATTAACGAAAAACAGTATTTAAAACAATCTGTTTAACAATTATTCAAGGTAATCAGGGCAAGACTGTCTGCAGAACAGAGCTGGCTCTATCTGGAGGCCCCCATAAAGGCTGGGGCCCTGGGCCAGAGCCCACCTTGGTCATGCCTTAAAATGTATCTGGCTGCCCCCAACCCAAAAGGTCTGGGTTCTTGCCCCTACCCTACCCTTCCACGTCAACACCAAAACAACTGCCCCTACCTACTTAAAAACTACCTACCACCAAAGTGGGTAAGAAACGTAAACCCACCTGTCCTGATACTGACCGAGCCCCTCCCAAAACCCAAAGGACCTCATCCCCAACTTATTCCAGGCCTTTTAAGCAGAAGAGTGTTAAACCTGTTCCAAGCCTTCCTATACCCATCACTACCCCAAAAGGGGGAACAGCCATTACAACGCGGTTTTTACCACGCGCAGCTTTTACATCGCATGCGTTACAACGCATGCGATGTTACAACGCAATGCCATTACAACGCAAGTCTTTACATCGACTTGCGCTAGATGGCGTGCTAACATTGCAAATAGTGTAGTTTACTATCCCAACACCTTCCCTACTGTTACGTGGACTGGAGTTGGAATAGTAAATTACACTTTTCTAATGTTAGCACGCCATCTAGTGCAAGTCGATGTAAAGACTTGCGTTGTAATGGCATAGCGTTGTAACATCGCATGCGTTGTAACGCATGCGTTGTAACTGCACGCGTTGTAATGACACACGTTGTAATGTCATACATCCCCCCAAAAGGCTACAAGATACCTCCCAACCCCGGGCCCGCCCTCCCGCACCCCAAGGCAATTTCAAGCTCATCACTCCCACTGACCTACTTAACCTACCAATCCCGAGACCAGCCCTCCCAAGAACCAACCCAGCCCCAGATCCAAACCCCAGCCCACCTGAATAACTTTTCAGAGGTGCCTGGACTTCTCATTGGATGCCCCTTTCCTGGGGAGTATTCCCTGGCAGTGATCTTGCTGACACGTTACGTAGCACAGCAGATGTGGCACAGCAGTGTGCTGGACCACATCACCTTTTTTGGACTGCCCATTCACCTTTGTTTGCAAACATTGCTAATTTGCCTGAATAAAGACATTATAGTTCATGTTGACCTTTGTTCTGCCTTTGCTACTGATGCTATTTGTTGTTATTGAACATTTTAGCATGTGTGACAACTGTTGGGTTTGTTTCCCCATGATGGCTGATCCAATTGCAGTGCTAAGTATAGTCAAACCTTGGGACAAGTTGTGGAGTCACAGAGTACGAGGGTCAATATTCAATGGTTTTATGAGTGTGATGTGTTCCAATTGGCGTATACATTGCTTTGTGTGTTATCTGCTAGGGTAAGTATAGCATCTTGCCATGCCCACTGTACACGTCTTCAGGCTTGCAGTACTACCTGATATGTATGGTGATATGTGTTACATATGTGCTAAGTAGGTATTTCTTACAGCACACATGGAGAGTGTAATATTTTGATAGCTATTTGTTCCTTTGGAGGCACATGTAATCATTTCCTTGTGTGTCCTTTCTACACACTTCGCATAGATGCCTGACTACTGCTGTTGCTGTAGTGTTGTTTTTAGGACAAGCACCCTTCTCATCAGCAACAGAAGCTTGCCGATATGTGACAATATTGCTTGACCCAATTAAACACCATGCCACGGGTCCCATGCACATGGTTTCATTAATGCAGGTGCAATCTGGACTGTGTCCGTGGCCTGTTGCCTTCCAGGAGTTCCCCTGGTTTGGATACTCGCATCTGCAGGGAGTCTTTACAGTGTGTCCTTTACATATCTGAGACCGTAGCTTATGGGAATCCCATGTATCTGACTTTTCTTATTCATGTGGGTGATGTGTGAATGGGCAGTACAGTGCTTTTGCAATTAAGTTGTTTATTTTTTGCCTCAGACATCCATACAGTTGTATTTTTGATGTTGCAACAGGAGCCAGCTTATGAACAATGTGAGAGTGTCACAAAAGATGACATCTATGTCATTTGAGAGGAGGTGCTGTTTTGTGACACTGTTAATTGCACTCCACTTTTCACTAGCTTCTGCGATGTCCACACATGTAGCTTTTGTGAGTGTGTGCCCGTACATTGTCACTGATCTGGACCTAGGGGTAACCATTCAGATCTGATGGGAACATACATTCAGTGATGTTGCATGCAGGGACCTACTAGATGTGTTTGTACCAGGGATACAACACCCCCAGCCTTATCCATGGCGTTGTCTCAGAAGGGGGCTGTATGTAGTGTGTGAAACCCATTATTGATGTATAGTGTGTGTCGAAGTTGGCTAGGAGTGCTTTCAGTCAGGTGATGTGCAGTATCTGTAGATTTATCACCAGGGATGTTTGACCCACACACATAAATACTCTCTCTGTCTCCTCTGCTATAGTAGACTTGTACAGTTTTGTGAAATGTGTGTTTGAAAATGTTTTTAGTGTCCTCCACAACAGGACTTTGAATGGTATGAGTGTCAGGGGGTCTCTCGCAGTTGCGAGGCTGATGTACATGAGAGCATGGCTTACAAGCATGTAAGCTGTACAAGTGTGACTGCCATATTGTCCCACACAGACAATATATTTGTTCTTTTGACATTGCAAAACATCAAGGTATACGTTAACACAAATAACATTGCATTTACAAGGAATCAGTACTGTTGGATTTGCCATTGGTTGTTACTTGCATTAGTTATAGGAGCTTCTACTCAGGCTCAATTGCATGATAATTAGGATGATGCTTCTGATCTGACCTAACAACAGCAGGATTGGACTTTTACGGGTCTCTGGGCTGTTCCATCTGCGGCAGTGGTAGGCAGTACTGCTGCAGAGTTAACTATATTTCACACTCTTAGGGTCGGGGCAAATATGGAGAGTACATTGGCACTCTTCTCTGCATCAGCTTTTATGACCTGCCGGTGATGACCGCCAGCAGACCCTGGAATACTTCAAACACTTCTACAAAACTGCCACTTCTCAATTTTTCCAAGGTCCCTTCAGGCCCCTTTATGTCCACCTTCTCATGGAATTTGTGTCGGCTCTATGTCCCAGCGTGGTGATTTGGGAACATGTTGCTCACACAACCCCATTCATACAGACAAATGTACGGGCCAGCTTTTCCCTTGTGGTGCTTCAATTTGGTGGGGACCCTAAGTAGACAGGTAGGTGTTGCAATAGCTGGCGATTCCGTCCACAACGGTTTCAGTTTTGGTCATCAGCAGGCAGATACAGTAGAGGCAGAATGTGTAGGATAGGCTCCATGTTAGTGCAGGAAGTAGAAAGCTGTGCAGAGGTGGGTGTAGCCCTAATATCCTTCCCTTTCCGTTAGTTCAGATGAGATGGTTGGATCGCCATTGGAAAGGCATATCAGAATTGGGCAGGTGGTCCATAGGGCAGTTCGCTCCCTGACAGGCTCCATTGGTCCTTTCTGACGTCACTGCGGTCAGAAATTCCTGACAGAAGGACTGTGGTGGTCGGATTTCTGTGCATAAGTATGCATTGTAATCCGTTGGCTGGAGCGACCATCTTCTTTTTTTTTATGTGTCCTCGTTCATAAATAAGTAGATTGTCTTTTAGAGGGTACAGGCTCTTTCCTGGCTCCTATGGATGGAGGTTTCAACTGCAACTGTTACTTTACCACCTCCAAGGTTCCTGAAGGGTCAACCTCTAGACATATGGTAAGAAAAGAGGTGGAGCGTAGCGACCTTCCCAAGGTTCAGCCTCTTTACCATAGTCTTACTTGTTTCATTCTCATTGAACCATTTTAAGTGATTATATTATAAAATGTATTGGCCCAATCCTCCCAAGCCAACCAAAATCTGTTTCTTTTTCTCGAGAGACAACCATGATCCAACTTATTAACTCTATTAACTGAGGCAACCCAGTCCAAAAATACCGGGGGCCGAGGCAATACCCATTTGAAACAAATTTCTCTCCTAGCCAGGAGGATTAAGATAAATAATAAAGATGCTTGAAGTTTAGAAAGCTTACAGTTAACACTCTCTTCTGGGAGAGCTCCAAAGATAACAAAACAGAGCTTACCTCAATTTCTTGCCCCAAAACGTCTGGGATTGGTCTTACAAACATCTTGCCAGAAGCCCTGGATCTGGGGTCACTGCCAAAATATATGCAAGTCATCTGCATTCAAAGAGGCACACTTCAAACAGACCTTCACACCTTCACCTCCCAACTTTGAAAGCCTTTTAGGAGTCCAGTATGCTCTGTGGAGTGTAAACAGAAGATTTCTTCTGAGAGGAGCAGCTTTAACAACACTCAATAAAGTGTGCATCGATACTTGCCATAAAAGTGTTTTGTCGGTAGAGGGCAGGTGTCTTTTCCAGGGCTCCTCCATTGGCGTTGGTGGAGGCTCATCTTTTATCAGCACCCCGTACCATTTAGAAACTTCTTTACGTTGGTAGAGGGGGCCCAACAGAATATTTTCACACTCTTCATTTTTTTCTCCATTTTTAGCCTGATTACCGGCCCAGCTGGATTATTGATAAAATGTCAACCTGGACAGCCTCTGGTTCGTGATGTTACTGAAACAATCCCAAGGGAGTACCTTGTTGTTTTGCAAAAGTTGACCAGATAAAGCTGGATATATCACCTTGCAGTGCTTTTATTGTTATAGGATTAAAAAATAGAGGAATATTATCGAAGATAAATGTGAATTTTGGCAGTATTGACATTTTAACCAAATTAGAGCAGCCCAAAATGGAAAGTGGAAGACTGCCCCAAGATCTTAATAGTGTTCTTGACTGTTTCATTTTTAGCTCAATGTTTATCTGTGCTAATTTGGTGATATCATGTGTAATCTGCACTCCTATGTCTCTAATTTCTAGTTTGGTCAATCAGCTATTGAATTGCATGTTCCAGGACATAATTTCAGTTTTTTGCTGGTTAATTAGATAGCCAGAAACCATTCCGAAATCCATTAGGAGTTGCTCTAGTACAGGTAAGATATTGGTGCTCTTCCTTGTAAAGATCATCAAGTCGTCCTCATAAAGGGCTACTTTTTTTCACCCACCCATTCTATTAAAATGGAGCAAAGTTTTGGCTGGCCCTGATACTACATGCCAGAGGCTCAATATATAGGTCAAAAAGTAATGGGGAAAAGGGGCAACCCTGTCTTTTTCCTCGCTCCACCTTGATTGAATTAGTGAGGTTCCCATTAACCACTGTCCTCGCTGTAGGGGTCTTGTAGATATTACTAATAGCCCTGACAAACTTTTCCCCTAGCCCAAAGGTATGAATCATATAATGTAAAAAGGGCCAGCTCACCCTATCAAAGGCTTTGGCCACGTCAAACGCAAAAATGGTAAGAGGTAGTTTATTTGCTGGGGCTATATCAATTGCGCCTATCAACTCATGAGTTACATCATGTAGTTGGGGTCCTTTGATGAATCACTTCTGATTGGCCTGGACCAAAGAGCCCATCACAGGTTCCAATCTTCTGGCTAAAATTTGTGCATAGATTTTATAGTCAAAGTTCAGCAAGCATATGGGCCTGTAGGACTCACACTTTTTAGAGTCTTTATTCGGTTTAAAAATTAGGCTAATAGCTGCCTCATCCCATGACTTGGGAATAGATAGATCATCAGAAAAGATACTGTCAAACAATCTCAGCAGGAGTAATATAAAGTTCATTAGGAACACTGTCTATCCCTGCAGCGCCACCTCTTTTTAGATTCTTTACTATAGCCTTAAGTTCTTCTAGGGAGTTATTTGGATTCTGCCATTGGGCTTGGTCATCAGCGAGTAAGGGCAATGCCATTCTGTTAACATAGTCTTTAATCTGGGTCTCGGTGGCTGGCTGATCCTCAGGGTACAGATCTGGAAAAGAGCACTCAAATGCTTGTTCTATTTTAGTGCTCTCTGACCAGGCCTCCCCCAATTCAGCATTGGCGATCTCTTTAATTATGTTCCTTGTTTGGTTAATGCGAGACATCCAAGCACCACATCCTTCTCCATATTCATAATTAGCTAATTTGCTAGCCTCCCACTTTCTCCTAATGATAGTGTCCAAATAATCTGATAAAGCCTGTCTTTTTATAATTATTTCATTGTTGACCTCACTCTGCTCCTGACTGCCTTGCTGTATAATTCTCTCACTTAGAGCTCTGGAGATGTCCTCTTCCAATTATCTCCAGTTTCTTTGTGTTTTTTTTGCAGCAAGACTGATAACTCTGCCTCTTATAAAGGCATTATAGGCATCTCAAATTATATGTAACGGGGCAGAGGAGTCATTACTTTAGAAGAAAGTCAGGGTGTCACTCTTCAGCTGTGCTATTACTGATAAATCGGAGAGTAGAGATCTATAAAAGGTCACCTTCCATTAGAAGATCCTCTCTCTATTTGTATCTCCAAAAGCACTGCAGAGTGATCTGAGAGATGCACGGGAATATGTGCCAATGCTTCAACACTATCAGTCAACCTAGCTTCTACTGAAAAGAAATCAATTTTGGATGTATGCCCGTGCTTTTTATTGTGAAAAGTAAAACTTGGAGGGCCACTTATTTCTTTATTTTTAGCTCTCCAAATATCTATAAGACCTAGAACTTTCATCAGAACTCTGATAAAGGATCTAATTTTTGAAGGTCCTGTATCCACCCCTTTGTTAGATCTATCAAGAATGAGATTCAAGAGGATATTAAAGTCACTTCCATAAAAACAGGAAAACTAGATTGGAACAGGTGATTATAAATGGCGTTTAAAGGGGCTTTGTCGTCTATGTTTAGCCCATAACACCCCACTAAAACATACCATTCATTCTGAATTTCAACATCAGCAATAATCTATTGCCCCTTACCATCCACTTTGAAGGCCCCTAGGGTAGCCTTAGCAGATTTCTTAATAAGTAGAGCCACTCCTTTCGTACAACATGTTTGAGTTGTGTGGAGCGAGATTTCAATCTATTTCTGATTGGATTGAGTAGCCTCCCACTCATCATGAGTTAGATGTGCTTCTTGTAAAATAATAATGTCATATTTGGCTTGGCTCAAATATTGGAAGATTCTCCTTCTTATACTCACTACTCTAAGGCCATTAGCATTCCATGTTAAGATTTTATTGGGGTGTAAACAGGCATTTGATTTTTATCTTTTCTATAATATTAGCACCAACTTGGTCAACTTGGTCATGACCTCTCCCTCTCTTATTTATAATGTCAATTACTCTAGACAAATGAGTAGGACTTTTTTTTTCTTTTTTCCCTAATATGCTCCCCACCCAGTGAAATACTAAACTAAATGGCTCCTCTTGTTACCCTGCCCCCACCCAGGAGAAGCCTCCCCAAATACAACCTAAGGGGCCGATCTACAAGGAAGTGCCTGCGTGGCACCGCAAGCCCTTTGGCTGCGCCAAGCTGCGGCACTTCCGAAGCACAGGGATGCGACATATTTACAAGAATATGTCGCATCCCTGTGCTTCCTCCTGCGCTGGCGCACAAACTGAAGCCTTGCACTGGCGCAGGCACCCTTACACCATGGTGCAAGGATGCCTGCGTCGTGGGGAGATTGTTTTTGTGCAGGAAGGGGCACCTTCCTGCACAAAAACAATCACTACAGGCATTTTCCTCTTTCAATGCATGCTCTGAATGCAGCATGCATTGAAAGAGGAAAAAACAAAGAGAAATAAAAAAAATTCTACTCGTTGCGCCTCGCTACGCCACCTCTAGGGTGGCATATCATTCAGACGCATCTCCAGAGTTATGATTTCCCGTAAATCTGGAGATGTGTCTTGTTCCATTGGTGTTGCATGGGAACACCCACAGCAACTCCCATGGAACGCCCCTTCAACGCAAAGTGCTGCGTGTGAAGGGGCTGTATTTACAAGGAGAGGAAAAGTCACACAGGGTAGCTTTTCCTGTCCTTGTAAATATGGAGGAGCCCCCTGAGCCACCAGTACTTCACGAAAAGTGACGTACTGGTGGCGCAGGGGGCTTGTAAATCTGCCCCTGAGTATGTTGGATAAGTTACCCATTAGAGCTCACATCACCAACCGGCCTGTGAAAATTAAGCAAAATTAAACCTGATTCTTTATCTGATCAATGACAGTCCCTACCTCCTTGTGGTCCCTGAAGTTAAACATGTTGTTCTTCCACATGACTTTAAGTAGGGCTGGAAATTTCAATTGGGCTGTGGCACCTAAGAATCTTAAATCTGGTAAAAATTCCCCCAGCTCCAACTGCCCATCCTGAGTAATCCTAGAGACATCTGATCGGATCCAAAACGACCACTCCCCTTTTGGTAAAACAACCAGATTTTAGAGCCTCAGATAGAACTCGTTCTTTTAATGTGTAGGTTTAAAAAAAAAAAAAAATTCTCCTGGGGGTTTGCCCATTAAGGATTTTTGAGAACGGGTCTTTATGAATTCTTTGGATATCAGCGTCCAGGTCATGGGAGTCAATGGAGGGGATGAAATTCTTTAATAAGTTAATGAAAAAACCTTTGATATTATCTCCCTCCAAACCTTCCAGGACATTAAGAACCTTGATATTGTTTCACCTGACATTGTTTTCTAAAGACTCTATTTTGTCCAGCATAACTTTCTCACCATTTTTTTATGTTTGGATTTTGCTTCTGTTGGTCTCCAATTTCTGATTAAGGGCCTCTACTGCGGCTTCCATCACACAGATTCTCTCTGTGATTACCAACATTTTGGCCTCTAGTGTCTCACAGGAGTCTTGATTTTAGATTGAATGAATGAATGAATTTTAGATTGATTCCTTTCCGAGATAGCAAACTTGTTTCTAATCCCTGAGGATAGGGCCTCTAACATTTCAGCCAGGCCCAGTTGTTTCGGGTTATTTGAGGTCGGGAGACCACTAGAGACCAAAGGGTGAGACCCTTGGTTCACCTCAATAGGGGGATTGAGTGGATCGCTATCACAGTCACCTAGGTTCTGAAACCTATTAGTGGTAGCAATACTCAAGTGAACAGCTCCTTCAGCTGGATTATTAGGTTTATTAGGTTCCATGCTTACCACAGAAGCTTTGGCGGATAATCCCTTATCTTGATATGACTCCACCGTTCCAGGGGATGTTGGTCCTACCTGCTGTACCTTAGCCTGTACCTTAAAAAGGGATCTAAGAGACAGGTTATCCTGACTTGGGCTGCATCCTTTCTTTGTAGGACTGAGAAGATAGAAGGACAGTTTTGCAGGTTTAAAGTACGATTACCCTCTACTTTACTACCAGGCCCTTTGCTTACAGTTTTTCCATAAATGGCAGCAGATGGAATCATAGTAGGGTACGTGAGAGACCCCCAAATGCCAATTTGTTTTATTTTTATTTCTTAGCGAGTATCTGCTGGGTACCTCGACCCCTTCTCACCAGGTAGACCCTCAGTCTGTGGAGGTGAAATCACTGACTCAGATAAATCATGCACACCAGACTCTTCCCCCCTTCTTACTTGATCACTTTGCGTGTAATCTGCCTTGGATGGCTTTGCTTTTCCTTTCCCCCATGATGTCTGTTTAAAGGGGCAAGAAGCACTCAGCTCCCTGCTATCAGTGCGCTTAACCTGCCTAGGGCTCATGGGCAGGGAACACACCTCAGAGGTGGCCAAAGGCTGAGGCACGCCACGGAGGTGCAAGCAAAACTTATGAGGCATCCTGCCAGGAGGCTCTAACATCGTGGGTCCATTGAAAGTGGGACTTGTAGCACGGGCCACCCAGCAGTGACTAACCCTGCCTGGAGTGCCCCAGAAGGAAATCCTTGATGCGACATGCCTTTTCTCTCAGATTACTGATAAATATTTTCTGAAAAATGTTTTTAGAAAGTAAAATAGATTATTCTTTCTTTTTTAATCAATTTTAGAAAATGTGTAAAATTATTTATCTCTCTAAAAAAATACTTATCAATGTAGAAACACTTTTTAAATATGTCTAATAAAGTTGCATTGTGATGGGATGCATAGTAAAGGTATGCGTGCTAAAAGTATGCGTGGTAAAGGTAGTTTTCATGGAGCTCTATGACCATGGTATGCGTGGTAAATATGTGTGTGGGTCAACTTATTAGTGGTTTAGTCCATGTTGTAAAGACATGCGTGGTAATTGCACGTGTGGTTCCGTCAAACATTCAAAAAGGCGCTCTGTGTTTAACCAGCCTCCTGGACCCCATCCATTCCTTTCCCTGCCCCAGCTTCTTTCATTTTTTTATTTATTCCACCAACCTTCAAGCTTATCCCTTACTCCCCAAATGCACTCCATGATACTTTCCCTTCCCCCAATCACCCCACCTGCTCCTCCGTTGTTCCCACAACCCTCGAAGTCTTTAAAATAATTTTTGTTTTCAATTTCTTTGGATCGCAAAGCTGTTGCTGTTGCCTTGCGGGTCACTAGTTTCTTTTTTTTAAATGTAAATATCTTTTTAATTTACTACTTTAAGTGATGTCTCCATCTTGCAACAGTAAATAAAAAAAACTGTCAGCATCACAATATAGGCATACCCATGCTTAATGGCATATGTGCAAGCATGCATATACCATGCATGCTTGCACATATGCCATTAAGCATGTATGCAGGCGTGGATAAGGAATAACGCAGTATCCAACATTTTTCCCGATGCTGCACAGTATTGCTAAAAAGCTTTTCTTTATGCTGATGCTGTACAGAATATTTGGCTAAGACAATGGGGCATATTCTCAAGAACATGTGATAATTATCGCAAAAGGAACTTAACGCAACCTACAACATTGCAGTCTATCGCAGGAAATTTACGCCGTGTTAACCATGTATTCACAACACGGCGGTACCATACGATAGTCACCAGATAATGCATCAAATGGCCGCATCATAATCAACGCCACACCACAAAAATGCGAAACACGAATGCAAAAAAAGCTGCGATGAGGCCAAGCGCAATACAAAAAGCTGCGGAAACCAGCCGCAGGCCTGCAAATCCCACGCGTCTGGCGGGAAAATGCACTATAAAAGCAGAACAATAAAAAGACACCAGAAACAATCAAAAGTGTGCAGCACCATGGATGCACCCTGACCGAGCGCAGAGGCCAACGCGAACCCCACAAGCCCCACAGACCACCAGCAAGGTACAACGGGGTCCGGGAAGGCCAGGGAGAAGAGGAAGAGGAAGACGGGGTGCAGTCTGCAGCAAGACAAGACCAGCATCACAGAGGTGACAGAACACTCCCAGCAACTGTTCCACACTCAGACTACCTGGAATGCAGCTGGAGTGTCGAGGAGGCCAATGGATGAGGCCAAGAGGCGCTGGCATGACCTGAAAACCTAAACCAGGCACAAAGATGCCGCCAACAGGAAGGCAGCAATGGCGACAGGACGTGGGAGTCCTGTGCTTCAGGAGGAACAGGAGGAAATGGAGGCCAGTCATCAGTGTGGAGATGGTGCAAGGAGGTGTGAGTATGGACACAGCTCGAGAGGACCTGACACAACAACAACAACAGGGTGAGTAACGAACAGGGACTGGGGGAATGGGGGGAGATGGGCACAATGGCACACATGCACAATCAAGTATAGCACACTGCACACCCAAAATGACCCAGGATCTTGTCCCTCATCCCCTTGGCACACTGCAGCACACACACATAGCAATCACAGCACATCCATGAGAATGTGGCACCAAGTGCAACACCGACACTGCGGAACAGGGGACACAACTGGATCCGCTCATGCGCAGAAACAGGCCAATCACATTGGACAGAGCAGGGAACTGTGAGATACATATGCACGGGTACAACCTCACATCCGTCATGTAGTCCCAATGTCCACTCTCCCCCCAAATTGCCAGCACCATCCAAACAGTCACAATGTACATTGTCACACAGTCTGCATGTAAAGAAGAACAATGCGCAAACATAAATGTCAACACAATGTCAACATGCATCTCACCTTCACATTGATGAGGGACAAAAAACACCTCCAGCAGGTCAGACCAGACAACCCAACAGTGATGCTGGAGATGACCACCACACCTCCAACACCAACGCCCTACAACAGCTCATGGATTTCTCAGGCAAACCACCCCCAGGAGCAGGGAAACCAAGCTACATAGAGAAGACCCCAGCCCCTGCACAGACCACACAGCAGGAAGCACCCGCCACCACAGCTGACACCCAACACTTCACCGAGGTACACATCGCATTCCAATGCCAGATGTCAGAATGCCAAAAGGAGGTGGCTGAACAGGTGCAGGTTGGCTCTGAGCTCATGGAAGCCGAAGTAGGTCACATACGTGGGTGTTCAAGTCCCATCAGGGACCACCTACACCCCACAAAGGAGACACACAACGAGACAGATACAAATAGATGTGCACATGTCCTGCAATGAACCACGCCCAGAGCCACGGAATCATCATTCACACCCCGATGCTGGAACTCCGTACGACAGCCCAGTCCACTCCTCATACGCATTGAGTGACTGACGACAAAGCTACATGTCCAAGGTCTTACCCGCTGCCTGCGGTGACATGTCTGCATCCACTGTACTCAGCACAATGTAATATCGTAGGGCCCAGGGCCTTCATGCATACAACAAGACCAAAGGAAAGGGACACATGCATATATCATGTTGTACTGGCTACGGGCACGTGTGTCCGGCTCCTTTAATGGCAGGGCCACATGTACAGTGATGCCTGTGCTGGATGTGTGTGCTTGGTGCTGGCAACAACTTGAACAGTGGACACCAGTGCAATGGAAACAGAAAACACCTGCATAACAGAGTCAACTGCTGAGCAACATGGAGGGAGCAAGGACGGCAGTCACCCAACATTCAAACAGAAGTGTCCGTGAGTTGCAGTGCACTGAGGTTGGGGCACTAGAGATGAGCGCCCTCATGTGAAGAAATTGCTAGGATTACGTCCCTTCGGGTTAGTCCTGATGCACATGCAGTGTGGTGTGTTACACCTGTATCAACTTCCTCCTCAACCTCCCAGGTCTCCCACTATTCCTGAGGTGACATTGCTGCGCAACCTCCCCACAGCACAAAACTCAATCAGTAACGGTCCATGGGTTGCGGTGCACTGAGTCAGTGGCACCTGGAGTGCTGAGCAGGGGATCAGGCAGATGATGCCATCCATGACAGGCCTGAGCAACTCCGTCAGTACCACTGTTTCAACTCTGGCAGATGGTGGATGGAGTTGGCCCTTGCAATGGTGGCGTGTGCCTCCTGTGGTGATGCGACATCCGGGCCGGTCAGGACTCAATTTGATGTGTGAGCCCTGGTGGTCCGCAGTTGAGGACGGAGGCAGTGGACAGCACTGGGCCACATGCACATGGTATCGATGACCCCAAGACCACCATCACAGAGGTCATCCAATATTCATTTAGACAGGGTCCCTGATGTGAGCTGCACAGAGTTAGTGGCCCCGGATGCACTGCGGTCGACACAGGCACACCGCCACAGGACGGTGACTTGCGGTGCACTGAGGTAGGGCCACGCGGACTGGGCGGGTCCTCATAGATGACAGAGGTGAAAGTGGTAGAGGGTTGCAGGGGACAGTGGAAGGTGTCCTCCAGGGCATGATGCAGAGGTCTGATGTTATCTGGAAGCAGAAAATGGAGGAGTGGAAAGCGACAGACTTGTTGCCACCACCAATTCGGTGGCAGCCACATGAGGATGAAACCTACCCCCTAGTCCGTAGGCTCAGATGACACCAATGTATGACCAGAGAGTGTCCATGAATGTCGGGGAACAGACTTAGTGGCACCAGGGTTGGGAGGGGGTGCAGTCTGCGATGATGCCGGTACACTGATATGAACTCCGCCATCGCTAAATCAAGACTCTATGACCTACTGGACCTCAGTGTAGGCCGGAGGCAGCGGTCAGCAGTGGTCCACAACCATGTGTCATTGGCTCGCAATGCACAGAGTTAGTGACAGCAGGACAGTTGTCGGTAGTGTTCGATCACCTCTGTAACGACGATCCTATTCCCTCCGGACTGCAATGCGTCATCCTCTTACGCCTCTCTTTGTGTGCAATGATATGTATTCTGCCTTTGAATAATCAATGTCCAGTTCCAACTCTGTGACCCACTCATGCACAGCATAGACTGAGGGCAGTAGTCCGCGTGGGCCCACAGACATGTGTGGTTGTAATGCTATGCACAGACTTGGTGGCACCACATCAAAGGGAGTATAGTGACATAAACTCTGCCTTAAATAATGTTCACTGCCATGGTGTATTCAAGACTCAGTTCCAAATGTGTGACCTACTTGTCCGCTGTTCATGCCAGTGGAGTACTTCAACGTGTAAGGAGTACTGTGGGCCTGTGTTGCGAAGGCCGTGATGGTCTGAGGTGGCTGCCACGGTCGCAGGCCTCTGGCTTGGGGATTGCACTGGCACGTGGTGGGCCCTCTTTGACACACGCCGGGGTCGGCAGGTGGACATTGAGGTCTGGGTGCGCAGGGGCGGGCAGGACTGGTTCGGGGACCAGCATCCTGGGGTGCAGCAGGCGCACAGGATCACTGGCGACTCCGCTCATGGCGTCAGCCTAGTGGCGGGGTGAGAGGCGCTGCCCTGGCAGAGACGTTGGGCATTCCGGAAGAGGACCACGCCCAGAGTTACGTGCCTTTTATTCACACCCCTATGCTGGCCTGGCGTACGCCGGGCCAGCCCACTCCCCTCACGCTTTCAGGGCAGATGTAACAAGCTACATTTCCACGATCTTCCCCACTGGCTGGGGTGACATGGTTGCATCCACTGTCCACTACACTCCAAACACCAGCGGTGTGTGTCGACATGGATATGTGTGTGGTCTGCATACTGCAGTCTGGCCATCATATCCACGCCACACTTGGCATTGTGTACAGTCTCATTCATGGGTCGGTTGCCTCCTTCACACATGCCTGGTCCCCACCTCTTCCGACATTCTGCCATTGTGTGGCCGAGGTGCCATGCCATTGATGGCTAATGTACATGGCTGGCCCATGGTCCCACAGTGAGTTGTGCTGTTGTGTCTAGTGGGTGTGCATGTTGTATGTGAGCTTGTGACGTGTGCATTCCCAGTGTTATGGGTTGCAGGATTGTGGAGTTGAGGTGTGTGGTGTGTGCATTTGGTATTGGCCTACGAGCAGTGCATTTCCGTGGCTGCCATCCTGGTGGTGCAGGTTGATGATGGACTGTCGGAAGGTGTAGGAATCATGCACACTGCCTGGGTGGTTTGCAGCGGCTTTGGTGGAGATTCCCAGGTGGTTCACTATTGCCTGGACATTGGTGGGATACGTGTGCTTTCTGTTGCGCTTCTTGTGTGCAGTGTTGCCAGGGGCCGCTAGTAGGATATGTGTGCAGTCAATTGCCCCCTAACACATGCAGGAAGCCAGCTGTGGCATACACATCTTGCTTGGTCTCCGGCTGTTCCTGTGCAGTGTGTGGGAAGTATAGATAGTGGGGTACCAAGCTGATGGTGTCATCCATGACCGTTGTGAGAGAATTGGATTGGCCTGGCTGTGTGACTCCTCCGTCTCAGGTGGATGTTGGCTGGAGGGTACCAGAGGCCAACACGTGCAGCACAGCCATCAGCTTTGTCTGAGGTGGGATGTTGGTTGTCCTCTGTGTTGGTACCGTCAGCCTGTGGGTAATGTTGGTCAGGATGCGGAGGAGGATTGTCCCTTTGGGCATGTAGTGGGCAATTACATTCTCTGGTGTTGGGTCTGTGTGGTTGGTACATTTTGGGAGGGTCGCTGTCTTTGTCTGCGCTGCCTCAGTGTTGGTCCGGAGTGGAGGTGGGTGTCCAGGGGGGTGGGGTGGTCCTGAGGGTGGTGGCGGTGGGTGTTGTGGCCCTCTTGGGTGTCCGGCACGCATGTTCACTGGCTCCATGGCATCTGTTGTTCTTCAGGTGTGGGTCTGGGCTGTGCTCCCTTTTGTGGTGCAGGCTGTCGTCCAACTTTGCACCAGGTCAGAACAGGTGTTAGTTTCCTGCTGCTAATGCGCCTTATCACATGTTTTGTGATCTTATCGTTGATCTGTCTGGTCGTTGAGAATGTTGTGGAGTGGTGTTTTCGCGGCTTTTGGCACGGGAACGCCTACTCTGCATCTCATTACCGATAGTTGCCGGGGTCATCTGTGGGGATGTTTTTTGCGGCTGCTAGCGCAGGTAAACTGGTGTTATTGGCTGTTGACAACAGCTTGTGAATGGGGAGAAATGTTTATCGCAATTTTGGGTGCGATAATGTGCCATTAACTTGGCGATAGCTCCTTGAGAATAAGACCAAATAGGTAAAAAAAAAAAAGGCGAGACCTATTGGCCATTTCAAAGCTTGTTTAACAAATAAGGCCATAAATGATCAAAGCCCTCGCCCAACAATCGAAAAGATTAGAAAGGCAGTGCTCGACCGGAAAAGGAAGGATTTCCCCCCCAAAAGGGTATTTTGTGTTTTGTAGAATAGATGGTTAATAGATGCCGGCTTTAGACTGTAACTTTCCTGAATCCTCGCCTATGGCCTCAGATGTCCTAAGTATGCTTCGACATATTATACCATGTACCTGTCTTAATGAACGTCTGATTCGGTCGTGTAACCTTGATTGAGGTCAGAGGGGGCTCCAGTTTGTCTAATCACGTTGCAGCAAATGGGAAAGTGCTGCAGTTGATTAGAAGAAAAACATTTTGTTGACTCGTTTGAGGAGCAGTGAAATCGTGGCAAAGAAATCATTATTATCATACTGAAGGCAGTGCTGGACAAAATGTACGAACAAAATTAGTCCTTGATAATGTAAACAAATTTTGATCCAGCTGCTGTTGTTCCGAAAACCTGAATCACAGAAGGGTTGTTAAAAAACACAACAGCATTTTCCGGATGGATTAAACAAAATAGTCCCTATAATGGAGTGTTGCGGGAAGTGTGATAAACAGGGAAGGGGCGTGAGAAGTAAAAAAGGTAGGCAATGAAATCTTGGAACACGAAAAAGAAACAACTAGAGAAAATGAGAGGAAAAAAGTGGCAAAGTAAATAAAAATCAGAAAAGGCGTACAGAAAACAAGACTAAAATGTTAAAGATAAAATAGAACAATCGGATGGGACAGTGTGAAAAGCAAAAAGAGAGGGAATGACTACTTGAACTAGAATAGAAAAAGGATAAAAGACGTGGATTAAAAGAAAGATCGGATGAGTGAGGGCAGATGTCGCTATACTGGCTGGTATGCAATCATTTCATGTCCTTTTTTTGTTTTTTTCTCCAGTCTCCTTGAATTTTCTGAACAGGTGACTTGAATCACTGAGACTACCAATAGACCATCAACTATGTTGCTCTCCAGAAGCACTAGACTAACTTAGATGTGTGGTAATATCCAAAGTATTCCCCTCTAGAGGGAAAGGAATGCACAGACTCTCTACCTAGGCTGTATGGTGTTGGGTATTTGTCTGGAATGTGATGGATGTAATCAAGGTAAAGTCTTGAGGAGTCTTCTCCCAATGCATGTTCACTGATAAAGAGAAAATGGAGTCACCATATGTTTTTACGATTGTAGCAGGTAGCAACCTCACAGGTTGAGGTTTTCTACTATCCAGGATGCCCTTCCATCCTGTGAAATTGTGTTGTTCTCTGGTTGCCATTGTACCTCCGAGGCTCAGAGTAATCCCCTTTAAAGCCCCTGACCTTTGTCCATCGTGCACTTTCTGCAGCAAGGGCATCAGATCAGTTGGTTTGGATCAGGTGCATGGTTCACTACATCAATCAATCAATCACTGCATTTGTAAAGCGCGCTACATACCCGAGAGGGTCTCAAGGCGCCGGGGAGAGGGGGCGCTACTGGTCGAAGAGCCAGGTCTTGAGGAGTCTTCTGAAGGCCAGCAGGTCCTGGGTCTGTCGTAGGATGGTGGGGAGAGTGTTCCAGGTCTTGGCGGCAAGGTAGGAGAAGGATCTGCCGCCGGCTGTGGTTTTTCGGATGCGAGGGACTGTGGCGAGGGCGAGGTTGGCTGAGCGGAGGCTTCGGGTGAGGGTGTGGAAGCTGAGTCGGTTGTTGAGGTAGGTGGATCCGGTGTTGTGCAGTGCTTTGTGTGCGTGGATCAGGAGCTTGAAGGTGATCCTTTTGTTGATGGGGAGCCAGTGCAGGCCTCTCAGGTGGAGTGTGATGTGGCTGCGGCAGGGGACGTCGAAGATGAGTCGGACCGAGGCGTTCTGGATGTGTTGGAGTCATCTCAGGAGCTTGTTTGTAGTTCCTGAGTAGAGGGCGTTCCCGTAGTCGAGTCTGTTGGTGATGAGGGCCTGGGTAACGTTTTTCTCGTGTCGAGGGGTACCCATTTGAAGATCCTGCGGAGCATACGGAGGGTGTTGAAGCAGGACGCGGAGACGGCGTTGACTTGCCTGGTCATGGAGAGAGTGGAGTCGAGGATGACCCCCAGGTTGCGTGCGTGGTCCGTGGGTTCCGGGGCTGTGCCTAGTGACTTGGGCCACCAAGAGTCGTCGCAGGCTGATGGGGTGGGTCCGAGAATGAGGACCTCTGTCTTGTCTGAGTTCAGCTTCAGTCTGCTGTCCTTCATCCAGTCGGCTACGGCCTTCATTCCTCTGTGGAGGTTAGCTTTGGCGGTGTGGGGATCTTCGGTGAGGGATATGACCAGCTGAGTGTCGTCGGCGTAGGAGATGATGTTGAGGTTGTGTTGTCGTGCGACGTGGGCGAGGGGGGCCATGTAGATATTGAACAGTGTCAGGCTGAGGGAGGATACTTGTGGGACGCCGCAGATGATCTCGGTGGTTTTGGAGCGGAAGGGTGGGAGGCGGACGCTCTGGGTTCTACCGGAGAGGAAGGATGTGGTCCAGGTCAGGGCCTTCTCTTGGATACCGGCGTCATGGAGGCGTGCTGATAGGGTGCGGTGGCAGAACGTGTCAAAGGCTACTGATAGGTACAGGAGGATGAGGGCGGCTGTTTCTCCTTTGTCCATCAGGGTCCGGATGTCGTCAGTGGCGGCGATGAGGGTGGTCTCGGTGCTGTGGTTGCTGCGAAAACCGGATTAGGAAGGGTCCAGGATGTTGTTAACTTCGAGGTAGCGGGTCAGCTGTTTGTTGACAATCTTCTTGGTCACTTTTGCCGGGAAAGGGAGCAGGGAGATGTGCCAGAAGTTTTTTAGGTCCTTGGGGTCCGCCTTGGGGTTCTTCAGAAGGGCGTTGATCTCGGCGTGCTTCCAGCTTTCTGGGAAGGTTGCTGTCTCGAAGGAACAGTTGATTGAAGAAGCTCTCCCCTGTGATAGCGACTGGGGCTGCGAGCTAATCGCGCTATACCAGAGATACACAACCGAGACTGTTTTTATTGTGTTTTTACTGTGTTCCTTAGCGTTTCTGCACCAGGCTGCGATAAAACTGTATTTAGTTCGTTAATTCTTTTTGGGGGCTTTTAATTTCGAGAATGTAATTGGGAATTATTGTAGGCACTCTGACACCCTTGACACGCTCTTTCAATACTTCCCTACCTCTGTCTGTGGCGATTTCTTGACGCGTCTGGCAGCGGTGGGCGCCATCTTGGGGATAGCGGGGTCAGCGCTCTAGTCGCGCAGGACTCACGCCCTCCCAGTAAATTTAAGCCAGCCTCCCGGTGGCCGCGTTGCCTAAGAAGCTCTCCCCTGTGATAGCGACTGGGGCTGCGAGCTAATCGCGCTATACCAGAGATACACAACCGAGACTGTTTTTATTGTGTTTTTACTGTGTTCCTTAGCGTTTCTGCACCAGGCTGCGATAAAACTGTATTTAGTTCGTTAATTCTTTTTGGGGGCTTTTAATTTCGAGAATGTAATTGGGAATTATTGTAGGCACTCTGACACCCTTGACACGCTCTTTCAATACTTCCCTACCTCTGTCTGTGGCGATTTCTTGACGCGTCTGGCAGCGGTGGGCGCCATCTTGGGGATAGCGGGGTCAGCGCTCTAGTCGCGCAGGACTCACGCCCTCCTCAACTAGCTATATAATGTGCGTTGTCTCCAGACGGCGCAGCGGGCTGGCGCAGCGGGCGCGCCGGGCGCGCGCCGAAGCCGCGCCTAAGCCAAGCCCGTCTGCGCCCGTCCGAGCCTGGACCGAGCCCAGTGCCACCCCCCTTACATCGTCACCCTCAGCAAGGTTAGTGTACACTGCTAATGAACTTCGTCATTTTAATAACACATTTCAGACTGTACATATACCTCCGACATGCTTATTAGCTGACCCTATTGGAGGTCCTTTCCTATGCACTTTGTGCACTAATAAGAGCACGGTTACCCAAACCCACATTTCCCCTAATTCCCAGAAACTTATACACGCAGCACTTGTTAATGCCCGCTCGCTCCCCTGTCATAAAATTGACATATTGGAGTTGCTCAACAATTATGCTATTGATCTCCTATTTCTGACTGAGACCTGGGGAGACAATGCATCAGGGCCAGACTTTAAGGCTGCGATGCCAGAGGACTATTGTGTCCATAGGCAGGATCGTATTTCTGCCCATAAAGGCGGGGGGATTGCAATAATATACCGCAATTGCCTTCGTGTGAAAACCATCGACCTTAAACATTCAAGTTGCGAGGCGTTGGCTTTTACGATTACCCTCACCACCAACCAAACATTCTCAGGTACTCTTCTATACCGACCACCAGGCTCTCGTTCTATCTTTCTCTCTCAACTTAATCAACTGAGCGAGCTATCTGCAGATCACAAACACTTCACTCTCCTGGGAGATTTTAATTTTCATCTCGATTCTCTGTTAGATAAAGATACTGATCAGCTTACTAATGATCTGCTTGCTGTAGGTCTTGAACAACTGATCACAGAGCCAACCCATGAAGCTGGCCATACGCTTGACGGTATATTTACTAATGACCCCCATATTATCAAAAACGTCATATTTCCTTTAACTTGGTCTGACCACTTTGCTATTTTATTTGACATACGAACAAAAACTACAGCTCCCTACACCACGTCTGTAAATCCTGATTTTACCTCCAGAGATTGGAAAAACCTTGACTTTAATCAACTTGCACAGATTCTTACTGACGCCTTTGCAAGTATAGACACTGTACACGACCCAAATATTGCAGCAGCCACCTACACCTCTATTTTGGAAGAAGCTTTTCTCACCTTGGCCCCCCTTAAAACACACAAATGCAACAGGAAGACCCCTTCGGCCCCATGGTTTACCGAAAACCTTAGACTCCAACGACAATACTGTCGTAACAAGGAACGACATTGGCGTAAAAATTACAACTCAGCAGACAAGACTGCCTACAAAGCTGCACTTCTTAGCTATAAGCAGAGCATAGTATCGGAGAAAAACATCTATTATACTGCCCAAATAAACCAAGCCCGATGTAGTATGAAGAAACTGTTTGAAGTTGTCAACCATCTTGCTGAACCTTCTAACCCCCCGACGGAAACGTCTCAAAATCTCTGTAACATACTGGCTGACTTTTTCTCTGAAAAGGTCACATCCATATTCAAGGATTTCAGCCCTAAAGTGATAATCTCCGACACCTCTGACTCTGAGTTACACGAGACTCTGACAGCTTCTACTGAATTTACTGAATTTACCAGCACGAATCCACAAGACATTCACAAATTAATTCAGTCAATCAAATCTGGTTCCCCTTTGGATCCCTGTCATCCATCCATACTCAATAACATCCCAGACATTATTTCTATGCCACTTGCACGTATCTGCAACAGTATGTTTGTCACTGGAGCCTATCCTACCATTTGGAAAAACACCATTATCAGGCCGCTTCTTAAAAAACCTTCCCTAGATCCCACACTACCCTCCAGTTATCGTCCCATTGCATCTCTGCCGTTTCCTGCCAAGATCTTTGAATCGGTCATGAATAAACAACTTTCTGACTACATTCATACTAATGACTTGCTAGACGAAACCCAGTTTGGTTTCCGGCAAGGTCATGGAACAGAGACCGCCCTGATCAAGGCGGCAGATGAAATCAGGGCTACAATGGATAAGGGTGGACAGGCTGTCCTAATACTGCTGGACTTGTCGGCGGCTTTCGACACGGTCGATCATGTAACTTTGGTCGGCCGTGTCGAGGCCATCGGCATTAAACATAAAGCTAGGGACCTCATTGCATCATTCTTGGCGGATCGTAGCCAAGCGGTCAAGTTGGGCACTTTTACTTCACCCACCTTTAGCCTTCCCTGTGGAGTCCCTCAGGGTTCCTCGCTAAGTCCGACCCTTTTTAATATCTATGTTTCGGACTTAGCGAGGGTAATAAAGGAGCATAACATCAGTTTGACAACATACGCTGATGATACTCAGCTGGTGTTGTCTATTCACAAAGATGGACCCACGGTCGCAGCAAATTTCAAGAATGGTATGAGGGCCATTAGCAGTTGGATGGCTTCCAACTGCTTAAAACTCAACTCAGCTAAGACAGAAGTTATGCTGTTTGGAAATATTCAACCTGTGTGGTCCCCTTCATGGTGGCCTGAGGAATTAGGAACCCCACCACAACCTGTCAGTAAAGTTAGAAATCTGGGAGTGATATTCGATAACAAGCTCCTTTTTCATCATCATGCGAATTCGGCAGTGTCATCTTCCTTTAACATCTTAAGGAAAATAAAGAAACTTCTACCGTACCTTCCCATAGCTATGGGAAAAACACTCATATCCACACTGGTGTTTTCTCGCATCGATTACTGCAACTCCCTCTTCCTCAATGCTCAAAAAAAGGTTATCTCCAAACTGCAACTAATACAAAATGCCTCCGCCAGAATTCTACTGGGCATTCCCAAATACAGCTCTGTCTCTGGACATCTCGACCAACTGCACTGGCTTCCAGTCAGAAGCCGCACGAAGTTCAAGACCCTCTGTATTGTCTATAAGGCAATAAATAACACGGGACCTAGATTCCTGAGAAGTTCCTTTAAACCTTTGGCAACCCCCAGAACGTTGCGTTCCAACACGGCTCACATGCTTCAGATTCCCAGAACAAGAAAAGTGACCTGGGGAGACAGATGTTTCACCATAGCAGCGGCGAAATTGTGGAACTCCCTTCCCCTTAACATAAAGATTAGTCCATCTTTGATTGTCTTCAGAAAGCAGCTAAAGACTTGGCTGTTTTCCCAATGACATTCCTGTAGATCACTTTATCCACTGTTTCAACGTTTATTATCTGGTTAGTTAGCCTTTAGCTGCTAGCGCCGAGACACCTATGGGTAATTGCAGCGCTTTAAAAATTGCCAAAAATAAATAAATAAATAAATAAATAAATTGTTTTCCGGAGGTGGGGCGCGATGGTTGTGCTGGCTTTGTTGAAGACGTGGTGAGGGCAGGGGTCCGATGGGGATCCGGAGTGGATGGAGTTCATGGTTTTGATGGTGTCTTCGTCGCTGACGCTGGACCAGATGGTGCGAGTGGTAGTCGCAGGGGTGGTGGGTGCGGGGGGGTCGGAGTTGAAGCTGTCGTGGATGTCGGTGATCTTGCGGTGGAAGAAGGTGGCCAGGGAGTCGCACAGGTCTTGAGATGGCGGGATGTCGTTGGTGTTGGAGCTGGGGTTGGAGAGTTCTTTCACGATGCTGAAGAGCTCTTTGGTGTTGTGTGCATTGTTGTCTAGGCGGTCCTTGAAGGCGGTCTTCTTGGCGGTCCTGATGAGTTGGTGGTGTCTGCGGGTGGCGCTCTTGAGGGCTGTGTGGTTGTCTGGTGTTCGGTCGTGGAGCCATTTCTTCTCCAGCTTCCGACAGGTGTGCTTGGAGAGCCGGAGGTCCTCGGTGAACCAGGCGGCTTTCTTGTTGGTGTGGTTGGTTGTAGAGGTCTTGAGAGGGGCGAGGGCGTTGGCGCAGTCGTTGATCCACTGTGTGAGGTTGGTCGCGGCGGTGTCTGGGTCGGTGGGGTCGGTGGGTGGTCTCAGGGTGAGGGCGGTAGTCAGTTGGTCCTCGGTGACCTTGCCCCAGCAGCGGCGTGCTAGCTGGTGCGTGCGGTGGTGTGTGGTGGGTTTTCTGAAGGTGAAGTGGATGCATCTGTGGTCGGTCCAGTATGGTTCGGTGGTGTGGTTGAAGGAGACTTGGGGGCTTGCGGAGAAGATGGGGTCGAGCGTGTGTCCAGCGGCGTGAGTAGGTGTCGTTACGCGCTGTTTGAGTCCGAGGTTGGCGAGGTTGTCGATCAGGGCGGTGGAGTTGGCGTCGTTGTTGTTCTCGAGGTGGAAGTTCAGGTCCCCAAGGAGGATGTAGTCCGTGGAAGCGAGGGCTCGGGTGCTGATGAGGTCGACGATGGTGTCACTGAACTGTGGGCGGGGTCCGGGAGGTCTGTAGATGAGAGTTCCTCTGAGGGTGGTGTTGGGGTCGGTGTGGATCTGGAAGTGCATGTGCTCGGCGGTGGTGAGGGTGTCATCGGTGTTCGTTGAGATTTTGATGGAGTCTTTGTGGATGATGGCGATTCCTCCTCCCACTCCGTTGGTGCGGTCTCTGTGGGAGATCTTGTAGCCCTGTGGGATGGCTATGGCGATGTCTGGTGCTGAGGTGGCGTTCAGCCAGGTCTCCGTCAGGAAGGCGACGTCGGGGGCGGTGGAGTCTAGGAGGTCCCAGAGTTCCATGGCGTGTTTGCGAGCGGAGCGGGTTTTGAGGAGGATGCAGAGGAGGTGGTTGGGTTTTCTGGCTGGTGGTGTGGAGGGTTGGATGCTGGTGAATCCGCAGTTCCGGCAGGTGAAAGGCCCCTGGGTGCGTTTCGGGGTGGCCCGGTAGCAGGGGTGGTCTCGTCTGGTGTTGAGTGCGTGGAGGGTGCTTGCGTCGTAGTGCAGTCTGGCGTTGCGGGGGGTGCGGGTTCCAGGGGTTCTGGCGCTGGGTGCGGTCCAGGCGCGGACGGGGGCGCAGACGGGCTTGCCTTAGGCGCGCCTTCGTCCCGCCAGCGGCGCGCCCGCTGCGCGCGGCCGCTTCGTGGCCTCCATATGAGGACAGAGGGAGGGAGGAGCAGCTAGGAGGTGGGAGCGGGGCGGGGCGGCCAATGGGAGTGAAGGGGGCGGGGCCGCAGGGGCTCAGGGGCGGGGGAAAACCCAGGGAAAAACCCAGGGAAAAAACGGCAGGAAAAGACGGCTGGAGAGGGACAACAGAGCACAGTGGTACAGAAAGCAAAACACAGGGACACAGAATGAAAAAACAAAGTGGCACAGAAAGCCAAGCGCAGGGGTACAGAATAAAAAAGGGAGCGAGCAGTCAGGCGGCAAAAGCGGCAACAGAGGTTCAACCCACAGGAGGCTGTGTGGCGGATGGGGGGAGCGACCTGCCTGGTGACAGGGTCAAAGGTCATAACCACAAGCTACATAACCACAAGCTGATCAGCTCCAGTTTAAATCCATACACAATAAGCCTGAGAGTCTTAGCTGGCAGTGATTGGATCCCACCAAGAAATTTAAAGGAAGATCAGAGTTGCGTTGATGCTGGACCCAGAGTATAATGAAGACTTGATCAGTGTAGTCAGTGAAACATAAAGCACTTCAATTCAACTAGTCCTATATTTCTCTTCATGAGGTAGAACTTCCTATACCTATCTACTTCTTGGCTGGGACCAGCGTGAGGTGGAGCTTGATCCATTCAAGCCTCTTGTGGACTGGCCTGGAGAAGTCAGAAAAACTTCAGCTATTGGATTTAAAAAAAGGTCAAGAGCACGCCTTTACTTTCTTGTTATGTTATGTTAATTATACTTCTAGAGCGCACTATTACCATGAGGTGTTCTGGCGCTTAGCTCAACCTACGGAAAGACAGGAAGAATGGAGGACCAGAAACTACTGATTCCTGAAAAGCCAGGCCTTTACCGACTTCCTAAAGGAAAGCAGATCTGGGGAGGGATGGATATGGAAAGGAAGAGTATTCCATACTCTAGCAGTACAGATGACAAAACTCCTGCCCCCCCAGTTGGCGTTTTTGAATTTGGGTACAACGATCATTTTTGCTCCGAGGGAGCTCAAACTTCTGGCAGGGGTATACCAACTAAAACATTGCCTAAGGTGATCAGGACCTATACCATGGAGAGCTTTGAAGGCAAAGCATAGTGCCTTAAATCTGGTCTGTTGCCTTATTAGCAGCCTGTGGAGCTTACTTATTCTCTCTTAACTGATGTGTACTTGGGAATTCCAGTTAGCAGCCTAGCTGCCGCATTTTGAAGTAGTGGAGTTTATTCAGATGCTGTTGCCGAATGCTCAGATATAAGCTGTTGCAATAACCTAATTTATATAAAATAAGGGAGGTAATCACAGTTTGTCGGCTATCAGGAGGCAGTAGATGAAGAATTTTCCCTATCATCCTAAGAGTGTGAAAGGTCGCGGATGTAGCTGCATTCACCTGCTCTCCAAAGGTGAGCTTGTTATCCACTACGTATAGCAGCACGACAAACAGTTATGGTATACAATCGCCGCCCACTGTTAATCCAAATTATTCTGCAGTGCTCACTCTTCGGTTCAACTGTTTAAAAAAAACTGAATTGACAAAATGCAAGACAACAGGCGTAAAGGAGCACA
The DNA here is from genome assembly GCF_964204655.1 of Triturus cristatus. NCBI lineage: Eukaryota > Metazoa > Chordata > Amphibia > Caudata > Salamandridae > Triturus > Triturus cristatus. Next base: position 779,591,419 of record NC_140594.1, read on the forward strand.
GTAACCATGTGTAATACTTGTATTTATCAAAAACCTTAATCTTATAAGGCAAAAACCATATTTATGCAAACAAGGTAGACATTTCTTTCATTAAAAAAAGACAGCACAACAACTTCTTTCTTTTGAAAATCTTTTTTTTATATCCTTATTCTTTTCTTTTATTCATGGATCTTCATATCTTCATATCAATGTACATTTATAACAAAGTACAGCCTACGCATTTCATCCCAACCTCACAGAACTTCTTCAGGGCAAAGGTTAAGTATTAGTTAATCCAATTCTTTAAAAAGATGAAGCATCAGTCCCTCTAAATTTAATCAAATCTGTATGTGATAAATATTTAATTCATATCGATAGACCGCATCGACAAACACTGTGTACTCCACAGTATTTCAATAGTGTTCGCAGATCTAATGCCCAATATAACTTGATATCAGGTTTAATAATCCCACCATCTCCACAACCCTTCTCGTAGGCGCTGTCAAAGCGATATTCTTTCACCTATCTTTAAAATTCCTTATATATTCTCATTTAAGTAGCTCACAAAGGTGAAGTGGACACCTATTCAGGCGTTGGAAATTATCTGGTTAGAGTGAGAAGAGACGGCCATTTTGAAGAGCTTGACAAAACGGTGGATTATTAAATCAAGTTATATTGGGCATTAGATCTGCGAACGCAGTGTTTGTCGATGCAGTCTATTGATATAAATTCAATATTTCGGTGAGGTTGGGACAAAACACATAGGCTGTACTTTGTTAGAAATGTACATTGTTATGAAGATCCATGAATAAAAGAAAAGAATAAGGATACAAAAAAAAAACTCAGAAGAAAGAAGTTGCTGTGTTGTCTTTTTTTATACAAGGAATTTCTACCTTGGTTGCATAAATATGCTTTTTGCCTTATAAGATTAAGGTTTTTGATAAATACAAGTATTACGTATGGTTACGGTGCTCCTCTACCCCTGTTCACTTGCATTTTGTTATCCACTACGATGCCCAGATGCTTTGCTTTCCTAACAGGAGTTGGAAGGGTCTCTAGTTCATCTGGCCACCATCTTGGTGACCAGAAGTTCGCAGCATTGTTACCAAAAAGAATCACCTCGGTCTTACTGGAATTCATTTTTAGGCAGTTTTTCATCATCCAAATACTTACTGCCCTCATTCAGTTATGGAATCTCAAACCTATTTCTGCCTCCTGGCTAGGTAGCAGAAACACCACTATTTGAGTGTCATCTGTGTGTGAAGTAAGATGAAAGCTAAAAGATTGCCAGGGAAGAGACATAAATATTAAAAAGGGTTGGACTAAGGGAGTGTCAGGATTGCCGAGCGCAGGACGAGGTGCTCAGGGTCTGCATCGGTGCGCATGCTCAGAGGTGATCGGAGTCGGTACCGGTGCGCATGCTCAGTGAACTACGAGACTGTTGAAAGGGCGGAACACGCAAGGACTCGGGGCTTCGCGTTCTAGTGTTTGCCCCGTTGTTGCGTATTCCGTTTCCTGTTTCCTGTAAACAGTTCTTGAATTTGGATTCTAGACGCCGTCCGAGGCGTTCCTTTGCTGGAGACTCTGTTCGGGTATCGAAGACTTCGTCTTGGCCATTCCTGTACCGGAACTTTGTGTATCTGAACTCAGTACTCGGCTCGCCTGCCTATCGGGCTTTCCCAAGGCTGGGTGAGCTAGCGGTTTTTCCCGTTTGTCGTAATTGAGGCATTCCTCTACTTTACTTGTCCTGCCTCCCTCGACAGCCCCGCATACCCAGCGCTCCGCCCGCCTTTCCGGAGCTGTCTCCCGAGGGCCGGCCGGGTGTCTGGGGTGCTTTCCCTGCCCAACTGTTGTTTTAAGCATACCCAGCGCTCCGCCCGCCTTTCCAGAGCTGTCTCCCGAGGGCCGGCCGGGTGTCTGGGGTGCCTTCCTTGCCCAGCTGTGAATTCCGCTTACCCTACTTTCCTCCATCCTGTCGTCATCTCCACTGGTGCTGCTCCCACCTGAATTGAGGTGGTCCCTGGGCCGCTCTGGAATTGGACTTCTGAGACTTACCTTAATTATCCCAGTGACCCAGGAGAACTCCGAAAAAAGACATCACCTATTCACACTGCTTTCTGAGCTGTCTACGACTTGCACTACCGTGAAGCAGTGTATCGTCTGATCATCGCCCTGCTTGCATATCTGTTTAGGAAAACGTATAGAAGGCTTCCTCTCGGACTATCCTCTGCAAGCTTCCTACCCCTAACAGCAGATCTTAGGTATTCATTTATTTCTAGTTCTATCTTACAGTTGAATATCATCCCACTATTCTCTCTCCCTGTTTTCCTAATTCTGGCATTCCCTTTTAGAGACACAGCATCCAGGGCGTCCTACAGAGACCAAACTTCAATTGTGGTGTTACATCCCGAAAGAGCAGTGGACTATAGCTGTGGAGATATCTTCCCCTCTTACCTTGTTTTGTTTCCCTGTTTTCCCCTAGTACCTGTGCGCTCTAGGTTCTGATAGAGGCACTAGGTGCTGGTGGAAGGCAGGGGCCAGCTACGTCTTCTTCTGGAACTCCGTGGCGCTCCTGCAGAATCCTATTGGTAAGATCCTTACAGAACGCGAAGCCCAAGTGGTTATTCTGCCCGAGCGCCATGGACAGACAACAGGTGACGTTGGCGGACTTAGCCCACATGTTAGGGAATTTACAGGTAGAAACACAGGCATTGGCCACTCGAGTGAACGCCATACAGAGGGATCAACAAGGGGAGGGAAGGTCCGGGAATCCCACACAAGTGATCCAGGTTAATACACCACCCTCTATACCCCTTGCTCCTCCAGAGCGGTTCTCAGGTGACTCATTGAAATTCGCTGCCTTCATAAGTCAGTGTCAGTTGCATTTTACATGTAAAGCGCACTGTTTTCCTAATGATCAAGCTAAGGTGGCATTTATGATTTCCTATCTGGGGGGGTCAGCAGCCAATTGGGCAATCCCTCTGATCGAAAGAGACGATGTTTTGCTACAAAATTATGTGGCATTTAAGGAAGAATTTCGGAAACTGTTTGACAAACATACCTACACACAGTCTGCAGACACCGAACTACTGGCCCTAAAACAGGGAAATACTGATTTACCTTCTTACATCACATCCTTTCAAAGACTAGTGGTGGAGGCTGAGTGGCCAGAGGAGAAGCGTAGCACCTTGTTCTATAGAGGGCTGAGAGAGGACATTAAGGATGCATTATCCCAAATTGTGGATCTTCCCCGGTCTTGTAAGGAGTTAATCGAGTTAACCATCAGAATAGACCATCGAATGCAAGAACGCAAGAGAGAGAGAGGTAAAACAGACGTTCGTATCATCACAGTAAGGGAGAAGCAACCTGATTCTGTCGTTAGCAGAGAGGAAGGAGAACCTATGCAAATAGGCACGTTGAGGGGGCCATTAACACCTGAAGAGCGGCGTCACCGACGGGAGAACAAATTATGTTTATACTGTGGGAAAGGTGGTCATTTTTTGAAGACCTGCCCCACCAAGCCTACACAGTCCAGGAAGTCGGAAAACTAAAAAACCTGGAGTCCTGTGAGACAAGGACTCCGGGTTATTCTGGTTCGAGCGTCTCCTCCACAGAACTTCCAGTAGCCTCTGGTCATTTCTTCGTCCCAGCAGTCTTGACTTGGGAAAAAGGAGAGAAGAGAGTACCCATTATGATAGATTCCGGTGCCTCCAGGAATTTTATGGATATAGCCTGGGCTCAGGAACAACAAGTGAAAACCCATGACAAGGGGTACGAAGAGACAGTGACCACGATTGACGGAAGTATATTAAAATCCGGGCCCATTACTCATAAGACGGAGGCCGTTACAATTCTGATGGAAATCAACCATAAGGAGCAAGTGTACTTCGATTTGATACAGTCACCTCAATTTCCACTCATGCTAGGTCTACCCTGGCTCAGGTTGCATAACCCTCTCATTGACTGGCACAAGGCAACCTTGCAGTTCAGACCTGAGTCTTGTGAGTCACATATTCTGGCCTTTAGTTCCGTTCCGACTTCCCCTGATCCTGGGGACACAGAGGGGTTGCCTGAGGTCTATCACGATCTTCTTTCTATCTTTGATCCTAAAGAAGCTTCTGTTCTCCCTCCTCACAGACCTTTCGATTGCAGAATAGAACTGCAAACTGGAGCCAAATTGCCTTTCAGTAGAGTATACTCCTTAACGGAAAAGGAAAACATCTACTTACGAGAGTATCTAGACAAGATGTTGGAGCTTGGGTTTATTCGCCCTTCCAAATCCCCTGTTTCCTCTTCCTTGTTTTTCATACCCAAACGGGAAGGCGGTTTACGCTGTTGCATTGACTACAGATCATTAAATCAAATCACCATAAAGAACAGGTATCCCCTTCCACTCATCTCCTCGCTGCTTGATCGCGTACGTGGCGCTACAATCTTCACAAAATTGGATTTACGTGGGGCTTACCATCTGGTCCGGGTCGCAGAGGGTGATGAGTGGAAAACAGCATTCTGTACGAAATATGGGCTGTTCGAATATTTAGTAATGCCCTTCGGTCTTTGCAACGCCCCTTCCGCGTTTCAGTTTTTTATCAATGAAGTGCTTAGAGACATGCTGGATAAGTTCGTTATAGCCTACATTGATGATCTGTTAATCTATTCCACATCGGTACCAGAACACATCTCCCATGTTCGACAAGTGTTAGAACAACTACACAACAACCAATTATATTGCAAATTGGAGAAATGTATGTTCCATGTTCAACAAGTTCCCTTTTTGGGTTTCATCGTTTCTCCCTGGGGATTAACTATGGATCCACAAAAGGTGGAAGCGATTGATAGGTGGCCGGCTCCCCAAAAGGTGAAAGAAATACAGAGTGTTATTGGGTTTGCCAATTTCTATAGGCGCTTTATTAAGGGCTTTTCGAGGTTGGTAACACCTATCACAAACTTATTGAAAAAAGGAGCTCCTTTTGTTTGGTCAGAAGAGGCTGATCATGCATTCCAGGAACTAAAGAAGGCATTCACACAAGCCCCTGTGTTGCGACACCCTGATCCGGAATATCCGTATATAGTTGAGGCAGATGCATCCAATGCTGCTGTGGGAGGGGTGTTATCGCAAGTAGATCAGTCCACAGGGGAATTACATCCCGTCGCCTACTTCTCACATAAATTAACTCCCGCTGAATTCAATTATGCAATCGGAGAGAAGGAACTGTTGGCTATTAAGAAGGCATTCGAGGTGTGGAGGCAGTATTTACTAGGATCAAGACACACAGTCACTGTATATACGGATCACCGTAATCTACAATTTTTGAAGTCTGCCAAGGCCTTATCAATGAGACAATTAAGGTGGGCCCAATTCTTCAGTGACTATGAGTTCACCATTCAGTACAGAGCTGGAAGAAAGAATGGCAAGGCCGATGCATTGTCCAGAATTGGCTATGAGGTCCCTGAAGAACAAATAGAACCTCCTTTTATCATCCCTCACCATAAGATCATAGGGGGAACCTCCGAAGAGGAGTTCTTAGCCAGGGCAAAGAAGGAACAATGCACTCCAGAAGGCCGAGAACTGATAGAATCAGTGGAACACTGTATGAAAGATGGGCTTGCCTATGTGCAAAAGGGCATAGTCTTATTAACTACGGATTTACAAAACCAGGCCCTAGAGTGGTGCCATACACATCCCTTAGCAGGGCATCCAGGGATTAAGAAGACCATTGATCTGTTGATGAGATGGTTTTGGTGGCCCACTTTAAGAAAAGATGCGGAACAGTTTGTAAAGACGTGTCACGTCTGTGCACAAAGCAAGAGTTCCCATCAAAAACCTATGGGATTGTTGCAACCACTACCAACTCCACCTAGTCCCTGGCACACCGTGTCTCTAGATTTTATAGTGGAGCTACCTGTGACCTCCAAGGGGTATAACACGTTACTGGTAGTGGTAGACTTGTTCACAAAGACAGCACACTTTATCCCGCTAAAAGGTCTCCCTACAGCTAACACTCTCGCCATCGTATTTCTTCAACATGTGGTAAAATTGCATGGGTTTCCCGCAGTGGTAGTTTCAGACAGGGGTGCCCAATTTGTTTCGCGGTTCTGGAGAAAACTATGTGCCTTGTTACAGATTGAAGTGCGTTTGTCTTCTAGCCACCATCCACAGACCGATGGTCAGACTGAAAGAGTCAATCAGTGCTTTGAGCAATATATACGAGCTCAGGCACTGACTTCCACATCTGATTGGGATGACATGGTATGGATGGCTGAGTTCGCATACAATAATAGTCAACATGCATCCACCAAATACACTCCCTTTTTCTGTTCTTATGGTTTCCATCCTAAGGCTTTCCTTACTCTCTCTTCCTCCGAGTGCACCAATCCGGCAGTTGATTTGTTTATTCAGGACCTTCAATCCATACACCAACTCACTCAGGCTAATTTGGATCAGGCGAAAGCTAGTTATAAGAGAGGGGCAGATCTCCATAGACAAGCTGAACCACTGTACAAGCCAGGAGATGAGGTATGGTTATCTTCTAGACATATCCCTATAAGAGGCTCATGTAAGTTCAAGCCCAGATTTTTGGGTCCATACAGCATTACAAGAGTAATTAATCCCGTAGCAATGGAATTGAAGCTACCCATAAGTGTAAAGGTGCACCCTGTTTTTCATGTTTCCCTATTGAAGCCAGTAGAACCTGGTACACGTCTCCCTCCAACACCAACGCCCATAGCAGTTGAAGGAAACGAAGAATATGAAGTCGAAACCATAGTTGACTCCAGAAGGAGTAGACGCCGTTTACAGTACCTAATTCATTGGAAAGGTTATGGGGTGGAAGAACGGTCCTGGGAACCCGCAAGTCAGGTACACGCCCCTAGGTTAATACGTCAGTTTCACAGAAGAAATCCTCACAAGCCCAAACCAGTGGGGGGTGTCCTGGGGGGAGTGTACTGTCAGGATTGCCGAGCGCAGGACGAGGTGCTCAGGGTCTGCATCGGTGCGCATGCTCAGAGGTGATCGGAGTCGGTACCGGTGCGCATGCTCAGTGAACTACGAGACTGTTGAAAGGGCGGAACACGCAAGGACTCGGGGCTTCGCGTTCTAGTGTTTGCCCCGTTGTTGCGTATTCCGTTTCCTGTTTCCTGTAAACAGTTCTTGAATTTGGATTCTAGACGCCGTCCGAGGCGTTCCTTTGCTGGAGACTCTGTTCGGGTATCGAAGACTTCGTCTTGGCCATTCCTGTACCGGAACTTTGTGTATCTGAACTCAGTACTCGGCTCGCCTGCCTATCGGGCTTTCCCAAGGCTGGGTGAGCAAGCGGTTTTTCCCGTTTGTCGTAATTGAGGCATTCCTCTACTTTACTTGTCCTGCCTCCCTCGACAGCCCCGCATACCCAGCGCTCCGCCCGCCTTTCCGGAGCTGTCTCCCGAGGGCCGGCCGGGTGTCTGGGGTGCTTTCCCTGCCCAACTGTTGTTTTAAGCATACCCAGCGCTCCGCCCGCCTTTCCAGAGCTGTCTCCCGAGGGCCGGCCGGGTGTCTGGGGTGCCTTCCTTGCCCAGCTGTGAATTCCGCTTACCCTACTTTCCTCCATCCTGTCGTCATCTCCACTGGTGCTGCTCCCACCTGAATTGAGGTGGTCCCTGGGCCGCTCTGGAATTGGACTTCTGAGACTTACCTTAATTATCCCAGTGACCCAGGAGAACTCCGAAAAAAGACATCACCTATTCACACTGCTTTCTGAGCTGTCTACGACTTGCACTACCGTGAAGCAGTGTATCGTCTGATCATCGCCCTGCTTGCATATCTGTTTAGGAAAACGTATAGAAGGCTTCCTCTCGGACTATTCTCTGCAAGCTTCCTACCCCTAACAGCAGATCTTAGGTATTCATTTATTTCTAGTTCTATCTTACAGTTGAATATCATCCCACTATTCTCTCTCCCTGTTTTCCTAATTCTGGCATTCCCTTTTAGAGACACAGCATCCAGGGCGTCCTACAGAGACCAAACTTCAATTGTGGTGTTACATCCCGAAAGAGCAGTGGACTATAGCTGTGGAGATATCTTCCCCTCTTACCTTGTTTTGTTTCCCTGTTTTCCCCTAGTACCTGTGCGCTCTAGGTTCTGATAGAGGCACTAGGTGCTGGTGGAAGGCAGGGGCCAGCTACGTCTTCTTCTGGAACTCCGTGGCGCTCCTGCAGAATCCTATTGGTAAGATCCTTACAGGGAGGGTCCCTGTGGTACCCTACAAAGAAGTGAGAAAGATTTGGAAGTAAATTTATCTAGGGCCACAGTTTGCTTTCTATCAGTCAGGAAGTAGCGCAGTAACTTCCCGGCCAGCCCCTGAATGCCACATGCCGACACCCTGTCCATCAGAAGATCATGATGGAAAGCGTTGAAGGCTGGAGAGAGATCTAACAATGTCAGAGCCACTTTGCCTCCCTGATCAAGTGACTCCCTGACTTCTACCATAGATTTAGTGAGTGCTGACTCCGTGCCGTGGGCTCCCCATAATCCCTATTGCATGGGGTCTAAAATGTGGTTTTCTTGAATAAAACTGGTGAGTTAGGCATTCATAGCCCTCTCTACTAATTCCACTGGGAAGGACAGTCGAGAGATCGGTCAAAAGTTATTAGGGTCTTTTTGGACTTGGCCCTTTTTGGCAGGTTCATCCCTAAACTTTTTACCTTAGCTCTGACATGGTGTTGGTGGTTTTAGGCCTCTCGGCACATTAGCACTGTGGTCCAGTGTAAAGCGTGTGCGCTCTCTGTGTTACATTTGTAAGGTTGGCCTGCCCTCCCATAGGAATGCATTGGGGATTCCCTGATCAGTGTGTGTCAGTGGTAATTCCTGGTATGAGAGGAGCAGTGTGGTCAAGTCTGGTATTTATGAAATTGTGTGAATAAATGCTGTGCAATGGTGTGCGCAGATTTATTTTGGTTATTTTAGAAATTCCACTTTTAGAAGTTGGCATTTCTGTGTGCTATGTGTCTGCCTGCCTGATTTGAATTGCATGTCTGGCTTGTGAGTGACAAGAGCTGGGAGGTGTGTGTGACTCCAGGAGGGGCAGGGTGAGTCAGCGCTGGGCTGAATAGGACATCTGGGCTGAGAGTAGTGGGAGGGGTAATCCCCTGACCCTGAATAGGATGGTGTCTGCCCTGTACAATGCTGGCTCCGCCCCCTGTGGTGTGTGTGATCACCAAGCCCCCACCTGACAAAGGGGAAGAGGAGCTTGCAAAACAAAGTGCTCCAAATCCCCCCTGAACCAGTTGCATCTGGTTCCACCATGCCCTGCACTAAGACAAAGGATTATGTGGTATATGTAGAGGGGTTGTGACCCCATGAAAATGTTCAGTTCCTGTTCTGGGGGAGCTGTTCCTGATGGAGGGGGCTTGCTGCTGCTGGGGCCCAGGAGGAACCGCCATGGGGGCTGCCTCCCTCCTGGAGGGACCTGTGTGCTGACCTCCCTGGGCCCAGATATGCCCCTGAACCTCTCATGGACTTTTTCTAAAGGAGCTGTGGCTCCTAGCCCCTGAAGAGCGCTTTATTTGTATTTCCCAAGAAGAAAGAGCACAAGGGCTCCACAGTACTGAGCTGCACTCTTTTCCCGAGAGAATGCCAACGTGGGGATTCCCCCTGCTGGAGGGGAGAGAAGCGGGTGCCCACCCCGCATTGCGCCAACGAGCGGGAGTCTACCCCGCTTTATACATATTGAAAACAGCAGGAGCCCACCCTGCGTTCCACTAGTGAGAAAAATCACTGCTGCGGCCCGAGACGCAGCCGACCAGGAAGTCAGGCACGTCTGCCTATGACGTGGGTGGGGCCTGCAGCTGGGCCAGAAGAGGTGCCCGTGTGACGGAGCGGGGCTCCCATGAGCAGAGGGGAGCCCCGGCAGGAAAAGGAGGCTCGGAAGGCGCCCAGAGCCCTGCGGGCTCCACAGTGAAGTCTCAGGTCCCAGGAGGGGGCCCGGGTGAAGAAGGGAAGTGGCCAAGGCTGCCGATGGCAGCGCTGGGCTCCCATGAGCAAAGGGAAGCCCCGTGGGCCGCAAAGAGAAGAGCACATTCTCCCCCTCTGAGAGGAGACCCATGGCAGGAGCACCGGCAACAAAGAGAGCCGGTGAGTTAAGATGGCCTGGGGGGAGGCGAGATCGAGGCACAAGTGCCGGTGCCGATCTGCTGAGCAGCCCCGCTTGACAGTGGGCCGCTCCAACGTGGCCTCTCCCGTGTCGTTGCCGAGTGAGGCACAGCCCAAGTCCGTAGTCCTGAGTGGCCTCCACCTGATAGGGGGCTGCTTCAACGTTGGGCGGCCATTTCTTATTTCGAGAGCCTCAGTGAGGCCCGAGGGCACAGTTGTGCCAGGGCCCTTTTTCTGATTCACAGCTGCGCCGCACCAGCACGGGCAGCTGCAACGCTTGGTGCACATTTGCTCGGAGGGCACAGTGAGTGCCAGGCTTCCGTACATCACAGCTGCATGGCAAGTAGCATCAGCTGCAACATTTAGGACACAGTTCTTTGGGGGCATGTTTTAGGAGAGAGGAGTTAGATGCACTCCTTTGCCCCAGCGCAATTGCGCACATGGATTCTGCTGCATTGGCAGCGCGCCCTGACTTTGGGACACGGGGCATTTGAGCCCCTTTGAGAAGGCCAGTTGGCCAGGGGTCTGTTAGGTATGTAGGTGCGCAGGAAATGTAATTCATGTACCGTTTTATGCACCGTGATTTATGCCTCTAAGTGTGGTTTTCTGATTATGAGGTTTTGCATACTGTGCTATGTTTGAGTTATTCTCTACTGTGGTTTAGGTATTAGGTTATTTGCCTACTGTGGTTTATGCTAGTGATATTATTTACTAATGTGAGTTATGCTTAGGAGGTTAGGGTCTAATGCGTTTGGACTTATGAGATGATTGCATAATGTGTTTATGCTGGTGAGGTTGGTGCGGAATGTAATTCATGCCTAAATGTGATACTGTGCATAATATGGTTTATGTTGCAGGATAATGCTGAGTACAGTGTTCGTTGTGTTCTACATTTATGATATGTTCTACATTTACTAAGTTCACTTTGTGATGATTCTGACAGTGGTCCAAGTGGCCTTATCATGTGTATACAATCAACTGTAAATATTGCCCAGGGCCAGTTGGCACAGTGTATATTGTGTGAGTACTATTCTAATGTGTTTTATGATAATACAAAGGCTATTTTTGATATAACCTTGTGTGGAGTTCCTTTTGTGGTGTGCCTAATATGTTGTTGCTGTGTGCGTGTTGCGCAAACGCTTTACACATTGCCTCTGAGATAAGCCTGACTGCTCGTGCCAAGCTACCAAGGGGGTGAGCAGGGGTTATCTTCAGTGTGTAACTCCCTTGCCCTGACTAAAGAGGTGGTCTCTGCCTGGCTTTGGCGCAAGCCTTAGCCAATCAGAGATCCCATTTCTAACAGGTCTTTTGGATCAGGTGTGGGTTTTTTCAGTAAAGGTAAAATAGAGGCTGTCTTCCAAACTTTAGGAAGGTGGCTGACAGTTAACATGGCATTACAAATTGAGGTGAAAATCTCTGCTACTAGTTGTGAGGCCTGTTTAATAACTGAAACTGGACAGGGATTGTGTGGAGAGCAGGATTTGACTGTAAAACGTAAATCCAGAGTCTGCTTATAAGAAAGAGGATTACATTCTGCTAAAACTGTTGAGGCTTTTGTCACCTCAGAGATTGTGTATGGGTCGCTGCCCCCCCTCCCTTCCCGGGATACTAAGGTCCCTAGGGTCCCTGTTTCTGCCTGTGGAGGGGGGATTAAACAATGAAAAAATCTGTTCTATTTTTTTTTTTAAAAAAGGATGCAACATCCTATACAGAGGGCTTGACTGCTTACTACTTTAGGAGGACAAGTCAAGGCTCATTTTGATATAGTTTTGAGTAGTTCTTTGGAGAAATGCTTAGCCATTAGAATCGAATTAGCAAAGTAGACTTTCTTCGTTTAGGTCACTAATGCTTTATATTCTGTTAAGGTTTTGTTATATTTGGATTTTTCAGAGCAGCTGTACGTCTTTCTCCAAATCTGTTCTTGGCGTTTGCAACAACATTTTTGTTCGTGATGTTCCTCAGAATAACAAGGGGATGTCGGCTGTAGACGTTTTGGTTTAAAGGTTATTTCAGCAGCCTTGAATCTGCAGGCGGAGTATCTCCGGGTCTCTATACCAAGACATGGTCACCTCTATAGTGGGCAGGCGAGTGATATTGGAAGCAAGGAGGTCTCCAAGGAGCAATCTGTCGATTTTGTTCCAAGCCCGCAAGGCTAATGCATTGTGTGGGGTATTGTTGTCATGTAGCTTTCCTGGAAGGATCACTTCAAACAAGACAGCTGAATGACCTGACCAACTGAGGGGCAGTGCTCCTAAATAACACAGGTGGGGATGATTGGAAATATACCGTCTAGGGTCTGTCCTGCCTCATGGGTAGGATCTGGAACTAACTGGATTAATCCTGTACTTTCCAAAGCATCCTTTTGCGCTAGTGAATCTGAGCCCCCGAGTGATTTCAGGTGAAAATTGAAATCCCTCAATATTGTGAAATTATTTAAACAAAGCCCATCTTCTACTAAGGAGCCTCTATCTGTTAAAAACTGCTTCTTTGGGCCATGAGGTCTATCAAGTTGGACTCCCCTGAAGGAGTGATGGTAAGGAAGTTAAAACAGAAAGAGAAGGCTTAACAGGAGTCAATCTTAATTGGTTTGAAAGTAGCCGTCACAAAATTATGGTAAAGAACCACTAGTCCGCCTCCCCTTCTGTCGGACCTGTTCAGGGTATGGCAAGAAAAACCCAGGGGTGTAACTTTCCGGCCCGAATCATCATCAGTCCAGGATTCAGTTACAAAAGCTATTTTGATTTTGTGGCCATCAATCAGTTTCACACATTCGATGCCGGGTTTTACAAGAGATCTAGCATCAAAGAGGATGTATTGTAAGGGTTTGTTTCCTAATTTAATCCCTCTAGATGGAATAGCGGGAGTTCAAAGCTAGATTCAGGGAAGTCTAACCTGGGTAGGATAATCCCACAGTTATCGCAAGTAGCCTGCATTACTTTTGATGCTGTATAGAAAGTTAAGCATATGCAGCTAGGGTCATTACCTCCTGAATTCAAGGCCCAAAGCTCAGACCCAGTGTAACACTTTAGATACCTAGATTCGCACTTACCAGATGCCGGGAGGCTGGCGCTGAGCACGGTCGGCGCGTGGACGGGCTTACCTTTGGTGCACCTTCCGCACGCCAACTGCATGGACATGCTTTACCAGGCTTTAAGTATGCCCCCATACAGGGCCACCCTGGCCAGGTGACCGTTTCAGGGCGCGTTAGCAGCGCGTCAAAAAATGGATGGGCAAAGCAATGCAGACTTTTCACAGGGGTCCAGCTCCCCTACTCCCAGAATCATAGGGATAAAAGGAGAGGTTAATGAAAATAAACGATGAGAAATTTAAAAGCACTAAATGATTAAAACCATGGAAAGTGAGCCTTTCCAATATGCCTCCCGTGTGGTAGGAGCCGGGCACCTCCTATTTGCACAACATGATATACAGGGTAAGGCAAGGAGCTAGCATTAACAGTTCCAATACCTGCTTTCCGTCTGGTTAAGCTGCAAGGACTCGCATTACTATGCGTAATGTACGCCCCCATTCAGGGCCACTCGGGCATGTGGGCATGTCAGGGCGCATTAGCAGCACGCTGAAATCTGAATGGGAAAAGCAATGCAGACTTTTAACCGGGGTCCAGCAACCCCGACTCAGGTAGCAGGCTCCCCTACTCCCAGAATCACACTGGTAAAGGAAATGTTAATGAAAATAAACGGTGAGCAATTTAAAAGCATAAAATGATTAAAACCATGGAAAGTGAGACTTTCCAATATGTCTCCCAAGTGGTAGGAGCCAGGCACCTCCTATTTGCACAACGTGCTATACAAGGAAATGAAAGAAGCTAGCATTAACAGGTCCAATGGGAAGCAGTGTAATTACCAAAAAGGAATGAGCAACAATGATTCAGATCACAATGTAGAGTCTAAAGAAGAGTCTCATTCATGACTGTGCAAAGTATAGGTGTGCCAACAAAAAAAGGAAGCCTGCCTCATCCATTTACTAACCTAGAGTATTTGACCCTTTCTGGTGTGAGCTGCCAACCCAATCTGCCCAATTCACTGAAGGAGACCTGGTATCAACTGTACCTTGTGAGTTATGAAGGCATCTACAGAAAAATCAACACTCCTTGTAGTCCAAAGACATGAATCATCTTATCTACATTTGAGAATTTCATGTTCTCTTACCTTTGGAGCTTTATCCTATATTATAACAATTATCCTGAAGCCTGCTGGGACAAAATTGGGAACGCATTTTCAACAGAAAAACTTGCTCCTCTGTTTCTAGCCTTAGAAATTTCTCTATTAGGTCTTGCTGTTTCTCTCCAAACCTACCAGGGGCTCAATGGGACTGCAAGGAAACAATTGTGGATTTCTTGATAAGTAATACCCTTGGATAAAGTCCCAATACTCTGGGCCTCAGACCTGTTTTCTAGATCTGGGGATCTCAAAAGAATTGAAATATCTGTGTGACTAATAAGTTTTTTATCTCTTGATCCAGGGGGCTGAGCACTACCGCATAGTTCACTTAAATGCCATGAACCTCTTAACTGGGTGAATAAGCCATATTCCAAGAGGGTGCTGTAGATGCATAAACTAATATACAGTTAATGCATGGATAATACAGAATAAATAAATGGTTCATTCAGTGTAATTCCCCACCCCTAAATAACACTCCCAAAGGAGATAAAAACATTGCTTTTTCCTGGTGAGCAGTGCTGGTAAGAAACATAAAAACACTGAGATAATTTTTGAGTCTAGCCAAATATTATTCCTGTTTCATACCCATGTTTGCAGAAAAGACAAAAAACATGCGCAGTGTTATGATCAAAAATGTGAAATTTGTTTGGAGTGAAAATTGCGAGCGGGAGTTAAAAAATTTGAAAATGAGCATTGCTGTAGTACCAGTACATAAATCGTTTAATACTAATAATCCAACCATAGTGAACACGGATGCTAGCCAGGTGGATGTGGGTGTGGACTTATTACATAGGAGAAATGGTATGGACATTACTATTGCATATGCCTCAAGACCTTTAAGGGATGCACCGAAAAAATATTCCACCATAGAAAGAGAAGCTTTGGCAGTGTGGTGGGTAGTAAATCATTTCAGAACATATGTTTAGGGTACTAATTCACAGTCAGAACTGACCATTGTCCCCTAGTGGAAGTGTTCACTATGAGTGGGGGTTGAAGAGCATCTCCTAGAATTGCATGGTGGTCAATGGGGATGTTAGAATACAAATTCCATATAGAATATGTTCCTGGAAAAAAACATGTATTGTCCAGATTGCTTTTGGGTGTTGTAACAAGTGCTTTCAGTGAGGAAGATGAGTTGTTGGTGGCCAGTGTGAGCGTGATTAAGGAGGGCTGGGTATCTCATGAGGAGTTGGTAGAAGCCATCAAAGAAGATAATGTCTTCAGTGAGGCTAGGAAATATTTGTGTGTGGGTTGGCCAAACAAAATGAGTATTTATTCATATGTGGAGTGTTTTTGACAGATAAGTCAGGAGTTGTCTTTTGTGAACAAAGTTCTTATGAGATGGAATTTATTAGTAGTACCTGGCTGCTTAAGGGAGTGTATAGTTTAACTGACACATGAAGGACACATTGGAATGAGTGCTACCAAGAGATAGTTGAGGGAAGAATATTGGTGGCCTGGATTAGAACGAGAGGTTGAGAGGAACATAAGAGAATATGTAATGTGCGCTTGGAGCAATAAGTCTAAACAAAACAGTGAAATATTCCTCAGTAGGATCAGATGGATCTTGGAAGAAAATTAGGATTGATATTACAGGACCTTTGGATGTCATGGGAAGTTGCCCCAAAATGACATAGTGGTGCTGAATTACTATTCGAGGTGACCCGCGTTAAGATTTACAGGGGGAGTGACTTCAGAAACAGTGATTGTGTTTTTAACTGAGTTGTTTATGAGAGAAGGTGGACCGGAAATGATGGTTTTGGATAATGGTGTTCAGTTTGTGTTTCAGAGTATGACTTCTTGATACAGCATGGCATGGAGCACATGTGTTCTTCTGTGTATTATCCCCAAAGTAACGGTCTTGTGGAAAGGTGGAATAGAACATTAAAGGAAGGGTTGCAGTTGGCTTTATCAGGGGTAGAGGATTAGAGAGTGGCAGTGAGGAAGTTGTTGTGGTCTTACTGTACCCCACCTCATTGCGTGACAGGAAAATCTCCTTTTGAGTCAATGGAAGGTCAGAAAGCCAGGGCTTTAATGTCCAAGGGAGTGGAATGTAATAAGGAATTGGTGATGGGAAATCTGGCAAGGATGGTGATTTTTAGATGGGTGATTGGGTTTTGGGTACGGAAAGGGCGCATGGTAAGAACGGGTCAATCTAAGTATTCTGAACCTCTTCAGGTCAAGAAGGTGAATAGGAACACTCTTTTATTGAGAGATGGAAATGTGTGAAATCGGAAAAAGATAGTGAGACCTGCATGCAGGAAAGAGCTGAATGGTCATAATAAACCAGAAGACGAGTCTAAGTCAAGTGTAAGTGATAAAACCATGACAAGAGGTCTTGGGGATCGCAAGGGGATTAAGATTCCAGGAAGATTTGATGATTTTCTGATGTACCCAATGTTACGATTTTGTTTTACTAGGAGTCAATTTGTACACTTATCTTATTAGATAACGTTTAGGTCAAATTGTGTGTGGTTATGGTTTGTTGTTAGGCACGTTTGTGGCTTCGCTGTATTTCGTTTGGTCATTTGGGTATGTCACTAATTGTTGGTTACATGCATTTACTTATAGGTTGTTTTGCTTTCATTTATTAATCCTATATTCATTTGACTTTTTTCAGTTGTTCTTATATTGTCATTTTTGTCTGTGCATTTATTAAAGGAGGGAGCTGTGTAATGGCCTAGCTTTCCATGTAGGTAGAATGTTGAGCTAGCGTTCTGGAGTATGGCTGCGTCCAGGTTCCAGAGCATCCACAGTGTTGTCAGTTCATTGGGAGTCTCCCTCACGGTCGGAGGAAATAAACTTACCACACAAACCTACCTGTTCTCTGTGAGCGTGATCTTTTCAGTCTGGATAGTATCTAGTAAATTATGACAGACAAGCACGGTTTCTCAAACAAGGAAATATGCATATCTGTGATCTTAAACTTCCCATAAAGCCTACAGCAGTATCACAAAAAAAAAGGTTGATGTCAAATGTATTGCACGCTTTAGACATATCTTACACATACTGTGTAATCGGAGATTGCTTTTAAGGAGAGTCCATATGTATTTGACTCACTACACCTCATAATGCTGGACCATTTTATTTACTGATGCGGCTGGTACCTCTTATTGTTACAGATATGTGTCAGGCACATGAGCCACATAGCTAGCTAATCCATCATAAATGATGGGTGATCTACAATTATCACTATTAGAAGTGACTGTGGTTGTTAGGCTATGAATCACTCTGTAAAATAGCTTAGTGAGTTGAGTACTTTCTGCAGACATAGGTGTAATAGCTGCATGGAAGTAGTTGGTAGTTAAATAATAGTTTAATTTCATCCACCAATATTATAGTTCATACTACACATTATTTGTAAATTTTTTGGATACATTCTTAACATTCAAACCAGGGTGTATACAGGTGGAGGGTGTGCAGAGGACAGCTACAAAAAAGAGTGCAGAAAGTGTGTGTGCTGAATTAGCACTAGAATCAACTCTGGCTATTAATATGTGCTTTAGAAATCCCTTTAATTCATTTATGCCTGATGCTGTTAATTGCCTGCTTATGAATCTGGGACACGACCTCAAAGCAGGGTATGCAATTAATGGCCCTTATTAGCCAAAGGTATCGGCACACCAAAGTGCTTGACCAGTACTTTCATTTACCCAGCCGTCAAGTAGTCTGGCTTCACATGTTCTATTGTTACGACTCAATGCCTTGAGCTTGGTACTTATTAACTGAAATATCTAATTGGTGTGGCACTAACTGCATCATATGAATTCTTTGATCCCTGTTGGCTTTTCCCCACCTCACCCAGAGATAACCATAGGCAGAAAGATTGTACTTCAACCTGCCACAGAAGTGCTGAAGCACATTACACTGCATGAGATACAGGGGCCAGTTAGGTTGCCAGACCAGCCATTATAGTTAAGCAGGCTGGAAAGTGAACAGTAAGTACACCACATGTGGGTGTGAAAATATTGAGGCGGAACTCCAATTTTTGTATCAGGCTAAGAATGGTGTGCATCTATTTAGTACCTGGCATACAACTCACAGTAAGAGATAATAGAAGTTGAATGGATCTGACCTAGAGTAATTACTAGTCATAGGTTAATTTCAACCACTACATCTATCTCAGTGTTCCACCTTAATATCGACACAAGAATAATGCTAGTCAATAAATTATTGCTAAAATGCAGTGGTGTCAAGACAACAGTGAGGTATAGTATCAAAGGTCATAATATCATTTTTAACTTACCAAACAAGAATGATATTAATAATATCATTTTCTTCAATATTGTACGTAATGGCATTTTTGCCTTATTTTCGTAAGATGAATGTGTTGTTTCCTTATAAGTTGTATTTATATTACATGTGTCTAAATGTATGTATTTTCAAAGTATTTGAAACTAATTTTGTTAGTATTTTGGAATTGCATATTTTATTTTATAATCATTTCTATATACATTGATTTATATATAGGATTTTTTAGAATTCTTTATTACAATTGTATCTAAATTCAACAATTTATTTTAGCTGTTTATTAATTTATTTGGAAATATTAATATATTTTATTTTTAATGTATAAACAATAATGTTGAGTTAGTGACATGTACATCAGTGTAAAATTATTCTATGTTTTATTTTACTTTTATTTTTTATCAATTATATTTTAAAGTATAGAGCTGCATTATATACATATTTTTGATAGCAATTAAAATATGTTTTCATTTTTTGGTGAGAAGTGCTGGTAATTGATTACTAAATAAATTACAATATGCTTCTGTTTATTTGTTCATTTCTAATTGTACCTATTGTGTATGTAATTAAGTCCTGTGTATTTTAAATAGGTAATACCATGGTAGTTACATTTTCATTGAGATTGAGTTTTAATATTTTACATTTGAATAATGATTTAAAATGTATACGTTTTTAATAATTAATGTATTACTTATGTAATCATTATTTATACACATATATTAATAATACAATTGGTACAATAAAATATTTTAAGGAACAGTAAAAAAATTTAATTTAATTAGAACTTTAGAACTATGTTTTAAGTGGGTGCCAGTTCAGACTTAAGTAGGTATTATACACTCTCCAAAACCCAACACTTTCCTCAAAAGTAGTAGGACTGGAGCTGGTATAATAAATCTGCACTTGATAAAATTATATACATTCCACAAAGGTATTTGTGTTGGAGTTAGTATATATGCAAACCCCACTGGCAGTTGGGATAACAGAATAGTTATTCTGCAAAAAATGGACACATTCCCCAATGTTAGTTGGGTTGGAGTTAGAACAGTAAACCTAAAGCCCCACAAATAAAACACTTTCCGCAGTGGAACTTGTATTGGCGTGAAAATAGTAATATGATGTTGTTGTGCCAGTAGTGACCCTCGACATCCTTCTCCCGTTTCTCAAGTACGCTGACTGTTTTCTGTGTGACATTTTCCTGTAGTGTTCAGACAGTGTCCTCTGTTTCAGATATGGAACCTTCCTCTTTGGAGCCCCTATGAATTGTTTTTGGCAGATTTTGGCTGGGAAGGGAGAGATCCACACAGAGTTCTCTGATCATTCCTTCTAGGAAAGTTCGGGAGTCTTGGATCACCTGGAGTCTGGGAGGTGGTGTCAACCAGGGACTCCTGTTGGTCAGGCTGGTCTCCATCAGTTCTATTCGGCCCTGGTACGTTTGTGGTACTTGCTTTTCTTTCCTCATGGCCACGGCTGGTCAGGCGGGGAGCTTTCCCCGCTTCAGGCCCTGGAAAATTGGGCTGTGCCTGTTCCTTCTCTCTTAGACAACGCAGGATCTGCATCTGGAGGCAGCCCTGATACCGAAATGGCGTTGGCAACCACCCCGTTCCAGTTAGTTAGGCTGGTGCAGGACCACAGTCAGGGCAGGGGGCCAACTTCCCTGCGGTCCTCACCTTCAAGGAAAGCCCAAAAGAGTGTGTTCGCTCCTTGGGTTGGTCGGGTACTCACTGCACTCTCCCAGTGTCACCCCCGGTGTTGGAGGGGTCAATCTGGTGACCCTTGTGTCCCAGTGTGGGAGGTGCTCCTGATGGTAGTGGTTTTCTCCAAGAATACACAAAGTCATAAACACCATGCTGTTTGTTTGTATGGTGAGCAAGTCAATTGCACTGTATTTGTGCATCTCCCAGATCACTTGGCCTCTGTGTGTCCATAGATTAAGTTCATGCAAAGTCACCTCTCTAATGAGTCCACTGGTATAAAATTCCCCGAATCATGTGCGGTGAGGTGGAGATGTCTGTCCAGACCCAGGAATAGACGGGCAACAGGTAACTTTAATTTCAGGGTATGTCACCACCACGGCCTGGCTATTGTGGCAGCAGGTTCCCTTCTCCAACCCAGGTTTCCTCTAACGGGTGGCCAGGTTGCACCCCCGATGCAGCATCCACCCCCAGCTCACTGGGGCAGCAGAGCCAGCAGGGACAATTCTCCCGTGCCTAGTCTCCCCACTCCCTTGACCTTGCAGCCTGTAGCACAAGGCAAGCCCCCACTGATTCAGCATGAGGTGACCCAACCACAGCAGCAAAGCAGACCAGTCTGCTCCCACCCACCTCTGAGGAGTACCCGCATTGGCAGTACCAGTTCCTTCTCAGGGGGATGCACTCCATTCAGGGCCATCTAGCAATGCAAAGGCCTCCCAATCCAGTCCATTCCATTTCAGCACCTCTGGTCCAAGCGGGTGCACGCCTCCCCTGGAGCTGCCGAGCAGTCACAGGTTGAGGTGTCTATTCACTGCATCTTTCGGTGTCTCTGCTATGTTGCCAGCAACTGTGCCTCTTCTCTCTTTCCATGCAGCCTTTATGTGGCCACCCCAATAGCTCCTCAGATTCCTCCGCTGCAGGGCACTTGCAGCCAAGCACCCCTTTGGGCTGGAGGGGCTGCATACTCTTCCACCAGGGTCTGTCAATGTGTGACCCTGCAGCAACTCTCTCTGCCATTGTAGTGTCCTCCACACCATACACACCACTTAGGTTGCGTTCCAGGACAGGTGACAGGTAAGCATTATTCACAGCCGGAAGGTGGCAACAGGCAGAGTATTCGGTATCTCGCTGCCGATACCGCATCCAAGGTTTTCAGCAGTCTACACTCAAATTCTTTCGGATTAGTGGTGGGCTGTCTAACCAAGGTTACAGTGTTGCCTTCACCCTCTTTGTCGGTCAGGCCATGCCTCCCCATTACCATGTTTTTTGATTCCCTTCGTGTTTTTTGATGCCCAGACATGGGTCTCGTGCTCACTGTATTGTGTTGTATTGTAATTGCATTTATATAGCGCTTACTACCCCAGATAAGGCGTCAAAGTGCTTTTTTGGCGAGTAGCATGCTACTAGTGCTTTTTCGGCGAGTAGCACGCTACTCCGGAACCCTTGAAGGATTAGTGTTGAATTAGTATAGTGAAATATGAAAGTAATTTGAGTGGTGGATATTAGTCAGTTATTTGGATTGTGAAGGTTAGCGGAGGGATAGCAGAGGGAAAAAGGTTTGCATTTATATAGCGCTTGTTACCCCTGATGGGGTGTTGAAACGCTTTTTTCGGCGAGTAGCACGCTACTCCGGAACCCGTAAAGGATTAGTGGTGAATTAGTATGGTGAAATATGAAAGTAATTTGAGCGGTGGCTATGTTATTCAGTTATTTGGATAGATAAGGGTAGCGGAGGGATAGAAGAGGCAAAAAAGGTTTGAACTTATATAGTGCTTGCTACCCCTGATGAGGTTTTGAGGTGCTTTTTTCGGCGAGTAGCACACTACTCTGGAACCCATAATGAATTAGTGGTGAATTAGTATAGCGAATTATGAAATTTGAGAAGTGGACATGTTAGTCTGTTATTTTGATTGAAAACAATAGTGGAGGGATAGAAGAGTGAAGGATTTAGAATTTTTTTTTTTTTTTTAAGGTCATAGCAGTAGGAGGAGACTTGAGATGAATAAAAAGGGATGTGGTGGGAACCATACGCAAAGTTTCCACACCGGGGTGGCCTGCTGTCAACAAATCGAGCAGGGAGATTATCCCAGAGCGTGTGTATGCCCCATCTACACCTACAGCGGTCTATCCTAAAGTTACGAGGAAGGACACCCCTGTTGACAGTCTTTTGGCTTCTTTCAAAGACTTTGAAAGGAAGATTATTTCAGCCCTAATTGCATGTGACACTTGGATCTCTGCAGTTGAGCAAATTGTTGGTTCTTTGAAGGGATCAGTGGATACCCTATGTTCAAGTATATGTTGCCGGCGCTCCGATCCCCCACATACCATTCCAAATGCAGGTCTGAGTACTCTCCCCTGTGGCGCCATTGCCAGCAGAAGGGGGGGAGCAACATCTCAGGGTCAAGCATAGGCCCAGGTCTCATCGCTGCTTTATCACAACCGCCTTTGCGATCCTACACTCCCAACCTACCCGATGTTCCCAGGGTCATGTGCCTCTGGCATCAAGCTATACCTGGATGATGACCCCTCATGAGGACAAAACTGATATTGGGTTGCTTGTGCTCCCGCTCAAGGAGGACCTGGTTTGGCAGTTCAGGCTGGACTGCTCACTTTGGAGCAGGGTCACGACCAATTTGCATACGGTTGGGTCCAAACTGAGGTGCTATGGTGGGAAAGAAATGGTGGATTAAGATTGAGCCCAAGCAAGTGCCAGTGGCTGGGATTTATTCAAGTACTCCATTCACCCCATTGCTTTTTGATGTTTTCTTGTCTCTTGACATCTACATCTTCACTAGAGGTGCACATTGGCCTTAGTCCCATGACACACTTCATGCGTAACAGCACACTTTATGAATATCATTCTTTCATTTATTTATTCATTGTTTTCTACAACAATGAAAACGTTACACAGGTTCTCTGACTTCGAAAATATCCATCAGTATGATATCCCAAACTTCCCTGAAAACAATGTAATTCACATGAACAGATAAATTATCCACAATGTAATTAACTATTCCTGATTACCCACAGCAGGCTGATCTAATTCTGAAGTATAGGTACTTGAGGCCAACATATTCTAGGGAATAAAATGGATCCAACAGCACACAAAAAGTAAATTTGCAGTTAGAGTTTGTCTGATATTATAGATCGAACCAACTTGAGGACTGTACCTTTATATGGTCATAGAACTCTTTTATGGCTTGTAATGTTCCTTTAATATACCATGGTGGGTACTTTATTCCACGTAGTACCTAAAGAACAAACGTCATGTTCAGAAAGATATGCATGATAAATTGGGTCAAATTCAACTCCTTTGAGTGAGTACACTTCTGGTGTCTTTATCCAAATGCTTTTGTAATCGTTTTCTGTGTAACTTGGCCTTTTCAGCCTGTTGATGATGCCTTTATTGGCAGTGATTTTTCACTATGAATGAAATAAACTGAAAAGGTATGATGCTAGAATATCTCTGTTGGTCACAGTTTGGAATCTCCGTTTTCTTTTATCAAGATTTAGAAAAGAAGCAACACATAAGGGTATTAATGGCACCCATTATCTAGGGTCAACATACATCTTCATTGTGGTGTGCAT
Organism: Triturus cristatus; assembly: GCF_964204655.1. Classification (NCBI taxonomy): domain Eukaryota; kingdom Metazoa; phylum Chordata; class Amphibia; order Caudata; family Salamandridae; genus Triturus; species Triturus cristatus. The sequence continues at coordinate 779,615,232 of NC_140594.1, forward strand.
GCACTAGTCATATTGTCAGAAGATACTGACAACCGTATTGCTTTCCAAAACCTGAAACTCTCGTGTTTTGGGAAAATTTATAGGAACTGGGGTGGCATGGTGAGCAAAAGAATGATGGATTTAATCCAGATCTCTTGACTGGGGGTGAATGTTTTGATTTGTTCTACATTCTGTCCATCAATTGTGTGTCTTTTGCTTTTTATAGAAAGAGCGCTCATACCCGGAGCCGACCCTAAAATGTGGCTCACTGAGACATTTGCTTGGAAAGCCAGGAGATCATGGGCGGCATCCAAGAAAAACAATACATTTCATTTTGTCTCCTTCATTGTAAGCGTATCTGTTTCACAAAGAGCATCTAAAAGTGATGAGCGTTCTAAAGGCTGCTGTTGAGGCCATTATGTGACACTCAAAGGCAGCCTTTACTTTGCTGTTTCTCAGTAAATTGTGCTACTTGTATCTTTCTTTAAATGGTAATGGATCTATGCACAATCCCTCGCGCTTAAAACACAAGTCAATCATTATTCACCGAATTCTCAAGTGTAATTCCAAGGATATGTCCCAATCGGCGTATAATATCAATGAAACAATAGATAATCTGATGAAAGGAGAGTACTCCAGTAAGGTTCTAAAGTCAAGTACTTGACTTTAGAACCTTACTGGAGTAGTCTCCTTTCATCAGATTATCTATTGTTTCATTGATATTATACGCCGATTGGGACATATCCTTGGAATTACACTTGAGAATTCGGTGAATAATGATTGAATTACTTATTTTGCTTGTGACGAATTCTTTTTATATTATACACTACTGAGCAGAATATTCATTTATTTTGCCCTGAGGAAGTCGTTTGGGCTACTTGCCCTCAGACGAAACACGTGTTGGCTGCAAACATTCTTGGTCTGTGTGTAAAATACGATTTTTTATACAAAACCCATGAGGGGAGATCCTGACAACAGAGATAATAAAGAAGAACACTTCTGATACCCATGGATTGGACTCTATCTTTGCATAATCGCTATTCTCATTTTGGATACTGATTTCCTTTTGCTCGGGAAGAACTTATTGTTGTTGCACTTATCTTTGGTGACTGTTTGTAACCAAGGATCTTGGGATTCAAGTGGCTGTTTTCCCTTCTGTTCCCTGGAGCATCTTGTTAACTTACTTTTCATTTAAACTAATGTTGATTTTGCGCAAATGTAACATAGCCACGGTTCAAGGTTTTATTAAAACACAAGTCATTACCTGTTTAAAATGAACACAAGCAGCATACAATAGTTGCAATGATAAGTGCACATTTTAAATCAGCTACTAAGGTAAACTGACATTTGTTTTAAAATGCTTTCACTTTAAGAGAGTTCTAAGCTCATTTATTTATTTAACTGAAAGAGATGCCTGTGATTTACAATAGGTGAATGTGTGTGCGCGCGCCCGCGTGTGTGTGAGAGAGAGAGAAGTGGGAGGTGAGAGGGTGCGCAATTTTATTGAGCCCTGCTCATACCACCCAAAGACTTCAAATAGCAGGAACAGACTGTGTATTGTAAGTCATTTCCCTGCGCAGCAGCCTCAGAGAAAGCAAAGAGATTCTTTGGGTAGTTCTTAGAGCAAATGTCATGAAGCAGATGGACACATCTGCCTTTTAAAAGGCAAACTTACTTTGAACAGAGTGGAAGCATTAAAAATACATTTTCAATCCAGTAGTATCTAAATTCATTTTTTCCTCTATGGAGCTGTCAATTTTATGTTGTTTGTCTTGCTCCTCAGCTCAGTAGATATTTAGCTAGAGGGTACAGCCCGCAGAGCCAAATACGCAGTGTAACTAAATAAATAACATCAAAAAAGCTATATTTTTAATAATACATGTACTCACATAAAAACGAGCCCCCCTCCAAGTACAAAGAGTGCGGAGAACCTACTGCACAGTGTACTGTCTGAAAGTTTCTTGCCAAAGTTTCACTTTAATGTGCAGTGTCTGCTTAAAAAATAAATAAATAAATAAGACAGCTGCCAGGGTGCCCTGTGGATTTTTTCTTTTCTTCAATGGCTAGTTTAATTTTTAATAACTCAGATTTACTTTTTCTGTTTGCCAGAAAAATTGATGTTTTCTGTGATTCTAAAATTTTAGTGAAGGATCCCATAAATAAATGAAGGCTGGGTAATTTATTCTGAGAATACCTCTCATCGGTGAACAAGGAAGTCTAATGGGTGTCTCGAGACAATTAATATGTCCATTGAAAGTTATTTGCCTTCAAAATGTATGTGTGTGTGCTGGTGTGGTGCTGAAAGTAGAGCAACGTCTAAGTAAAAGACTGAAGGGGAAGGCCAGGAGTAGGGCATTCTGCCTTTAATGGGATCACTTAGACCCAGACCAGCAGACTTCAATCCCACCAGGTCAGCTGAGGTCGTGGCCCCCTACTCCCTGGCAGTGAACCATCCACTGCTTATCGGGATTCCAGTCATCTTGGTAGGAATCTTTAAGCCTTCAAAACAATCTCTGCTGTGGCACTTGCTCTGACGGCAGAAGAGTTTGCTGAGAGAGTGCCATATGTGCTGCACCCACTATTCTTTTGTTTTTCAAGAATAAGCTCCCAAAGTTAGTTTTTTCTTGAAAAAAAAAATCAATAGTCCAGTCACTGGCAGTTTTTGACCTGTTCTTGGCGGCCATTGATGATTTACATACGGGGGACATCTATGCACTGCATGATCCCAGACCATGAAAACTAGTAACGGTTCCACCAAATACAGAGTAGCAACTGGCACTGTGACCTGTCATCCCTGTGGTGGGCATGTTTTCAGATCAGAGGTCAGCTGTCTGTGCCTTTAACACCCTGTACTTCACTCTAGCACTCTAAAAGAGGCGGGTGGTGAGGTGCCAAAGAGTCCACTGCAAAATGGCCGCACTCTAGTGTAGCTCTGCCGGTCGGGTGGAAAGATCCGCCAATAATCCTGCCATCCACAAGTAATAATGACAAACATAGACTGCCCAGGTGCCTAATAGTGACTGGCAGTACATTTGGCTAAATATGGGGCCCTAATACCCTGCTGCTGACTGGTAATATCCTGTGAATACAAACTGCTATGGCTGAGTTGGAGGATATGCCATTGATCGCTGGCTGCGTGATATCCTTGGACTGAGGTTGCCAAGATCTGAATCCAGAGACTCTGAGTCTGACATAGCTCTTTGAGAGGTGGGGAATGTGAATTTGGCTGCCTGTTGGGGACCCTCCATGACATACGGTCAGCAGAGCCAGAGAAGAGATGAAGCCGAGCAATGAGCTGCTCTTGATGCCTGGCTGTGGTGCCTGTCCTATATATCAAGGCGTTACAACAAACAAATGATGGACGGAATGCTGACAATGCAGACATTCTCCCCCAGTCAAGAGATCTGGGTTAAATCCATCGTTCTTTTGCCCACTACGCCACCCCAGTTCAGACATGGCCATATGCAAATCAGTCTTGACCCTGTGCCTCATGGGAACAGTCCAGCCCGAACTGCCAAGCCATGTCTTCCCTGGACCGGAATCAAGCATCTAGGACCGGTTTCTGGCTATCAGCCGTCATCAGCCAGGATAGCTTGACTCCAGTGGCGTAGTGAGCACGGGTCCCACGTCTGGGAATACCCATCCCACTTAGGGCGAAAAGCGTTACAACAAACAAATGATGGACGGAATGCTGACAATGCAGACATTCTCCCCCAGTGGTTTTGCTTTGTTCGCCATAAGTTGGCAGGGTATGCTCAGACGTGAGTCCCTTGCTCACTTTGCCTCTGGATTCAAGCAAGCCTGGCTGAAGACGGCTGAAATGCCAGAAACCGGTTCTAGGAAGCTTGTTTCCGGTCCAGGGAAGACATGGCTTGGCAGTTCGGGCTGGACTGTTCCCATGAGGCACAGGGTCAGACTGATTTGCATATGGCTATGTCTGAACTGGGGTGGCAGAGTGAGCTAAAGAACGGTGATGGATTAAACCCAGATCAGTTGACTGGGGGTGAGTGCTTGCAATGTTCAACACTCCGTCCATCATTTCCTTTGGTTTTGCTTTGTTCGCCATAAGTTGGCAGGGTATGCTCAGACGTGAGTCCCTTGCTCACTTTGCCTCTGGATTCAAGCAAGCCTGGCTGAAGACGGCTGAAATGCCAGAAACCGGTTCTAGGAAGCTTGTTTCCGGTCCAGGGAAGACATGGCTTGGCAGTTCGGGCTGGACTGTTCCCATGAGGCACAGGGTCAGACTGATTTGCATATGGCTATGTCTGAACTGGGGTGGCAGAGTGAGCTAAAGAACGGTGATGGATTAAACCCAGATCAGTTGACTGGGGGTGAGTGCTTGCTATGTTCAACACTCCGTCCATCATTTCCTTTGGTTTTGCTTTGTTCGCCATAAGTTGGCAGGGTATGCTCAGACGTGAGTCCCTTGCTCACTTTGCCTCTGGATTCAAGCAAGCCTGGCTGAAGACGGCTGAAATGCCAGAAACCGGTTCTAGGAAGCTTGTTTCCGGTCCAGGGAAGACATGGCTTGGCAGTTCGGGCTGGACTGTTCCCATGAGGCACAGGGTCAGACTGATTTGCATATGGCTATGTCTGAACTGGGGTGGCAGAGTGAGCTAAAGAACGGTGATGGATTAAACCCAGATCAGTTGACTGGGGGTGAGTGCTTGCAATGTTCAACACTCCGTCCATCATTTCCTTTGGTTTTGCTTTGTTCGCCATAAGTTGGCAGGGTATGCTCAGACGTGAGTCCCTTGCTCACTTTGCCTCTGGATTCAAGCAAGCCTGGCTGAAGACGGCTGAAATGCCAGAAACCGGTTCTAGGAAGCTTGTTTCCGGTCCAGGGAAGACATGGCTTGGCAGTTCGGGCTGGACTGTTCCCATGAGGCACAGGGTCAGACTGATTTGCATATGGCTATGTCTGAACTGGGGTGGCAGAGTGAGCTAAAGAACGGTGATGGATTAAACCCAGATCAGTTGACTGGGGGTGAGTGCTTGCAATGTTCAACACTCCGTCCATCATTTCCTTTGGTTTTGCTTTGTTCGCCATAAGTTGGCAGGGTATGCTCAGACGTGAGTCCCTTGCTCACTTTGCCTCTGGATTCAAGCAAGCCTGGCTGAAGACGGCTGAAATGCCAGAAACCGGTTCTAGGAAGCTTGTTTCCGGTCCAGGGAAGACATGGCTTGGCAGTTCGGGCTGGACTGTTCCCATGAGGCACAGGGTCAGACTGATTTGCATATGGCTATGTCTGAACTGGGGTGGCAGAGTGAGCTAAAGAACGGTGATGGATTAAACCCAGATCAGTTGACTGGGGGTGAGTGCTTGCAATGTTCAACACTCCGTCCATCATTTCCTTTGGTTTTGCTATATATCAAGGCGACATGTCGGGCTGTGATGCCGCAATGTGGGGCTATCCTATCCTGAGTAGCGGGGACTCTGGTGTGATGGCCTTGTTTAGGAACCCTGCTGCCAGTGCTGACCATACCTGCCAGCTTCTGATGAGGGCTCCATGAAACAATGATGTGCGCAGCACCCTGTAGGCCCAAATTGTTGCGGACGGCCACTGAAGTGAGTGCGAGTGCCAGAGGTGGGCCCTGAGCCAGCTCTGCATTTCAATGGTCATCAACGCTGGTGCTGCCGGGTAAGCAGTTTGTGGGCAGCTCCCCCGGTGGAAGAAAACTGGTGATTAACTTTGGGAGTCCTGCCTACTCTGCACACTGCATGAAGGAAGACGGGATTGACGCAGATCATGCTACGGAGGCGATGAAAAGCCACCAGTGTCTGTCCAGTTTTGTGCCCCTGCACTGAGCAGAAAAAGCCCCATCTCAGTTACCACCCTCTACCTGACACTGCAGGGAAGCACTATTCAGTGCTCCGTGAGCACGCTCCACTGCCGGTCACCGCGGAGGGACGCGTCACTGGCCGAGGCAACACTAGTTATAGTCGGCTGCCCCAGTGCAAAGCGCATCCAATAAATCATAGTAGGTCCTAAACACTTCAAAAGGGAGTTAGAAGAGTAATAAGCAATGCTGAACCTTGCTGTACTGAAGGAGACAGACTCCATATTCGTTCCCTAACACTACATGGCCACAAATTAAGACTGGGGAGGCAAGTTGGAAGGCAAGAAGAGGACCGATCGCAAACAAAGGCTCATACACCCTACTGGCACAAGAAGGCCTCTGTAACCAGCACTGATCCACATGGGCATATCTGGCATGCTATGCATGGAGACAACTACCAAGAATTAACTACGGTGCAACATAGCGCATAGTGGTACCCCCCTGCGGTGAAAGACTTGCACCTGGGACCGGGTGGTGGCCTGGCTCCTCCTTCTAAAGCAGGGCCTGAGCAACCCCCAGCCCTGGAGGTCCGGGGCGAGGCCAGAGCCCAGCAACCCAGATGCTTACACACTGCATAGAGCACACATGGGGCCCATGCTATGGCCCCAGCCCACAGGGGAAGTTAATCAATGCCCCAACTGGAAAAGAACTACAAAGTAGGACACCTAAGAAATATGCCCAGCCCAGAGATCAACATCTGACCAATGCCTGCTATCAGCTGTGTTATGATACACAGTACGCGATCGCCCATCATCTGCCTGATGCAGCAGCTGTGTGTTCCTTGCATAGCCTACCATAACCTCATGATGGAGGAGGTGGACTACAGTCCCGGCTACTGACATTCTCCTGCCATAACTGAGTGCCAATGGGGGTAAGGGATAGTAAAATGAAGTTGGGGGTATAGGGCAATCACCCCTGTGCCGCTCCAAGTAGAAGGAAAAATTGAGAATACAGCAGCATTAGGCCCTACCCACCAGGGAAGGTGCCTCATAAGACTTAGGTGTGTAGTAACACACTAATATGTCGAAAAGTGACAGAAATCAAACACACCTCACTTTTGAAACCCGGAGATCTGCAAAACCACCATTTGCTGTCACGCAGAGTTAGGAGCAGGCCTCAGGCTTCAAGTATGAGCCCACACTGGAAGCTACATGATTTGAAAGGCAGAGTAGTCTCCAGTTTATTGATGGAAAGTAGACATGCTAAATATCAGAATGGACCGCATGGATGCGAAGTCAGACAAGCAATCCTCTCATATCACAGAAGCGGAACAGCGAGTCTCTAAAACGGAAGACGACCTTCAATCTTTTAGCATGAAATGCTTAAACATGGAGCGAGTCTTGGCGGTCATCCAAGCAAAAAATGAGGACTTAGAGACGTGATCGTACTGAAATAATTTGCGCATTACTGGGGTCCCTGAATCAACAAACACAAAGAAGATGGAAACATATGTAGAGACGATGTTAGCCGCAGGTTTTATCGCTGATAAACTATCTCAGCTCATGGTATTGGAACGGGCACATAGATACCACAAGGTGCTGCAGCCAACTGGCATGCCTCCACATCCAATCATAGCAAAACTTCGAAATTATCGCAACAGGGATGCAGTTTTTGGAATGCCATGAGAAAAAAAAGACATTGAGTATCAAGAAAATTGGATTTCACTTTATCCAGACTTAATGGGACTGTCCAACTAACCCTAAAAGAAGTCTTATGGGTGAAGGGACAGCTACAAAAAGCCGACATCCAATACGCCATGCTCTGCCCAGCACAACTGTGGGTCAACTACAAAGGAAAACATAGCATCTTTGTGACACCCAAAGCTGCTAAAGACTTCATCAAATCACTTTCCCCACTCAAACGAGATCGACATATGGATTAATCTGAGGATGAGGAATCCTAAGTGGGAATAACAACACCAGCTACATCAGCAATTGAACTGACTCCATGCTCACTCCAAGGTGCATAATTGTGAAGGGCGCTCCTCCCTTTCATGAGTATGGCAGCCTAACACTACTAACTCAACAGACAAAAAAAAGAGTAAGACTTTGAAATTCTCACCTGGCCACCTCCGTTCAACTGGAGGAATACTGGAATTCTGGCGAACCCTCAAGAGGGAGCACCCCTGATGAGTTTGATAAGTAGAACTGACCAACTGACCTACTTTGCCTATTTCAAAATGTTTCCTTTGTTGTATTCCTTTTCCTAGTACAAAGGAATATCTTTGTCAGGTTCTGTATGCTGAAGGGAGAGGGGGTGAGCTTAAGGGTTGTTTGTTTACATGTCACCTGTTCACAGCCTGCATCACTTGTCATAGAGCACACTACAAGACATAACCTGTACACCCATGCACCCCAATTGTATATAAATTCACTATAATGGCCAGAACCAGTAGTAAAATAAACCTACTTACATGGAGCATATGTGGACTCATGACCACAGCAAAATCAGACTGGTAATCCAATATTTGGAACAACACAATATACACATTGCTCTCCTGCTGGAAACTAATCTGACATGACACACTGACAAAGCTATGGGCTCCAAATGGGCTGTACACTGTTTGGCATCGGCTTACTCCACAAATACTATAGGGATATTGATATTGGTCAAACATGGTGTCCCTTTTACACTTACAAATTCCTTGGTCGACTAGCACGGTTGCCTGGCCATTGCCCAGGGGACGCTATATGGAACTCCTCTTACACTGGTCAATGCATATGCTCCAATGCAGACAATCCTAACTTCTTCCCGTCTACCTGTTGACACATACATTCACTATCACCTGTCAACATCTTTTGGGGAGGAGTCCTGAATACATAACTAGACCTTATCGTAGATAGATCCGCTATAGCAAACTTCATGGGATGCAGGTGGAACAGGTTCTCAGGGAAGGGATGGAGGAATATGGCTTCTCCGGCACCCGTCCTTGAGAGAAGGCACATTGTTGTTGTCTGTGCCTGGAACATGGTCCAGATTGGACTATTGGCCTATATCCACAGAAATGTGCCCATGGGTAGACGAGATAAAACACATGCCTAAAACACTGTCCGGCCACCCTCCAGTGTTGCTGCTGTTAACACTGCTTAACATAGAACCTGCCCCGTTCACATGGAGGTTCCATGCAACGTGATTGTTGGATACGGCACTAAGAGATGGATTTTGCAGTTTGATCATTGAAAACTTTGAAAACAATACTGGCACCATGGCGTGGAGGAACACTTTGTGGAAGACCTTTAATGTCACAAATTGGGGGACTGTATCAGTACCCAGGCCGGGGTGTTGAAGGCAATTTGTACACAGCTACAAAAAAAAGTAGACACACTTCATTCACTAGAGCATGACTATGAACGCCACCCTGACCTGACCATTCTGGTGTCCAGAGGGAGCATCTGATGGAATTCACTGATCTTGCAGAACAGGAATCGCAGTTCCTGCCCAAACGTCATGTTGTGCGTGCTTATGGCAAACGGGGTAGACCTGGCAGCAGTCTTTCTAGTAAACTGAGAGCACAGCGATGTGCTGATCCCATTCTGAAAATAGTAGATGCAGAGGCCCACACACAATACTCTACACAATCCATGCTTTCGACCTTTAAAAACTTCTAATCTAAGTTGTATAGCACCTGCAGTACCGCCACTCTAGCTAAGATAGATGAATATCTAGGAGATGTAGCCTTAGCTTGAAAATCTACTTGCTGGCCAACAAGAGTACATCCTTCAACCTGTCACAGGGGAAGATATTAAGGATGCTATCCGTACTTACATGCAGTGTATGAGGAAGCCTATCAGAAACAGATACTGCCTCCCTCCTTACGCAAAGCCTTGATTGTGACCCTCTTGAAACTGGATAAGGCTCCTGAGCACTCTCAGTCTTACAGACCACTGTCATTAATAAACATTGACATGAAAATACTTGCTGAGATGTCGGCAATGCTCCTCCAAACACTACTCTTTAGCTTAGACTTAATGGATCAGGTTGGGTTCATCACCTCCCGCTCTACTGCGCACAACCTGTGCACCATATTTACATTATTGCATCAGGTAGACCCCACAGTGCAGGCAGCAGTGGTCCTGTTGGACTCTGGCAAAGCCTTCGAATCCATTGCATGGGACTGCCTGTTTGCTGTCATGATCCGTATGGGCATACCGGAGATTATCTTGTGCTGGAAACAATTTCTCTATGGTGACCCGATGGCCCGGATACATGTAAATAGTCACACGTCAGATGGGTTCTCATTTGGAAAGGGGACATATCAAGGCTGCCCCCTGTCATCACTTTTATTTGCTCTTACACTAGAACCGCTGGTGTGTCATATTTGGCAGAGGCATCATCATCAGCCCTAAGATTTCGTTCATGGCTGTTAAGTATTTCCCTTTATGCAGATCATATGGTCCTATATGTAAGGGTCCCTTCAACACATCTCTCCCCTGTAATCAGGGAATATGTCAAATTTGAATATTATTCTGGCCTCTGTATCAATTGGTCAAAATCTGTCATTTTACCTCTAATGCCCGCCACTCAAATGTATGTGCTGGATTTCCCATTGGTCTGGGATACGGACGGGGCCAAGTATCACAGCTTTTAGATACATAGGAACCCCACAGTGCTAAGAGCGAACTACGGTAGGGTCGTCTCCATATTGGAAGAGCAAGTTGCCTGATGGTTGTTACTACCGGTATCACTAGCAGATAGAATAGCTGTCATTAAGATGGTGATCTTACCGAAGTTGTTATATCTCTTTGTAAATATCTCCATTGTCCTATCAATCCACTTCTTTAAAAAAGCTGTGTGTGTTGCTAAGCATGCTGACATGTGCTGAAAAACAACCAAGGATTAGCTGGGACATACTCACAATGCCTTATGTCAGTGGGGGCGTCAATGTGCCAGACTTTCACATGTACTATCTCTGTGCTGAGGCAAACTTTGCCCCATATTGGTATACTGTTACAGGAGACAGTGGTCCCTGAGAAATTAAAGAATGTTAATACAATGAATATAGCCTCAATCAGTGCTATATTTGAGCCAGTATCCAGCCGGACAAAGACACCTTTAATATATAATATTTCAACAATAGTACATAGAATGTAAGTTAATTGACAGTGGGATACAAGCCTGTATCCGAGGACTTACATATCACACAAACAGTGAGGTACAAAAGGCTCAGGCAGTTTCGTGGTTGTTTCCATCAGTAAATACTTAAATAGCGAAACAACTAATATACAGGGGGTCACCTTCACATTAAATTATGTACAATTAATAATGTGTGTAAGGCTGATAAGTGTGTCGACGGCGTTTCGATCCTTATCAAGAGGATATTGGATCATCATCAGGACTATCAAATAAAATTGCCCGTAAACAATTGCCTTGGATAACAATACATAGAGAGCAACATAGGTACAAAAGGGAAATAAGAAGGGGGAGAGAAGAAAGCCATAATTATGGAATTAGTTTTTGGGTAGTAAACATAAAAAACAATACAATGTGACTGATTAAATAGAAACAGAAATAGGAGTCAGATACGCATGTGCTGAGACGAAATGATAACATTTTGAATTTAAGAGGTGGTATACACTGTGGGATGTAGAAGAGAACTTAGCATGAATGCCAGAACTTAAAAATTAACAAATGGTCTAAATTGCGGGATTTAGAGTAAAACATTTGGTTGACAAGCATTACATCAAAAGCTGTTCGAGAGTATTATGCGATGGTGAGGCGGAAAGATACTAAAAGGATATAGCAAGAGATGAAAGTCAAGCATGGAAAGTCCGTGAATGTGCGGGAAGATAAGGCAAACGAACTACGAGCGGCGATGTGAACGGGGTAAGCGGGGAGCAGAAATATACTAAATAGTTACCTCAGACGGCGTAGTTTTCGAGTAATGAACACGAGAGCTCGCGGTGACGGAATAGGGACATTTTAGCCCGGGCAGGTGCGAAGCTTCCCGAGTGAGGGGTGATGGTCGGAGGGTAGAAGGTCCGGAACCTGCGGGGAAAGAGAGCCGGAGTGAGGGGGAGAATTATAGCGGGGGTGGGTGAGTCGAGTGTTTTCAGTGATGGCTCTTACCTTGAAGGTGGAGGGTGGGTAGATCGTAGATGATCAAACCTCGCGGTGGAGGGGCAAGTCTGAAAAAATGAATGACGGTAGAGTCAAGGCAAAAGGGAGACGATGTGCTCGAGGCTGGTGAAGAGATCAGGTGGGTAGTGAAGGCGCTTACCTCATGCAATGGAGAGAGTGATTTCCGGCAGCTGAGTTCAAGTGGAGCGAGATGGAAATGAAAGTATTGTTGGGTGGGGCGTCATAAGATCGCAAGTGTGGAGTCATGTGACCTAGTGGGTGGAGTCATGTGACCAAGTGGGTGGAGGGATGATTACGGAATGCAGCGGCCATCTTGGAGTGGCTTAATACATGCAGTGGGTCCAGTAGGGAGAAATTGTAGAAAGGAGAGAAGTCATGAGGATAAAAGATATAATAATAGTATGACAGTCTTATTCAATTTAAGAAATGAACGTACCAATAAGATGATTAGGAGATACTTGGCATAAAGGGCAAGCATTGAAACCATGGAGGATCTTCATTAAGCAGTTAAGGTGGAGAACAGTGCATTGCCAGATAACCAAAAGTGGAGCACAATTCATATTGACACAATATTATGATTATAGCAGTGTTGTCCAATCTTCAAGACGGTTTAACCCTGTGTGAATACTGCCCATTTTAAGGATCCATTTAAGTTCCTCTTTGTTTAGTAATTGCGAGAGGTCAGCTCCCCTTGGTGGCATTTTGACCACGCTTATCACTGTCCAACGTATGTCATCTTCAGTGTGACCAAAAATTTCAAAATGTTCAACCAAAGGGGCATTGGACGTTTTGCAGCGGAGTCTGCTCCTGTGCAGGCAAATTCTGATCCGAATCTTTTGCTTTGTCTGACCTATGTAGATCTTCTCACAGGGACATAGAATGGCATAAATAACATTGCTTGTATTACAATTGGAGAATTCTCTGTGTACATGTTTTATAGTGCCAAACACAAATTCCTTACAATCAGAAGTGAATCTACAGGCCGTGCAATTTCCGCACTTTGTGTGTCCGGTTAAGCGTGGTAGCCCCCAGTGGTCGTGGAGAGTGCCAGTGTGGGGCAGACAAGGTAGTGCAGCCTTGACCAGATGGTCTTTAATGTTTTTATTCTTTTTGAATGCAAAAAGAGGTCTATCAAGGTTAAGTACGCCAGCATTAATCACATTCCAATGTTTCAATACGCTCTTGCGTAGTTTGTTAGAGGATGGAGAAAAAGTCGTGACACATACAATGCGGTTCTGTGTTTTCTTTGGTTTAGAAACCAGAAGGCACTCTTTTGGGCAGTACCAGGCTCTTTTGAGGGCATTGCGTATCAGTCTCTTAGGGTACCCTCTGGTTGTGAGTTTAGTGCTCAATGTTTTCGCCTCTGTGAAGTAATCTTCCTTTAAAGTGCAGTTGCGTCGTATGCGTAAAAACTGAGAGTAGGGTAGGGAATCCCTCAGTGCTCTAGGGTGGTTGCTGTTGTATTTAAGTAAAGTGTTGCGTTCCGTGGGCTTTCTAAACAAGCTAGTGATTAACTGACCTTCTCTGTGTATGATATTCAGGTCTAGAAAAGCGATAGATGTTTTGTTATGTGAAAGTGTAAAATTGAGCCCCCCACAGTTGTTGTTTAACCAATGTAAGAACTGTTCTAGCAGAGTTTGGGTGTCATGCGAGATCATAAAAATATCATCAATGTAGCGCTTCCACAAAGAAATTGCAGCGCTAAAGGGGTTCTCTTGTACAAGTATATGATTGGTTTCGAGGGCATTCATGTACAATATAGCCAGATTTGGGGCAAAAACAGCTCCCATTGATGTACCTTTGGTTTGCTGATAAAACTGGCCATCAAACAAGAAAAAATTCTTGGTGAGGCAGATCTCTAGCAGCTGTAAAACGAAAATGGTGGGAACAGCATGTGGTCTGGGGCATGAGTCCAGGATACCTTCAATCACACGTAAAGAATCAATTTGGGGGATGTTGGTGTATAATGATTCAACATCTAAAGTAGATAGGGTGTCAGTGCATGGATCAAAAGAATGGTTCTCAACTAGCGTGATCATTTGTGTGCTATCTCTTACATAGCATGGGGTAACAGGCACAAAATCTTTTATGAAGAAATCTACATAAAGGCCAAGGGGCTCAAGAATAGAGCCACTTTTTTACAAGAAAGGGGGTTTACCCGTTTTAACCCTCTGGCACCTGGGTAAATACACAACATATGAAAAATATATAGTGCCTTGGGATGAATATAAACTTGATTACGTGAAGAAATAGTTTAGTTATCTCTTCCAAAATTTTGTATAATCAATCCAGAATCCAATGTGCCCCAACCACCAAAAAATACATAGACTAATGTATGTCCAAAAAATATTTATATGGTATTTATAGTACGTTTCTCTTCACATTCTTTAAATACATATATACATCTTTGTCTCTTAATCACAATCTGCAATTGTCTATCTCTTCATAACAATATGCAATTGTCTCTTTGCCCTACTAATCAATAAGGATGTTTACAATGATTTAAATCTCATTCCTTGAATGAAAATCACTCTTTTAAAGAAACACGATGAATTGTTTTTTCACAAATACTTATTGAGTGTTCTTTTATCTGTTTCGTCACAGTTAAATTTCATCTGAGTGTCTCCAAAATAAATGTCGACGCGTTTCAGCCTATATAATTTTAGGCCTCTTCAGGACTAGGGCAGTCAATTGCGCATTTTTTTCAATTCCACCTCAAACTCGGTCTGTCCACTGCAATGTAGTTCACGAAGTAAGTAAAGTGAACTACTATCTATCCCAAAGTTCTTGCATTAATGAGGGACGGCTAACACATATTAGCGCTTAGTTCAAGAGAAAGTATCTGTAGTTGCTTCTCCTCGAGTCTGTTTCTTCCAAAAACGTTTTCCTGCTCAATCTTGTTTGAAAATGAACATCTCTAGGACCCGGCCAATTTCGAATCACGCCGTCAGGACAAACTGATATAGCAGCTAAATACGGTCCTCGTATTTTTCTCAATAGGATCCGTGGGCTCCGATCGAATACACACTGCTCGAATAGAGCCACAGCCTGAGACGATAGGCCGTCCAGGTGGGTTGGATTGATCTTTGTGGATCTTTGGAAGTGTGTAGATGACAGGCGTACGTGGTGCTTTCGCGAAACTGGTATTCAAGTTTGGACAGAAACCCTTGGTCAAGACCTGATGCGGTCACTTGCAGAATTAGTTTTTGTAATTCAACAGTAGGGTTGGTAGGAAGCTTACAATAGTGATCTGTGTTCTCTAATTGTCTCAGTATTTCATTCTTATTGCTGGTTAATTCTTGTAATACTATACCACCCCCTTTGTCGGCAGGTTTAATGACAATGTCAGGATTGGTCTTGAGTGTGTCTAGTGCGGATTTTTCCGCCAATGTGATATTATATGGGACAAGACCTGCATCGACATTCTCTCCTTCCTTGAATATGGTTCCACCAGAAATATCTACATTTGAGAAACTTGTACTCAAGGATCTCTCGCAAATGGCAAAGGAACGACATTTTGTCCCATATAACATCACATTGGCGGAAAAATCCACACTTGACACACTCAAGACCAATCCTGACATTGTCATTAAACATGCAGACAAAGTGGGTGGTACAGTATTACAAGAATTAACTATGGGTGATACATACCCCAATGGCAAGTTCGTAGCCCTTGGAGAACTTGCTGCATTATGGGAGGGCACCCCATTACTGGTGTTTATATTATGTTATGTTAAAAGATTTTATAAACCGCACATCTGCCCCAGCAACGGGGCATCCCAGCGCTATAATGCAATTGTCATGGGAGTTCCAGAGCTTAGGAGCACGAACACGGAAGGAGCGTCCTCCAGCCCCTACTCTCTTAAACTGACGGACAGCCGCCAAGTGCTGGTCCATGGAGCGTAGCTGGGGAGTGGGTATGTAGGGCACCATGAGACTGTCCAGAATAGCGAGAGATTGGAGAAACATGATTCTGTGAGCGATACAGAGGGTCTTAAATTCAATACGTTTCTCCACCAGCAGCCAGTGCAGTTAGCGGATTGAGCCAGCAGTGGGACAAGTTCTCGGAAGGTTAAGGAGAGGCTGGGCCACCGCATTTTGTACCTTTTGTAGACGTAGTATCTCTGCACTGTTGGCCCCAATATATAGAGAGCTAGCATAGTCCAGTCTGGAGAGAACTGTGGCCTGAATGATCACCTGACGGGTGTTAGGATCGAAGAAACCCCGCAGGGGTTTGAGCCCTTATAGGAGCCCGAAACATACCCTGGCAACTACCTTAGTCTGTGCCTGAAAAGTAAGGACAGAGTCTATCCAGACTCAAAGATTTTGGACTGCCAGTTTAGGGGCCGGAAGAAGACCCAGG
This sequence comes from Triturus cristatus, assembly GCF_964204655.1. Taxonomy (NCBI): domain Eukaryota; kingdom Metazoa; phylum Chordata; class Amphibia; order Caudata; family Salamandridae; genus Triturus; species Triturus cristatus. Next base: position 779,631,493 of record NC_140594.1, read on the forward strand.
GAGGACGGCCACCAATGCTCACTCCACAGATGGATGTCTTTGCCCACCAACAAGGTCTCCGATTTGTTGGCATTAAGTTGTAGATAGTTGGCCATCATCCAATTATTGTGCTGGGAAACCCTTTTTGGGTAGCTGTGCGCATTATAAAATTCATTTAACATAACATAACAATAGCTGTTATATCTTCCTTAAACTTAAGTGCATCCTGCCCAGTCATTAGATAGTGCTACCACCAGCTACGTGTCATCGGCGTACAATGCCACAGCTAACCCTCTGATCCTGGCTACTGCTGCCAGAGGTTGGATATAGATATTAAAAAGGATTGTGCTAAGAGCCGAACCCTGCGGAACCCCTTGGTGGACATCATGTACCTGGGAGCAGAAGGGAGGGACAGACACCTGGAAAGTATGCTCTTCTAGAGAGGAGGTGAGCCAACCCAGGGCACAACTGCCAACACCGATGTCCTCTAAGCACTGCAGCAGGATCTGATGGGATACAGTGTCAAACGCAGCACTCAGATCCAATAAAATTTAAGCTGAGGTGCGACCGACATCTAACAAGCCCCTCAGATGTTCCTCTACAACCACAAGGGTGGACTCAGTGCTGTGGCGGGGCGGAATCCGTTCTGGGATGGGTCGAGCACCGTGCAGCTCTGCACTTGCTTAATGGATGATATGACCCATTGTATAAGATGTTTCTCACTTGCGTCTGAAACATGATGTTTTTTTGCAAAATGTAATAAAAAAGAAAATAAAAGAGGCATATGAGCCATGTGTTTGATGGGGCAGGATCTTTGTCAATGTACGGCAAGCTCCAGCTCTGACAAACTCTACCTAAGATCCTTACTTTCTGAGGGCCCGACATCCACATCATTTTATGGGGAATTTTACAAATGCACCCAAAATGGCAAATGCACATCAAAATTGAAGAGTTGGGGAGGCAAAGGGGGCTACCCTGGGGGCAATTAACCTGAAAAATACAGTCAACACAGACAAAGTGTAGGCTTGTGGGTAGTTTATGCATATAAAGATTTTTCGCATAATTTACCACCATCAAAAATTCTTGTGTAAGTTGCTTTCCAAGTCAGGGAGGCAAGTGAACATCCTCATGTTTCATATAAGTGGAGTAGAAATGGTTCCTCCGGAGTGAAAATGAATTTCACTATGGAGAAAACAAATAATTTATTCATGTAGATTTCCCACCCATTTTTATTTTAACTATAAGTGCTGTCACCGAGCTCTACACCCTCGACCCCAGATGCTGCAGCAAACACTTTCACCGAGTTGATCCATGCTCCACAGTAGGACCTTTCATCTGCATCCGCTGCCACTTCACCTGGCACAGCACACACACCAGCCCACTGACCAGCCCCATCCAAACACAACACCTGAACAAAAACACCAACTTGCATGCACCCTTCTCAACACACGCTCACTATGCAAACATTCCACTGAATTATGGGACCTCATCGCCACCCTCGCACCCAACACCATCTTCCTCACAAAGACCTGGTTCAACCCATTTTCGCCCCAGACATTGCCACAACGATCCCCGACAGATATAAAATCATTCACTAGGGCCGCACCAACAAGCCGGGTGGAGGAACAGCCATCATCCACAAAGAGACCATACAGTGCAGTACCATCACCGACAACATCACCACCCCCATGGAACATCTCAACTTCAAGCTTCACACCGACAACAAGACATCCATCAGAGGCATGCTTGCATACTGACCCTGAGGTCTGCGCTCCAGTTTCTGCAACACCATTGCAGACTTCATTGCGCCGCTAGCCTTAGACTCCAAGGACTGCTTCTTTCTCAGTGACCTAAATTTCCACATTGACAGCCCCAACAACAACAACACCGCACACCTCCTCAACAGTATGAGCAGCCTCAGATTGACCCAGACCATCCACGACCCTACACACAGTGCAGGACACATGTTGGATCTAATTTTTACCTCCAGCAGCCACGTCGCATAACTCAGATGGACCAATCACTCCATCAACCACTTCACTATCTCCAACCCCGCTCTGCCACCCCTAAGATGACCAGCAGCCCCCACTAGAGGTGGAACAAAATCTCAAATACCAGCTGGATGGATGCCCTCAACACCTCCAATCCTACTACCACCACCAATCATCGATGCAATTAGTGATCCAGACTTCGATGCCTGGATCACCAATTGCTCCAATATTATAGTCTCCATCAAGAGCCACGTCAAGAGAAAATTTTCCAGAAAGGCCAGCTGGTACACCCAAGGACCTAGAACAGCGAAACGAGGGAGAAAATAGCTGGAGAGGAGATGGCGCGCCAGCAAGGACACCTCCGAAAGGGCAGCCTTTATACCCTCCCTCAACCTCCACCACTGCCTGTTGAGGACAGCAAAGAAAACAGTCCTTGCCACATACATCAAAACCAGTGGCAATAATATCAAAGATTTCAACATCGTTAATGAATTCTCCAACCCGACTGCCATCACACCCTCACAGGAGCTATGCGACAAAATCGCCAACTTCTTCTACAACAAGATCGCAACCATTTACAAAAGTGTTGAACCTAACTCATACTTACGGACATATATGCCACCAGCGTAACCTAAAGGAACCACAGACTGACCACCTGGAACCTCCTCTCCATCCAGGACACCACCTCCACCATGATATCCGTCCACTCTGGAGATCCCTCAGACCCATGCCTGCACCACATTTTCAACCTTAGAAATCATAGGATTGGCCAGGAACTCACCACCCTGCTCAACACCTCTAACACCACTGCAACATTTTCCGTCCCCTGGAAACATGCTAAAGTCAGACCCCTACTCACAATACCCCCGCCGACCCCAACAAACTCAAACCTACCAGGGAATCTCCCTGCTCCCATTACCAGCTAAGGTACCGGAAAACATCATCAACCAACAACTCATGCCACACCTGGAGCAGAACCAGTTACTCAACGCCTCCCAATCAATTACAGCACCAAAACCTCCCTGATTGCAGCCAATGATGACATCCGAATCCTCCTCGACCAAGGAGAAACAGGTCTGATCCTCCTTGACCTCTTTGCAGCCTTTGACACCATATCCCATCACACACTGATCGAAAGACAACACCACATCGGCATCCAGGGGGGGGGGCGCTCAGATGGATCATTTCCTTCCTCTCCAGAAGAACCCAGAGGATCTTCCTCCCACCTTTCTCCTCATAACCCAAGGAGATCACCTGCGGTGTCCCCAAAGGGTCATCATTCGGCCCCACACCCTTCAACACAAATTAGTTGTGTTTCTGAAAGTTAAATCTGTATATGAATCATAAAATATTCAATGCAATCTTGACATACTACATGTCCACTGTGGTCCTGGTCAGAAAAATCCAGATTTTGCCAACCAGGATTGCAGTGGACTTGTAAATTAAATTGGATCAGACTGATGTATTTGCTGCCTTGAGAAAGACCCAAGCCTGCGTGCTAGAAAGGGGCGAAAATACGTGCTGGCTTCCAATTAAATCTCGTTCAACATGTGGAACTTACACCATTGTTTAATCAAAAATAAAGCAGCGCTGTTCAATTAATACTTGGATCTTTGGATTTACAAATGGAACAAGACAAGGATATAATGAACTTGATTTGACCTCTAATCTCCTGTGACTATAATGCTTCAGTAGATAAGGGGTTTTTCCCATTTCTGAGGACAATTAAGAATATTGGATACTTACCCAATAACAAAGGATTTGCAACACCTGAAACATAAACCCCTCTCTCATTCCAAACAAGAATGCGTCTAGGCCTAAATCGAGGTCTAGTTAACATAATCCAGAAAAACACACTTCTATAAGTCCCTGCAAATTACTTTTGAAGGCAGAAGCATTGTGCCAGTGTACACATGTAAATTTGGGAGAACGCCCATGTTCTGCACATTAATAATAATACATAAAAATATAAAAAGCACAAAAAGTCCAAAAACTTCCTCCTCTGATTATTCAAAAATCACTAAAGATCCACAATTAATCTAACAGTTATATCACAAACTGGAGCACTTTCTGTTTCTTGTGAATTGATTCTTGTAGTAGCTTCACTAGATTATATCTTCGAACTCTAGCATCCTGCATCCCAGCAACATCTTGTTTCCTCTTTGAAAATCCTTTTTTCTTTTTACACCCACATTTTAGAAACATAAGTTAATAGAATTTGAACAAGAGAGACAGAACGATTGCAAACTTGCACAAATCAACACAATAATTGCAGGGATTAACAGCGTTCTAAGGCACAACAAAGAGGGCCCCTGTGAGAATAATTACCAAAGCAGGAAAAACAGGGGAGCAACTATGCAAAAAGGCAAAAAAAAAGAACCCCGTCTGGTCTGGTACCTTTAAGGATGTTGAAAAAGCAGTCATCTAGGAGTCATCATATATGCATACACACACACACACACGCACACACATATATTATATATATATATATATATATATATATATATATATATATATATATATATATATATATATATTATCTACTGGCGGTCGCCAGTAGATAGTTATAGTTACAACCTAGTTTCCATAGGAAATCTCAAAATTCTATTTTGAATAACTTTGACGTCGGTTGACGAATCCTCGCGAAATTTTCAAAACTAATGGGGCGCTCCGCTCAGCTCCTACCCTGAAAGTCTCGGGGTGATTCGTCAAGCGGGGGCCGAGAAAAAGGGGGGGTCTCAAAACGCGTTTTCCCCATGCATTTTTCCATAGGACCTTTAGTCGCAGCTACAGCCCGAACGGCTGAACAGAATTACGTGAAATTTGGCAGAGAGGTAGCCATAAGGTCAAGGAAGTGCCTTTTGCAGGTCTCGTGTATATCTGTTCAGTATTTCCTGAGAAAATAGCATTTAAAAGCATATCAATATATATACGCACGCACCATGGGTGCACTGTGCGCGCACCCTGCCATGCGCGAGCGCAATTCTGATTGGTTGTTAGATGTCGGTAATTATTTGAATCGGTCGAAACCATGAAGTGTCGGCCGCCATTTTGTTTCTCGCAGTCTGAGGGGGGGGAAAAAAAAAGGTGGAGAACGTGAAAAGGGGCAGAGTGGACAGTTCCTGACCCCCTAGCCTTGGTCAGGGGGTCACAGATATTACATCACTGATGACATATGTTTCTTTATGAAAAATAAATATTTGTAATATATGTATAGCTAAAGATTAATGGAAGAAGACATGGGTAAATAAGTGTCTAAATACAGTGATGTAATATCTGACGTCATCAGCAGAGGATTGCGGTCGCGTGCGTTATAGTTGCCTGCACTAACTATAATGGGGGAATTTCATTGGTTTTTTACGAGTGAAATGTCCAGCTAACTATAACATGTGTGAAACCTATGGTTTTTTAAGTGAATTTGCAAGGTTTTTTAAATGCTAATTCGTAACTATAACGTGTGTGAAACCTATGGTTTTTTCAGTGAATATATATATATATATATATATATATATATATATATATTACCTACTGGCAGTAGTTATATTTAGGACCTTGTTTCTATTCAAAAAGCGTTTTTTGTTTTCCCAATAACTTTGGCGCCGGTTGACAAATGTTGGTGAAACTTTCAAAACGTAGGGCCCGCTCTGGTCAGCTCCTATCCTGAAAGTTTTGGGGTGATTCGCCAAGCGGGGGCCGAGAAAAAAGGGGGGTCCCAAAACGCGTTTTCTCCATGTTATTTCCCATAGGAAACTTTAGACACAACTACAGACCGAACTGCTGAACGGAATTACACCAAATTTGGCAAAAAGGTAGCCCTTGGTTCAGAAATGGTGTGAATCCGTTCAGTAGTTGCTGAGAAATTCAAAAAATAAGAGTCAAAAAATCATTTTCCCATAGGAAACTTTATGCAAGGCTACAGTCGAAACTACTGAATGGATTTACTCCAAATTTGGCAAAGAGGTACTGCTTGACTCAGAAAGCAACCTTTTTAAAAATGGTGTAAATCCGTTCAGTAGTTGCTGAGAAAATCAAAAATAAAAGGTTCGGTATTTAGAGGCGCGGTGGATCCGCGCACCCTCCCGATCACGAGCTGCATTCTAATTGGCTGTCAACACTTCAAACCAGAAAGTGTTGGCAGCCATCTTTTGCTTTGGTGAAACCGAGGCACAAGAAATCAGTAAAACAAACGTGAAAAAAGAAAAGGGGGCAGGGTAGAAACACCCTGACCCCCTAGGCCTGCTTAGGGGGTCCCACAAGGACCAAAAAAGCATTTATTTATTTTTAAATCGCGAGATGCGCGGAGGATCCACAAAAACAAAGTGCGGGCTCCCGCACTTCGTTATTAATTAGCCCCCTGGGTGGGCCAAGTGCTGGGGGCATGTGAAAAATATATTTGCGGGGGCCCAGGGGGACCCCTGCTACCACGGGGACCGCCACCCCCCGGGGCTTGTATTTTAAATGGGTGGGGGGCCAAGGCCCCCCAAGCCCCGGGGACTGCCACCCTGGGGCTTTCTTTACATATATATATATATATGTTTATTTCCTCCTGACTCGGGTAACTGCCACCGCCTCCTGAACAGCGGGTGCGTCGTCGAAGCGGACCACCCCAGCAAGGTCCGTAAACAATTAGCAGTATTCCTCGGATCACCAGGATGACGACGCCGTGTTCTGGCCAACAAAACTTTATTGACAGTCGACTGGTAGGACGCGTTTCGCCTGCCCAGCAGGCTTGTTCACCAACGGCTTACCCGTTTCAATTAGCCATTTTTAAATGTCGAGTTCACGTCATACTGAACTACAATACTAGTGCATTAAACAAAAGACTCGTAGTTTTTAGCATTAGAAATCGCGTAAAATTGAGCCTTTGCTTGATATATATATATATATATATATATATATATATATATATATATATATATAAAACATATTTAAACTTTACAGAAACACACATTCACTGGAAGATGTCATCAGTGAAATCATCGGTGATGTCATTTGAGATCTCATCAGTGATGTCACTGACCATGTCATGAATGATGCAATATGTGACATCATCAGCAGTGCATTGCGGGCGCGCGAGTTATAGTTAGCAGAACTAACTATTACGGAGGAATTTCTATGGTTTTGTACGAGTAAAATGGCCAGCTAACTATAACACCCCTGAAACCTATGGTTTTTTCTGTGAATTTCTAAGGTTTTTTAAATGCTAATTTCTAACTATAACGTCTCTGAAACCTATGGTTTTTTTTCAGGGGATTTCAAAGGTTTTTAAATGCTAATTTTTAAGTGTGATAGTAGTTATACCTATTTTTTATACTGATTTTCTATAGTTTTTTAACTGTTTATTTATAAATATTTTATTCATTAAATAACATTATATATTTTTCTGAAAATTGCAAAAAACATTTTTTTAGAACATTCAAGAAATATTGCTTACTTTTTTTGTTTTCATTTTTTATTTTAATATATTCATATTATTTTCTTTAAAAAAAGAATGTTACCAATTTTTTTTCGGAGTCGCGCACTCAAAGCGTACACATCACGGTGGGTGCACGGATTCTAGCCGCCATTTTAGAAAAGTTGTGAAGGATCCTCGTACGGTGTGCGACGGCTGCCTGTTTTTCAGTTACATCATATACATTTAATATTACGTGATGTGCGCGATTGGTATGCGACCAATCTGCGACTCCTGCTCCCGCGCATTCGCGACACAAGCGCATTACGGTACGAGATGCTTGCGTGATGGCGGGTCCCACATGACGTCATATACATGCTGGGGCGCGCTGGGTGCGCGACTCCCGCAAAAAAAATTTATGTTCCAAAATGATTTGTATGTTTCTTTAATATACATATTAGGGCAAGAGATTATCTAAGATATTCATAAAAATAATATATTTGTACTTATAATAAACTTATATTATTTTTAAATATATTTTTGTGTGTGCATCGTGAGCGCAGAGAACCAGGTCAGCAGAGCTGCTGTAGAGCCAGAGAAACCAGGTCAGCAGAGCCGTTGTAGGGCCAGATAACCAGGCCAGCAGAGCTGCTCTAGAGCCTAAGAAGCAGGTCAGCAGAGCTGCTCTAGAACCAGAGACCCAGGTCAGCAGAGCTGCTCTAGAGGCCGAGAACCAGGTCAGCAGAGCTGCTGTAGAGCCAGAGAAACCAGGTCAGCAGAGCTGCTTTAGAGGGAGAGAAACAGGTCAGCAGAGCTGCTCTAGAGCCAGAGACCCAGGTCAGCAGAGCTGCTCTAGAGGCCGAGAACCAGGTCAGCAGAGCTGCTGTAGAGCCAGAGAAACCAGGTAAGCAGAGCTGCTTTAGAGGGAGAGAACCAGGTCAGCAGAGCTGCTCTAGAGCCAGAGAACCAGGTCGTCAGAGCTGCTTTGGAGCCATAGAACCAGTTCAGCAGAGCTGCTCTAGAGGCAGAGAACCAGGTGAGCAGAGCTGATTTAGAGGGAGAGAACCAGGTCAGCAGAGCTGCTTTAGAGCCAGAGAACAAGGTCAGCAGAGCTGCTCTAGAGCCAGAGAACCAGGTCAGCAGAGATGATTTAGAGCCATAGAACCAGGTCAGCAGAGCTGCTTTAGAGCAAGAGAACCAGGTCAGCAGAGCTGCTCTAGAGCCTAACAACCAGGTCAGCAGAGCTGCTTTAGAGCCAGAGAACCAGGTCAGCAGAGCTGCTTTAGAGCCAAGGGATCAGGTCAGCAGAGCTGCTTTAGAGCCAGAGAACCAGGTCAGCAGAACTGCATTAGAGCCATAGAACCGGGTCAGCAGAGTTGCTTTAGAGCCAGAGAACCAGGTCAGCAGAGCTGCTCTAGAGCCAGAGAACCAGGTCAGCAGAGCTGCTTTAGAGCCATAGAACCAGGTCAGCAGAGCTGCTTTAGAGCAAGAGAACCAGGTCAGCAGAGCTGCTCTAGAGCCTAACAACCAGGTCAGCAGAGCTGCTTTAGAGCCAGAGAACCAGGTCAGCAGAGCTGCTGTAGAGCCAGAGAAACCAGGTCAGTAAAGCTGCTTTAGAGCGAGAGAACCAGGACAGCAGAGCTGCTTTAGAGGGAGAGAACCAGGTCAGCAGAGCTGCTTTAGAGCCAAGGGACCAGGTCAGCAGAGCTGCTCTAGAGCCAGAGAACCAGGTCAGCAGAACTGCATTAGAGCCATAGAACCGGGTCAGCAGAGTTGCTTTAGAGCCAGAGAACCAGGACAGCAGAGCTGCTCTAGAGACAGAGAACCAGGTCAATAGAACTGCATTAGAGCCATAGAACCGGGTCAGCAGAGCTGCTTTAGAGCCATAGAACCGGGTCAGCAGAGCTGCTTTAGAGCCAGAGAACCAGGTCAGCAGAGCTGTTGTAGAGCCAGAGAACCAGGTCAGCAGAGCTTTCTACAACTCTCTACTACTCACTCTCTACTAATATTGACTACTCACTCTCTACCACTCTCTACTACTCACTCTCTACTACTCTCTCCTACTCACTCTCTACTACTCTCTACTACTCACTCTCTACTACTCTCTACTATTCACTCTCTACTATTCACTCTCTACTTCTCACTCTCTGCTACTCTCTACTACTCTCTCTCTACTACTCACTCTCTACTACTCACTCTCTACTACTCACTCTACTACTCTCTACCATTTACTCTCTACTACTCTACTACTCACTCTCTATTACTCTCTACTACTCTCTCTCTACTACTCACTTTCTACTATTGACTCTCTACTACTCACTCTCTACTACTCACTCTGTACTACTCACTCCCTACTACTCGCTCCCTACTACTCGCTCTCCACTGCTCTCCACTACTCACTCTCCACTACTCACTCTCTACTACTCACTCTCTACTACTCACTCTCTACTACTCTACTACTCTCTACTGCTCTCTCTACTGCTCACTCTCTACTACTCTACTACTCTCTACTACTCTCTCTACTACTTACTCTCTACTACTCTCTAATACTCACTCTAGTACTCTCTATTTCTCTCTACCGCTCACTCTCTACTACTCTACTACTCACTCTCTACTACTCTCTCTCTACTACTCTCTCTCTACTACTCACTCTCTAATACTCACTCTCTACTACTCTCTACTACTCACTCTCTACTACTCTCTCTACTACTCTCTACTACTCACTCTCTACTACTTGCTCTCTACTACTCAGCAGAGCTGTTGTAGAGCCAGAGAAGCAGGTCAGCAGAGCTTTCTACAACTCTCTACTACTCACTCTCTACTACTCTTGACTACTCACTCTCTACTACTCTACTACTCACTCTCTACTATTCACTCTCTTCTTCTCACTCTCTGCTACTCTCTACTACTCTCTCCCTACTACTCACTCTCTACTACTCACTCGCTACTATTCTCTACTACTCACTCTCTACTACTCTCTAATACTCTCTACTACTACTCTCTACTAATCACTCTCTACTACTCACTCTACTACTCTCTACCACTTAGTCTCTACTACTCTACTACTCACTCTCTACTACTCTCTACTACTCTCTCTCTACAACTCACTCTCTACTACTCACTCTACTACTCTCTACTACTCTCTCTCTACTACTCACTCTCTACTACTCACTCTCTACTACTCACTCTCTACTACTCACTCTCTTCTACTCTACTACTCTCTACTGCTCTCTCTACTGCTCACTCTTTACTACTCTACCACTCTCTACTACTCTCTCTACTACTCACTCTCTACTACTCTCTACTAGTCACTCGACTACTCTCTACTTCTCTCTACCACTCACTCTCTACTACTCTACTACTCACTCTCTACTACTCTCTCTCTACTACTCTCTCTCTACTACTCACTCTCTAATACTCACTCTCTACTACTCACTCTCTACTGCTCTCTCTACTACTCTCTACTACTCATTCTCTACTACTTGTTCTCTACTACTCTCCACTAATCACTCTCTACTACTCTCTACTACTCACTCTCTACTTCTCTCTCTACTACTCACTCTCTACTATTCTCTATTACTCACTCTCCACTACACACTCTCTACTACTTGCTCTCTACTATTCACTCTCTACTACTCTCTACTACTCACTCTACTACTCACTCTCTGCTACACTCTACGACTCACTCTATTACTCCACTACTCTCTACTACTCACTCACTACTACTCACTATCTACTACTCTACTACTCTCTCTCTACTACTCACTCTCCACTACTCACTCTCTACTACTCTCTACTACTCACTCTCTACTACTCACTCTCTACTACTCTACCACTCTCTACTACTCTCTCTACTGCTCACTCTCTACTACTCTACTACTCTCTACTACTCTCTCTACTACTTACTCTCTACTACTCTCTACTACTCACTCTACTACTCTCTACCACTCACTCTCTGCTACTCTACTGCTCACTCTCTACTACTCTCTCTCTACTACTCACTCTCTAATACTCACTCTCTACTACTCTCTACTACTCACTCTCTACTACTCTCTGCTACTCACTCTCTACTACTCACTCTCTACTACTCGCTCTCTACTACTCTCTAACACTCACTCTCTACTACTCTCTACTACTCACTCTATACTTCTCACTCTCTACTACTCTCTCTACTACTCACTCTCTACTACACACTCTCTACTACTCACTCCCTACTACACACTCTCTACTACTTTCTCTCTACTATTCACTCTACTACTCTCTACTACTCACTCTACTACTCACTCTCTACTACTCTCTACTACTCACTCTACTACCCACTCTCTGCTACTCTCTACTACTCACTCTCTACTACTCTCTACTACTCACTCTACTACTCACTCTCTACTACTCTCTACTACTCACTCGACTACTCACTCTCTACTACTCACTCTCTACTACTCACTCTACTACTCTCTACTTCTCTCTACCACTCACTCTCTACTACTCTACTACTCACTCTCTACTACTCACTCTCTACTACTCTCTCTCTACTACTCACTCTCTAATACTCACTCTCTACTACTCACTCTCTACTACTCTCTCTACTACTCTCTACTACTCACTCTCTACTACTTGCTCTCTACTACTCTCTACTACTCACTCTCTACTACTCTCTACTACTCACTCTCTACTTCTCACTCTCTACTACTGTCTCTACTACTCACTCTCTACTATTCGCTACTACCCACTCTCCACTACACACTCTGTACTACTTGCTCTCTACTATTCACTCTCTACTACTCTCTACTACTCACTCTCCACTACTCTACTACTCCCTACTATTCTGTCTACTACTCACTCTCTACTACTCTCTAATACTCACTCTCTACTGCTCTCTACTACTCACTCTCTACTACTCTCTCTCTACTACTCACTCTCTAATACTCACTCTCTACTACTCTCTACTACTCACTCTCTACTACTCTCTCTGCTACTCACTCTCTACTACTCACTCTCTACTACTCGCTCTCTACTACTCTCTACTACTCACTCTCTACTACTCTCTACTACTCACTCTATACTTCTCACTCTCTACTACTCTCTCTACTACTCACTCTCTACTACACACTCTCTACTACTCACTCTCTACTACACACTCTCTACTACTTGCTCTCTACTATTCACTCTACTACTCTCTACTACTCACTCTACTACTCACTCTCTACTACTCTCTACTACTCACTCTACTACTCACTGTCTGCTACTCTCTACTACTCACTCTCTACTACTCTCTACTACTCACTCTACTACTCACTCTCTACTACTCTCTACTACTCACTCGACTACTCACTCTCTACTACTCTACTACTCTCTCTACTGCTCACTCTTTACTACTCTCTCTACTACTCACTCTCTACTACTCACTCTACTACTCTCTACTACTCTCTACCACTCACTCTCTACTACTCTACTACTCACTCTCTACTACTCTCTCTCTACTACTCTATCTCTACTACTCACTCTCTACTACTCACTCTCTACTACTCACTCTCTACTACTCTCTCTACTACTCTCTACTACTCACTCTACTACTTGCTCTCTACTACTCTCTACTACTCACTCTCTACTACTCTCTACTACTCACTCTCTACTTCTCACTCTCTACTACTGTCTCTACTACTCACTCTCTACTATTCGCTACTACCCACTCTCCACTACACACTCTGTACTACTTGCTCTCTACTATTCACTCTCTACTACTCTCTACTACTCACTCTCCACTACTCTACTACTCCCTACTATTCTGTCTACTACTCACTCTCTACTACTCTCTAATACTCACTCTCTACTGCTCTCTACTACTCACTCTCTACTACTCTCTCTCTACTACTCACTCTCTAATACTCACTCTCTACTACTCTCTACTACTCACTCTCTACTACTCTCTCTGCTACTCACTCTCTACTACTCACTCTCTACTACTCGCTCTCTACTACTCTCTACTACTCACTCTCTACTACTCTCTACTACTCACTCTATACTTCTCACTCTCTACTACTCTCTCTACTACTCACTCTCTACTACACACTCTCTACTACTCACTCTCTACTACACACTCTCTACTACTTGCTCTCTACTATTCACTCTACTACTCTCTACTACTCACTCTACTACTCACTCTCTACTACTCTCTACTACTCACTCTACTACTCACTGTCTGCTACTCTCTACTACTCACTCTCTACTACTCTCTACTACTCACTCTACTACTCACTCTCTACTACTCTCTACTACTCACTCGACTACTCACTCTCTACTACTCTACTACTCTCTCTACTGCTCACTCTTTACTACTCTCTCTACTACTCACTCTCTACTACTCACTCTACTACTCTCTACTACTCTCTACCACTCACTCTCTACTACTCTACTACTCACTCTCTACTACTCTCTCTCTACTACTCTATCTCTACTACTCACTCTCTACTACTCACTCTCTACTACTCACTCTCTACTACTCTCTCTACTACTCTCTACTACTCACTCTACTACTTGCTCTCTACTACTCTCTACTACTCACTCTCTACTACTCTCTACTACTCACTCTCTACTTCTCACTCTCTACTACTGTCTCTACTACTCACTCTCTACTATTCTCTACTACCCACTCTCCACTACACACTCTCTACTACTTGCTCTCTACTATTCACTCTCTACTACTCTCTACTACTCACTCTTCACTACTCTACTACTCCCTACTATTCTGTATACTACTCACTCTCTGCTACTCTCTAATACTCACTCTCTACTGCTCTCTACTACTCACTCTCTACTACTCTCTACTACTCACTCTCTACTACTCACTCTCTACTACTCTCTACTACCCACTCTACTACTCACTCTCTACTACTCACTCTCTACTACTCTCTCTACTACTCTCTACTACTCACTCTCTACTACTCACTCTCTAGTACTCTCTACTACTCTCTCTCTACTACTCACTCTCTATTACTCTCTACTACTCACTCTACTACTCACTCTCTACTACTCTCTACTACTCACTCTCTACTACCCACTCTCTACTACTCTCTACTACTCACTCTCTACTACTCACTCTCTACTACTCACTCTACTACTCTTTATGACTCACTCTCTGCTACTCTCGCTACTACTCTCTACTACTCTCTCTCTACTACTCACTCTCTAATACTCACTCTCTACTACTCTCTACTACTCACTCTCTACTACTCTCTCTGCTACTCACTCTCTACTACTCACTCTCTACTACTCATTCTCTACTACTCTCTACTACTCACTCTATACTTCTCACTCTCTACTACTCTCTTTACTACTCACTCTCTACTACACACTCTCTACTACTCACTCTCTACTACACACTCTCTACTACTTGGTCTCTACTATTCACTCTACTACTCTCTACTACTCACTCTACTACTCACTCTCTACTACTCTCTACTACTCACTCTACTACTCACTCTCTGCTACTCTCTACTACTCACTCTCTACTACTCTCTACTACTCACTCTACTACTCACTCTCTACTACTCTCTACTACTCACTCGACTACTCACTCTCTACTACTCACTCTCTACTACTCACTCTACTACTCTCTACTTCTCTCTACCACTCACTCTCTACTACTCTACTACTCACTCTCTACTAGTCTCTCTCTACTACTCTCTCTCTACTACTCACTCTCTAATACTCACTCTCTACTACTCACTCTCTACTACTCTCTCTACTACTCTCTACTACTCACTCTCTACTACTTGCCCTCTACTACTCTCTACTACTCACTCTCTACTACTCTCTACTACTCACTCTCTGCTTCTCACTCTCTACTACTGTCTCTACTATTCACTCTCTACTATTCTCTACTACCCACTCTCCACTACACACTCTCTACTACTTGCTCTCTACTATTCACTCTCTACTACTCTCTACTACTCACTCTCCACTACTCTACTACTCCCTACTATTCTGTCTACTACTCACTCTCTACTACTCTCTAATACTCACTCTCTACTGCTCTCTACTACTCACTCTCTACTACTCTCTCTCTACTACTCACTCTCTAATACTCACTCTCTACTACTCTCTACTACTCACTCTCTACTACTCTCTCTGCTACTCACTCTCTACTACTCACTCTCTACTACTCACTCTCTACTACTCTCTACTACTCACTCTCTACTACTCTCTACTACTTACTCTATACTTCTCACTCTCTACTACTCTCTCTACTACTCACTCTCTACCACACACTCTCTACTACTCACTCTCTACTACACACTCTCTACTACTTTCTCTCTACTATTCACTCTACTACTCTCTACTACTCACTCTACTACTCACTCTCTACTACTCTCTACTACTCACTCTACTACTCACTCTCTGCTACTCTCTACTACTCACTCTCTACTACTCTCTACTACTCACTCTACTACTCACTCTCTACTACTCTCTACTACTCACTCGACTACTCACTCTCTACTACTCACTCTCTACTACTCTACTACTCTCTCTACTGCTCACTCTTACCTACTCTCTCTACTACTCACTCTCTACTACTCACTCTACTTCTCTCTACTACTCTCTACCACTCACTCTCTACTACTCTACTACTCACTCTCTACTACTCTCTCTCTACTACTCTCTCTCTACTACTCACTCTCTAATACTCACTCTCTACTACTCACTCTCTACTACTCTCTCTACTACTCTCTACTACTCACTATCTACTACTTGCTTCCTACTACTCACTCTCTACTACTCTCTACTACTCACTCTCTACTTCTCACTCTCTACTACTGTCTCTACTACTCACTCTCTACTATTCTCTACTACCCACTCTCCACTACACACTCTCTACTACTTGCTCTCTACTATTCACTCTCTACTACTCTCTACTACTCACTCACTCTCCACTACTCTACTACTCCCTACTATTCTGTCTACTACTCACTCTCTACTACTCTCTAATACTCACTCTCTACTGCTCTCTACTACTCACTCTCTACTACTCTCTACTACTCACTCTCTACTACTCACTCTCTACTACTCTCTACTACTCACTCTACTATTCACTCTCTACTACTCACTCTCTACTACTCTCTCTACTACTCTCTACTACTCACTCTCTACTACTCACTCTCTAGTACTCTCTACTACTCTCTCTCTACTACTCACTCTCTATTACTCTCTACTACTCACTCTACTACTCACTCTCTACTACTCTCTACAACTCACTCTCTACTACCCACTCTCTACTACCCACTCTCTACTACTCACTCTCTACTAACTCTCTACTACTCACTCTACTACTCTTTATGACTCACTCTCTGCTACTCTCTCTACTACTCTCTACTACTCTCTACTACTCACGCTCTACTCTCTATTACTCATCCTCTACTCTCTACCTCTCTACTACTCTCTACCTCTCTACCTCTACCTCTACATCTCTACACCTCTACCTCTCTCTACAGGCACACATATGCACATATATATATATGCATATATATGCATATGCATTTACATATATGAATGGCTGTATTACCTACTGGCAGTCACCAGTAGGTAGTTATAGTTAGGACCTATTTTCCATGGGAAATCCGCAACATTCTATTTGGAATAACGTTGGCGCCGATTGACGAATTTTCCAAACTTTTGGCCAGCTCCAGTCCGTTCCTATCCTGAAAATTTCACGGTGATTCGTCAAGCGGGGGCCGAGAAAAAAGGGGGGTCCCAAAATGCGTTTTCCCCATGCATTTTCCCATAGGACCTGTTGACGCAGCCACAGCCCGAACTGCTGAACGGAATTACACCAAATTTGGCAAAGAGGTAGCCCTCAGTTCAGACTCCTGCCTTTTACTTAAATGGTGTAAATCCATTAAGTAATTCCTGAGAAAATTAGAGTTAAAAAGATAGATATATCTGGGCGGAGCCTAACCACACATCTCATCGTGAGATCTGATTGGCTGTCAGTACTTCATCCAAGAAGTGTTGGCAGCCATCTTGGGACCAATATACATGATAGCACCTCATTAAAAAGCATTGCAGTTAATAGAAGGTTGTAAGACTTTAGTTACATTATTAAATCATTTGTTGATGGTACCATACTCATTTTAGGAATTGTGGTGTGTTCTAAGGTGATTTTACCATGTGAAAAAGCCTTCTGCTGTGATATCATGAATAATGTTTGAGAGAAAACTATTTTCTCATGCTTTTCCCACAGAGGTTTGGAAGGTGATCTATAAGTTAAACTGAGAGCATATTTTCTATAAATTCACATTATCTTTCTCAGTCATGTGAGAATGAAGTCTGACATTCTCAGTAAAACATGTACATCCAACAAGGGCAGAGACTGTCAGTTGATTCCTTTGTGTTCTACTGCAGCTTCCCAGAGTGTTCTAAAGAACAACTAGAGCGCTAACAGTCCTACTTATGACAAAAGTATTGCACACCTGAAGCCATCTTGATTGGAATAAAGTGGTAACTCTTAAAACATTTAATTTAAAAAGGAACAAAATGAGGGGGTTCATTTTGCCATAGAAAGTATGATTAGTGCTGCAGAAAGAAATATTAGGGTACATTTTGACTGACTTCTCAAATCCTCTTCTATTTCATTAAAAACATTCTGACATGTAGACTGAAACATGCACTTTCAATACCAGCAGCAGACTTCCCTGGTGAGCAGTAGCTTTACTACAGTGATCTAATGAGCAACTAGAGTGCTAACATTCTGAATTTATGGCAAATGTGTGACACATCTGAATGCCTTCTTGATGGAATCAAAGTAAAAAACTGAAAGTATTTCCTACTGAGGAGACTGTAGTAAATGAGGAAATTAGGAAACTTCATAACAAATAAGCCTCCCAAAATGGCCACCAGAGACAAAAAAGAGCCCAAATGTAGCCCAAATATCACCCAGATGTAGCCCAAGTATTGCCCAATGACAGAATGTCCCAGAGTGTTTTAACGAACAACTAGAGCGCTAACAGTCTTACTTATGATAAAAGTATGGCCCACCTGAAGCAACCTTGATTGGAATAAAGTGGTAACACTTAAAACATTTAATTTACAAAGGAACAAAATGAGGGGGTTCATTTTGCCATACAAATTATGATTAGTGCTGCAGAAAGAAAAATTAGGGCACATTTTGACTTCTCAAATCCTCTTCTATTTCATAAAAGAATTCTAACATGCAGACTGAAACATGCACTTTGAATACCACCAGCAGACTTCATTGGTGAGCAGTAGCTTTACTACAGTGATGTAATGAGCAACTAGAGTGCTAACATTCAGAATTCATGGCAAATGTGTGACACATCTCAATGCCTTCTTGATGGAACCAAAGTAAATAACTGAAAGTATTTCCTACTGAGGAGACTGCAGTAAATGAGGAAATTAGGAAACTTCATAACAAATAAATCTCCCAAGATGGCCACCAGAGACGAAAGAGCCCAAATGTAGCCCAAATATCACCCAGAAGTAGCCCAAGTATAGCCCAATGACAGAATGTCCCAGAGTGTTCTAACGAACAACTACAGCGCTAACAGTCTTACTTATGACAAAAGTATGGCACACCTGAAGCCATCTTGATTGGAATAAAGTGATAACACTTAAAACATTTAATTTACAAATGAACAAAATGAGGGGGTTCATTTTGCCATACAAATTATGATTAGTGCTGCAGAATGAAAAATTAGGGCACATTTTGACTTCTCACTTCTATTTCATGAAAAAATTCTGACATGCAGACTGAAACATGCACTTTGAACGCCAGCAGCAGACTTCCCTGGTGAGCAGTAGCTTTACTACAGTGATCTAATGAGCAACTAGAGTGCTAACATTCAGAATTTATGGCAAATGTGTGACACATCTGAATGCCTTCTTGATGGAACCAAAGTAAAAAACTGAAAGTATTTCCTACTGAGGAGACTGCAGTAAATGAGGAAATTAGGAAACTTCATAACAAATAAATCTCCCAAGATGGCCACCAGAGACAAAAGAGCCCAAATGCAGCACAAATATCACCCACATGTAGCCCAAGTATAGCCCAATGACAGAATGCCCCAGAGTGTTCTAACGAACAACTAGAGCGCTAACAGTCTTACTTATGACAAAAGTATGGCACACCTGAAGCGACCTTGATTGGAATAAAGTGGTAACACTTAAAACATTTAATTTACAAAGGAACAAAATGAGGGGGTTCATTTTGCCATAGAAAGTATGATTAGTGCTGCAGAAAGAAAAATTAGGGCACATTTTGACTTCTTAAATCTTCTTCTATTTCATAAAAGAATTCTGACATGCAGACTGAAACATGCACTTTGAATACCAGCAGCAGACTTCCCTGGTGAGCAGTGGCTTTACTACAGTGATGTAATGAGCAACTAGAGTGCTAACATTCAGAATTCATGGCAAATGTGTGACACATCTGAATGCCTTCTTGATGGAACCAAAGTAAAAAACTGAAAGTATTTCCTACTGAGTAGACTGCAGTAAATGAGGAAATCAGGAAACTTCATACCAAATAAATCTCCCAAGATCGCCACCAGAGACAAAAGAGCCCAAATGCAGCACAAATATCACCCAGATGTAGCCCAAGTATAGCCCAATGACAGAATGTCCCAGAGTGTTCTTAAGAACAACTAGAGCGCTAACTGTCTTACTTATGACAAAAGTATGGCACACCTGAAGCCATCTTGATTGGAATAAACTGGTAACACTTAAAACATTTAATTTAAAAAGGAACTCATTGAGGGGGTTCATTTTGCCATAGAAATTATGATTAGTGCTGAAGAAAGAAAAATTAGGGCACATTTTGAGTGACTTCTCAAATCCTCTTCTATTTCATTAAAAAATTCTGATATGCAGACTGAAACATCCACGTTTACTACCAGCAGCAGACTTCTGTGGTGAGCAGTAGCTTTACTACAGTGATCTAATGAGCAACTAGAGTGCTAACATTCAGAATTTATGGCAAATGTGTGACATATCTGAATACCTTCTTGATGGAATCAAAGTAAAAAACGGAAAGCATTTACTACTGAGGAGACTGCAGTAAATGAGGAAATTAGGAAACTTCATAACAAATACATCTCCCAAGATGGCCACCAGAGACAAAAGAGCCCAAATACAGCACAAATATCACCCAGATGTAGCCCACTTGTAGCCCAATGACAGAAGTGTACAAAGCACTTATTTTATGTGTATTTGCAGTTTTATATAGTGCAGACTTGTCAGGTATTGGAGGGCTTTACATGAGCATTGGTTACATCACAGAAGATCAAATTCATTTTGGTTGTAGACATGGGGAGATTAAGTGATTTGACCAGAATGTTGAGCTGAAGCAGAAACTCCAACCTGGTTCCCCAGTTGCAAAGTCTGCAGCTCTAGAAGTAACACCACATCCTCTCCCCTAGGTGCAACATTTAATCAAGTGGTCAACTGGATAAAAAAACATAAAGATTACAAATAATTTTAAAGTTCTTTATCGCTATTTGAAAACTCAGAAAATATGTCCTCATTTTAGTTTTTTAGAGCACTAACCATAATTTTGATGCAAATAAGACCCTCTCATATATGTAATTTCTAAAGGAAATGCTCTAGGTATTATAGTTTTGATTAGATCAAGATGACGTCAGGCGTTCCACACTTTTGTAAGAAATATAGAATGTTAGCAATCTAGTTGTTCATTGGGATACTGTTAAGAGGCAGAGGCCAGGGGCCCGGACTCTGAAAATTGAAGGCAGGTAGGAGAGTGCAGAGGCAACAATTTGACCACACTGGGCTGGCAGGAAGGGCAGTGGCAGCACAACAGACTATGTAGGGTAGTGGAAAGGGGGGCAGGGGCAACAAACCAACAATACCAGACTGGCAAGAGAGGCTGTGGCAATATAATATACCATTGTGGGCAGAAGGAAGAGGCAGTGGTAGTACAACCATACATGCCAACAGACCCGATTCAGCCAGGAAACGTCCAATGTTTTTAAGCTCAAATGGTCTTTATTTGATCTGTCTCCTGTCTACAATCTCCTCTTTTGCAATGTAACTCAAAGCGGAAAATCAATACCCCAGTTTTTTTTCAAAATCTCCCTCTTACCAAGTTCAAAATGTTCGCAAGTATGGTACATTGGATCATGGTAGGCAGGAGGAATTGGGGTAGGGACATGGACTCGGATAACAGAGGACAGGAAGGACATGGAGAGGTGTACCAAACTGACCCTACAGGGCAGGCATCAGGGTTTGCAGCAGCACAATACATCACACAAGGCATGCGGGACGGGAGTGCAGCACAACAATCCAAAGAAAGCAATAGGGAGGGGACAGGACCATGCACATGGACAACAGAGAACAGACGGGAAAGAGGCAATGGTAGCTAGCTGACCATAATGGACAGACAGGAGAGAAAGCTGCAGCATAACAGACCATAAAGGGCAGGAGGAACGGATCAGGGGCATTACAATGGAACAGACAAGCCAGGAGGGAGGGAATAGGGGTCTGCACATGGAAACAGAGGGCTGGGGGCAAGGGGGCAGGGCAGGAGCAGCAAGATGATCATGGAGGTCAGGCAGGATGGGCACTAAAAACAAGACACTCCATGGAGAGCAACAATGAGACTATGATGGCATACACACAGACCATGGAGGGAAGGTGGGAGGGGGTCAGGGGCAGCTAGCTGACCACACAAGGAAGGTGGGAGGGGCCATGGAAGCACAGAGGACCATGCATGGCAAGCGGGAGGGTTAGTGGCAGCACAATGGCTATGATGGGCAAGAAGGTGGGTACTGGGGCATGCACAAAGGATCATGGAGGAAAGAAGGGAGGGTCAGGACCTGGGCACAGACAAGAGAGTTCAGGGGAAGGGGCCTCACAACAGACCGCGCGGGGCAGCCAGGAGGAGCAGTTGCAGCACAACAGACCAGGGAGGGCAGAAGGGTGTGGCAGTAAAATGGACCATGGAGGACAGGAGGAAGGGGATAGGGGAATGACATGTGGACAGGCAGGGTGGAAGTGGCAGGGACAGGTTACAGTCATCTGACAATGCTAGGCAGGTGGGAGGGGAGTGGCAGCTCAACAGAACACTCAGAGTAGATAGGAGTGGCAGGTCCATGGAACATGGTGGGCAAAAAGGATGGAGCAGGGGCATGCACAAATACATCAGAGGGCAGGGTGAAGGAGAATAGGGGCAACAAGCTAAGCACAGAGGCTAAGCAGGAGGTCAATGATGGGCCATAGAATTGGGCAATGGAGGGCAGGAGGAGTGGACTGGTACATCATGCTAAATGGAGGCCAGTGGCAGCACATCAGACCATGCATGACAGGAGGGAGGAGGCTAGTCCATGGATTCAGACAACAGAGGATAGGGAGGAGGTGGATGGGGCAGCAAGCTAACTGTTCAAAGAAGGTGGGTATTAGGAACTTTATTGTTTTTAAAATGTGTGTCTGTGCGAACTACTTAAAATATGAACAAGTATGCAGCATAATCTCACTTTTATTGAGGAAGAAGAGGACGTTTGTGACTGTGACTCCGGGCTCACTTGGCAGAAACACCCCCTGACCCTCCACCCCCATCGCAAAATGTAATGCCCGTGAAAAGGGTAGGTGGATGCAGTGTTATATAGAACTTAGTCCTGAGAGCACAATTGAAAATGAAAACTAGATATAGTATATGGTATAAACTATGCACCAAAAAGTGTGACATAAGATGAACCGGGCATGAAATATAATATGCAATACATTGTACGCAATGACAGATTCATTGGAGAGTACGAGATACCACAGGCACTAGCGTGTGCTATGCGATATGCGCCTTGGAGTGTAATATGCACAGGGCAGTGTTGTGTAACCTAACTAGTCTCTAAAGTTGTAAAATAAAATATGTGCTGGGGAGTGTAATGTTGCATATGCACTGTGACAAAGCTATGGATCCCAGATTGTAATATGTATGGCATAGCGCTGTGCGTTATAACATAGATATCGAGGAAGGCACGTTAGATCTGGCAATATAACCCGAGTGAAGGCAAGTGTGGCATGACATATTCACGGGGTGGTGTTACAGTGCACATGGGCTAGAGAGTGTCATAGCATACGCACTAGCTGGTGGAATACAACACAGAGGTGTGTGGCACTTGGCGGGCACTGGTGGGTGTAACACAGCATTGGGCTCAGCCAGGAGCACGCTGTGACTCTCAAGTGAGGTTTGTCATTGTTGTTTTGGATACATCGACTAACATTTCAAAAATGGAAGAAGTGTTGGGAGACACTTATTTTTATTGCCCTATTACCAGAGACCCTACATCTAATATCACTAACAAAATACGTAGATTAACCAACAAAGCGTTGAAAGATGGAGACATTTGTAATAAGGAATGGACATTTCTTAACAAAGAGAAACCCAGGATGGCCAGCATCTACGGTATACCCAAAGTACATAAAAATGCCATGGCTCCCCTGCTGAGACCAATAGTAACTACTATTGATCAGCTACAGAACCATTAGCTAAATACGTAGATGCCATATTATGCGCACATGTCTCAAGAACACCTGCTTTTGTACAGGACACACAACATATTATCAATTTAATTGCAAATACACCTTTGTGTTAATACACAATATATGGTCACCATGGATATAGAGGCTCTTTACAGTAATATTCCTATAGAAGGAGCAATAGCAGCGGTCCATTGGTTTATTAAAACCTATAACATCAAATGTCCCTCTATCGTTGTCCTTGAATGTCTGAAAATAGTTTTAGAGGACAACGTATTTGAGTTTAACAAGTAGTTATATAAACAAAATCAGGGCGTCAGCATGGGGGCATCTTGTGCCCCCACTGTAGCCAACATCTACATGTCCCTATTTGAAAAGAAACTTGTCTTCAATGAGTTAGCACCATTCTTTGAATCTGTGACCAAGTGGTCACGATTCATAGATGATGTTTTCTCCATCTGGACAGATACACATGACAAGCTTCTGGAATTCATTGAATGGATACATTTATGTGATGACAACATACGTTTCACTCATAAAATGAGCACTGATCAAGTGGAGTATCTGGATATCCTAATTAAACACAATACAGGTGTCTTGGTAGTTGATTTATATACCAAACCCACTGCTAGAAATACGCTGCTACATTATGATAGTTTTCATCCTACTAGCCAAAAAAACAGCATTCCCTTTGGTGAATTTTAAAGCCTCAGGCAAAATTGCACAAGCATCACAGACTTCGATGAGAAATCAGTCATGATGAAGAACAAGCTCCTGGTCAGAGGCTACCCTGAACAGATTGTACGGGACTCATACAAAAGAGCCCGCTTTTATGACAGACAGCATCTGTGAACTAACATCAAAGACAAAAAGGATCCCTCCTTGGTTTTCGTAACACAACACTCTATGATTAACAACAGAATCCGTCAGGGGGTGTGTTCAAGTTGGCAAATTTTAAATATAGATAAGTCCAGAGAGAGAGACTCTATACCTAAACCCCTATTCGCGTATCGACACAACAAAAGTTTAAAAGATCATGTAGTCCATTCCAGCATTAAAACTACCAACACTTTTCTACAGACAAGAATAGAGAACTCCAGAGCAGTGGTAGGTAACTTTAAATTCACCTCCTGCAAGTCATGTGACACTGCCATAGAAGCATCCACATTCACATACAATGTTCATTGTATATCTCCCAATACTTTAAATAATTGCAAATCAACTGATGTAATTTATGTAATTATATGTCCCTGCAAACTGGGATATGTGGGAGGAACAGGAAGAACTCTTAATACTAGGCTAATAGAACACAGATCAGTGATTAGAACCCAGAAATTGAGAGCACCTATGGTGCGAACATTATGTAGATCAAGGACATACACCAGAAGACATGCAATGGTCTTTGAGAAAATCCATCAAAAACCTGGTGTAACCACAGACAAGACAAGGAAACTTAGAGAGGTTTATTGGATTTTTTTTTTGGGCACAGCAGTAATAGGTCTCAATCAGGAGATACCTTGGGACCAAGCTATTAAGAATAACGTGTAATCAAATAATTATAAACATAAACCCCTCTTTAATTTCTGACTGTGTTTAAAGTAGAGATTAACGTCTAGACCATACGCTACCTTATAACTGTTAGCGTATTTTCAAGGTAGTCAGCCTGGGATTTACATACTACAGTGTCTGTAATTTGTCCTTAACTATGGTATATTTTAAATCAGTAAGATTAGATTGCTCGTACTAGACAGATCCAGAAATGTTTACAAAATAGGGCGCTTTTTACATATAGTAGTTACATTCTCATATATCAAAAGACCCACATCTTTACTTTTCATTGAAAGATTATCAGTTTTCATCATATCATTTGCCTATTTAAACAATATTAAGACAGCCTAAGATGGCGCTCAAGGTTTAGGCCATTCTTTCTCGACCCCGTCTTCTCATCCAGCAAGGACATCGCCTTCAGCCACGCCACCGGACTCCACTGGACAGACCACAGCTGCGTCCACTTCAGCTTCAGAAGGACCACGATCCACCACCACCAGCCACAGGTTGCACGAAGAATCTGGAACAAGATCACAGCCGACCAGCTCGCGACCGCCCTGAGCAAGAACCCACCCACCAGCGCAACGAACCCAAGCCAAGCGGCCACCAACCTCACGAAGTGGATCAGCGACTGCGCTGACGACCTCGCCCCTCTGAAGACCCCGACTAGCAGACCCGGCAGCAAGAAAGCCCCATGGTTCACCGACGAACTCAAGAGCTCCAAGAAGAACTGCCGAGCCCTCGAGAGAACCTGGAGCAGAGACCCAACACCGGACAACATGACTTCCCTCAAGCTCGCCACCCGAAAACACCACCAACTCATCCACGCCACCAAGAAAACCACATTCAAGGAACGACTGGACAACAACGCACACAACAGCAAGGAACTCTTCAACATCGTCAAAGAGCTCTCCAACCCCAACGCCGGTAACAACGACATCACCCCTTCACAAGACCTCTGCAACTCCCTCGCCTCCTACTTCCACAACAAGATCGCGGACATACACAACAGCTTCAGCACTCAACCGACGCACGCTACGACCGAACCACCGCCCCCCACCACCACCCTCCGCGCCTGGACCCCGATCAGCACCGAAGACACCGTCCGCACGATGAACTCCATCCACTCCGGATCTCCTACCGACCCCTGCCCTCACCACGTCTTCAACAAGGTCGACGCTGTCATCGCACCCCACCTGCGGGACATCATCAACACCTCCTTCGACACCGCCACCTTCCCGGAGAGCTGGAAGCATGCCGAACTCAGCGCTCTACTAAAGAAGCCATCAGCCGACCCCACCGACCTCAAGAACTACCGCCCCATCTCGCTGCTCCCGTTTCCTGCAAAAGTCATCGAGAAGACCGTCAACAAGCAGCTGGCCGCCTTCCTCAAGACGAACGGATCCCTCGACCTCTCGCAGTCTGGCTTCCGGGCCAACCACAGCACCGAGACCGCCCTGATCGCAGCCACCGATGACATCCGAGCTCTGCTTGACAACGGAGAAACAGCGGCCCTCATCCTCCTAGACCTCTCCGCGGCCTTCGACACTGTCTGCCACCGTACACTAGTGCAGCGACTCAGCAACGTCGGAATCCAGGAGAAGGCACTGGAGTGGATCACCTCCTTCCTCGCCGGAAGGACACAGAGAGTCCGCCTCCCCCCGTTCAGATCTGAAGCCACCGAAGTCATCTGCGGCGTTCCTCAAGGCTCCTCGCTCAGTCCAACCCTCTTCAACGTGTACATGAGCCCCCTCGCAGACATCGCACGCCAGCACAACCTCAACATCATCTCCTACGCCCAGCTGATTCTCTCCCTCACCAACGACCCCGCCACCGCCAGAGCCAACCTCCACGAAGGGATGAAAGAGGTAGCCGAATGGATGAAGAACAGCCGCCTGAAACTGAACTCGGACAAGACGGAAGTTCTCATCCTGGGTTCCTCACCCTCCGCCTGGGACGACTCCTGGTGGCCCCCCGCCCTAGGCAGCGCACCCAAACCAACAGACCATGCACGCAACCTGGGCTTCATTCTGGACTCCACCCTCTCCATGACCAGACAAGTCAACGCCGTCTCCTCGTCGTGCTTCAACATCCTGCGCATGCTACGAAAGATCTTCCGGTGGATCCCCACCGAGACCAGGAAGACGGTCACCCAGGCCCTCGTCACCAGCCGTCTGGACTACGGCAACTCCCTCTACGCCGGAACCACCGCCAAACTCCAGATAAGACTTCAGCGGATCCAGAATGCCTCAGCACGACTCATCCTGGACATCCCCCGTCGCAGCCACATCTCCGGACACCTGAGAGACCTGCACTGGCTCCCGGTCACCAAGAGAATCACCTTCCGCCTCCTCACCCACGCACACAAAGCCCTACACAACCAAGGCCCAGGATACCTCAACAGCCGCCTCAACTTCTACGCTCCCAAACGCCCGCTTCAATCGACCGGCCACGCCCTCGTCACCGTCCCCCGCATCTGAAGAGCCACCACAGGGGAACGGTCCTTCTCCTTCCTCGCCGCCAGGACGTGGAACTCCCTCCCGACCCACCTCCGCCTGACCCAGGACCACTTCGCCTTCAGGAAGCAACTCAAGACCTGGCTGTTCGAGCAGTAGCGGACCCCCCTCCCCTAGCGCCTTGAGACCCTCTGGGTGAGTAGTGCGCTATATAAATGCTTTGATTGATTGATTGATTGATTGATTTCTACCTGGATTGTCCAATTTCTATGACGCTGTTCGGGACTGATTGTGCGTAATTGGCAAACATAAATAGAGTTAGATTACTCCTTCCGGTTCGTTTGCCGACTTCAATCAGAGCATGTAACCGGTGTAACAACACGTATGTCGCGTCTCATAGTGTGCTCGTTAGTACCCTAGACGAAACCAAACGCTGGTCTCGTTTTATAACAGCAGCACAATTGTTGGTGCGAGCCAGCACAAAGTAATGTTACTTGGCGTATGGTCAGTGTCTATATTTGGAGACGCGTGTTCGCATTCCACATAATATCACCTCGGGGATGTACATGTTAGTGTTGTCTTACCTCCACTCGTTAGCTGCTGTAATGAGGATGTTACCGTGTGGCCAACATAGTTCATTCACATATCCGCACATTTGGAGTCAACACTAAGTCACGTTAGTATGTGGATGGTTCCCTTTCACACTTAGAGACGTGTGTCCATTTTGATTTAGAATTTTTTCTGTGACCTACATGGCAGCGCAGCAGCTCTAAAATATGTCAGCTTTCTTTATTTAGATGCTAGCGTGTGGCCATTGTTAACATAAATACCATTCTGCTTGATTATTTATCATGTTTGGTATACATGGCCACGTAGGCATGAAATGTATTTTGTGTTTTTACGCCATTAGCCAAACTAACTACGACGTTCCTCACCTCTAGCGTTTTAAACTAAATAAATAGACATGCTGCTGCGTACGTTTTATTCAAGCTTTTCTGCATCAGTTCATCTATCTGCAACAATTTAATTTTAATCTCGCACAGAGTAGCTATACATCCTTGGATCTTACTCATATTGGCCCTTTCTCTCTTTTGTCCCTTGTTCGTTTTCGTTTTAGTGTACATACACATGTGGACACATTACCAGGGAGTGTCAATTTAGAATCAGTGTCTAGACCAGGTGCCAGCTGGCTCACTGTTTTCTTATCATCCTAAGGGTTAGTATACTTCTTATATTTAACTATATCAGGAGCTCCTACCCTATAGGTTTAAATATTACATGCGTAATTGCTTAATCCTTTCAGGTTTATCTATTTTTGAATTAATGGGACCTACAGAGACAAAGTATAACATTTTGAAAACCGAGTGGTCAGAAATAGCACAGTAAGGTAATAATCCTTTTGATGAAGTAGGTATACATCTATATTTTTCCAGCGACATTAGGCGCTTTGGTTTGGACATTATGTCCATTATCATAAAATGGATACCTATTCATAGCATATCCATGTTCTTTTTTTCAGTATTCTCAGTCGGTTGCATCTCCCTGAACAGCCTTTTTATAGAGAAGCGTAGTCAGCAGCAATTACTTATGTCTGACCACAACTATACAGAAGAGAAGACTTTTTGATAAGGTACACGTTCTTAATTAGATAAGAGTTAGTTATATGCCTTATTGCCATGACCAATAAATATCAGGAAGCTAATATCACACACTTTTTCTTTTAATTAACACAGTTAATCCAGAGTCCAGATAGAGGTCCTCTGCAACTATATCTACTTGAGGATAGTTACATCTAGAAGCTCAAGAGGTAGGCCTTAAGATTATAATGTTGTTAACATAAAAGAAAAATTAATTGCACGTATCTTCTTTAGTTCTATGCACTCTGGTGTTGGGATAAATAGGACTTACAGACAGCTATAGACATTTTTGTCATGTTCAAGCTTAAAAATGATTGCCCTCTTTTTTGTACACTTCAGTATGTATCTTGAACCAATCTACATTAGTTAAGTTTATGTCTATTCGTGCATAATTGTTTTGCCCGACAAGAGTACAGGAACCTTAGATTAGATCTGTTTGCGCTACCTAATCAAACTTGTCTCTAATAATTGTAGACTTTAACATAGACATGTTAACTCTAGACTATAATTTTGTTTTTAATTCATTTTTTTCCTCTAGTATACCACAATGAGCGGGTTCCTGACGAAGGCCTAGCCGAAACGCGTTGTGTCTTCAAACCGCCTTTTCTGAATGTCTATTATTTGTTTGTTAATAAGTTGTTAATACTTGATTGTCTAGTATCTACTGCCCTTGATCCAATACAGAGAATGTATAATTAAGAATAAGTGAAGTATTCCAACAAATATTATGTATATCAACATGAACTGTAGATTATGGCATTATCAGATGTACACATTGATGCCTTGGGTCTATAGGAAGAGAACATATGTGGTTACAACTATTATTTAGATAGTGTTTGCATCAGTTATATTTATATATATATAAAAAAAATCTATTTTTGTATAAAAAAATACATAAGAATATTAAAAAAGAAATTTAAAATGTATTCACATGTTCTTTTAATTAATTAATGTATTTCCTGTTGTGAATTGTAAAACATTTTTTTTTAGTTTAGAGTTGAGATGTGGTTCACAGATTACATACACTGCGCCCAGTGTTTTTTCATTTTTTCTAACTGAGACCTACTTCCTAATACATTTCATGGGTTAGGTTATCCATACCTAATTAAGGAATTTTATGCAACACTGCAATACAATAGTTTGTTCAGCGAATGAATAACATACACAGAATATTGTCTGGAAGTCTTGGGAATTTACAAAATAAAGATACATATTGTTTCCTTGCGAGAGCACACATTTTGCATTACAAACACCACAGTTGAGGCTTCTTTTTCAATGATTTTCCTGAAAAACAAAGACACACAAGCACAGAGAGAGAGAGAAAGGAAGAGAGAGACTTACTCTCATAAAATAAACATGCACTATTATTCTGCAAAGATTAATAGCTGTCAATTCAAGCTGGCATGCTAACTGAACCGTGTTTAAATTAAGCATTATTTCTAATTAGTAAAAACTTGTCTACACTGTTTGCGCACCCTGTGTCTCCCTCCCTGCAGCAGGTTCTACCCCAGCCCTTTCCAAGCCACACTTTGACCTTGATTAGGTGGACACATGTGTAGTGTGTTGTGGCTACACAACAGTATTATGGCTGTAGTTGAAAGGTGTCTGACAGGGGTTGCCACATTTATTTGGGTGTAGGGCTACAGGTTATTGTGGGGGCAATGATCAGCGTAGTGAGGACAGGATTCTGCTGGATGTTGCACAGCTTTTATCCTGTAGAAGACAGAGAGGCATTGGGTGCTGGCTAAATAAACCAGAAGTGCCAGCTGGTGTTTTATATGATCCTCATCAAAAGAAGAGCTGCTCCCACTGAAGGCTTCAGATCTTCCTTCCTCAGGCAGAGGGGCCTATATAGATGAATGAGATCTTGCTGCTTGACCTTGTATTAAAGTAAAAAATATATTTAGACATATGTAACCTAACAATAATGAATCTTTGCCACACTATTTACCTAACCAACCATTTGCCTGAAAACACATAGCCCCCACCATTGATCACACCTAACTGGTATTCATTTTGATCATCCACGAAGGAACTAAGATTAATGCATTTTTGGGAGCACATAAATAATCCCAATAGCAACTGGATTAACATCACTGCTTCTTAAAAGAAGAAGTGGCATCACTGGATTTCCTTTTATCTGTCTGACAGAAAGTGCCATAACTGGATTTTTCACCATCCATCTGCACAAGAAGTGATATCCCTGGTGCCCTACCAAAACTGCCATTAAGAGAAGAAGCCAAGCAAGATAACTTGTTACATTATCCATTTGCACAGGAAGTGCAATCCCTTCCAGGACCTACTTAATGATGGCCCACTGTAGATATGCACAACCAAAGGCACACCACCAAGCCCGTCTGTGCCCATTGGAGTGTGTATCATGACCATCGCTTTTACCCCTCTGTGACCCTCTGTGACCTCAACCCCAGCCACTGCTCCACTCGCTACTGCCTCACCACAACACACAACACCAAAGGAGTATTACCCTACACTTCCTGCACTGTTTTCATGTATTTACCCACACCCAACAATCACAGCACCTGCACTGATCACTTGCACTGATAGCACCCAACACCCAACACCCCTCCAACTTCACTGCCACCATCACAGATTTTGTCACACCACTTACCCATATACATCCTACTCGGAGGCCTGAACTTAAACCTAGAAGATCACACCAATCCCAACTCAAAAACACTCATTAAGAACCTTGGAAGTCAGTTCCTCGCCCAATGCGTATACTTCTTGGACCCTATTTTCACAACCTTCAACAACATCCAAGCCAACAAGCCCACACAATTCTCTTTGACCGACCACGTACATTCAGTTTGGCATCCCCGCCCCAGCCCAATTCACCACCACCAGACCAGCCCACCGAAACTGCGACACCATCACTGACAAGGACTAAAACATCATTTTATACCCACTGACTCGAACACAGCAATAGCCTACCCAAAGTCATCAAGAATTTCAACAATTGTATCACCTCCTGCCCAACCCTCTGGCCCTCCTCAAACACAGCAACACAACAAGATCAAGAGTCCAGGCGAGTTGGCACACGGAGGAATTCAGACTGATGAAACGCCACTATAAACAACTGTAGAGCAAATGGAGAATGAGCCACAAGTGCATTCAAATCTGCCCTGAGTAGCTACCATCAAATTATCTAGACCTCCAAACACGCCACTCTGGTGGACTTCATCAATGTCAGCCCTAAAATAAATATTTGCCTTTGTGGAAGATTTCACCTCACTGGGTGCCATCTCCAACTTGATCACGCACTGGTGGGACCTCTGCAACAGTCTCTCAAAATTCTTCAACAACAAAATCACCACCATTTACAGCAACTTCTATGCACAACCTGACCCCACAGACCTCACCAAATACCTTGCAATCTAATCCAAGGAACCAATGCTCACCACATGGACTCTTTATCACCCCAGAAGAAACTGCTGCTAAAATGAAGTACATCCACTCCATCCCCATCAGACCACTGCCCCACCACGCTTACTCCAGAGAACTGCAATCCATCATTCCCATGCTCTCACCCATTTTGAATGCCTTCACCTCTTTTGCATACTTCCCAGACACCTGGAAACACACAACCGTCTACCCATTGATGAAGAAACCCTCTGTAGACCCTTCAATGCTCGCCAACTACATTTTGAACACCCTGCTGCTATTACCGGCCAGGGTCTTAGAGAAAATCCTCAACAGATGCCTCACTAAATGCTTCAATGACCATCAACTCCGCAATATCACTCAGTCTGGTTTCACATTCAACCAAAGCATGGAAACTGCCCTAATGGTTGCCACAGATAACAATTGAATGACTCTGAATGGAGATGACAGTCAGTCAACTTGGCACAGTAACACTCAGATGCCAACAAATTAATTTGCAGAGTTACACAAGGATACTCCCTGAGCCCAGCACTCTTTAAAGCATCCATGATTCCTCTAGCCAGCGTCATCCACTCCCACAATATCAACATCCCTTCCTATGCCAAAGACATACATTTCATTGTCTCCCTCGCACACGGACAAGATACCCAGGACCCAGGTCATGTTTAATGCCTGCATGACTAAAATTGCCCAACGATAAAGATCAACTGGCTGTAGTTGAACACCAACAAGACAGAAACAGACATCTTCAGAAAGAGCATTTCATTTTTCAGCTCTATCTGGTAGCCTACAGACCTAGGACTGGCAATCACCCCCGCCCCCAGCCATGTCAAGAAACTCGGGATCGTCCTTGCCTACAAACTCATGCAAATGTCACCGTCTCAAGCTTCCATACCCTGAAGATGCTTAGGAAGATTTGCAAATGGCTCCCAATCAGCACCCAGGAAACTGTCGTGCACACCCTTATCACAGCAAGCTGAACTACAGGAACACCCTCGAAGCCGGGATCAACAAAAGGCGACTGGCCATTCAGAACCACTCTCAATATCACACAATGCACTCACATCAGAACACAACTAATTAGCTCCACTGACTTCTCATATACAAAGGCGCACAATTCAAACTCCTCACCCACACTTCCAAGGCATTACATACCAGTGGCCAAGCATACCTCAACTATTGCCAATGCTTCCACAACTTTTCCAGACACCTTCGATTGTGTGGACTCCTACATGCACACATTCCATGCATTCGAAAAACCAGATCAGGAGGTCAAGCCTTTTCTTACATTGCTCTTAAAGCATGGAATGACCAGATGCTACACATAAGAGCCTCCTCCTCCTCATTTCTTGAAGTAAACAATTAGCAGAAGCCCTGTCTTTTCGAGTAGTCCTGCTACGACATAGGTTTGGGTTTGGATATACTCATACATGCTCAGCCCCAGGATAACCTCCTAGGTGAGAATGTCGTCTACAAATCTGCGTAATAGAACATCACATAATCAACCTTGGGTTTCAGAGTAGTGTGCTCCTCACTGGAAAGTGCTACAACACGTCATCAGGCATAGTAAATGGTATATAAATACCAGTACAGTACAATAAAATACTACAGTAATACAATGAAATAGTGTGTATATCATTTGGAAGTCATAAATTAACGCTAAAACATTTGGCCTTTATCAAAGTTTAGAACATCAAATGGCCCTTCAAGGTATTTTTTTCATCTACTGATCTAATTGAGAACCCTTACAGATGTTGTCCTTGTTTTAATCTACAAAATGTAGAAAAAGATTAATACTGAGTGAAGTGAGGCATATTGTGGTTTAACATTTCAGGGCTGCTATATTGTGTGTGAGATGCTGTTTCACTTTCCTGTCCCAGGGTTCATCATACTATGCCTTAGCAACAGCCTGTGAAGTTGAGTCCTTAAAATAGTTGTCTATGAATAATAAGAAATAAGAATCGTAGCGTTGCTATGGTGTTCATTGAGGACAAACACAATATGATTGCAACATGACAGGTCTCTAATTTAAAATATGAAAATTCACAATTAGTCAATTTGAACTGAAAGCCAAATCACAGTCCTATGCTATTAGAATAGAAAATAAGATTAAAACCAAAAATCGCACAGGAAATATGCAGGTGTGAATCAAAGGTTTCTGTGTTAGCAGAATCTCTGTGACTCTACCAAACCCCTTTTGTAGAGTTGGGGTTATTAGATAGATACACAATGCAGGTGCAGCACTCCCCCTTTTTTATTAACAACTGTCTGTAATAGTATTTTTCATACACATAGTGAGACTTGAGTGAGAGCTGAACCACCTACTACCTGTAATAGTATTTTTCATACACATAGTGAAACATGAATGAGACAGCTGAACCACTCTGGTCAGCAGACAAAGGCAGCCTTGGAGTGCTTTTGAGAGACTTGTAAATACAACACTACAGTTCAAATTCTAAGTAGATAGGGCCTTTTTAATTCTAAATTAGTAATTCTTACCCTTTTCAAGTAACAACTGACATTGTTATGTGCTTTGATAATGTGCGTAAAAGTCGAGTGCTACTTATTACACAATATAGGTTGACTTTATTTTGTTCCTATTTTAACAAAACTTAGCCTACTGGTATTAATAAAAAGATATCTGTCACTAGACTATGTTAAAAAATTAATAAGAATCAATTCATAGAATGCTGTGTAATGTTATTTCAAAAACCAGAATGGGTCAGTGTCGCCCTAGTGACATTGATTCATCAGTTCAAACTCATACTACCACATTTTTTGTTTGATATTTTATAAAAATGAAGAAAGATAGTATGTGTTTTGTGAATGTGATAATATTGGGTAGAGCTTGAACTTTTAGGAGTAACTTGATAGATGTTGATGTCTAAATGTAAGAAGATTGTTTTTCCTACATGTGTTGTGTTAATGAGGATGTTGTGCCAGAGTGATTATGTGGTAGATTATGAATAAATAGATAATGCAGTGAGTTCTTACAGTCAGTACTTAGCCTAGATTGCAAATAGGTTGTCATTAGTGCAGGGGCTTAGGCTATGGATGCGGGGTATAAGCATTTGGAAAGGGTGAATTAGTTATTGTGTGAGAGATAGTGCTTGTACTTACCAGTCACCAATCTGCCTTGAATTCCCATGATGCCTATAGTGTGGAGTATTAACAACATATTTTCCGTCAAAGGCATGAAGTAGAGGGACCTAGATGGAACATCACTGGTTGACAGGGCCTTTGGTGTGCCCTAAAAGCAAGAGAAAAGACTGCCTCACTGAAGGTCATTCCACCGCTTGCAGATGTCTTCCTGTGAGCTTTTGGTGTGGAAGAGAGTAGTCTTCTAATGCATGATTCTGTCTCACATTTCCATTCTCTGATTCTTGGTTTTGTCTGGACTAGGACTCTAAACAACTTTGGCTCAAACCTAATTATCTCATTCACTGTAACAATGAACTCATTTTCACTTAACCTGGGTTGTCTTCTTCAAGCTGCTGTGAAAATGAAAGAATACATAGGCCTGCTGCTTCAAGTTGTGAGTGATAAATGGTTTGTTTAGTTTTAGGAGTGTGATTTCTAGTGTGAGCTGCAGGTGTTGTTGAATATATTTGAATCAGGTGTATGTTGACAGACGCGCCGGACAACCTTGACAGATACTTCAACCATTGGAAACCCCATCCTCGATTGCTTTCATCCATTGTGAGGGTCCCTCTTCGTCACTCTGATGGCATACTACTCTAAATGTGGTGGACAGGAAAACTGATGACTGTGGGCTGAGTTTCCGGCCAATTGACCGTCCATCAGTACTACTGACTGCAATCCATCAGGCCAAACCTGATGGGTGTCCATCAGCCTGACGGATGGATCGGCCCCTCTGTGACAGAGGAAAGGAATGATAGCCCATTCACCAAATTCTAAATCTGGCCACCAGACTCTCTTAACACTTTTACTAATCAACCGGTCAGGTTGTTGGGCAAATCATTTCAAAAGTGAAAACATGCCTTTGATTTCTTTATTAGGGTTTACACGGTTTAGATATCAAAGGGAATATTGATTAGAAACTTTTGAGGGTAATTCACAAAGGTAACTTTCACTTGTGAGTGATTTACTCATGTCAGGGGCTTTTCACAAAAGTAACTTACTCATACTTTTGAGTAATGTTACTACTTTTGGCTATCACAAAATCCAAGTGTAAAGTTACTCAAAACTGTACACTTACACATCTTAACTCCATTTAAAGGGGGTGAAGCCAAATTTACTAGTGTAAGTTACTACTGCCAAAATAAAACATTAGTAGGTCCACAACCACAAATGGTCAAGCAGTAATACAGCAACACCCTCCCATAGAAGACGATGATGTCGGGGATTTAAAATAAATCCCCATAGCAAATATTGTTAAGATAAATTAAATGTTTTGAAAACAGTTAAAAGTTAAAAAAACATTATTAAATGTTTTAATTCATCTAAAAATAAATTGCATTTATTATTTAGTTATAAAATTGTAGCAACCATTTTTTGGATTTATAACTAAATTTAACACATTTATATTAAAATCTAAAAAACTATTTTTAATTAATTATATACGTCAATTTTAATAATTATTACTGCAAAAGAGAAAAATGTGAAATGTTTATTTTAGGTGGTAATTTATTTCCTAAATAAACTTCAACAAAATATTTTATTCATTTTTAATATATTGAATACATTTAAAATTACATTCAAAAGTAAGTTAATAGTGCTGTAACATCTTTTTGTTTTTTCTACATTTAAAATAAATATATAACATTATCTTCCTCTAATTTTGAACCTAAGATAATGTTACTAATGAATTATAACGTTTAATAAGCTGTTTAATGTTTCCTATAATTTACCAGATTGAGATCTGAACCTCGGCTATGAATTCACTCTAAGGTAAAATATAGGGAAAAGTAAAACCTATCATTTACCTCAAACATTTTTATACGTGACATTACTTTATAAACTCTAAAAAGGTTGTTAAAATATTTTATAATTAAATACTAAATCTTACTTATTGTTTATATTTTTTTCACATTAAATCTATATTTCAACTATTATAAAAATTTAATTTATATTAACAGTATTTCTTGTGGGTTTTTTTAATGTCCTTTCCTCAATCATTTTCTTTGAGAGGGTGTTGCAGTCCAGTAGCTGGCCAAATGCGGTGATGAACTTAATTCACCTCTGAACTGGAGTAATTTCTGACTGTTTCGCACCCCTTTTTGTCTGTAATAATTTTAGAAGATAAGTTTGTGATTAGAAATGGGCTTTCTGTTTTGTAGGTTGGTGCATGTCCTCGTAAACCCCTCCCTCAACCTCACTAAACCCTTTATTATTCCGCCCTAAACCCCTCCCATTTAGTAGTAAGCATGACCCTTTTCCAGCTACTTCCACTGGTTCCTCTACCATTTACTACTAAGGAGTAAACTTGCATGTATGAGGATTTCCCCATGGAAAAGATTGGAGAGGTGGAGGTGTAGATTTACACTCGTAGGTTTGTAAATAAAATTTTGCACAATTATTTAGTAGTACTAATTGTTGGAAAGTGGGTTATTGGTAGGGGCAAATGTAGGTCTGCCACTGGCAATAAGGCCACTAACACGTGATAGGACTCAGTATAGGTCTTAGAAAATTATTCCTATTGTGGTAAATAAAATTCCTTTACCGGGACTGAATTTGATACAGAAACATTATAAAATAGCTCAGTAAAATGAGAGGCAGAATCCGTGATTTTAGAGTTTCGGAATGGGCTTTATTCCAGTAATCGATTATAATCGGTTGCTCCAAGTTCCATCACCACGGGGGTTCAGGAAGTGAAGTACATACTTTATTGACAAGAAGTAACTTTTATAGTACATACATTACAATGAAGCGAATGCAGTAGGCGTAACAATTGATAAGGAAAATGACGATTTGTTCTGCGTAACCAGAAATGGGTGTAATAAAGAGTAAAAAGGAACATAATTGGTTATGATGTCACCTATAGGCGGATCTATAAGATAATACTTGGCCTAGATGCGCGCGCAGCAGTATGACGTGTAATTGACGTGTAACTAGGGGGTGAAGGGGACTTGACATTTAGCTCTACATGTGGAGACAAAAAGTCTGGGGGGTCAAGTCAACCTAATCCCAAATCATATCTAACATCCTATGTTTAAAGAACTATGTTATCCAAGAAAGAAGGACTCTCGGACAGAATCTATTCTATACTGACTGTGCGTGCGTGTACAAGCGTCTAAGTGTCTACACTGAATGCGAGGGGGTAGGAATATTCCATGGTGACAGGGCTATGAATTACTTGCATAAGGGCAGAGAAGCCGGGCCTTTTGCTCGGTAACTGGAAGAATGTTTACTTAAACTACTAGGCAGGAATGCATCGGCTGAGGGGGAAGCAGATAATTCGAAGGTGAAATACAGTACTTGGCAGAGAATAGGCTGATGTCAGGCTTCGTGAGCCGCGCAGAGAATGAGACAAAGTTCATGGTCACAGATGCAGGCTCAGACTGGAGCTTTCAGAGGCAGAAAGCAAGAAGAGTTTTGATGACAGAATCAGGGCCTGCTTGCCTGGACTGTAAAATGGCATAAGTGAACCATATAAAGCCGGTGGCCTTTCATATTTAGGAATGGAATATCCGGCCTGTTCATGGCGGATCTGACAGAGGACATGTCGACGGTGGGCGCATATGTATTTGCGTCTTCATAACTGGAACTGGAGGGAACATACATGTACTTGTGATATGCACATAGAACCGTTGGGGTCCAAGATAGGGGACATAACTGACCAGAAAAATCCATATTTCCACATTCCCTCCTTGTCCCCTACTTGCCCTTCAAGAGATATCAATCTTCATTAATCCATTGATCTGTTCATATAGCATCATTTGTTCTTCTTTCTTCTTCCGTGACGAATGAAATCTTGGTGGTGGAATACACGATGTGGCACACAGACCACAGATCGCTGGTCCACATTGGTGACATAGACAGCAACTGAATAGTATGAGAAGGCCAATACCTAGGAAGGATAAAACTCTCCATCCCCAGGCTGATATCACATTCCAAAACCAACTGGACCAAGTCCAAGTGCCTGGGTTCTGGTGTATCTGGCTTACAATCTTATGAAGGCGAGTGATGGCTTTATATACAGATGGCGAATTTTCTGGTATGAATACGCAGCAGCTTGATCCGATGAC
This sequence comes from Triturus cristatus, assembly GCF_964204655.1. NCBI lineage: Eukaryota > Metazoa > Chordata > Amphibia > Caudata > Salamandridae > Triturus > Triturus cristatus. The sequence goes on from NC_140594.1 coordinate 779,671,606, forward strand.
CCTACAAGCTCCGCCCCTATCAGCCAGGATGACGTCAAGGACAAGACGATTTTGAAGCACAACAATCCGCATAGCAGACTGCTCTTCTGTTAAATTGCCTAAGGCGGAAATAGTCTCATTCACTACTGCTTCAAGGGTTCTAGTTAATCTACGTATCAGCTTACTATTAGTAACGGTACCTATGTAGGGAAAGATGCCTTTATTAAAATCTACATACTTGTCCCATGCCGTCTCAGTGTAATCGACAATGGGGAGATCTCTCCGCTCCCTGTTGTGTACTAAATGAATATTTCTGTAATAATCAGGAGGAGCTAGGAAAACAGGTGGCAAAAGGAATGCAATGTAGCAGGTACCATCCCAATCTAGAGGTAAACGCATATATGCAGTCTGACCACATACAAAGTAGGAATGGCGAGAAGCTCTAAATAAAGATTTGCCTTGATCACTGAATTCTACTGTAGTGGTGCATTTACTATGGCCCAGATGTATGGAACCAACTTTTCTTACACATAATTCACCCTTCGCTGGGAATACTGACATGGTGGGCAAGACTAGTTCAATTTCGGATACGACATTTAGAATCATGAGATTAGGTGTAAAATTACCTAATCCATATACTTCATTTTCTAGATCAGTTCCTGTTCTTTTGGGGCGACCCTCCTTGTCGCGGTAACAGACCTTGAGTAAAACTAGGTTCAGGTTTCCCCATACCCAATGATCTTGGTAAACTGCTGTGTCTGAGTCTATGGAATTGATTAAACTAAACCATGCTCCACAGGAGCCATTGTGTGTAAATGGGTGTGGAAAGAATGGCAGGACTCCTTCATAATTCTGATAGGGAGGGAGCCGACCACACACCCAACAATTAGTAGCATTACTAGTCTGATGGGAATGATGTAACATACTAATGAAAGTGTTATTGCGCAGCGCAAGTCTATAAGACAATTCATGTGGAGGTAAGTCACTAAAAGAATGTTCAGCAGCAATATTATAAACATGTCTAGAAATAGGGTAATATATGTGCAACAACATACTTGTAACAATTATTAAAAGACTTAATAAAAACAGAATTAATAATGTCACTATGCAGTGGCTACGCAGTGATTTACAATACGCCTGTCGTTTCAACATTTTCCGGGTATTTTCTCTACTCAGGTCCAAGGGATACATGTCAGAGACAATTCAACCGCTTCACCTTGGAGAGGACTTAAACAATCAAATTGCTCGACTTGTTGGGCCTAAGCTTTAGTTTGTAAAGTTTGGTTTCAGTCTTTTCAACCAAAGGAAGTTTTGAATCAGTCTGTGAGGGAGTGCGGGGCACAATGTCTATATCCGAGGATAGTCCATGAAATTTCTTGATATGACTTGAATGAATCCAGCCCTTGCGGCCCTCGATCTTCACGGCTGTCCTTGTGGTCAGCAGGACCAACTTGGGTGCTTTCCACCTGGGCTCCAGCTGAGTCTTTCGGTCGAAATTCCTCACAAAGACCAGGTCCCCCGGAACCACGTCATGGGGTTTCACCTCGGTGTTGTCGGGAAAGGCTGCAGCTACCTGTGAACGACAAGATTGTAGTGCAGACATCAAGGAAGCCAAGTAATCTGTCAGCATATTACAGTCAACATCAGTTATTTTTCGTGGTATAGGCGTCCCCCACATATTTGGTGGTCTACCGAAGATCACCTCATACGGGGATAGCCCTGTTCGTGAGTGTGCTACCATTCTCATGTAAAAGAGTGCAACGGGTAACGCTACTACCCAGTCGACACCTTTTTCTCTGCATATTTTGGACATTCTGATTTTCAGTATCTGGTTATGTCTTTCTACGAGACCTGCTGCTTCGGGGTGTCGGACACAGTGGAATTTCCACTGATATCCTAACAGAAGTGAAACGTGTTTCATTAATTCGGATGAGAACGGCTGGCCGTTATCTGAGTGAACAACACGTGGTAAACCGTATCGTGGGAAGAATTCTCGAACCAACTGTTTGGCAGTAGTCGGGGCAGTGTAATCTGAAACCGGGTATGCCTCCGTCCAACGGGACAGAGCGCAGACAACTACGAGAACATATTTGAATCCTCGACATCGTTCCATCTGGATATAGTCCATCTGGAGTACTTCAAAAGGATTATTAGGAGGATGAAATCCACCCTGTTCTACGGGAACGCTTTTTCCTGGGTTAAACTGGCAACAGATCATACAGGTACGGACCTTTTGTTTGGCTGCTGCTCGTAAATGTTTGTTGAACCAAATGTGTTGAATGCTGTCTAGCATAGCTTTTTCTCCTAGATGTGCTGGACTATGTATAGTGTTAATTATAACTTGGACCATTGAATCAGGAAGGAACCATACAGACTTTTCCTTCATCATCCATCCTTGGTCCGTTTGGATCCCTCCTAATTCAGTCCATTTCTTTATTTCGTCTGGTGTAGCATGTGTCTGTATGTCAATCACGTCAAGAGTAGGATCTTTAACTGTCATACAATGTGTCGGTGTCGGGACTATTGTCTTTGTCATGTCGGGGGTTTGAGTTTGAGCAGTCTGTTTAGCTGTTCTGTCGGCTAGATCATTGCCTTGGGAAATGATATCAGTAATCTTTGTATGAGCCTTACATTTCATAATAGATATTGCAGTGGGTAGATGTATCGCATCTAATAAGGCATGAATGAGGGGTCCGTGCTGAATGTGGGCACCGTGGGAAGTTAAATAACCTCTCTCTCGCCACAGCACGCCGAAGTCATGTACAACTCCGAATGCATAACGTGAATCAGTGTATATGTTGACTTTTTTATCTGTGGCTTGAATACAGGCTTGTGTCAGAGCGATGAGCTCTGCGGCTTGAGCTGACAAAGTATTTATACGATTAGTTTCAATGACTTCAGTATCTGTTGTGACTGCGTAAGCGGCCACTAACTCTCCTGTACTTGTTCTCATACATGAACCATCTACATACAACGTCAGGTCTGGATCGGACAATGGAACATCTGTCAGGTCTTGTCTGGGTTTTGTCGTTATAGTAATAACTTCAATACAGTCATGGGCTAGTGGGTCTGTTCCGGTTACTGGCAAAAGTGTGGCAGGATTCAATGTGTTACAGCGTCTGATTTCTATGTGTGGCTGAAACAGTGTAAGTTCGTACCCTGTAAGTCGCGCTATAGTCAAGTGTTGTGTTTGTGTTCTATTTACAAGAACCTCCACTGCGTGTGGTACTTGAACTGTCAATGGATGTCCTAACACTATGGCATCGCTTTGTCTGATTGCTAAAGCTGTCGCTGCCACTGATTTCAGGCATGCAGGCAAAGCCTGAGCTACGGGATCTAATGTACTAGAAAAATAAGCACATGGTTTGTGTGCTCCTGCTTGATCCTGTGTGAGTACTGACAAGGCAGTACCTTCGCGTTCTGTAACAAAGAGTGTAAACTGTTTTCTGTAACATGGTGTTGCTAAAACAGGTGCTTGGCATAAAGCTTTCTTTAGGCTTTCAAAAGCTTGTGTATGTTCTTGAGTCCAAGGGAGAACAGTCGATGTGGCTGCCTCCTGTGTGGTTAACTGAATGAGTGGTTTTGCTAGAAATGCATACTGAGGGATCCACTGCCTACAATATGAAGTGAGGCCTATGAAAGCTCGTACCTCCTTTTGTGTCTTAGGTATAGGCATGTTAGCTATTAACTGAATGCGGTCGGGTGTAAGCTGCCTTCCCTCCTTGGACAGCGAGTGTCCAAGATAAACAACTCGCTGGACACAGAATTGCAGCTTAGAAGGGGACACCTTGTGCCCCTTTTCGGCTAGAAATTGTAAAACTGTCAGTGATGCTTTTTCACATTCCGGTTCGCTTCTTGCGGTGATCAGCAGATCATCGACGTATTGAAGCAGAGCAGTGTTAACTGGCATGTGGATACTGTCAAGTTCTCGTTTCAGTGCTTGGCTATAGATGCTGGGGCTTTCTGTAAATCCTTGAGGTGCGCGTGAGAATTTAAAGCTACGTCCATTTAAACTAAATCCGAACAAATATTGGCTTTCCGGATCTATTGGGACACTGAAAAAGGCATTCTTGAGATCAATTACAGTAAAGAATGTTGCTTCGGAATCAATTGCTGTCAGTAATGACGAGATATCTGGGACCACAGGAAATTGTGGCACAATGCACTTGTTTAATTCGCGCAGATCAATAACCAATCGATATACTGGCGGGGCCTTTGGATCTGTTCGTTTAAGAATCGGAATTATCGGTGAATTACATATATTGGAGTCTGTTTCCACAACTACTCCTTGGGCAATGAGCTCGTCAATGATTTGTAGTAAAGCCACTACAGCATCTGGTGGTAACTTGTATTGTCGCATTCGTGGTAGCACCACTCCTGCCTTTAATGTGACTCTATATGGTGTAATATTCATGCAACCAACATCAGTAGGGCCTTGTGCCCATAGATGTGTAGGTAGAATCTGCAGTCGGGGATCCATGTCTCTAGATACATAGTGACCTTTAAAATCACGCAAAAACAACCTTACACCTTCCGGAGAACAACATATTATGGCTCCTAGAGCTTTCAGGGTTTTAATTCCTAACAGATTTTCTGGACATGATTTAGTAAGCAATAAATCTGTAGTTCGGGTCAGAGGTCCTATCGTAAGTGGCAGTGGTTGTGACACTTCATTAACAATAGGTTTTCCTGAAAAACCAAGGGAAATATTCTGAGAGCCTGAGAGGGGTGCCCCTGGAACTTCACTACGTTTTATAGTTGTTCGACTTGCCCCTGTATCGAGTAAAAACTTCCTATCTTGGCCTAATAATTCACTATGTACATAAGGTCCTTCTTGATCTACAGGAATCTCGATAAGGGGTAAATCAACTTCCCTCTCTAGGCTAGTTCATGCGTAACGCTGATACTCGGGATATTCATACTGTGCGGTCTGATACATTTGTCGTGTTGTTGTCTGTGTGGCAGTAACAGGCAACGGTGGTGCAGCTGGCACAAACTGTATTGGCTGTTGTGCGGCTGGCATGGCCTGAGCATGCTGCATAGCTCCTTGTTCATTCTGATCTTGTCTGAGTGGCCGTGATCTTTCTTGTGTTTTACCTATGGCGATATTATGTTTTAAAACTGGACAATCGTGTACGTAATGACCTGGCTTTTTACAATAATTGCATGTCCCTTTTACAGGTCCTGCTGAATCGGAATGTGTCATACCCTTTTTATGTCCTTCAGCTGGAACAGTCTGGGAAACTAGCATTTTCATTTTCGTGTCTTTCATGCGTCTGTGTTCATGTTCTTGTTCTTCTCTAATTCTATTGTGATGGTACTGTAACATTTGTAACATTTGTGATGGAGTGTTACCTTGCCAGGTACTCTCGAATTTTAATACTCTATTCTTTACTGGGGGCAGGGCATTTTCCACTAACTTTGTTACAAACAGATGCGGGTATGATTCGCTACTTGCTTTTATGCCACTATTTATACCAAAACATTTTTCAAATCGGGCATAGTAATCACTAGTGTCTTCATCTTGCTTCTGCTTACAGGCTGAAATCGTTCCCCAATCTTCCTTTTTCGTAGTTAATAGACGTGGCAGTACCTGTACTAATAAACCTGGTAATGCTTTAGTTTTATCCCCAAGCCCTGCTCCTGCAGTTCGGGCCTTTTCTTCCGCTTCTAACACTGACCATTCTATCTTTTGGTCACCTACCTCCCACTCTTTTTCCTTGAGTTTTTCATAAATGCCAGCAGGCATCAATACCTTTAATATTGTCATAATGTCGGGATAGGTATACTCTCCCATGAGTAACATGTCTTTAATTTCTCGGTGAAAACCCGCTGGATCTTTGTCATGACTGGGTACCACTTTCTTCATTTGTAACAATTCTATTTTTGATATGGGCGTATATACAAATACGCGCTTAAACTCGTTGTCCTCGCCTTTTATTGGGTGCACTTCTCGTAACGGATTCTGTCTATCCATGTGATACGTGGTTCTTTCCTTGACGGGCACTGAGACCTGCTCTGAGCATACAAAAAGAATATACTGCTTTCTTGATTCTAGAATTTCTTTAATTAATTTAGTACCTGGACCTCTCCATTTATTCATAAGCAATTCAGTCAGTATGTCAGGTAAGGGACCAGGGTCCGAATGCTGACTCCGATATAGTATAATGAGTTGTTGAATCATATAAATCCCAGCTAACCTCTGTTCATCTGGGGTGAGATTCAAAAATGTGCGTACTACTGTATCATCACTATATTTTCCGGGACTGTCCACCCAATGGACAGCTGCCCTGGCTAAATCTTGTTCGTCCATAGAATCGAGAAAATGATAACCCCTTCGTTCTCGGAGTAGTTTGTCGGCGGTTTGGAACGAATGCTCGTTAGACCTTATATTAATTATAGGTATTTGGAAATTCCTGTTATTATCTGGACATATCGGATGTATTGAGTCAGTATGACATCTAGTCTGATTCTTATTACAAGATCTTCCTCTACCTACATAGGCTATGGTGTCCGACTGTCCTGCGGGCAGTCCTGACCCTTCTTCCTCGCTTTGTTCGAACTCGTCTGCCTCTAATCTCTCTTTGTGTAGGCGTTCTATTTCTTTACGGATCTTTCGGCACATGGCTATTATACAATTTTGCTTGTCATGTCTCCCTTCTGATATATTCTGACTCCATCTGGTAAGAATTTGCATTGCTTCCGGGTCTACCCCCGGTCGGTCTACATTTCTGATCACACAGTTTATGAGGAAACGTAACAGTTCCCCCTGTATCTCTACTTTCTGGTACTCCATAGCTCTGTTAATACATTCTGGATCTCGCCCTGTTTGGACAAAATGATATATTTCGTCTAGATGCGCAGTCATTCCTGGTAACTTCGCTAAATACACTGCGGCTCGTCTGATACGCAATGAGGCCAGGGTCATTTCGTCCTCTATACCGGGCACCGGGTCATATCTACAATCTACGAGAAGCTCTTTAAGTGCACGAGCACTTACGAATTTGGGTGTACGTGAATGCGCTGACTCTTGAAAAGTAAGTTTATTTATTCTAGGTGGCGTAGAAAAGATATTGGTAGCACCTCCCGTTGCCCCATCTGGGGCGTTGGGTGTGAAAGGATTCGTTGAACGTGACACAGCAACTATAGGTGTGGACACAGCTATAGAAGTAGCTGTAGGAACAGATACAGAAACAGATGTGCTTGCCGGAACTTGTGACTCGATTTGTTGTTGTAGGGATACGGGTACTGGATCTTGGCGTAGGACCTCCCTGATATGCGGTCTATGTGGAGCGGAATTAGCATACTCGGGAGCTGCGTCATCTAAATATGAGGAAAGAAAAACATCTTCTGCGGTTCTAGGATGCCCCTTAGGATGTACCTTGATTGGGAATAATGGGGGTGGCAAGTCTTTCGGTATCTCTGGAGTAGCCTTAGGTAATCCTTCGGCCAGAAGGGGATACATACCATTCATAAGGGCATTTCTTTGTCTGTCTACTTGTTCTGATTTCACTCGGATACCTTCCTCAATTAATAGATTTCCTTGAACTTTATTTGAACTTTCTTTATTCCTTTCTTCCTGTCTACGTGCTTTTTCTGTACGTCTATGAGATTCTTTACGCCATAACTCAACGGCGTCTTTCTGTGACTGTCTGACTTTCCTTTTCCATAACTCTTCCTCGACTTTCATGATGCACTCTGCATCCCAGGTCCCCGCTGCGGGCCACCTCTGACTTTCTGGTAATCCCTTGGTATAATCTACCCATAAATCAAGAAATAATATAGCGTCTAAGCCATGTTTGTGATACATGAAGTGCCCTGGAGTATCCCTAGGAGGAATAGGGACGGCTTCTTCGAGTACCCCTCTTCTAGTAGTGATCTGTCTTAATTTCGAAAAGAGCGGCATATTGACAACTGATCTGACACTTAATCTTGAACACACTTAATACAAAAGCACAATAATGAACAATCATTCATACCACAATATGCAGGACGTTTAACACATTAAACATTAAACATTAAACATTTTTTTTACCTTTAAAATGAACAACAATGATGATCGTCTGCATAACTAATCACCAAGCATAACTCTTGACACTAACTAGATACTTCAGAATACTTGATATACTGCTAAACAGTACAGATACACTGCTAAAACAGTGCAGACCGGATTTGTGTACCCAAACCCGTCTTGACCGGCACAACCTATGTGCACGTCAGAAATGCCTCCCCGGTAATGGTACTCACCGGGTAGCTTCGGAAACGGAAGGCCTCGGTAACTTGAACTTGAACCGGACTGGACTCGACTCGTCTCGTCGGAAACTGGGCTTGACTTCGAACTGGTGGGTCTCCGTATACCTCGGATCTTGCTCTCTCAGCTAGGCTCTGGTCGGGATACTTCGCACTTCTCACCGCCTCGTCTGGGTGTTGATCGCAGTCTCAGTCGCCCCCGCTTGACCGGAGGGAGATACAGGAAATCCTGCTGGTACGCGTTATTGTCCGTCCAGCTGTGGCAGGAGACCGGGCCTGCAACTCACCGCCGGCGCGTGAGATGAGAAAGTGTCCCTATTCGGGCGCCATCATGTGGTAAATAAAATTCCTTTACCGGGACTGAATTTGATACAGAAACATTATAAAATAGCTCAGTAAAATGAGAGGCAGAATCCGTGATTTTAGAGTTTCGGAATGGGCTTTATTCCAGTAATCGATTATAATCGGTTGCTCCAAGTTCCATCACCACGGGGGTTCAGGAAGTGAAGTACATACTTTATTGACAAGAAGTAACTTTTATAGTACATACATTACAATGAAGCGAATGCAGTAGGCGTAACAATTGATAAGGAAAATGACGATTTGTTCTGCGTAACCAGAAATGGGTGTAATAAAGAGTAAAAAGGAACATAATTGGTTATGATGTCACCTATAGGCGGATCTATAAGATAATACTTGGCCTAGATGCGCGCGCAGCAGTATGACGTGTAATTGACGTGTAACTAGGGGGTGAAGGGGACTTGACATTTAGCTCTACATGTGGAGACAAAAAGTCTGGGGGGTCAAGTCAACCTAATCCCAAATCATATCTAACATCCTATGTTTAAAGAACTATGTTATCCAAGAAAGAAGGACTCTCGGACAGAATCTATTCTATACTGACTGTGCGTGCGTGTACAAGCGTCTAAGTGTCTACACTGAATGCGAGGGGGTAGGAATATTCCATGGTGACAGGGCTATGAATTACTTGCATAAGGGCAGAGAAGCCGGGCCTTTTGCTCGGTAACTGGAAGAATGTTTACTTAAACTACTAGGCAGGAATGCATCGGCTGAGGGGGAAGCAGATAATTCGAAGGTGAAATACAGTACTTGGCAGAGAATAGGCTGATGTCAGGCTTCGTGAGCCGCGCAGAGAATGAGACAAAGTTCATGGTCACAGATGCAGGCTCAGACTGGAGCTTTCAGAGGCAGAAAGCAAGAAGAGTTTTGATGACAGAATCAGGGCCTGCTTGCCTGGACTGTAAAATGGCATAAGTGAACCATATAAAGCCGGTGGCCTTTCATATTTAGGAATGGAATATCCGGCCTGTTCATGGCGGATCTGACAGAGGACATGTCGACGGTGGGCGCATATGTATTTGCGTCTTCATAACTGGAACTGGAGGGAACATACATGTACTTGTGATATGCACATAGAACCGTTGGGGTCCAAGATAGGGGACATAACTGACCAGAAAAATCCATATTTCCACACTATGCTCAACCCTTGGTAACGTGGCTGCGAGCAGACAGGCTTAACTTCAAAGACAGGTATGTAAAGCATTTAAAAACCCAATTTGAGTAAATAATTAAGACACAACACATAATACAAATCCAACACCAATTTATACAAATAGGAAATATTTGTATCTTTAAAATGACACCAAAACGACAAACATCCAATGTAGGGAACCGGAGATATGAATTTTCAAAGATTTAATAAAATATAGCACTTAGAAGATTATAGCACCATATTGTGATACCTGCTTGCGATAGACTGGGGCAAGGTCAAAGTGTCAGGCCAGGCGCGATGGAGCCCTGAGCGGCTACAGCTCCTGGCAGGCCCCGGTCTCAGTTTCTACCTTCACACTAAGAAACATTTCTGGATCTTTTTCTCGCAAAGCCCCTCGAAGCTCCCAGCCAGTCCAGATTCAGTGAGGGTTCGCCAGCTTGACTTGTGACAAGGTCCTGGTCAACTTCCCTGGAGCGGACTTAGAAAATTTCGCTTCAGCGGGGCAACCCAGGAATCCAGGCCGGTACGCGATGGAAGACAGGCAGCTTGGCTCTCGGGGTTGCTCCCAGTCACCTTTTCTACAAGCGTACTTAGAAACTTTTCTGGAGCTATTTCTCGCGGGGTCTCTCGATGCGCCTCATGTAGCCGGATCCGGTGAGGGTTCGCCAGCTTCAGATTTTCTCTAGTCCCGGTCAATCTCTGGAAGTTGATGCGATGGAGCTTTTAGCGGACGAACCTGGATGGCTTGGCTGTCTCGAAGTTGAAGGGAGGTGGCCTGGCTGGCCAGGTTGAGTTGGTCCCTCTATGGAGCTTTTTTTCAAAGTTTCTCCAAAGTTCTCCAAACTTCTTGATCTTCTTCCTGAAGTTCCTCAAAGGGTCCCAAAGTGTCTCAAACTCACTGCAAGGGTCCTTGAAAGTTGAGAACTTCATTTCCCACAATCCACTGGTACAAAACCCTTACAAATCCAGTGGTGGTGTCAAGAATTCCTGTCATGCGAGGGGAGGAAAACGGTAACCAGCGAAAACGGACTACATCTCCCAGGATGCTTAGCGGTTGAGAGGTTATGTAAACAGGAGAGCTGTTACATAACTCAAGGAAAACACGCCCTTATGTAAACAGGAGAGCTGTTACATAACTCAAGGAAAACACGCCCTTATGTAAACAGGAGAGCTGTTACATAACTCAAGCAAAACACGCCCTTATGTAAACAGGAGAGCTGTTACATAACTCAAGGAAAACACGCCCTATAAAGGGAGAAACCGGGAGGTACAACGCTGTCGGATATTGTGTTTACACCGACGTACCTGCTTAGTGAAGAGCAGTGTTCCGGAGTGGTGCTCCAGTAAGGCAAGAACGGAGGTAGGTCGAGTCGTTACTCCCTGGGCCGTGTCTTGCCCCATCGTCACCTGTGAAGGACCCGGAAGCTCTACCGGATAACCATTGAGCTTCGCTTTTTGACTCGGCTGAGTCAAAGCGCAGTGGCGCTTTTGCTGGTGGAGTCGTAACTCCCAGCCCGACCAGAGATACAGGGACTGCCAGCTGTAACGCACACCAGGAGGTGTTTGCCGCGTTACAGACTCGGAAGTCCACAGGATCGATCGAGCGGCTGCTCTCGGTTCAGTCTTCTTTGCTTGTGATTGGGGTATCGGTGACGCATCACCAGGAGGTGACTCCGCGTCCCGGTGCAGTCTGAGGAAGAGGTTGAGCGGCTGCTCCCTTCAGGTAGAGACCCCGGCTGGGTGTTTCCCTGACTCCTCGATTCTCCCCAACACTCTTCGTGCCCCTCACAGCCTACCGATTGGCATTGTCGGCCATTTCATTTCTGCCCTCTGTTGGCATACGCCGGGATCGGCGTATATACAGAGGACGGTTAGGACCATCCGTGCTGTGGGCTGGTAACGTACTTAGCCTGGAGGATTCCAGTGACTATAACCTTTGTTTATTCCTTGTATTATTTTTGCCTTCATTAAAATAACTAAACCTTCACAAGTGGTTGCGTTCTCATTATCGTGTCTGTTAAACGATCCTGAGACGTTCAGGGCGTTACAAAATATCCGACCTTAATAACACTAACTGTCTCCCGGTCGATAACAGACATGGCAACACTTGATGATGTGCTGGCTGCTTTAGCGACCGTGCAAATTGAATTGGCTGCCTCCAGGCAAGAAACAGCCGATGTAAAAGCCAGACTGGATGCTATCCAATTGGACCCGCTCACGCCCAGCACCTCCCTCACGAACCAGACCCCTGCGGTAGTAGTGGAAATGCCGGTAGCCGTCCCCTTGGCAACACCAGAGAGGTACAGTGGGGATCCTAACACAGTGCAGGTATTCCTCACACAAGTGGCGCTACATTTATCGTGCAAACCAAGGGCGTTCCCCACGAGTCAGGCTCGTGTGGCTTTCCTTATATCCTATTTGGCTGGAAACGCGGCACAATGGGCCGTACCTCTGGTGAGCAGGGACGACCCCATCTTATGTGATTGGGGTGCTTTTCGCGAGGAATTCCTGAAGGTCTTCGACAGAAGGGCTGACTCGTACACGGTGGACCGTGAAATGCTTGAGTTGAGACAGGGATCCAACGACCTGGTGCAGTATCTCAACGCGTTCCGAAGGCTGGTTGCGGAAACCAAGTGGCCTGTTGCTAAACAGACAGCGCTCTTCCATCACGGGCTGTGCGATGAGCTCAAGGACGCCGTGGCTCATATTGACCCACAACCCAAGACATGTGAGGGCCTTATCAACCTGGTATTACGGCTGGAACATAGGCTAAGTGAAAGAAAAGGGGATCATGGGAGAAAAGGAAAATCCCTTCCATCCTATGTGACAGTGGGAAGTCCTGAAACTTCCACCGCATCCAAGGGAGAACCCATGGGCATCGGCGCAATACGAGCGAGCCTCACAGCCACGGAGAAAGAGTCACGCCGTAAACAAGGATTGTGCCTATATTGTGGCAAAAAAGGCCACTACGTACGTGAATGCCCTGCCAAACCGAAGACGTCACGTTATCGGGCCAACCGGTCGGTAACAGCCGTGGTGGACGTACCGGCGGAAAACTAGAGGACTCCCAGACCAAAGAAGGGGCATCTCGGAGTCACCCATCCATCCCTTCACTTTCCAACTCGGTCACTAAGGGACAACGACACCTGTTTCTCATGGTGCACGTGGGAGTGCATGACCAGTGGATACCCGTTGTGGCCATGGTGGATTCAGGGGCCACTGGCATGTTTATGGACCACAACGAGGCATGCAGGCTAGGGCTAGTGCTTCTTCCCAAAGCTGTACCCGAAGACGTCTATGCTGTAGACGGAAGGCGATTGGTGACGGGGCCCATCGGGCAGCACACGGGGGTCCTTCCGATGAGATGTGGGAGGAACCATTTGGAACAAATCGATTTTAACATCATCCGAGCGCCCCAATATGGCGTCATATTGGGATTGCCGTGGCTACAGAAACACAACCCCTCTGTGGATTGGCCAACACATCGCATCGAACTGACGTCACCGTATTGCATCCTGCATTGTGGAATAAGAACGGAATCCCTTGACGCAGATGAGAGCGGGAGTCAGACGGTGGCTACAGCGGCAGAAAAAGATGTGGCTCTCCCCCAGGCTTATCACAGTTTTGAGGATGTATTTGATGAGGTGAAGGCGGAAGTGCTACCACCACATAGACAGTTTGACTGCCAGATCGACCTGGTGCCAGGGGCCAGCGTTCCCAGCGGCAGGCTGTATGCCCTGACGGAGCCTGAAAACATGCATCTCCGGGGGTACCTGGATAAACTCCTCAAGCTAGGATTCATCCGCCCGTCCAAGTCTCCGGCCGCCTCGCCACTCTTCTTCATCCCGAAGGCTAATGGGGAGCTGAGAGCCTGTGTGGACTTTAGGGCATTGAATGCGATAACCGTAAAGAATCGGTACCCCTTGCCTCTCATCAGTGTACTTCTGGAACAGGTCAAGAAAGCTCGTATCTACACCAAGTTGGATTTGAAAGGGGTATACCATCTGGTGCGCATGAGGGACGGAGACGAGTGGAAGACCGCCTTTAAGACCAGGTTCGGCCTTTTTGAGTACCTCGTCATGCCGTTCGGTCTGTGCAACGCCCCGGCAGCCTTTCAGTACTTTTTGAATGAGGTATTCAGAGAGGAGTTGGATATCTACGTGGTCGTATATATCGACGACATCATCATCTATTCGTCCAGTGTGGAGGAGCACGTACACCACGTCAAAGCTGTGCTCCAAAAGCTGAGGGAAAACATGCTGTTTTGTAAACTCAGCAAGTGTGACTTCCACGTCACATCCGTGGAATTCCTCGGAGTGATGCTGAGTCCAGAGGGACAGGAGATGGCAGAACGAAAGATCAAGGCGGTGAAAGAATGGCCGGTGCCCCAAAGCGTGAAGGACGTCCAAAGTTTCATTGGCTTCGCCAACTTTTACAGGCGGTTTATAGATGGATTTTCAGGATTGGTGGCCCCAATCACACAGCTACTGAGGAAGTCCAAGGAGTTTGTCTGGTCCCCTGAAGCGAACAAAGCCTTTGAGGCCCTGAAAAACGCCTTTGGTAAGGCGCCGGTGTTGGCTCACCCCGATCCGGATCTCCCCTACGTGGTGGAAGCGGACGCATCGGATGTGGCGCTGGGGGCTATCTTGTCCCAACGCAACCACAACACAGGGGTGCTTCATCCCGTTGCGTACATGTCCCGCAAACTCAACGACGCCGAACGCAACTACCATATTGCGGAGAAGGAGCTTCTCGCAATCAAGGACGCCTTCACCGAATGGAGGCATTGGTTGATGGGGGCAAGACATGTGGTATCGGTGTACACGGACCATCGGAACCTACAGTTCATGACGGCCACAAGACACCTTTCTCCCAGACAGCTGCAGTGGATGATCTTCTTTGCGGGGTTCAACTTCCGCATCACATATCGGCCGTCAATCTGCAGTTAAGGAACCATTGCCTGCGACCGAGCATTCCATCATTTCCCCGAGGATGGTATTGGGGGTTATCCAACCGGATACTTTCCTGAGGGGAATAAAGAGAGGGATCAGGTCATTCGCATGGCGGAGGTGGCTCCTCAGTCACAGAGAATGGCAGCTGAAGGACGGGATACCCCTGAAGGGCAGGTGCCTATTGATACCCACGCCTAGGCTAAGGAAACAAGCATTCATCTGGTGCCATGACTCTCCATGCGCAGGTCATTTGGGCTTTGAAAAAACGGTGGCTAGCATGGGACCGCATTTCTGGTGGCCAACCATGAGAGTGGATGTCAGGAGGTGGGGACAGGAGTGTCCTACGTGTGCTACCATGAAGGCCGACCATGGCCGAACCCAAGGGCTCTTACATCCACTTCCGACCCCGGATAGACCATGGGATAGCATATCACTGGACTTCGTGGTGGGCCTACCGGTAGACCAGGGGATGACGGCAATACTGGTGGTGGTGGATTACTTGACGAAAATGGGGCACTTCATCCCCTGCAAGAGAGTCCCTACGGCCGGGGAATTGGCGTCACTACTCCTAAAAAATGTGGTACGACTGCATGGATTACCTGGGGTGATCGTGTCGGACCGGGGGTCGCAGTTTACTGCGCAATTCTGGAAGACTTGGTGCACTGCGCTGCATGTTAAGACCGCCCTGTCCACCAGCTACCACCCTCAAACGGACGGCCAAACCGAGCGCCTGAACCAAACGCTCAAACAGTATCTGCGATGTTTTGTGGACCAGGGCAGGGAAGAATGGGTCGACTTGCTATGGGTTGCAGAGATAGCCTATAACAACGCCACTCACAGCTCCACACAGTCATCTCCGTTCTATAGCAACTATGGCCAACATCCCAGGTTCTTGCCATTTCTACATCCGTTCAGAGAGGACAGGATTCCCGCCACAGCGGACAGGGTGGCACACATAAAAGACACGTTGATGCGCTCAAGGGCTGTCCTAATAGAGGCCAAGAGAAGATACAAGGCTGCGGCAGACAGGAAGAGAAGGCCCGGGCCACTGTACCGCACTGGAGACTACGTCTGGATATCCACAAGAAACATGAGGTTTCGAAAGAACAGTGTGTTCCATCCCAAGTACATGGGCCCCTATCGAATTACCAAGTGTATGGATCCCGTGAACGTAAGGGTGTGCTTGCCCCAGTCATTGCGGATACACCCTGTCTTTCATGTATCATTGCTCAAACCAGCACCCTCCAAGCAGTCTGGGACACCTAGGCCGGTATGCGTGGAGTCAGAGGTGCAGTATGAAGTGTCGGGCATACGGGCGTCCAAATGGCGCAGGGGGAAGCTGTGGTACCTGGTTGCGTGGAAAGGCTATGGCCCGGAGGAGCAGTCATGGGAACCGGCTGAAGGGGTTCATGCTCCGCGCTTGGTCTCCTTGTTCCATCGGCGTTTTCCTGCCAGCGCTGGACCCGTGGGGAGCCGCTGAGAGGGAGGATGTACTGTCAAGAATTCCTGTCATGCGAGGGGAGGAAAACGGTAACCAGCGAAAACGGACTACATCTCCCAGGATGCTTAGCGGTTGAGAGGTTATGTAAACAGGAGAGCTGTTACATAACTCAAGGAAAACACGCCCTTATGTAAACAGGAGAGCTGTTACATAACTCAAGGAAAACACGCCCTTATGTAAACAGGAGAGCTGTTACATAACTCAAGGAAAACACGCCCTTATGTAAACAGGAGAGCTGTTACATAACTCAAGGAAAACACGCCCTTATGTAAACAGGAGAGCTGTTACATAACTCAAGGAAAACACGCCCTATAAAGGGAGGAACCGGGAGGTACAACGCTGTCGGATATTGTGTTTACACCGACGTACCTGCTTAGTGAAGAGCAGTGTTCCGGAGTGGTGCTCCAGTAAGGCAAGAACGGAGGTAGGTCGAGTCGTTACTCCCTGGGCCGTGTCTTGCCCCATCGTCACCTGTGAAGGACCCGGAAGCTCTACCGGATAACCATTGAGCTTCGCTTTTTGACTCGGCTGAGTCAAAGCGCAGTGGCGCTTTTGCTGGTTGGAGTCGTAACTCCCAGCCCGACCAGAGATACAGGGACTGCCAGCTGTAACGCACACCAGGAGGTGTTTGCCGCGTTACAGACTCGGAAGTCCACAGGATCGATCGAGCGGCTGCTCTCGGTTCAGTCTTCTTTGCTTGTGATTGGGGTATCGGTGACGCATCACCAGGAGGTGACTCCGCGTCCCGGTGCAGTCTGAGGAAGAGGTTGAGCGGCTGCTCCCTTCAGGTAGAGACCCCGGCTGGGTGTTTCCCTGACTCCTCGATTCTCCCCAACACTCTTCGTGCCCCTCACAGCCTACCGATTGGCATTGTCGGCCATTTCATATCTGCCCTCTGTTGGCATACGCCGGGATCGGCGTATATGCAGAGGACGGTTAGGACCATCCGTGCTGTGGGCTGGTAACGTACTTAGCCTGGAGGATTCCAGTGACTATAACCTTTGTTTATTCCTTGTATTATTTTTGCCTTCATTAAAATAACTAAACCTTCACAAGTGGTTGCGTTCTCATTATCGTGTCTGTTAAACGATCCTGAGACGTTCAGGGCGTTACAGGTGGTTCTCCAGGTTGCAGAATTAGTTCGTAATGTTCCAGTAGAGATCTTTTCGCCTGTAGCTTTCAGGAAGTCCACTCTTTACTTCTTTTCCAGCAAGGTAATCCACAGGGGTGCTGTTTCAGATGGTGCAGTCTTCAGAGGTCAGACCTTAGAAATCTTTGCACAGCAAAATCTTCTCAGCAGGGCACTTCTTGCTTCAGTAAATTTCAAGCAGCAGATCTGGAGGGCTCTGCCCCTCTCAGATACTTATTCAAAATTCTCTGGGTCAAGCAGCAGGTCACTCCTGACCAATGGGAGCAGGGTAACTCCTCAAGGCAATGACCACATCCTGTAGAGTGTGGCATTATTTTGTCCCAGAGTGCATCACATCTTACAAATCCATAATGGCTGATTTTCCAGCAGAGAGTCAAGACCTGGCTAAACACTCCCCCAGGGATGGCTTAGTTCCCTAGACTCTCCCAATACCATCTGCATATACCTTCCTTAAGCCTAGCCCTGACTCTGGGTCAAAAGTGTAAAAGTGTAACTGACACCCAGGCCTCCCCTCTGCCTTTTAAGAGCATGGTTTACAACTCCACCCCCTGGCCTGGCATTCCTATGGAACAGCACACTGCCCTCCCAGCAGAGCTGGTAACCCCAGGGGCTCTTTATCACCTCTTCAAAGCAGCCTGGCTAATCAACTTAACTCTGTCCAATCAGGGAAGACCACTGGAAGGATGAATTTGGACTTACAAACAAGAAAGTCTTATAACTTCTTGTATGTACACTTTAGGAGAAATTCAACAATATGATATTGTTTGATTTAGCAATACTATTCTGAGAAGTCTTTGAACGGTAGCTCTATCTCCTTCCTATCAGGAGTTATTGTTTAATGACTTCCTGCAATGTTAACCTATAGGGCCTGGGATTTGCAATGGGGAATATGACTTGGGCCAGTTTTCTAGCACCAGGACTTATACAAATATATTTTATAAGTATTTCCCTAATTTCTACAGAACCCCCACCCCCTGTGCAAATAGGGGAGCTTTAGGGGTTCTGAGTCTGCAGAAATATTGCAGATCCACTTTCCACAGTGCTCCTAGCATCAAAGTCGAATTTGAGAAGCACTTGACCACAATGTGGGGAGAGAAATGTGAAATTTCACTTTACCCAGGCATATAAAAACTCATTTTAATAGGGTGTACCTTATACATATCTGACCCCCCATCCCTGGGATACCTAGGGGAGACCCTGGAGGTCCCTAATATGCCAAAACATTGTAGCTATCCATTTTTAAGTGCCCCTACCACCAAAGTCAAGTTTGGGCACAATTTACTTTTCAAAAGCAGTCCTGGCACCCAGGGCTGCTTTTGAACTGACTGACCTTAGGCTTGAGCAATGCACACATGCAAGTGCAGAAAAAGCTGCTGGCCTCTAAACTGCCATACCCCAGGGTACTGGGGACTTCTAGGGAGTTTCAATCCCCTGTCCTATTATATACTAGGGGCTTATGGGGTAGGTCATGCCAATTACAGGGGTACCCCGCCATACTATAGTGTACCCTAGTGTATGTTAAGTGTTTTAACTGTATTCTAATGTGTTCCTTTCAGCTTGGCACTGGTCCTGGGCCTGGTTAGGCAGAGCCCAGGGCAGTCATAGTCAGTTACAACCAGTACCAGTCAGCAAAAAGTTGGGGGGTGCCCAGGGCACAGGATGACTTTGCAACACTAATGTAATACAACAACAAAAACTACAAAATGCAGTTTGTGAATAGGCCACTTTGAGTTCATCTTTCTAACAAGATGAAAGCCTGACTCCAAAATGGTGGCCTGCCTTTTTGCCGATGAGAGTCACAGCATAAAGTGAGGAGAGGGGACCACCTGGAGACAAAGCAGCTAACAGAAAAATGATAGTGGCTTCCAGGGGACGCCGCATGGGACAAGTTGGGAAGAGAGAGGGCCCCCAGCAGAATTTCCCAGAAGCGCTAACGTATTAAGAAAAAGAGAGGGGAGTGCACCAGAGACTGGATCGACGTAAAAGGTTGTTCGTGGAGCATAGACCACTTCTGAAGTGGACATCCTAGTTGGGGCCCCCCAGTAGCAGGACAAATCTAAGGCGAGGTGGTGCAGGACAACTTTCAACTGGCTTGTGCGACACGGGACTTATCTTGATGCCTCCAAAAAAAATCCCACCCACACCCTAAGAGGGTCTCTAGTTATTTTGCCAAGCCAGATGGACAAGAGCCAATAGGGGAACCAGAGAAGAGGACAGGAATGGCATTAACAAAAAAGAACTCATGGCGTCCCTGCGAGATTTTAAACGCGGACTGCGTGAGGAGTTCAAGACTGATCTCACAACGTCCCTGGAAGAGCTCAAAACAAAACTAAATGGGTGTCTGACAACACTCCAGCAAGATGTCGACTCAGTGGGGATAAGAACAATAGACCTTGAAACCAAAACGACTGACCAGTCTCAACTCATGCGACAGAGGAACAAATACAAAGATTCACCAAGTGAGAAAGGAAGAGAGACCTCTTCTATGCCACCAAAAAAGTCTACTACCTCCAAGATGGCCGACAGGTGAGGAGATCTGACCAGGAGCTCACTGGCTAGGTTTTCCCTTTTGGCTTCTACCACTGGATTCTATCCCCCTAGGACCCTCTGCACTTGAGGATTTATGGACGGTGGCCCTCAGATTCCCCAATTACCTCGATCTAACTTGAATGCCGACTTCAACAATTTCAAATGGAACCGACTGCGGACGGAGACCTAGAAACATGCTGATACCCGAAGTAGCTGTAGAGGAGATTAGCTGTGGGTCCCCCCCTCGGACGTCACCTACCCTCTGCAAATGGGCACTGTTTTTCACCTCCTCGCCTCGTCTCCTTCCCTCGCCTTCCGATGAATCAACGAATATCTGCCAATTGCGGATCCATTTCCAACATGGCCAACGCGCGGTTGAGCTGCCTAGGTAGCTGCTGAGGAGATGGGCTGGGGATCACCCCTCTGGCCATCACCTGCCTTCTGGACTTGACCATAGTTGCCTGGTTTCCCACTACGCCTTTCCGGGATGGCGGCTGGGACACACAAAGACTTGCTCCCCCGACAAAGCAGCAACAAGTTTGTTGACTTGTTTACTCTGACTATGTTAATGTTCCCATGAAGTACTATTTCCCTGGCCAGTCTGCCTGACTCAATCAACATTCCAACACCTTACTATTCCCCCACATCCTTCTATGCCCCATAGGCCTTGTTTCTATATTAAGCTATGCTCTATTAACTGATGGAACTATGTAACACTGTTTTCTTTTTGTCTAAGTAATGCTATGCTCTAATTACTGATGTAGAGGAAATAACACTGTTTTTTTCTAACGCTAATCCTCATGTAAAGCGCTCTGATACCTCCGGGTCTAGCCAGCTCTATATAAAACTCTTCAAATAAATAAACAAATAGCAGGTATGAATTGTATTGAAGTTTAAGAACCTCATTATTGATACAAAATGTTATTGCAGCACCATTTTTACAGCACAGCCTATGGGCAAAACAGAAAGTTTTTTTTTTAACTGTGCACATGCCTGTGAAGTAAATATGGCCATGGAGATAGTTATCTCTTTTATTCATTGTTTGGGTGCCAATGGACAGGTGATGTTGGAGAACCTACTGGAGTTAGAGTAGGAGGAAGCCCAGGAACTGAGCGTACTGGAGAAACTTGATCTATGATATCATCCCAGGCTAAGTACTATTCTATAGAGCTTTCCATTTGGGAAATGTGTGCAAGATGAAAGTGAGTCAGTAGAGTATTATGTAAAGAGCTTGAGGAAGTTGACTGCAACATGATAATTTGGTGCTCTTACAGAAGAACTAATTCAGTAGTAGTTTGTGCTAAATTGTAAGGATGAGAGACTAAAAGAGGAACTTGTAGCTTCAAGATGAGCCAATCCTGAGTGCAGTTTTCACCATTGAGAGAATGCGGAGTGCATGATGTTG
Source organism: Triturus cristatus (assembly GCF_964204655.1). Taxonomy (NCBI): domain Eukaryota; kingdom Metazoa; phylum Chordata; class Amphibia; order Caudata; family Salamandridae; genus Triturus; species Triturus cristatus. Next base: position 779,692,885 of record NC_140594.1, read on the forward strand.
CGTGTGAAACAAATTCAAATGGAATGTAATCATAGGCTACAAATGCACCTGGTGAAGGAGAGAGAGTGCACAGCTTCCAAAGAAAATGACATGTGTTTTAAAAGTTTGTGCTATTGGTGTAGGTTTCAAGGGCACATGGTGAGTTTCAGGAATTGCCCTTCCCACAAATTTACATGTAACAAATGCAGCAAGATGGGACACTTCATGAAATGCTTCCATTTAAATATGCAGACTTGGAAAAAAAAATGAGATGAAAGAAGTTTGCAACTTAGCAGCAAGAGTGAGGGAACTCATCTGAGTCAGTAAAGGTGGATGGTGAATGAACCAAGATGATGTTTGATGAACGTTTGAGGCCTACAATGTTTCTTTGAAAAAGTTTAAGAATCTGTTCAATGGTAGGAAGAAACATTTGCCTGTAGATGTCAAAGCAAGTGATATGTGTGCCAGGAGAATGAAATGCTAGATTATTTTGTAGAAACCATTTCTTTCAAACATAGCATTACGGGTGGGAGCACTTACGTATCAGTCAAGATAGATGATATCCTTTGCAGCCCCCCAAAAAAGATCTAGGTGTGTACTTGGATCCTAATGCCATCCCTCAAGTATAGATGCATAAGGTGATGGAAGAGTCTATGGTTGTAGTAAAAATCTTTCATAGAGTTTTGTTTATGAAAGACTGGGTTGCCTAAATTCTTATGTGCAGAAGATCATGCTGAAAAGGGGGTCTACTGCTGTGGAGTCTACAGTAAGAAGGTTATTTGTTGGAGTTGAATACAAAGTGAATCCAAAAGACGTCGCAATATGTGAATTATTAGCACACTAGAAGCTACAGAGTTCCTGCCCCCATTCTTGTGACCAAAATATTCAGTGGAGACATTAGATTATGTATTGGCTCAAGGACATTGAACAGAGAAATGGTGATACATTGATATCTCTTCGCAACATCTCTTATTTGTTGTCATGTTAGGAGGTGTCAAGGTCTTTTCTATGCTTGACTTAAAACCGCCTATCATCAGATACGCCTGCATGAAGACTCTCAGGAACTTTCCTCATTCATAATGCTAATGGGGGCACACAGATTTCAGCATTGGCATGTCATGATTACCTGCAGCAGTATTCTTGTATCATAGGCAATATTTAATTTAACTTTTCCTTTTCATTAGGTGGATTACACTGAACTAACTTTGCCATTTCATTTGACCCCTGATGAAAACAGGCATATAAAACTTTAAACTTTAACTTCCACGGTTCTAATGTGGCAATTTTGGGCTGCGCCAGCTTAAAATAGAGACGCGCTTTGGCATGTGCAGTTGTTATTCTTGAATTCCAGCATGAGGAAAGGTCTCTTATGTGCTTGTCTCAAGTCCAGTTTCAGTTATTTATTATTATTATTATTATTTATGAAGCTTGTAAAGCGCACGGCTACCCCCGGAGGGGGTGTCCCGGCGCTGTAGACTGCAGACTTTGAAAGAGAAGCAATTTTAAGGGAGGGTGAACAGCCAGGTTTTCAATTTATTACGAAAAAGAGATTCTGAAGGAATAAACCTAAGATCTAATGGTAGGCTGTTCCAGAGTTTAGCCGTCATTACGGTGAATGCTCTACCGCCCATTCTGGAGCGGCGAAAGCGAGGAACAGTAAGGAGACGTAGGTTGTTCGACCGCAAGGATCTGACCGATTGGGATAGCACAAGTCTCTTTCTCAAGTAACCCGGGCCTGACCCATTAAGGGCTCGAAAAGCAAGAGTCAGCATCTTGAACTGAATGCGACGGGAGATGGGAAGCCAGTGTAACTTCTTACGGTAGGATGCAACCGACTGACGGTAGGGGATATTACCTATCAGTCTCGCCGCCGCATTCTGAACTATCTGAAGACGTTCAATTTGGTACAAGGGGGCACCGGCATAGAGACTGTTGGCATAATCCAGATGTGACGTAATCAGGGCGTGGATGACAGTTCTACGGGCATCCAAAGGAAGGTACGGAAAGATCTTTCTAATCATACGCAGTTTCCCGAAGCAGGCTGCCGTGACCTTATTAATTTGAGCTTTACAGGAAAGAGCGTTGTCTAATTGAAAGCCCAGATTACGAGCTGTTTGGACAGGAGTGGGAGGGGGGTTAAGCGCAGTCGGCCACCACAAAGTGGCAGGTAGAGTAGTTTTCTGTTTAAAAAATAAGACCTCCGTCTTATCGGTGTTGAGCCTGAGATGATTACAAGTCATCCAGGAGCATATATTGCCAAGACAATGGTGAAAACTGGCGAAGCTGGAGTCAGAGTGATCTCTAAAGGAAAACATAAGCTGAGTATCATCAGCATAAGAGATCACTCTGACCCCCCAGGACTCCACCACCTCAGCCAAAGGGGCAAGATACACGTTGAAAAACAGAGGGCTCAGCGCAGAGCCCTGAGGCACACCACAGAGGAGGGGTTTACCCTCTGATTAGAACGGTTTGAGAAGAACCTTCTGAGTTCGTCCTGTAAGAAAGGAGGCAATCCAAGATAGGGCGGCACCACCCAATCCAATCTGCCTCAGACGATCCAATAGAATTTCGTGGGACACCGTATCAAAAGTGGCGGATAGGTCGAGGAGGACCAACATGGCCTCCTCGCCCCTATCCACACACTCCCGGATCGTCTCAGAGACCTCTAATAGAGCAGTCTCAGTACTAAAACCAGTTCTAAATCCTGACTGTGAGTCATGAAGCAGTGAATTGGCTTCTAAATAATCTGCCAATTGTAACTGCACAGTCTTTTCCAGGACTTTCGCCGGTTTGGGGAGGAGAGAGATGGGGCGATAATTGCAAAATTGCGCCGGGTCCGCATCCACTTTCTTCAGAATGGGGACTAACATGGCCTCCTTCCAAACAGTCGGGAACTGGCCCGTGCGCAATGATGAATTCCAAATAAAGAGGAATGGTCTGACCAACAGGGGAGCCAGGTTGCCCATGACCTTAGCAGGGACCGGGTCTAGAGGGGAGCCAGACTTGCACTGGGTAATCAGATTAAGTGCAGACTCAGTAGTAAGCTCTTTAAAAGCCACCAATGACGATCTCGCAGAGTCACTGGCACAGGAGACATGGGAGGTCAGCACAGTAGGAATAGAAGACGTAATGTTGTCAATTTTGTCTTGAAAGTACACCGACAAACCATTACATAAAGCCTGGCTAGAGGAATTCTGGGGCACCATAGCGGGGGGCTTAACAAAGTCCTTTACAATATTGAAGAGTTGCAGTGGCTTTCCTCTAGATGAGAGGAACCCTGTGGAATGCAGTCTTGAAGAGCCACCGGAGACTCAGTAAGCTTGACAGAGAATCCTCAGCAAGGGAGAAGACATAGAGTAGTTAAGGGCATGGTTGTGCATCTTATAATCAAACTAATAGCTAAAAGACTTACATGCAATTAGGTAATCAGACGATTATGATTTTTGTATGTGATCAATAAACTTTGATATAAGAATGAGCGACCTTCATCGCAAGAAAATTAAAATAGAATAAAGGAACATTCTAGAAGTAAAAAAGGAAGTACTAGTTAATCAAGATCTTAAAGCCAGGCACTTTTCCCATGAATGAAAGATCTATACCTGAGCATCCATGGAAAGGGATTGCCATAGACTTGGTTGGCCAGTCAAGTGGAAAGCATTAACATATTACTCTTTGAGGGGCTAACTTGTGTCGAGACAGCCTTATGTTACATGTAAAGCTGGCACTCTCTGTAAAACTGTGGTAACTTTCTTGGAGCGCATCTTTCAAGAGGGAAGTTTTCCCAAAGCCGATCTTGTCAGACAATGGGGTTCAATTTAGTTTGAAGGAGGTAGAGGAGTAACTGACAACATGTAGTATTGTGTTTAAAAAAAATGCTTTCTACAATCCAAGAACCAATGGGGTGGTAGAATGCTTTAAGAAGATGTTATAGAAGAGTATACAGCTATCTATAGTAAATCGGTTTCCCTTGAAAGAGGAGCTGCAGTAAAGATTTGGTGTCTTACGGAATGTGCCACAATTCCCCAATGTTGAGTGTTGATGTTCTCCTTTTGAGATGTTTCAGGGAGAAATCCTGGTAAATAGATGTCTCCTTCCTGAATATTGTGGTCCATAGGTTTTGCAAATATGTCTATTTGGAATGAGTAGAGACAGGAAGAAGACAGATTTTGAAAAGAGGAAATATGATTTTGCTGCCAAACATGCCATGAGGACTGCCTCATTTTCTGTAGGTGATTGGGTTAAAAATCATCCATATGTGGGCCATGCACATGCTCCAAAACTCTAAACCTATGAGGATTGTAAAAAAATTTCAAGAATGCCATCAAAACAAACAATAGCAGGATCTGGAGCAAAGCATGTGGGGGGATGGTGAGTTAGCATAATATCCTGAACCAAACGTTTGCAGGAAGAGTCTAAAAAACTACACAGAAGTCACTGGGCCCGATTCACAGAACTAACTTAAGACAAAATCCTAAACTTACTACCATTTTGGTATTCACAGAAGGCACTTACTAATTTTGGTATTCACAGAAGGCACTTACTCATTTCGGTATTCACCGAAGTTAGGAGTCCTAACTTTAGGACTCCTAAATGCCTTCTGTGAATACCGAAAGTCTTAAAGTTAGGATTTTTCTCAGTTTAGGAGTAATAAAGTTATGACTCCTAACTTTAGGACTCCTAAATGCCTTCTTTGAATACCGAAAGTCTTAAAATTAGGATTTTTCCCAGTTTAGGAGTAGTAAAGTTAGGACTCCTAACTTTAGGACTCCTAAATGCTTTCTGTGAATACCGAAAGTCTTAAAGTTAGGATTTTTCCCAGTTTAGGAGTAGTAAAGTTAGGACTTCTAACTTTAAGACTCCTAAATGCCTTCTGTGAATACCGAAAGTCTTAAAATTAGGATTTTTCCCAGTTTAGGAGTAGTAAAGTTAGGACTCCTAACTTTAGGACTCCTAAATGCTTTCCGTGAATACTGAGAGTCTTAAAGTTAGGATTTTTCTCAGTTTAGGAGTAGTAAAGTTAGGACTCCTAACTTTAGGACTCCTAAACTGAGAAAAATCCTAACTTTAAGACTTGCGGTATTCACAGAAAGCATTTAGGTGTCCTAAAGTTAAGAGTCCTAACTTTACTACTCCCAAACTGAGAACAATCCAAATTTTAAGACTTTCGGCATTCACAGAAGGCATTTAGGAGTCCTAAAGTTAGGACTCCTAACTTCTGTGAATACCGAAAAGAGTAAGTGCCTTCTATGAATACCAAAATGGTAGTAAGTTTAGGATTTTGTCTTAAGTTAGTTCTGTGAATAGGGCCCAAGATTCTTAAAAGATGATACTTAATACTATGGGGAACCTTGTTCCACCATTAGCTGATTTTATTTCTTATTAGTTATAATCTTCGTTGATGTACGATGAAGTTTGTGTTTCCTTTCTTTTTGTCTGTTCTTCTCCTGGTTGATTTTTTTCCTGAAATCCAATTAAAATTTTATAGTTTTTGCATTAAGCAAAGTCTTTGTGGAATCCTTCTCTTAAAAAGAATAAGACGGGTACTGTCTCAGGATGGAATCTTGGGCAGTAGAACCCTAGGAACAGAAAAGTTATTGTTTTTCAGCTGTGGAACAGTTGCGTTAGACATGTGGTCATGGAGGGCTTTAGAAATAAAGCTCCTGCTTGAAACCCTTACCATGCACCTTGGAGTTATAGTTTCACACTCACCTGCATCCCATCCAGCTGATTTCTCCTGGCAACCGTTGTCAAACCCAGATAATGTAAACCAATTGCATGGGGCACCAGACTAAAGGCACAGCTTGCGCATTAGCTAAAAATATTCTTACATACCAGTTCCCCAGATTCCACAGTGAACTGGACTTGCAAAATGCCAGAGGATATTCCAGCATGCTGTAGGCTGGGAGGATGCTTTCATTCCTTGGCGGCTGCCTGATGAATCCTGATAGTAGTCATTCAGAAACAGGAGTTCCCTCTGCCTGCCTAGCAGCAGCTGTCATTTTCCAGAGCATAGCAGCTTCAGCCATGAAAATAGGACTAGTTTAGGAACCTAAAGCTTGGAAAAAATGTTCCAGGTACCCTTACATAGCACTGAATGACGAAATGTAGGGACAGAATTCCACTGTTCTTATTCTAGTATATCTTATCTGGACAGAAAGTTTAAATATATGCTAATGATTCTTAACCTAAGTTTATTCTTATCTTAAAACAAATATAACAGTCCCGTTTGTCCTCCTGTTTCAGTCATGCAACACAAATGAAGGTCACTGTATGCACTATAGCTCAGATTGCTTCACTTTAAACCCTCTTTTAAATTGCATTTAAATACATAATTTTACATCATTTGTAAGTGCAGCTCTAGGACAGTGGACAATACCGACTCCACCTTCACCCAGTGACAGTAAGGTGGCAGATCTATGGTAAGTCAAAATGTATACACAACTGTGCTGGCTTAACAGTGGTTCACTGTCATGGTTTTCGTGATAGTGAATGTGAACTTTCTGTGTTTGATGGTCATTTCACTGTATGTGTCATTATTAAGAGGAACACACTAACAGGCATCCTACCAAGTAGATCCCGCTACGAAGTTTCCACTACTCAGAGTCTCTAGGGCTGAATTTTACTGTGGCGTACATAGTATTTTCTGTGAGGGTGGCAGAGGACATTACCTACACCATCCCAACAGTCCTCCATCAATTAAATTAAGAGAAAATTGCTGACCCAGTGGTCATCTCTGTACCGAAACAAATTATATGGTTGTTCCGTTGTAGGCACAACAAGTTTGGTGGACTGCTGCCAATAAAACTTTTAACTTTTTTTTGTTTTCAGAAACAAACTCCTAAAGAGGGAGTTTGTTTTTGAAAAACTAAAAACTGATGACTTACTTACCCTGGGAGTTTCTTCCCAGGATGTGGGTGCTGTCATTATTTGTTTTTGTTTGTTCTTCTGCAAAAAGGTTGTGGTGATGGCAGAAGAAAAGTGATACAGAAAATGGACAACCCAATATACCCTTGAGGGCTTGGGTAAAATTAGATATACTGGTAAAAAGATGCCTTCAAGGGATTAGTTTAGATACTTAATTGTATAGTTATCAATTGTTCGATCTAGGATAGTTATATACCTATAGAACTAAATTCATTGAGCATTCATGTATTATAGATTATATCTTATGCATCAGTCATAAAAATGTGAATCAAATCAGCATAAATAAAGAAAACAAAATACACAGAGAATCAATCAAAAAGAAGAAGCAACGGGTGTGTAAAAAACAGCAAGTTTATATCAGTCAATAATGTCAAGGGTACTGAAAATAGACAGTTATACAAATATTGGAAGGAAGTGGTATAATCGATTGTTCCTTCACGTAAACTAAATCAAACACTTTTTCATAATAATAGTCAATAGTTATGTAGAAAATAGTGTGACGGTCGACGTTTCGGTCTTTTAAATATCCATTCATAAGACCATCTTCAGGACAAGTCGATTTAAAAGTTGACCCCTTATTCTTTAAAGAATTTTATCCAAATCGAAAAATCGGATGGAATTTGATTGTATAGAAGTCGAGTGATATATAAATCTCACTTATACAACGCGCGTATCCTCGATTGAATAATACTGGCAATTTTCAGTAGTTATTTTGAAGCTGCAGCCAAATCAAACAATCGGGTGGCTTTAATCACATGGAAGGAGTGCTATTTAGGTCTCACTTCAAGAGGTACGTGTCCTCACTTGAATAATACTGGCGGTTCACCAGCGATTACTCGAGCAGCATGCAGTCAGGTAAGAGAGACCGTCTTCTCTGTTACCTGACTGCATGCTGCTCGAGTAATCGCTGGTGAACCGCCAGTATTATTCAAGTGAGGACACGTACCTCTTGAAGTGAGACCTAAATAGCACTCCTTCCATGTGATTAAAGCCACCCGATTGTTTGATTTGGCTGCAGCTTCAAAATAACTACTGAAAATTGCCAGTATTATTCAATCGAGGATACGCGCGTTGTATAAGTGAGATTTATATATCACTCGACTTCTATACAATCAAATTCCATCCGATTTTTCGATTTGGATAAAATTCTTTAAAGAATAAGGGGTCAACTTTTAAATCGACTTGTCCTGAAGATGGTCTTATGAATGGATATTTAAAAGACCGAAACGTCGACCGTCACACTATTTTCTACATAACTATTGACTATTATTATGAAAAAGTGTTTGATTTAGTTTACGTGAAGGAACAATCGATTATACCACTTCCTTCCAATATTTGTATAACTGTCTATTTTCAGTACCCTTGACATTATTGACTGATATAAACTTGCTGTTTTTTACACACCCGTTGCTTCTTCTTTTTGATTGGTTCTCTGTGTATTTTGTTTTCTTTATTTATGCTGATTTGATTCACATTTTTATGACTGATGCATAAGACATAATCTATAATACATGAATGCTCAATGAATTTAGTTCTATAGGTATATAACTATCCTAGATCGAACAATTGATAACTATACAATTAAGTATCTAAACTAATCCCTTGAAGGCATCTTTTTACCAGTATATGGCAGAAGAAAAGGACATTGCATTGTCTTATCCACACCAAAAGAAATGTGAGGTGTAATGCCATTCTCTCGGTGGCCTGTATTCCATCGCGTCATTGGAGGAAGCTTTCAATTGATGGAGCCTGGAGGCTCTGTCAACAGAAAACTTAGAGTCCACTAATCTCTAAATAAGGCTGGCGGACTGAGAATTTGACTCTATTGCATTTGTGATGGAGAACCCTGTCTGCCCAACTCTAAATCAGGGTGACAAATGCAGAAACAACAGTTGATGGACAGAATGCAGAACAATGTCATACATTCACCCCAGTGCAGAGATCTGGGCCTAAATCCATCGTTTTTTTGCTCACCATTCCATTCCAGTTTGAACCCAGCTGTATGCAAATCAGTCTTGACCCTGTGCCTCATGGGAACAGTCCAGCCCGAACTGCCAAGCCAGGTCCTCCCTGGACTGGGTCCTGTGCTCTCCATGCCACTGGAATTAAGCTACCCTGGCTGAAGAGGGGTGAAACTCCAAAACCGGTCAAGGGTCAAGACTGATTTGCATATGGCCAGGTCTAAACTGGGGTGGCATGGTGAGCAAAAGAATGATGGATTTAACCCAGATCTCTTGACTGGGGGTGATTGTTTTGATTTGTTCTGCATTCCGTCCATCAATTGTGCGTCTTTTGCTTTCTCGCCCTAAGCGTGCCAGGTATGCCCAGACGTGGGTCCCGGGCTCACTGTGCCACTGGAATCAACCTATCCTTGCTGAAGAGGGGTGAAACCCGAAACCGGTCCTAGGATGCTTGTTTCCGGTCCAGTGAGGACCTGGCTTGGCAGTTCGGGCTGGACTGTTCCTATGAGGCACAGGGTCAAGACTGATTTGCATATGGCCAGGTCTAAACTGGCGTGGCATGGTGAGCAAAAGAATGATGAATTTAACCCAGATCTCTTGACTGGGGGTAAATGTTTTGATTTGTTCTGCATTCCGTCCATCAATTGCGTGTCTTCAGCTCTAAATCAGGTCCTCAATCTGTCTCTCTCTTTCTCTCTCCCTCTCCTTCCATCCCCTCCATCACATTCCACTATCTCATGCTCCTTCTCCTTCCATCTTCTCCATTCCCTACTCCTGTCACTATGTTTTTCGATCCACACTGTCTCTTGCCTTTGCTCATCTCTGATGTATCTTCATATACTCTCTCTTTTCTATAGGCTTATGCCCCAACTGCGCCTGCTGCATTAAACCACGGCTCTGTATTTGGCAGGCTCAAAAGTAAGTGAGATATCACATGAGAATAATGTATCTATTGTAGAGTTCTATGTGTAATCTGCAGGTCTGCTTTGCCAAGATAGGACCGTGGTTTATATATACTGGCTGCAGAGGTCTGTGAAGTCCTTAGTGTACAGATTTTATTCCTAGTCAGAAAACTGCGTTCCCCCAGCTAGTGGAGAGATCCATGTTTACCCTGAAGACAGTAAATATTAATTCTCTTAAGAAAGCTTAGTGTGTAAATGCACTTACATTAACCAACATGCACATGCATACATTTGTGAGTAAGCAGGTAGGGGACAGGTTCCAATAGAAGTGGGAGGTGGAACAGTGCAACTTTTGCTCCACCCTTATATGTCACAGAGATGCAATTATATACTCCTAGCTGGCATTATATTCACTGTGTGTCTTAACTTTGTTAACATGTATGAAGAATTTAAATGCATTAATGGACTGAAGTCATGTAGGGATTAGAGATTTATACACGTATGTATGTATGACCATGTATTCAAAGTTCATATGAAATGCTTAGCTAAATTAGATTGACTACAGGCTTAAAAGTGAAATACATTTGCCTTAACAGCATGTTCTCTTTTTCTTTGCAGGTGTATTATTATGATTCTCCTTAGTTAGAGACAGGCTTATCGTTTGAATTAGACTGCTGATAGTGAGGCCTGGAGGGAAGAGCTTGGCAGCGAACACTGAGAATTAATGGTCAAAACCGCCTTCTGTTCATCCTGTGCCAGGACATAGAGATGTTCAAGGTTGAGAACTACAGTCCAAGTCTTGATGTGATGGGATACTGGATACTAAAGGGATGTTGCCGATTAACTTGAGTAACTATTTGGTTGGTTCCTGGTGGTATGAAAGGAAATAAGGACATTTCTGAAACTCTTGTTACTTTTTAACTGGTGTTCTCACAGTAATAAAGCAGCAGATACTCTTTAGACTTCGAGAGGTACAGAACTCTCTGCTTGACGTATTCTTACAGGTGTGAAGCTTTATGCTAATCACTTATTTACATTTACCAATACTTCTATTGAAGTCTGATCATGGTGACACCTTCTACGCTCCCTAAATAAAGACCCTTTGTAAATGATTCTATATTGGGCCTAGGTTTAGAAGAGAGAATGGACGTTTGTTTGTTTTAATCAGTTTCTTTATTGTTGTGGCTGTCACAATTCTGTACCTCATTCTATTGACACTCAATCTAATGAGATATTTCTGCTTATCTACTGTATTGCGCTACCTTTTGAACATATTATTAGTTTGCAAATATATTGAATTGATTGGTAATCCAAAGAAAACTCTTTAATCATATATGGCGTTTCCTTGTCCTTATTGTGGAGTCACATTGGCTTCACAAGTTAGAAATGTATTATTGATGCCTTCTCCCTTTCAAGGCTTCACATCACCAAACAGAGGTCCATACGACCAATGTGGAAAAATCTTTGACGAATTGAGTATGAAATTACATTGCAAGGCTCGGCGCACAATTAGAGGGATCCCTACTCAAAGCACGGATATGTTTATGTCCAGTACATCAAAGATTTCAAATCTAGTTAAATAGCTTCCTCTGAACACTACACTATAGGCCTGATTCACAAAGGTAACCTTACACTTTTGTGTAAGTATTGATTGTTTGCCCTTTACAAATGTGTTTTACTTAAAGTATATTTAGTACTGCGGAATCGCCGCACATAAAAAGATAGAACTGTCATAAACACAAAGTGTAAGTTTGTGAATCCATCTTTGAGAGTGTCACTCTATAACACGAAATTTATATGATAAAAAAAAATGAATGGAAAACAATAAAAAACGGAGTCATTTATAACTATAATACATCATTTTTACACCAAAGGTCAAATCAAATGTTTCCACCCTCAGCTCAGCTCCTCCCTCATGCCTTGTTCAAACCTGTGACCTGCGGCAATCTTGCCTATATAATTCTTTACTTTATTCTATCAGCAGGATTGGACTGGGAAAGAAAATAGGCCTCACACCATGATAAAGGCAGCACCCTTAAGTGAATCTGACTGCTGAAAAACTGGCCAGTGTATGCAAATTAGGGAAGTTGTGAACTTGTAAAGAAACACTGTACAAGTATTTGTAAGTAATATAAGATTATACGAGTTTTTGTTTGCTGCCACAATGTTTGTTTTTATAACAGAGACATCACTAAGGAACACCATTCCACCAGACCATAAAATAGGCCCACAAATAGCCAAAAAACAGAGAACACACTGACCTGTCAGACCAGTTTGTCAGGCAAAGCTTGATTTCCCTATAGGCTCAGCTTTCTTTCTTTTCAGTAGACAAGATGAAGCACAGTCTGGTTAGTGGATTTATGACGCATGTCACATCCTATACGTTATATCAGCTAAGGCAGAGAAACTTCGCACCACTGCTCACTGAGCAGTTAAAAACGGAAAAATAAAATTATAATAATGCAACGTTATCATCGTTTTATTTAACTGTACCATCTGAGTTGGTTGGAAAGCGGGGCTGGGCTCATCAGAGCTGGGAGAGCAGTGGTAGGCACTTCCTAAGTGCCCATGACAGTTTGGACGGCCGTCTTGGGCTGGCATAACAGTCATGCGCACTTTGAGTGTTCTCCACTAGGCTGTGTGCTTCCTGCTGCAAGAGAACAGAGGAGAGGAGAGACAGCAGCATCCAGGTAAGAGATTTTATTATTATTTTACTCTCCCCGCCCTCCGCTCCCTCTCCACCTCTTCCCCTGCCCTACCACCCTGTTCGGTAGCAGCCTACATGCACAGTGTAAGCCTTTCCACCTAGCTGTCTCAGACAGCTGGGTGGAGAGCAGGCACAGGCCTCGTGCCTGCTGGAGCATGAAACCAGCCCACTCCAACCAATCCTGGCGCTGCTTTCATGCTGCTCATCCGCAGCATGAGAGCAGAATTGGGATTTGCAGAAGAGGGTTGCCTGAGTCTCCTTGAAGTGCCTGCTTTTGCAGTGACACCAGGGAACGAAGAAAGAAGAAACACGGGTAAGTAGGCTTTAATTTTTTTCAATTATCTTTTTGCCACCCACTGGGTTTGTCTCTTAGTTCCCCTGACGCCCCTCCGGTATTGATGGTCACCATCCGCCACTGTGTCACATATGAGGAGTTCAAGTAGGAAACAATAATGCTTTTGTCGATTTTAATGCACTAGCCAAAAGGAGTTGAGATCAAGATTGATAAGAGAAATACCTGAGATAAAAGAACTTAGAATGTTAGCGGCATAATGTATTCTCCAATAAGTTTGATATATTTTAATGATACAGCTAAATCTACTGCATTATTGAAATAGATGCTGTTGATATTCAGTTGGGGGCATTTTTCTTGAATGGAAACATATTCTTTTTCCAAATTTTTATGATTCCATTTGTATGATTTTTATAGTAAACTAAATAAAAATATTAATAAAATATTTGTGGTCTTTGGTGGGCATACAGAAATCTCAAGATGTTCCTCCTCTAGTGTCACTAACACCCCTACTGTTGTCCATGTTTGCTTTATCTTACTTGTCATGTGTTTGAATCAGGAAGAGCAACAATGCAAGTACCAGAAGGCAATTAATAAAATCAAGGCTCAAAAATGACGCACATCACAACAGGTACTGATGGTTACTCATCTATATTTTGCATGCTAATAGTTGAAATCCCGTACTTACTATAGGATCAACAAAAGGTACAATCACAGACTGCAAGTACTGCTGGTAAAAAAAGAAGTGTGGTAGATGCACCACTTGTGATGCAAATGTGACATTTATGGAGACATTTAGCAATTTGTGGCTTGGTAGAGTGAGCTTCTTCCTTTATGCAATTTAAGAACCATAAAGCTCTTCAATGGATGGAAGAGGAGCAGTGTTAACCCCCTAAGGATTTTGGTGCTCCACACCTGAGCCTGATCAAGAAATCAATGCATTCAATAATATATGAAGTACATTAGACTTCGCAAAAAGAACACAGAATATTTTAGTATCAAATCATGAAGGTTTCTTAAATTTGTTTGCAGAAGGCAAAACTCCAGTAAGCAGTAATATGTTATCAGACTGTGTATGCCTCAATTAATAGGCAATCAAGTTAGATCAACTCTTATGTAGCAGAGAATGAGCCAGCATCGGGTCCCCTCAAGAAGGAAAGACAATCGAAAAGTCAATCCTCTCTCTAAGAGAGAACTCTATAATCTTCTGTTCTGCACCAAAGATACACAAAACTCTAACAGTTTGCACCACTACACAAAATTCTCCAAAAGAGTGTCTAGTCAGGTAAAAGTGAAATGATACAATTATATACTCAATGGATTCTCAAGGTTTCTCGCAAAATAAGCTTCTCCTGTGTCCTTCAATCATACACTACAACTAACAAGATGAGGTACAAGGATTAGTCTGTATACTGCAGGTGTATATTAAATGTGCTATTCATTAAAACAAGATTTCACGATAATTTGAAAGAAAAGAAAACATTTATTGACATCGGAAAGCAGGAATAAGAACATGGTTTTCAACAGCATTTGAACTTCAACTTTACTAGAATTTAAATGTCCACTCACAAAGCAAAGATGGCATCCACCGTTAACTCATTTTGAAATTCAGGTCTACATTAGTTATTATAAAATCTAAACGTGAAAAAACAAATCTCCCTACAAATATCATTAGTGTAACTATGTGTTGATGTCATGTTATTGCAAAATATTTAATATATAAAAACTTTTCAGTAGTAACCCTGATGTTCAGACACTTAGATTTGTTATACAGAAGAACACAAAGGCTAACCAAGGTTAAGCACTTTAAAATCCGAATGTATCGTTGTAGAAAATAGGTGCTACAACTCCCAGCACCCGCCAAGGATAGGTGCCACTAATACAAAGAGTTTAAAAGAAAAAGGAGGTGCACTCAATAATTTGCGGTCTAAATTTATATCTAAATACTTTATGGGATAGGATTGCTTGAACCCTATTAAATAGTTCTGTTTTTATCATTTTTGGGTTTTCAGACCTAGACATTAACTACTGGACCACTTTACTTGATTTATAAAGTGGTTCCAAACACCGGCCTATTCCACTCCAAGATGGCCGCTCCTATTCTTTCCCACAATATAGTAGTTATTCCCATTTTCTCTCTCAACACTGGGGTGGACATTTGACATTTTCCATTTCCTTTTAGCATATGAATTACGCATTATAATAATGGATACATGATTACTTTATGTTATGTTATGTTATGTTATAGGAGCTTATAAAGCGCACTTCTACCCAAGGTGTCCTGGTGCTATACTTCTGACTCACTGGAGCAAAGGGTGCCTATACCGTGAATAACCATGTCTTCAGCCCCTTTCTAAAAGAAAGGAGCTCCGTGGCATTCCTGAGATGCGCCGCACAATAGGAAAAGCTATTGCCTCCCCAACTAGCTTTTTTTATTTGAGGCACACGAACAAGTCTTCCTTCGGTGGAGCGCAGCGCTCTACCGGATATACCATTTAAATCATCTGTTCAAAAATTCCGGGTCGCTGCCCCTCAGTGCTTCGAAAACCATGCACAATGCTTTGCATTGTGCTCGTCTTGTTACTGGCAGCCAGTGCAGTTGCCGTAGTCCATCTGAAGTTGAGGCAAACCTAGGAATGCCTGTTAGCAGTCTCGCCGCTGCATTTTTAACAAGCTGTAGTCTGTACAGGTGGTTTTTTTTTCAAATTCAAGTACAGACTGTTACAGTAATCGAGGCGTGACAAAATGAGGGCTGAGACTGCTGTCCTGAAACCATCTGCTGGAAGGAAAAATTTAATTTTAATTTAACTTTATGTCTTCCATCTATTGTTATTTTTGGTTATGTACTGATACATTTACCATCGCCCTTTACTTTGAATTGGCAAATTTCCCCTTGCCTTATTCTTATTTTTCTTTTTCCGATTTAACTCTGAATATTTTATTCAAAATAATTTTCAGTTATTATTTTCCACCATCGTCCATCTATAGTTATTTTCGGTAATATTATTCAATATTCAACGCTGGCCGTCTATACGCTTTCTTGTGCCCCTACAATATGGGCAACACATTTCCTTCGGTTCTGTTATCCTTGCACGTAGTTTGACATCCTATTATGAGTGACGTTTGCTTCGGGTTTGCCCTTTAAATAATGGCGCGAATTCATGTTGATAATACTTGCAGGTGACTATGCTGTTTCGTCAACTGTCCATTGCACTTTAAGTAAGTAATTGCTTTGTTTTACATTTCGGTATTAATTTCCCGAAGCGTTGCGTTGTGTACTTCTTTGCTCGCTTTTGCTATATATTACAATTTGGGTGGTGTTTCTATATGTTTTTCGCATTGTGCCCAAGGATATCGTAAACTGCATATGCGGTGTGGGAAGATGGGTCTATTAAACATTACCTGCTTGTGCACCTTATTTTAGCATTGTTTATATAGAATTCACTTCTCTGTGACCTTTTCAGATCATGCGCGCTTTTCGAAAATGGGGAGATATGCTTTTCAATTGACTCTTGCATGACGGCTTTTCAGGATATATCTTGGCTCACTCTTTTTTCTTTACAAGCGATCGTTTGAGGTACTTTGCTCAAACTTTTAAAAGTAATTCGAGTTATGCCCAGATATGATGTAATTTATCTGATGGCATAATGTGCAAGTTGACATCAGGGACTTTTCCTATTCCTCTTTTATTGTTCTTTTCTTTTATTTTTTGGTTTATGCCCTGCGTAATGATACGGATTTTTGGCAAATCTGATCCTCTTGATAGCATCAGTACCATTTATGTATTTTCACATATGGGTCATTACATAAATAATTTTATTTAGTATACTGTTTGTCAGGTTGTTTTGCGCCTCTTTTAAATATTTGCCCGACATAATGTTCAGTAAGTGCATCTACCCAACTTCTGTTGTATCACTTTGCTAGGTGGGTCGCATAATTTCCCTCTGCTTCTTTACTTTGGAGTTACCACAAGGATTGAAGTATTCTGTCCATCCTTGTTTGGATCTTTGAACCATGGGACAATATGTTAACACTTCGTAATCTTCATGTTTGACCAGGTGTCTATAGTAACTGCATTTTAAGGTGAGAACTTTCGGACACAATAAGATAATAAAACATTATTTTAGAATTGGTCACTTCATGATCATCTTAATATGGATCTCTATTCATTTTAGAAATGGATTCTGGACTTTATCTTTGCTAAAAATAAATATTAGAGGATTTATTCAATGCGGAATTTAAGATTGATTGTTATTACAATCACCTTACTATAAAAAAAATTCTAAGGTGAGATGCTTTCCTTTATGGAATATGTTTCCTGTGACAATGGTTTGTTACCTATGTACATATAATATTAGGTGCTTTCTATTGTCTATTACCTTTTAGAATCTTATAGCTTTCTTTAAGGAATACTTTTTTTCCTTCTCCTTTCTATCACTTTGATAACTATTACTTTCCTATTCTGATGCTCCTTCTCTATGTCTTTTTATGAATTATTCTATGAAAATTTGTATACATATCTGGTTATACAACCTCTTTTTCTTTGCTTTCTTTCATTTCTTTTCCTTACCTTTCCTTTGGCACTTTCCCACCGCAAGATAATTTAGCCAAAGAAAAGCTTTCCTTTCCACTCCCATTTGTCTTCCTCTTTTCTTTATACTTTAATATGTATATACATAACACTTTTTATACAATTTTTGGAAATTGTGAATGTCTGTTTGTAAATTTGTTGCAGAATATGTCCCTTTTAATAATTTCACATATTATGTAGTGTGGGTTGTCTATTGATGTTTATATATGTTGCATTTTTGTTTTCAATGTTAACATGTTGTCAATATATATATATTATATGTCTATTTACATTATGTTTTTGTGTAATTGTTTCAGCCCCGATGAAGTTCCTTGGCAGACAGGAACGAAACGCGTTGGCTGTGCTTCAATCTATATATACTGTTTTTTTAATAAAGAAGATCCTTTGGACATTACTGGCTCTCCTGAATAATTATTGAGTGCACCTCCTTTATCTTTGAAACTTAGATTTGTTAGGTGAGAATGTATTTCTTTTTTTTTTTTAGGTCCAGCCTGCGCCAGCGTGCAAGCGGTGCTCTGACGATGATCTGTAGTAGTACAATACAGCGAGGAGCCCCGCCCACCCCGCCAATATTTTTCATTGGCTTGTGTTTGTCCTCCGTAAATGCTGCCTTCTGATTCCTAAATACGCTTGTTAGTCCCTCCTTAGTACAGCTGTGTCGTCATTTGTAACCTCCAATGGCTACTGGCCCCTTTACTTGGTTGGTACATGGTACGTGTACTATTTTGTTTACTGAGTTTCTCCTACATTACGCAGGATGGCATGCTTTGCTTACATTCAGCAGGCCATGCCCGCTTTCATTTTCGAAGCCGCTGAGACAATGGCAGCTGCTTGTTTGTAATGCTATAGGTCTCGCATTTAAATGCAAGACCTATAGCACTGCAAATATTTTTATACTTTATCTCCGTGTGCCTTCTTTCCCCTACCCCTCCTCCTTCCCACAACAGTACATGTGCGCCTCCACCATCTCCTACAAGATCGCCGTAATCGCAGTTTTTTTTTCCTTCTTACATTTGTACATTTACATTAGGTGCGATCGCTGTTAAAAATATATATATATTTACACCTTTGTGAACAGTTTCCTGGGTGTATAGGGTCTTATACTCAACGCGGTGCATAAGTCTAAGCTGCCTTTCGAGATCTAAAGGTTAACATTTGCCAGCCGTGATTTCAGTGCCGAGCTCTGCATGCTCCGCCTCTGGCTCAGTCTCTGTTTCATTTACGCTGCCACACCACAATCGAGCAGAACAGAGACCCGTTCCAGAAGAAGAAAAAGCAGGTAAAATAAAAACTTGAATTAATTGTGTTAGTTATTTAGAAATAAAGATGCCTTTATTTTGTGGATGGGTGCGTTCTCATAAATAAAAATAGCACATTTCTAATGATCGCCCTACTCTGTTCCAAGAGGAGCAAGGGAGGTTTTTTTTTAGATTTTATTTTTGCGCAAACTCGACTGGAAGCCATTGGAGCACTTTACTTGAGCACCAGTGACATTTATTTTTGGGTAGGCATGGGGAGATTAAGTGATTTGTCCAGAATCACAGGATGTTGAGCCTACTCTGAAAGTCGAACCTCGTTCCGTCACTACAAAGTTGGCAGCTTTGACCCTTAGGCCACATCCTCTCTCCGTTGACCGTGACATTATTGTTATTGGAGTCTGCTAATAATATGGGTTTTTTAAAATTCAAGTTCCATCCAGGGTTGAATGATTATGGGCATGCCAGTGGTGATGAACAACGTAAGACAGTTTGAAGAAAAAGCCCACTAATTCCGTATCTACCAATGGTGCTGCAGGTGTAGTTTTGCTGGAGCACAGAGGTCTAGGGGCCCAGTCAATCCTGTTAAGTATTGTATTTACTATCTTTTCAGCCTTTATTGATATCGCGAACAAGTGGATAGCCCCACTTACATAGAATTCATAGTGCTCCATTTTTATAGATCTATTGTAGACCCAGGTTTCTTCTCTGCGTTATGGAACCTGTAGCCCTGCTCTTACTATGGATTTAACAGCTCTAAAATCTCAGAATGCAAAGAAAAAACAAACTGAACTCGATGGGCTACACACGAGTAAGGGAAAATATTGTGTAACGTTTAGTAATTTTGAAATTTGTGACCATCATACAAGTGCAACTTTATACAGTGGAAAGTTCCACAGTTTGCTGCATACACGATCGTAGACTGCCTATATTTCAAATAGAAAAATCTATCACATGCACTTAGCGACATACGACTTAATGATTTCAAGTCAAGTCAAGTCAAAAATTTGCTTTATTCGGTTAAAATTTAAAACCATCAAAGCACAATCCAATAATTCATGGTACGGGTAGATACAAAGAATTCACTAAAAGTATAATACAATACATTGGCATATAAACACAATAAAAGTATGTCAGTATAAAAGTGCTAATCAATTACTCATCCATAAAACCATTACTATTTCAACATTTCCATGCTTCACTGCTTAAAAAGATTAAATACATAATGGCTGGGGGATTGCTAATGATAATATTAAACCTTATTTCTACGCCTAATAGCCCCAGTGATGAAACTCGCCACCCCAAAGCATACCAATGGCGTCTCAAGCATTTGCAGGTAGACCAATGCAGGCCTCACTTAATGATTTGTGAATACTTTTAAACATGATGTGGGCGTTTTCTTTATACATGTACCTTTTTTTATGGGATTGCATGTTAACTGGGCATGGCCGCTAAATCAACTAAATGCCCCCGCATCCGTCATCAGTGTTTTTTTACCTGGAAGGCACAGGTTTGAATCCTGGCGTGTCCTCTCACTTTCAGTAAAATGGGTACCATAGAATTGGATAACAACGAACGTCTGTTATATTGTGCCAAGAGGCTCCACGAGGGTGTACATGTTTTTTTTTTTTTTACACAAATACACAGGTTCAGTTTAAATGTGCTGTCTTTTAGATGCATTGAAAAAACACACAACTGCCATCACAGATATCCACTTCACTCCAAAACACATAAGTAAAAAAAAAAATCATGACAATGCCAATAGCTCTAACTCTAAAATATGCGAGACCTACTGCATTGCAAATGCTTGTTTGATTTAGCCAGCAGACACTAGATTAATTGTGTGTACTTCTAAACCAGGTTTTCATTTTGTTAAACCTCCTGCAATTTTTTTAAATACATGTTTACCAGCTGCCACTTGGCTAAAGGTGAAGCAGATAAAAACTGTTTCCTTTCACATCTGGCTTCTTGATAAAGTCAAACAGAAACTTGCTCCAAGGGTTCGTGCACAGTCTTGCAGTCAGTGGTCATTTACCATATTTATAGAGAGCAACATCACAAAATAGACAACAAAAACAATACTTGCCAACTTTACAGGTGTGTTTGACTCAAGTCATACGTCAAGTTTGTCAAATAGTAATCTCAATCAGTGAACAATATCTGAGACCTCCATTGCTTACTTTATAAAGGAAATATCTCCATAAATGCATTACTCAGATTATGTACATTTCTAATAAGTCACACAAATAATTGTATATCTAGCACCATTTTTAGATATTAACCTAAACTGGTACATAAACGTTCTCCAGCTTTAACTATAAAATTATAACCTATAGATGTGTGGTTTGGTTTCTGTGCTGTTTGTGCCTCGTTGTCATTTTCATTTTTTGTATAGAGGCGTAATTGACTATTTCCCTTACAGAGTAAACGCTGCTTATTTCCCAGTCTAAGTTATTTACTTCGTAAGGGAAATTCTGTTTTAATCCATCATACACATTATGTACATAAAACATTAACCAATATGCACAGAGGTGTATACCAGATGTGTCTGTAAACTGAGGTCATAATTCAATAGAGACGTTTGTTCTTCCTTTATAAACCTGAATTTCATTTTACACTCTGTGTTGTGAGGTAAGAAATCACAGACTGTCAAGACCGCTGTATTATATTTACTTTGTAAAGAGAATATAATGTTTAATCCATTGGACATAAATGTTGTAAATTACAAGTTATGCAGACAGTTAAATACTGTACACTCAACTATAAGTGTTTTGGAGTTATTGTGTTAGGAATTTAGAGAAACTGGAAAAATGGCTTGCTATTCCATACTGTTGTGTATAAAGACCTTTTTTCCTAAGAAAAATCGTTACTTCCTCTCACACCTCTAGTGCACACAAGGAAAATTTTTTAAAAACTCTCATCCTTGCTGTATTTGCATGCATAGTGTTGGAAAACGATCTCAATTTAGAAATTATGGGGCAGATTTATAAACCCCTTGCGCTGCCAGTACATCACTTTTTGTGATGCACTAACAGCGCATTACACTGCCCCGTATTTACAAGGACAGGAAAAGCCACCCTGCGTGCCTTTTCCTGTCCTTATAAATACGGCCCCTCTTGGCTTTTCCTGTCCTTGTAAATACAGCCCCTTTTCACGCGTTCCATGGGTGTTACTGCAGGGGCGGCCTTAGGCATGTGCAAGCTGTGCACCTGCACAGGGCCGCCAAACCCCAACGGCCACCACGAGGAATCGGAATCTGACTCTTTCTTCCTGTCATTCATTTGTTCCCCTGTGAAATGGATGCAAAAAAGAAAAACACTTTTGCTGGAAATGCCGTTTTGACATTTTTCTATTCCAAAGTGCAGGAAAAAACAGAAAAGAACAGTTCCTCTGGATGGCCAAGTTAGTAGGGATCGCTATTAGCCAGCTGTTAAATCTGAACTGGGAGGGAAATTTAAATTTCAGATCTTGTTGCCCTCACACACCTGTTAGGGTGTCATGCTTCATCATTGGGCGCTCCTCATCGGACCGGCGCTGCAATGTCCAACGGGCCTGGTGGCATCTTTAGCGGAGATCTTCTGATCTGAGAACGCCATTATGTGAAGACCATGTGTGAAATTGTGGAGGACAGTGACTCCTAAATTATGTGGGGGCTCGAAAAAGCTAAAATAGACCCTGGCCCCTAAATGATTTTAATTAGGTTATGTAGGGCTGGGACTAAATAAAACCAGGGAGGCTACTCTTGTGATTCTAGGTATCAGGGTAGCCTATAGTTGACAGAGGTCAACATGTTTCGTGTCGTGAGTGCACATAACGGCGTTCTCAGATCAGAAGATCTCCGCTAAAGATGCCACCAGGCCCGTTGGACATTGCAGCGCCGGTCCGACGAGGAGCGCACAATGATGAAGCATGACACCCTAACAGGTGTGTGAGGGCAACAAGATCTGAAATTTAAATTTCCCTCCCAGTTCAGATTTAACAGCTGGCTAATAGCGATCCCTACTAACTTGGCCATCCAGAGGAACTGTTCTTTTCTGTTTTTTCCTACGTATACGCTAGGGAGCATCAGAACAGGACCTCTCTAAATAACCAGCTCTCCAGTCCCCCTTTTGATTATACGTTTATTCCAAAGTGCAGCCACGGAAATAAAAGGTTCAAAATATGAAAAATCAATAAATAAAGCAAGACGGAACGTTCTTAAAGTGCCCAGATCGGTTTTATTCAAACCCCAAAAACATTAGCGTCACTTTACTCAGTTTGCCAGTGAAGCGCTGTTTTTCCCCGGTGGGGAAGTGCGCCAAACCTGGAGGTACTGCGATACCTGGTTGATGGGTGGATTGGAAAACAAAATGTGTACGGCGGCTTTGTGTTCACGAATGTGGTCTTTTTAAACCATACTGCTTACGTTTTGTAAGCATATAACAGTGGACATTGAAATGGGTCCTTTCTGGGCCCTGTAGTTTTCAGGCAGAAGCACTCACTGATTTCTGAATAGTGAGTGTAAAAGTGTTAAGTTCACCATGTTGTTCCTGCTTACATTTCACAAGCTTTATTTAATCTTTCATTCCCAATGAGTGTTTTGCTTTTTCCAGGATGTTGTTACTTTTTCCTTTAGGGAGCATATTGCTCTTGCCAGTGCTTAATTTGAATTGAGTCGCATCCAGTTGTTTATAGCAGGTCAAATTGGATTGTAGTTGAAGGCAATGTGAATTTCTCTCAGTGGGGCAGTATGGTGTTCAGTGAGGGAGCGGATGTAGCACTGGGGGCAGAGCTGCCGAATTTAGAACTGAGGAACCAGGTTCAGCCTTCATGAGCAGTCCCCCAGACCACTCTCCTGAGGGAGCACATTCCCACGCTAGACCTTAGAAGACCCTGCAAATCCGGAAAAGCCCTGGTGTCTTAATACTAGCAGGTGGACCCTAGCAGTGGTGTGTGGGTTCACCTTGAAGGCTTGCCCACCACAATCCATACTGAAGTTCACCTCCAGTCTTGCTGGCAGGCCTAAGAAGTAGCAGACCCTAGAGCAACAGTGAGGTCACAGGACCACTGAGAAGAGCTGGCACTAGGGTGATGCGACCGGTGTGACCGCAACGGGTGCTGACTTTGAGTGGGGGCATTGTATATTATGGTTTTAAAAGCACTTGGTGCCTCCTTCCTGGCCTACAGCAATTTTCGGCAATAATAAAAATGTCATGATAACTCCGGTGAATAAACGTCTTACTGGAGCGAGATCGGAGTTTTGTCTAGTGGAAGTTTTGACCCATGGAAAGATAGCGCAAAGAGTTAATGTGCCTGCTGCTAAGAACATATACCATGCCCATCACAAAGTGCACATATTGTAAATAGGTCAGTGGGTTATTGCTTTTGACAGTAAGATCCTTTAGCTACTTGCAGTTTATAAGTTAAAATCCTAACAAAGAACAGTGAGCTATCAGCTTTCATTTTAGAGCTGCATACAAACTGCAAGTTATAAACTAGAGCTTTATGTTTTTTTCACTAAGCCTTTAATCATCCTAATGTTGCAAAAAGTGTTCATTTGGATAGAAATCAATAATGATTATTAAAGGGAACCTCCAATCATGGAATTAAGTTTTAAATTATGAGTTTGTGATTTTCCAGATCGATCACTATTAAACTATACTGCCTACTAATATGGTTGTCATATGACTCCTACACCTTGTAGTCCTTTGTCTGATGTAACATTTCCCATACAGTGATTTACACACGTAAAATTGATTGTCTCTGTGTATATTGCTGACAACAGAAAATCCATGGGTCAGAAACAAATGGCTTGTTCTTCCACTTTTAAGCATATTTGGGACATTCTGTGATTAGAAACATATCCCACTTTGTGAATTTATTTTAATATCAATAACTCATATTAATCGTTAAATAATCATGTGTATCCATTGGTTGAATTACATAACATAACAAGCTGTAAATGGTCAGTGAAATGCCAAACAAATATTAAAGATTGGGACGTTTTGCCAATCCTGGCCACACTTCTAACTCCGCCCACTGATCCAATCCTCAGGTTATTCCCGCCCTCTGATTCTCCGCCCACAGTTCCCCTACTTTTTTTTCCCCACTTCGACCACTGGATACAATACATATTCGTGGCGGCCCCTCGCAGGGATTTGGCGGCCTCCGGCTTCCACTAACTTGCAAACACCCTGACCGTCATCCCCCCCTTCCCGCACCTGTTTTCCTCGTTCCTGATTCGCGCCTTCCCCGCAACGGTCGCACGGTGCGCTCGCGGACGCCGCCATATTGCTCTGTCTGTCTGTCTGGTCTTCTATTGTCCATCCCCGGCTTGGGACGAAGCCTTTTACTGCTGAGCTGGTGGAGTCCGCGAGATCTGAGAGCCTCCGCGTCCGGCCGAGCCCTGTCACAAGCTCTTATCGGCGGTGACTGGATGCAGGTGAGACATCTGCCTTCCAGGCGGATGCAGCGGGCAACAGCTATGTGTGTTTCTGAATGCAGGGTTCCTTTACTCCCTGTATTTTTCTGGATGTGTCAGTGCTGTCTGTCATTTTGTCTTTCTTTTTGGGTCAGTAACGCTGCCTATTAGTGATTCTGTCTCTGTGGGGATAGAGTGATCTGCGCAGACTCAACCTCCTCAAACTGCTTCCCGCTTGCGGCGTGGCGTGTGTCATCAGTCTGCATTCTTTCTGGTGGTCGGACTCGGAACGTTACGACGCGTGCGGTGCCATCTAGCTGTCACACATTGCCAAACTGTGATAGGAAGGTGTGTCTCAGTGAGTCTTACAATTTTTTAAATACAAAGAAAAAAAACATTTTAGGTGAAAAAGGGAAAAAAGGGAAGCATGATAGGTTTTTGGTAAACAGTAGGTAAACATGAGTAGTGCGTCACGTGCTGAGGTTGCGGAAATTTGTTTCTTTTGCAGTTTTCCTGGTGTGCCTGGGTGAAAACGAACCATTATTTACTACATCGCTGCCCGCGTATCCAGAGGACACAGGTCCTGTCATGGCCCTGCAGCCGTCTGTGCCAGTCCCTCACGTCGTGTGTCATAATGCCCTCCTCCTCCTCCTCCTAAATGTTATCGTTCTGAGACGAATTCGGAAGGGTAGGAGCAGCCGCAGGTACTGGTCATCTAACGCCTTTTCTGGACGTTTTATTAAAACACCTTCCTGAGCTCCGCCCCACCCGGACCCCCTCTTCCGGGGCCCCCTACCTATGCTCCCTGCACAGGGCCACCATGAGCCTAGAGCCGCCCCTGGTTACTGTGGGTGTTCCCACGCAACACCCATGGAACCAGACACATTTCCAGATTTACGAGGATTTGTAAACCTGGAATTGCGCCAGTATGCTACGCCACCCTAGGGGTGGCGTAGCGAGGCACAACGAGGAGAAATGTTTTAATTTCTCCTAGTTTTTTTCCTCTTTCAATGCGTGCTGCCTTCTACAGCACGCGTTGAAAGAGGAAAATGTCTTTAGTGTCCCTTCCTGCACAAAAACAATCTCCCCATGACGCAGGCATCCTTGCACCATGGTGCAAGGGTGCCTGCGCCAGTGCATGGCAGCAGTTTGTGCACCAGAGCAGGGGAGAGCACAGGAATGCAACATATCCTTGTAAATATGTAGCATTCCTGTGCTCTGAAGGTGCCGTAGCATGGCGCAGCCAAAGGGCTTGCGGTGCCACGCTGCGGCACCTTCTTGTAAATCTGCCCCTATGTTTTTCATTTCTTTTTAATGTTCTTAAACAATTCTTCAATTATCAGGAAAAAAATGGGGAATATAATGCTCTTTCACACCGTTACTGCACTTCCATGCACATGTGCGTGGTTGGAAATTACGTTTTAACAACAAGATTTTTTTGTTGAGATTTTGTTGCCAGTTCCTAACCATAATCAAGAGTAGATCTCTGCTTCAGACAGGAGTTCAGACACTACATACTGACAAGAACTTGGTGAAAGCTTACCAGCCTGCTGGGATGCAGTCGTAGAAGACATGGTGAAAGACAGCCTCTTCCCTTTTACTGCAAGCAACTACAAGCCCACTGTATTTTGATTTTCATTCTGATCCAAAAAGCTCAGCAGGAGAATTGTTTTGTTTCACAATGGGAAAATTGAATGGTAATGACACAACAAAGAGTCTTTGGTGATGCAATTGTCCACCCACTTTCCATAGCCAATACAACTTTCTTATTTTTCATATAGACCTGACTAATCATTAGGGGCCATTTGTATGAAGCTGTTTTGCGATCGAAAACACTGCGAATAGCAAAAAAACAGCCTTTGCGATCACAAAACAGAGTCTCCCCATGTAAGAAGGGGATCTGTCGCGCAAATATGGGAATCGCAAATTTTGCGATTGCATTACTCTCACAGAGTGCACTGTTGAGCTTCCTCCACATTTTCCTTGATGCAATGGTACAGAGGCTGCATCACCACATCCAATTCCCCAGCACACAACAGGCACTAGATCAGACCAAACAGGAATTATAATAGATAGCCCAATTCCCCCACATAATTGACTGCATAGATGGGACCCATGTCGCACTATCCCCACCCTCACAGAATGAGTATGTGTTCAGGAACCGCAAGTCCCATCATTTCCTGAACATACAGCTAGTGTGCAATGCTAAACATATCATCACTGACATAGTTGCAAAATATCCAGGCAGCACTCACGACTCATTCATCTTTCGCCACAGTGGAATAAACCGCCGACTCACAGCTGGCGAGTTTCGTGAGGGCTACCTGCTAGGTAAATGTATGACTTCCAAACACACAATCAGTAAAGGCCAGGAGTATCTGGAAAGTGTGTAACATAATTCTTGTCACCCTGCAGGTGACAATGCATATGCTGTACGTGACTACATCCTGACTCCGTACCTGAATCCAGCCACTGCAGGGGAGTGGCGGTACAACAGCGCCCACAGAGCCACACACTGTACCATTGAGAGAGCATTTGGAATCCTTAAGAGCCTTTCCGCTGCCTCCATAAGAGTGGAGGAGCGCTGCAGTACAGCCCAGAGACATGCTGCAAAATCGGGGTCGCCTGTGCCATTCTACACAACATCGCTATCAAGAAAGGCACTCCAGTAGAGCTCACAGATACAGAGCCATCAGATGAGGAAGGACCAGCTCCACGTCGCAGAACAGCAGGTGGTGCCGGGGCGGCTGCTGGGCGTCAGAGACGAGATGAGATCACACAGAACTATTTCTAGGTGAGTAATGAGGACACAATGCTACAGATTGGTGCTAAACGGTGTTATTTATTTCCTTTGGTGCAGGAATATAACTGTCCCAACATGTTCGTGCCACAGTGCAAGGATGGCCATCATCCCCTCAGTCAAGATGCAATGTGTTGCTTCACACATTTTCACATGCCCCTGAAGTCACTTCACCTCCTGCGAGCACGGCCTGTTGCCCCTCGCTTAGGGTGCCCACTGCCCTCCATGGAGTCATCAGCTAGTCTCCCCTGCCGCGCACTCTGGTGTCTGTCCGCTGGAATTGGCGGAGTGAAGCTTCTCCTGCTAGACTGATCATCAGTGTCCAAGGTGCTCAGAGGTCCTATGCCACCTGTGGCAGATGCCCGCATCTGGTCCAAGGCATTTGTAACCTGCACCATGTCACATCCTGGCAGCAGTGGGCCATTTCATTCTGCATACTCACACACCGACGTGCCAGCAGGGACGTGGCAGTTGACAGGCGGTTAACAGCTCTGGTGTACAACTCCAGCCAGCTGTGGTCTCTCCCTGTGCCTGGCTGCCCGGTCTCTCCTTATCTCTATGCACAGTCCTTCCAGTGCACCTGTCATGCCCATTACACCATCCCACATCTCAGTGATGTTATTATTTTGTGCTGCGAACTGGCACTGGATTAACTTCATTGCCTTTGCTTGCAGGTGCTGAACTTTGAGCATGCTGCCTTCAAGGCTGGAGAAAACCGTGTCTTCGCCGACAGAAGCAGTGCTGGTGGACGACCGTGCCCTGCGCCTCGACCCACTCCCTTCACTGGGATGGACAGGGGACTGTGATGTGTGCTGACCTCCACGCTGGCTCTGGACTGTCTGGACTGTCTGTGCCTCTCCTGCTGTGTCTGTTGGCCCTGCCTCCGGCAGTGGTAATGGTTGTGCTATGAGGCGCCGTCTGCCATGGACAGGGATTTCTGGTCTGACTTCACCCTGCTCCCCCTGCCCTGCCTCGTCCTCAATTTTGGATGTGACCTCCCCTCCTGCAATAGATTTCTGTTTTTCAGGTGGTGCTGTGAATGTAAATGCATACATTAATTTTGTGTCCTGCCTTGCATTGGTAATGCAATACAGTTGACAATTTTTGAGTTACATGAGGACTATATGTCTGTTTTTTACCTTTCCTGGATGACTCTTCCCTATTCCACCTTGCTGTGTCTCACTGCAACAGGTATTGGTGCATGAGACTACATCTCCCATAATGCATTGCTGGGTGTGCTTGTTAACATATGCTGGAGTTGCAATCATGTTTGGTTTCTGGGGGTTTCCCGAGTGTGTGAGTGGGTTGGGGATGTATCAGGGGGGTTATGGCATGCATCTTACCTTGTCTGGGGTCTGGGGGTTTGGAGCTGTCCAGGTTAGCCATGCCACTCACACACTCGGGCTGAAGGGTGCCCTCCACCAACTCCTCCAGGGGTGTCAAATCACTTGCAGTGGAAGTCCCACCACCTGTCTTTTTTGCCTTGGCCAATCTTCCTGCCAACTCCTCCTTGGATCTTTGCCGCATGTCATACCACCTTTTCCTGAGGTCTTCAACAGTGCAGTGGGTGACGCCGATGGCATTGACTTTCTCTTGTATGTCAGTCCATATCTTTTTTTTTTGCGTGCCTCTGGGACACATAGGGATTTTTTCCCAAACAGGAGCTCATGACTGATGGACATTTCCTGGATGAGGACCTCCAGCTCCTTCTCTCTGAATTTCTGTTTCCTCTTTCTGATATTTTCCTCCTGCTGCTTCTATGCTCCCTGGGACTCCATTTCTCCCTCTCTCAGTTGCAGAGCCTCTCACTCAGCTTCTGGCAATTAGGTGCAGCATGGGCAGTCACACTTCCTGGTTGTGATGTCACCATTCTGCATCTGAATTGCCGATTCTCAGATTTGCGATTCCTTATTTGCGAATTTGCAAATAAGGAATCGCATAATAGGTATTCTCATAAATATTCTGCGAATTTTTGGGAATCACTAAAATTTTGCAATATTTTATTTACATCGGATTTTGCGATTCGCGAAAAATCGCATTTTGAGAATCGCAAAAATTGATTTTGATACATATGGCCCGAGATCTTTTCTTCCTTAAGTTTTTGCTGCCCTGTCGAACCCAAAATTTGCACATTTGCTAACATTTCGGACCATAGAAATGTTTACGGAACATGCCAACAGAACTTGTTTTTTCTTTCGTTAGAAAACGACTACTGACCACAGGTTAGGTTTTTTTCTTTGCTAACGTTTTGCTGTTAATGTCATACCCAGATCTGATACATATGGCAGCATGTGGTGCAACAAATAAGGAGATTTTCAAAAACATCAGGTGTATTTAATGTCCCTATAGAATTGCATAGAAATTGAGGACATTTTAAATGGGTGAATTCTAAAATAAAGGATTTTCTTTTTTTTTTACCCAAAACATTGGGAAATTCCAGCATAAATTTGGATGGTTGACACCTTGCCTTAGATGCTGCCAAACCTCTCAGAGACACTGTTGTGCTTTAAAAGCTCACATCGTTATGGCTTTAGTTGATATGGTATCTACTGTGAGTAAGGAGATTTTGGCATCACCTATTTACCATCCCTCATGATCAGAGTCAATAGATGTATGTAGAATTGGCAGACCATATTTTTCAGCAAGATTGATTAAATTATGTGGCAAATTGTAAATATGCAGCAGCAACATCAAAAATGGTTTGTTTCGGATTCCAAATCCATAAATTATGCAGCATAATGTGGCACATTCGGTAGCAACATAATTTCTTTGTTTTGTCATTTTAACATACATCAATGCTGTCTCAGTATTATTTCTGATTCATTAGTACAACTTCAATACCTGAATACTGCTATTAGCAGCTGAAATGTGAACAGTTAACCTTTACAAAGTGTTTGGTACTAGGCAGTCCTAGTTAAGGCGTATTATTTTAGTTACTTATCATTTGTTTGAGCTAGAAACAATATTTCTGGTTCAAATGTGAACATTTTGTATCAGAGGTGTAAAATGTGATAAGTGTATTAATTCCATAATTCTGTTGAACCGCCTTAGAATCGCTTATTTCAGGAGCCCAGACTGTATTGCAGGTCAAATCAAACAGATAAACTTTCTGTGTGCAAATGTTGTTATGAAAAAATATGAGATCTAACCAAACACATAGGTGGAACTCATGTTATCTTAAAAATGCCTTAATGGCTTTGCCAGCTAAATTTGAAAGCCTCAGAAGCAGACAACTCCCTGTGTCAAGTATTACATATTAAACTTGCCATTATGGTGCATTCAGCAATGCAGCTCGAGTTTGACTAGCTAACTTTAGTTAATAATTCCATACCTGCCAATATTGTGCTTAATTTGAGCCGGTGGTTTCCGGTGCTCGGCACCGGAACTTAATTGGTTTCCGGGGTTCAGCACCGGCACATGTCAATACCACACTTATGACAGTCTGCCACATGGTGGCACTGCTCAGCTAGTTTAGAGATGAGCAGAACAACGGTTGTTTATTAATACAATGTTCATTAAAAAAACGACTAATACCTGGTTCCCCCACCCATTTCTTTGGATTTTGGGACCTAGAATAATCTGATTTGTTGCACTTGCAGGAGAGAGAGATGGTTAG
The DNA here is from genome assembly GCF_964204655.1 of Triturus cristatus. Classification (NCBI taxonomy): domain Eukaryota; kingdom Metazoa; phylum Chordata; class Amphibia; order Caudata; family Salamandridae; genus Triturus; species Triturus cristatus. The sequence goes on from NC_140594.1 coordinate 779,724,313, forward strand.
TAGTTGTTTTGGTACCGTCATTGGAAGTGATGTCAGAGGCAATGGGTGGGCCAAGCTGCAGTGGCCTCCTGTTCAGGGCCCTGGCACTTATTATTATTCTAAAAATCAAGCACTATCATCATACTGACGATTTAGGCCCTCATTATGAGTTGATATAGTTCGTCCAGTGCAGTGAAAGATGCCAAGTTGCAATTATGAATCCTTGGGCCAGAAGGTACCGGTTCGGAAACCTCCAGATAGGCTTGGAGACAGCAGGCGTGTTACTTTAGCTCAGAGGGCAGAGCTGTGGGCTGATTCATTGCCCGGTCCCTATTTGCTTCATGCAGTAGTCTGTGGGGAGCAGACAGTGCTTCCCACAAATAGGCACAAGCGTGCACTGCAATCCCCATCCTGCACTAGAACCCCCACTGTCAGTTTCCACCTGCTCAGAGAGGGTGGAAAATGTTAGTGTCTTTTTGCCAAATTATTGGAAAACTGCCCGTAATAGTTGCAGGTAGCTCCGGGTCCAGGCATTTATTTCCCATGCCGGTGAACAATTTTGTAATGGCTGTCAACTGCTGTGGAGAAATGGACTAGCAATATAGGTTCCAATACCCTGGTATCGCCACACCCAATTACGGCCAACTCATAATGATGGCGTTAGTTGGGAGACTTTGTGTAAATGACACTGCGCTCACAGCTATAGTCTGTGTAGAATTTATAAAGGTGTGCCGTGCTCCAAGATATCACTCTCGGAATGTGAGTGTATACTAATTCAACCTGGCTGCATCCCCATTCAGTGGGGTATGACCCCCAATCACTGGCTTGCAAGTTCTCAATGGCTCTCAACAGTTCTTAGAATTTTCTCCAAGAATTTTTAAATAAATCAAAGTACTGCGTTTTTGTCAGAAGTTCATGGTATTGTTATATCACAACACCATATTTTTTAAGTCAAACGTTTGAACTGCATTTCCCAGAAAGCATTATCGATTTACATGCGTTTGTCCCAATGTATTTCGGCCGTGATGGCATTCATCAGGGGACGATCTATGAAGTAAATTGACTTGTTTCACTTTACAGGAAGGACCAGAGCATAATAGTGTTTAAAAACATCAAAAGGTCGGGGGTGCCCGCGAATGAAATGGTGAAAAGGATTCTCCTCCTGGTCTTAAAAAACATATTGGTGCCGCGTGTGAACCAACGATGTAACAATCATTTAAATCGTGTTAGAAAAGAAAGTGATCAGAAGGCTGTCAATCTGACTAGATATCATTCTACTGGAGTTGTGCGCTACATGCTTTTACTGTGCTCAAAAAGTGGGAGACGTTTCTAAAGTGATCGGAAGGCTGCCTGTCTGATTGCATACCGTGCGGCTGAGTTTGTGAGATACATGCTTCTACTAGTGTTCGCTAATGTCAATACACTTGAAAAGTGCACGAACAATTTTAATATGTCTGCATTGGTTAAAGGTTACTGTACGTGCTACGCAAATGCTTCTGATAACTCACTTGTAAACGAACGCTGTGATTTCACCACAAATCGCACAGAGGAGCAAAACATTTAACAACTATTATATTTATCAAAAAAAGAGATACACCAAAGGTTACACGCAAGCACCATGATAAAATACCATTGAGTGCAAAGAATACCGAGGGGACTAAGAATCCCCCTTAAACCATCTCTATGTAAAAATGTACAAACAAAAATTCAAGGACCGTTGGTTCGCTATATTGAAAAAGTGTTCACTGGATTTAATTTTGTTAATAATTGAGGAGCCATCAAATATACTGGAGGAACTTACAAAGGTGATATCTACCATCAAAACAGAACTTGACAATTCCATGCCAGCAGAAGAGTGGGCAAAAACTCTGGAAGACATCAATAACCAACTACAGCGACATACTCAAGAAGTGAACGAAAGAAAAATCCCCAATTACCGCAGGGATACGATTGACTATAAGTTGGGGGAGGTGTACACTTGGGCCGATATATATGCCAAGCGCAGGCAAAACAAACCGTATTCCCAAAACACAGATACACATTCATCTGAGAGTGACACTTCAAGTCAACCAATGAATACACAAACCCCAACCACATCTATGACGTTATCTAACCCACCCACAACAGTAGGAGCGTCTATTTTAGAGGTAGGCTCAGCAGATCAGGACGACCCAGGCGGAGCAAAAGAAAAAAGCAAAGAAAAGGAGAAAGCGCAACCGTATACACGCATGACCACGGCGAAGAAAGACAAGGGCAAGAAAGGGGGACACTAGATAATCTAGTCATAAACATTTCAGATTATCATTTTTCTGAATTGAAATTAAAAACACTACAAAAGGGAACATCATTCGTACCCCCGACCCATACCAATGGTTTAGAATTAGAGATCAGCTTTTTCAAATTCATGAGGAAACTGAGATAGCGGCACTTTTTGGAAAATGTAATCATTGACTGTACGGCTTCAGAAGAAGATCCCTTGAAGGGATTGAAAGTGAAAAGCACCTATATGGCTCACACAAGCCACAAAAGCCTTGACATGTTTGAATTTCTCGTCAAACAAGACATGTTGAAATTAAACTTCCAGAGAAAACCCAAACGAAATAATCTCACAGAGAAAGAATATGGGATTCTAAAATCCAAAGCACAGAATTCAACCATCACGTGTCAAAAAGCCGATAAAGGGGGAGCGCTAGTGGTCTTACATACTAGTCATTACAACACAGAGGTGGAAACCCATCTATTGAATCAAGACACATATATAAAGCTTGATACAAATCCCTCACAACAGTGCCTAGAGGTGCTAAAATCAATAGTTCACAGAGCCCATGACCAAGGAATTATTAATGAAAAGACAAAAAAATTCTTGATACAACCGAATCCAAAAAGTCCCACAATATATATGTTACCAAAAATACTCAAAGACCCTTTAAGACCTCTATTTCGTCCAATAGTGTCTACACGAGGAAGCTTACATGAGCCGATAGGCAAGTTCTTAGACAGGTACCTGCAACCAAGCGTTGCAAAAATGAGTATATTTATAAAAGACATAACAGACTTTTTGAACAAACTGAACCAGATCAACATCAATGAAGATGAATCAATACTATTGTGTACTATAGATGTCAAATCATTGTACACTTCAATTCCACACCAACTGGGAATAGAAGCTGCGGAATACACACTGCTACATACTGACTACGAAGAAGAATTAAAGTTATTTTTGATGGAGCTCTTATTCTTCACTTTACTGCATACAGAAGGCACTAAGAATCATGGGCAACGTAGTTTAGACTCTCGTGTCGGTATATTGTACACCTTCCAATTGTATTTACGAGTCCATATCGTTGGTTTGCTTAAACTGGCCAACCCTGACAGGTAGGTGTATAATGTACAAGGTGACCCGCTTCCAGTTGCAAACTGAGGAACAGGCAGCGTTCACTTGATTACTTGTATAATCAGCTGGTTAATGTGTAACATTTCCATAAAGTCACTGTCCATCATGTGATCAGTAGAAGTGCAAAGAGAGATCACTGCAATCTTCTTCTCCTTTTGTCTTTTCTCTGTCCTGAGCGGTCCTGCCCACTGGAATCTCCCTGCTGTACATATCCTCTGAGCCATTTAGTGTCATGTAAAGAAAAATTCCCTCGGGGAAGGTGGGTTTTAGGGAGAAAGGATAATATCATCACTTTATAGGCAATAGGAAAAAAACATGTCTCCTGAACTCCATGATAAGCTGCACTGAAACTTATTTGTTCCTTCTGCCTGCTTAGTTCTCATCTTCCATGCTCTTTTCTACCCAGTAGTCAGCAATCCCCTCTCAGTCAGATGGATGCCTGGAGGGACATGCCACCAGAAAGCCATAAAAACAGCACTAACAAGGTCTGTGGAGTGTGGGAAGGCAGCATCAGGGGAGGTAGTTAAGAATAAAGCAGAACATTTGGGGAGTGTAAATATGAGTGCAACAGCAATTAAAGGAGCTGAGAACTCCCATCTAAAACTCTTACGTCCACAATCACATCAAATATCGACCAAACTAACACCCAAGGTGCTTATAGGTTCCTACATTGCTGCCCATGGCTCTATTTATGAAGGTCCACCACACACCACATCTAAGCATTGGGCACCAGCCACAGATGCCAAGAAGAATCATGAACCAAGCTAGTGGCAAGAGTCAAGTTGAACAGAAGATGGTGCCTAGATTTATTGTGCCACTAAACACCCTCCCTTCAAGGAGATTTCAGCTATGGCTATGACCCATAGGATAATATAGGGATTGGAACTCAGTAAGGGGAAGTTGAAAAAACAAAAACGTCGTTTTCCAAAGAGCAAGCTTATAGCGATCTTTGGGAATGGTTAGAGGAGAATAAGACAGCAGATTGAATAGAGAATACAAAAGCTAGAGGATCTGCCAAAGGATATATTTGCCTCATGTAAACAAGTTCTATATTAGTATGGAGATGCTGACAATATAAGAATGAACAATTTTCATGGTCTAAGGGATGTGAATTGTGATAAAATAACAAGGGACAACTTTAATGAGCCTTCCTTTAGAATCAGACAGGATAGACAGAGGCATGTGAATCTAATGTGTGTAAAGTCCACATAAGGTTGTATGACATAATTTCGACAGACAGAAAATCGACCTACAAATATATCACAACAAAAATATCGATGTCAAGAATATCGACATCCTATCTACAACATGGTAAGTACAAAAATATCGAAAATTAAATATCGATGTCAAAAATATCGTTATTAAAAATATCGTTTTTCTTTTACTTTAAAAATATATGTAAAATAAACCAAATTATACTTAGAAATTAAATAAACATAATTAAATATATTGTATAATATTTAAAATGTATAATTAATATATATAATTTAATAAAACATGAATTAAACATATACATATAATATATAATATATATACTTACTTAATAATTAGTTTTAATAATAATTTCTGTAACGTATAAATTATTAAATGTTTTTAAAAATTACCAATACATATATACACATAAAACAATAACATTAATAAATATTTAATAATTACATATAGCAAATAATAATCAATATTTTTAATGTGAATAATTTTTTTTATTAATGATATATTACAATAGCTAAAATAATACAAAACATATTAAATATCAGACACAATAAAACTACTAGTCCAACTCCAACAAAAACAACAGTAAGGAAAATGTTGGATAGCGTAGGGGTAAAAATTACTATTCCAACTCCAAAGAGTGCAACAGTAGGGAAAGCGTTGGATAGCGTAGGGGTAAAAATGACTATTCCAACTCCAGAGAGTGCAATAGTAGGGAAAGCGTTGGATAGCGTAAGGGTAAAAATTACTATTCCAACTCCAGAGAGTGCAATAGTAGGGAAAGCGTTGGATAGCGTAGGGGTAAAAATTACTATTCCAACTCCAGAGAGTGCAACAGTAGGGAAAGTGTTGGATAGCGTAGGGAAAAAAATTACTATTCCAACTACAGAGAATGCAACAGTAGGGAAACCACTGGATAGCATAGTGGTAAAAATTATTATTCCCACTCCAGTGAGTCCAACAGTAGGGAAAGCGTTGGATAGCGTAGGGGTAAAAATTACTATTCCCACTCCAGAGAGTGCAACAGTAGTGAAAACGCTGGATAGCTTAGGAGTAAAAATTACTATTCCCACTCCAATGAGTGCAACAGTAGGGAAAACATTGCATAGCGTAGGGGTAAAAATTACTATTCCCACACCAGAGAGTGCAACAGCAGTGAAAACGCTGGATAGCGTAGGGGTACACATTACTATTCCCACTCCAGTAAGTGAAACAGTAGGGAAAGCGCTGGATAGCGTAGGGGTAAAAATTACTATTCCAACTCCAAAGAGTGCAACAGTAGGGAAAGCGTTGGATAGCGTAGGGGTAAAAATTACTATTCCAACTCCAGAGAGTGCAATAGTAGGGAAAGCGTTGGATAGCGTAGGGGTAAAAATTACTATTCCCACTCCAGAGAGTGCAACAGCAGTGAAAACGCTGGATAGCGTAGGGGTACAAATTACTATTCCAACTCCAAAGAGTGCAACAGTAGGGAAAGCGTTGGATAGCGTAGGGGTAAAAATTACTATTCCAACTCCAGAGAGTGCAATAGTAGGGAAAGCATTGGATAGCGTAGGGGTAAAAATTACTATTCCCACTCCAGAGAGTGCAACAGTAGTGAAAACGCTGGATAGCGTAGGGGTAAAAATTACTATTCCCACTCCAGTGAGTGCAACAGTAGGGAAACTGTTGGATAGCGTAGGGGTACAAATTACTATTCCAACTCCAGAGAGTGCAACAGTAGGGAAAGTGTTGGATAGCGTAGGGGTACAAATTACTATTCCAACTCCAGAGAGTGCAACAGTAGTGAAAACGCTGGATAGCGTAGGGGTACAAATTACTATTCCCACTCCAGTAAGTGAAACAGTAGGGAAAGCGCTGGATAGCGCAGGGGTAAAAATTACTATTCCAACTCCAGAGAGTGCAACAGTAGGAAAAGCGCTGGATAGCGTAGGGGTAAAAATTACTATTCCCACTCCAGATACTAAAACAGTTGGGAAAGCACTGGATAGCATAGGGATTCTATAAACATAATAACCAATTAAATAATTAGTTATAAAAAAATAGCATATTAATAATTAATTTACAAAATAATTATTATTAAATACCAATTATTTAAAATAAATATTTATATAAATAACTTTAAATTACATCCCACACTATTCCCCCTTTAACACACAACACACTACACATACAAAATACACAATACTTTTAAATATCAGTTTATCTATTATTTACAATTAATAATAGATTCTTTATAATTAATATACTTATTATTTACTAATTTATACATATTAACTACCAAATTACAATTATTCACCAATTAATTCTTAATTAACAATACATTAATTAGCAATAACAACAAATAACATGAAATAATAAATTATTTATATTTACTATATTTAACGTACTAATAGCAGTTAATTACCAATTAATAATTAATTAACAATTAATTATTATTAATTACAAATAAATAAAAATTATCAGTAATTATTTGAATTTAATTACATCCCACCCTATTCCCCTATAAACCCACAACCCACTACACATAAAAATTCACATAATTAATTTAATCATCAATTAATCACTTAATAAAATTAAATCACCAATTAATTAGTAATTAGTAATTAATTATTTAACAATACCAATAAATAAATATTAATATTAAACTAATTATAACTTATATAATTAACCAATTAATAAAATTAATTTACAATTAATAATTAATTAACAATTAATTAATCAATTAATATATTTAATTTACAATTAGTAATTAATTAACAATTAATTAATCATAAATACCAATTACACAATACATATTAATTAATTAATTATAATTAAATTACTTCCCACCCTATTCCCCTATAAACCCACAACCCGCTCTGATACTAAAACGCTAAATTATATTTTAAATAATTAATAATCTCTAAACATTTATTTTTAAATGCATTGAAATGCATTACAATAATCTTTAACATACAAATAAAATACATATTAAAATACATTACACTAAGAAAATATCGATATTATTGACATCGAAATTTTTGATTACGATATTACTTACATCTATATTAATGACTTCGATATTATTAACTTCGATAATACTTACCTTGGGGTCGATATTCTGTCCATCGATATTCTTGACTTCGATATTCTTTACCTACTATATTAACAACTCGATATACTTGTAGGTCGAAATTTAAAACTCAATATTTAGACTAACCACCTCCACATAAGTGAGAGAAATGATACATACAGCACAAACACCTGAAGTTTTTTTGGGAAGAAGTGTATTGTGCCTCCAACTAAGTCAGGACTAAACTAGACTGTCAGAGCGCAGAGAAAAGGAAAAATAAATGGGGAGTCCCGTACCGCCAAACCTGTAGTCAGGCTACCTGCCAACCAGATTTCAAGTTTCCTCATGTCTGGCGGGTTGTTTTTGGAGTTCCCACGGTGGTGCCTCTGATAATGGGCACTGCAATGGGAATGCAAAAAACAGTTCCTGCATGACATGGACTGTAAAGTGCATGCTGTGCAGGAACGGTGATGCATGCACACAGGGGGGTACATGTAGTGCACCCCCACCATGAACCCCAGGGCCCAGAGGCACAAGGAGGCCCTGTAGGGCCTCCTTTGTTTCCTCTCCGCCACGGTTTTCCTGAAGGAGGAACCACCATGAAAACCATGGCAGACAGGAAACTCATAATATGCTTGGTGGGACCGCGGCATTCCCGCCAAGCATATTGCTGCAACTACACCACCGTTCCACCACCAGGGAACGGTGATTCCATGGCAGCATCTATACTGCTCGACCGCCAGCACCACTCCTCTGTGAGACTGGCGATCCTCAGACTGCCAGACTCGCAAACACGGCCTTAGTGATATCCCGATGAATATCAGTGAAGAGGAGCACACTGCGAGACACAGGAACATGCCCAACAACCCAGATCATTGACTAAAGATAACAAAAAAATTACAAAGCTTCATCAAATAATGTGGACAAACACAAACCTAGAAATCCAAAATACACTCTGAAAATGTTTTGTTTAGCATGGATAGAGTGGAATATTTGTCCCAGAATAGAAGGAACACTAAATCTCAGAACTGTTCTTGGTGCATCAATTAAGGAGTTTTCCAAGCACAATAATGGTATTGCTGAGTGGTGAAGGGACTATGTTCTCCCGGCTGCAGATGCAGTATCATGTTTCCCGGTTAAGTCTAGTAGGAAACGTTGCCATTTTTACATGTACACAGATCTTTCCTAAAGTTGCTTTCACTTTTTCACATCGACTTTTGACACATATTTACATTCATGACACTTTGGTTTAGTTTCCTGTAAACACCGACCTTGTTTACATGACTCAAATTCTCAAGAACACTATCATATTGCCTTGGCATTGTGTACAGGGCCTACACATACGTTGGGCAAATGTGTTTGTTATTTACGTCCATATGGCGACACAGCTATCTGTAGAATACAAACAATGGCAGCCTAATCACAATCTCGGTCCAAGGCAAGGATGCCTTTTCTATATATAAACATCCATTTTCAGGTATAATCAGAGGAGGCACTTCTGCTGACTTCGAGAGGTCCTTACATGTTGAAGCTTTTGCCCAGCAGCTGACTGACATCTCCGTGAAGTGTGTCTAGTCCGTTACCAAGACAGGGTCCTTCATTCTTACCCACTGGGAAGTGGGGTTGGATCATCCAGTAGAGGGTTTCTTGGCAGAACATACACATACACCCTAGACACTTAAATTAGGATTTTGCATAGTAGGAGTACGCCGAATTGTTATATTAGTTTATATGGTTGAAAATATACATTGTTTCACCACAATCGTGCAACTTTGTGTCCTGTTCACTGTCCTGATGCTTATCATAACTATCAACTGCTTTCGTCTATTGATCAATGCAGCACCTATATTCGATACAAGAATCACTTTGGTTCAATAAACATTAAAAACGCCCCTTTGTGTATTCATTGTATATTTCTCTAAGTAAATGAGAGCACGAGTGTATGAGTGAAAGGTTCTAGGTCTGGTCTGTCAACAGTCAACACGGTTCCTGAGGGAAAAGGGTTGTCATGTTTAGTGGCTGCCAGAACTGTTTGCTCCCAGTCTATGTTAGGGGGGCTTATGGTGGTACTGTGAGCTTGAAGGTCCAAGGAACAACATGCTCTGTGGGGCTGCACAGAATCATTCTGGCACTATCCTAAAGTTTATGTCGACCACAAATACGCACTTCCTACTGATTAGTGGACACAACACAACAGCAGCTGCCTTGTCCCTTCAGATTACCTTGACCTTGAGCTCCTCCTTCATCTGTTCAAGAGCCAAACTCCCAATGATCCATATTTCTTTCTTAGTTATATTTTAGTAAATCACCCACCAATCCCTAAATTTGCTATGCCTTGAAATGCAACATCATCACTGTGAAGCACAGGCGTAATTCTTTAACTGGTGTACTTTCCACTATGACTTTCCACAGTCTCCTTTTCTACACTACTGCAAATTGCTTCTAAAATATTGCATTCTTTGCTCTTCAATATGGCCAGAAAGGAAACAAGTCTGCTTTCTACTGGCTAGCTTTTAATCAACATTTTCTAGGATTTTACTTCAACATCCTTACTCTAGCTTCCTCTTCATCCACATCTTATCAGGTTAAGCAGTGTCATAAATGTCTTTAATTCAGTCATCATTCTTCAGTTTGTGGAGTCTTTCAGTAAGTTAACTTTGGGGACCATCATGAGTTCAGGTGTCCCCACTGCAAGAATGTGCTTGCTTTTTCCTTTGCTTTGTCCCCCCTTTCTTCTCTTCTTCTTGCTTAGAATATCCGTAATTTTTCACTAGTTAAGAAACACGAGTAGAGAAACCTATATAAGAAAGTCACTCAACTACCCTGGTGCCTATAGGTTTACTTTAATACGGTATATTCTATATTTTCATTATGAATTCCATTTGGCTTCTTGTACCTGTGCGCTCTGCTGAGTCTGGTTTGTGTAACATAAAACAGCAAACAAATAGCTGCCCTTCTTGCTGTTAGAGAGATGCCCTGATAGGGCAGAGTTCATAAGTGCACACCAGGAGCCGTATTACCAGAGTGCCCCATGGGCACAACGAGTGTTTGCGGCCGCTTTGCAAGCCCCGGTGGCACTTTGGTATTACAGAAGGGGCCTCAGACACTTGTGGATCCCGTTCTGTAATTCAGATAGCACTGGCACACATAAAGTGCAGCAGTAGCAGCAGAGAGCATTCCCTCATTTGCATGAGGGCATGACCCATCCAATGAGGGAATTATTTTCCCCCGCACCTGTGCCGTATTACAGACGCAGCTGCAGAGCCAAAGAAGCTGTCAGTAGGCACACTGTTAGTGCGCCCCCTGATGGTAGCCCTCTGGAAGGGGGTAAGGGAGTCACATGGACCCCTCAGACATCCCTTTGCAGACAGGTGCAGTCACACACTGCATCTGTCTGCAATGGGATCTCTGATTCCCCTTCAAAGTGCAGGCGGGTTGCCGCCTGCACTGTTAAACTTGGAATGGCTGCTTCAAAGTCGCTCCGTTTTTCACCTGAATGCACTGCCCCCAGGACAACGCGCATTCATGCCTGCCCTGAGGGCAGCGCATTCTCTAAAATGCGGTACATTTTCCTGGTTAGCGCTGGGTGCATCTTTTGATATGTGCACCCAGTGCTAACTAGGTAAGGGCTCTGTATACGTAATACGGCCCAAGGAGTGAGCTATTGTAATAGAAGATCCAGTGTAGGCTAATGAGGTAGAAATATGAATTTGTGATTCTTCAAAGAGATGGTCCCTACATGCTGTAGCTTTTGTCCAGCAGCTGACTGACATCTCCGTGAGGCTCATTTAAATGAGCCTTCCACTCTTCAAACAAGAGCCACCCAAAAGGTTGTTCCTTCCGGTGTATTTCAGACCATCTCTGTTGACAGTAGCGCATAAGATCTCCTTTACATGCAAAATCAGGTTCAAGAACATGAAAGAGATCCTTGACAGTGGTACAAAAAGCGTGCAAGTCAGGCAACAGTGTCCATGGTAGTACTACGCTTGTTTAGGGTTCTGTGTAAGAGGGTAAGGGGGAAGATTGTAAGACACTTAGAACATTCTACTGCAGGCAAAGCTGTATTCTTTTAGCACTAGACATTTCCTCCAGGCACAGCAATGCATTTGTCCTTCGGAGCATAATTGCAAAAGTGTTGGTAGCTTGCAAACTTTCAGAATTGTTTCACCAGCTGGTTTCTCCAGAAGAGTTTTGTTCTGACAGGTGAACCGACATTATGTCCATCTACAGGAATCAGATTGCGAGATGTGAAGTTATTTATAAGTTCACCTCTGTATACTACCCACAGACCAATGAGAGAGAGGGTGTGGTCTCATGACTAGAGCTGCTGACTTTGGAGCTGGGGAACCAGGTTCGAGCCTCAGTGTCGGGTCAACATCCCGTGATTCTGGGCAAATCACTTAATCTCCCCGGGCCTATCAAAAAATAATGTGTCCTTGTTTAACGTAACTGGTGCCCATGTAAAGCGCTCCAGTACCTTCGGGTCGAGTTCGCTCTATATAAGTCTGCAAAAACAAAATTAGCTGGATAAGTGCACCCCCAAAAAAAGTGATGGTTAGGCCTTTGAAAGAAGATGACTGAGCCCACACAGAAAGCCTAGAAAAGATTCCAGGCTGTCCAGGAACTCATTTTGAAGTTGTACAACAAAAAGAGCATTCTAAGAGTAACAGGAAGGCCAAGAAGTTCATGCTAAGGAATTCCAAATAGTGTGCTTTTAAGCATCTGTGAACTAAAATAGCTCATCAATGTCAGTTGATCAACACCAGGTCCAACAGAGTGACTTGGCCACTGATTGATCTGAATAGACTCAAGAAGTAGCACCAGTGAATGGAGATGGCTGCCATCCACCTGATCACAGCCAAGGACAGAGTGGATTGAGATGGCTGCCACCCACCTCATCACAGCCAAGGACAGAGTGGATGGAGATGGCCGCCATCCACCTCATCACAGCCAAGGACAGAGTGGATGGAGATGGCCGCCATCCACCTCATCACAGCCAAGGACAGAGTGGATGGAGATGGCCGCCATCCACCTCATCACAGCCAAGGACAGAGTGGATGGAGATGGCCGCCATCCACCTCATCACAGCCAAGGACAGAGTGGATTGAGATGGCCGCCACCCACCTCATCACAGCCAAGGACAGAGTGGATGGAGATGGCCGCCATCCACCTCATCACAGCCAAGGACAGAGTGGATGGAGATGGCCGCCATCCACCTCATCACAGCCAAGGACAGAGTGGATGGAGATGGCCGCCATCCACCTCATCACAGCCAAGGACAGAGTGGATGGAGATGGCCGCCATCCACCTCATCACAGCCAAGGACAGAGTGGATGGAGATGGCTGCCATCCACCTCATCACAGCCAAGGACAGAGTGGTCAAAATGCAATTCTCTAACTTGCTATCTGACACAAGGTGATCACTATTTGCCAGTAAGAGCCAAAAATAAGCGCAAAATGTTTTGCATTCGACTCAAACTCCTCCCTTTCCCCTCCTTGGTAAGTATGACTTCCTCTATCAATCCTTGCCAAAGTTAGCGAGCTGAACCAGCGACTGCAAATATGTGTCACGTGTAAGAACTATGTAAATTGGTTAGGGTTTGGCAATTCAATCAGCAAGTATTAATGCTTAGCTTTATCAATGGAGTTACTTGCACGCAAAGTCCTTTACCTTTTTTTGAAAACTGAAAGAGCATTTATAAGGAAAACTAAAGGAAATTGAACTAACAATTCTTGTGAAAAAGCGAGAAAGATAAAGTTAACTTTTCAGGAGGTGACAGTGGTTTGACTTAGGGCCCGAGACCTATGAATGTTGGTGTAGAACAAAGTTGTCATTGTATGGTCTCTAAGCAATAAGCCCTGGTGACTTTTTATTACACCTGCAAAATAATTAGAATGAGCAAAATTCTGCGAGATGTTCACATCTGCAATATTTTCTGTTTCTTTTGGCCGCAACAGACTGGTTTAAGTTGGAAATGTTTGAAGAGTACAGTAACACATGTCCCAGAAACATGTTCTCCTCGTACCAGTCTCATACCAGCATCTTTTGGCTTTTGAAATTAAGGCATGCATGCCATCATGTTAAATGTTTTCGTAAAACACCAGCAACCAATTTTTTGAATATATGTTTCGAGATTTTGAATACCCCTCTATATCCCAAATACATCCTTGTGAATCAGCAATCAGGTATCAAGGGAATTATTTGGTGATCGATGAAAGAAAATTCGTATTTATGAGGCCAGAAAGTCAGCCTGGATACTCCATTTGGAAATGGTAACATGCATGTGTAATATGGAAGGCTACATTGAAGCTGGACAATGGCTTATAAAACCTAAAGAGAGTTTGCTAAATAAACAGGGAAACTGATGGGGATACATTAGCACTCTTGGAAGTGAAGCACATTCACTGTCTAATCGCAAAAAGTATTGTCAGACTGCGTATAAGTGGTTAATCTAGTATAACTGAAAGAGCTAGATACTTCCCGATTTGATGATTTGGGCCACACTGTGAACCAAAGATGGAAGATTAGGGCAGGAATAAAGGTTTATGACCCACTAGAAATATTCCTTGTGCCATAACTTTGAGGTTTTATCATCCCTGGCAGGGTGTTGTTTTAATAACAACATTTTATTATTTTCAACATGCAGCAGTAGCATCCACCAACATGAGGGAACAGTGGCTCAGCTGGATCACAGACCAGAATATCAGTAGCTGTAAATAACAATAGCCTCACTATGATAATCCATGATATGTCCACCACACTCACCCCAAAGCTTAGCATGTTTTTGGGGGCAGCCCCTTGCTTCATAAGTTGGCTTCTCCTGGTGAGCATACCAGTCGACTCCACTCTCCCAGATAGCCAACAAAGGGGTTTCTGTTTTCTTCCAGGTGATGGCAATGTCCTGTTTAGTCACCAAGGAGGCCACTCTTATGAAAGTTCTTTCAGACCCCGGCCCCCCAGTTTCCCCCAGGAGACCCAACAGGGCCATCCGCGGACCAAAATCAACATGGCAACCCAGCACCACAGAGATCTTCCACCCCACCCCAAAAGTCAATCAAAGCCAGGCAGGATCAAACCATATGGAAAAAGTCAGAGACATGGAGGGCGCATCTCGCACACACGGCCTGGGCAGCAAGACCCATCCGCTCCAGTCATAGGGGGGGTCAGATATGTCACGTGGAGGTAGTTGATTTGAACTACCCAAAGTCGTGAGGAGGTCGACAACTCTCCTGAGGCCAAGAACACCTCACTCCAGTCATTGTCATCCAACTCACCCACCCGGTTCTCACAACTGTGCCTCAGAAGGAGGAAGGGGTCAGGTGCAGTGACCTTGAGGCCGCGCTAAAGGACGGAGATGGCTGCCTTGCCCAATCTTTCCATCAACAGTTTAGCCTCAAGAGGATTGAATTCTGGGATTTGGGTATTCACTGAGATGTAAAACATTCAGGGCATGATGCAGTTAAATAGGTCATGCAAAAACTGCATGTGGGAGAGGCAGTACTGGTTCATCAGTTTCTGAAATGACATCAGTGTCCCCCCTGGTGAACATCCTTCAGAAAAGTATCCCTATTTCGTCCCACTGGGTTAACCCCTGAAGACCCGAAACATACTAGAGCGAAGTCCAGAGAAGTCCCAAATAGCTGGTACTATCTTGTTGGAGACATCACGGGCCGCCAGCCAATAGATCCGTTTACAGGACTTATTCCCATATTCAAAAACCTCTTAGATTTATGCTCTCCAGCACTGGATTGCCTCCTCCAGGGAAATCTGCTGCAACTTGGATCTCGCCATCGCCAGTTGGTGCTCGGAAGCTCCTGGGGCCCAATGACAAGCCTGCCACTCCAAGTCAATTATTCAAACTAAACTTCAACTCTGTCACCTGCACCAGCTGGCTCAACTCTTTTCTCCACACAAAACCCTTAATTAGACCCCTCAAAGTAAGTTTGATCACTGCCCACAAGATCCTAGCAGAAGACACTGAGCAAAAGTTAATTTTAAAGAAGGCCTGAAGTTCCTCTTCCACAAAATCGGCACACTGTTGATTCATCAGATAC
This sequence comes from Triturus cristatus, assembly GCF_964204655.1. Classification (NCBI taxonomy): domain Eukaryota; kingdom Metazoa; phylum Chordata; class Amphibia; order Caudata; family Salamandridae; genus Triturus; species Triturus cristatus. The sequence goes on from NC_140594.1 coordinate 779,740,005, forward strand.
CATGCATTAAAAGACCACATTTCACAAAGGGAGCTTGGTTCAGGTCCCTACTCTAGGAGGAGGGGCGCATGATCAGATAGACCACATGGCAGAATCAGACGGACTACAGCAATAGTAAATTGCGTGCCGAGAGCCAGAGCAAATCCCTTCTTGATTCTGTTTTATAAGCCGCAAATGCATGCCTGTAGTTCTGCGGGCAAGGGTTCCACAAATGCCAATCATTGCAGAGACCCATAGCGTCTTCCTAGGGGACTAGGTGGGCGTATCCTGCTGTTCAACCCAGGTGAAGGGAGTCAGAAATGTCCTGTGTGGGATCAGAGACTGCATTAAAGTCCCCATCTATTAGGGTCACCCCTGGGGAAGAGCCACCACCAGAGATCGGAGCGCCTGTAGGGTCAATTACAACAGCTGCTGGGGGACGTAGGCTGAACCAAAATTTTAGTGTTTGACCTCGAGGTGATCGTCGATCTTAAAGTATCTCCCTTGAGGGTAGATGTGAGAAGTGGACACCGCCAATGGAAAGGATCTATGCAGTAGAATTGTAACCCCCAATAAAACTCCGGAGAAGCCGACTTGAAAGTTGGATCATACCCAAACCAGCCCACGAAAGGTCAATTGGAACCCAAGGGCTTCAGCTCCTGGAGCAGGACACCATCTGGTAGGTGCTGCTTGATACAGCGCAGCACCGGTAATCTCTTGATACTACCTAAAAGACCATTTGCATTCCAGGAGATAACTCTAACGATCGGGGCATGAAAATGGGGGGTTCGTCCAGAGTCGAACAGATGCGGGGATAGGATGATAAACAGTACCATGGAGCTAAACATGTGAATGAGAGCAGCTGTGGTGGATGATGCTAACGATGGGTACCTAACGAATAAAAACCAGGAGCAACAGTCAAAAACAACAGCCCCTCCCCCACCCTATACTTCCAACCCTGAAGCATCTGTCGCCTAAGAAAAAATATAGTTTAGTTTGAAAAGGAGAAAACCCAATCGAAGGTCCCAGTCACCCAAATGAAGGATACTAATACCTAACAGCAAAATCTGAGAAGTGTGAAGACAAATGTATGAGTAAAAAGAGCAACAAAGAAACTTCCCTTGTGCCCCCAAGCCCCACCTCAACAAAAGGACAGCAGAAAATACAGCACCTTCCTTGAGAGGCATGTTTGCAAGGGAACACAGTGCACCATCTGCAGCAAAGCGCAAAGTATGGTGTCCTCCAGTGCTCAGGTGTCAGAGAGGGACTCTGGCCTACTGGCCCAAAATGCTAGGCCCTCCACCCATCCCTTAGTGTTCTGTAAAAAGTCTTGATATCTAAATTGACACTGACCTATCCAAGCAATCACAGATTAGCATGGTCACGTCATTCTGCTTCCACCAACTTCAAAAATTCAATAAAATTAGAAGATTTTTTAACAGGGAGGTCAGTACTCTAATCGTCATTGCCATGATCCTGTCTAGAATTGATTATGCCAATGCCATGTACCTGGGTCTTCCCATCAACCAAACTCATAGACTTCAGTTGATATAACATCAAGCTGCCAGAATAATTTTTCAAGAGCCCAGACACTGCCACACAAAGCCGCTGATGAAGGAGCTTCACTGGCTTCCAGTAGCACAGCGATCCATGTTTAAAACGGTCTGGATTATCTTCAAACAATCCACAATGAATGTCCCAAATTCCTTTCCACAAGGATACACTCATATCTCCCAAAACAAAACCTTAGATCTGCGCAAATGAACCTAATGACAGTCCTCAGATTCAGGTGAAAAAGAATGGGCGGCTCACGTTTCTCCACGTTGGGACCCTAACTTTGGAACTCCAGGCCATCGCAATCAGGCAGACAACAGATTACATGTGCTTTATGGAAAAATTGAAAACCTGGCTCTTCACTCAAGCCTACAGCAATGCATTGTTAATGATGGTTGCTAACTCAGCGCCAATGGCCCTGTTGGTGTACGTGCACTTAATAAATCCTCCGTAACATAACATAACATAACATAACCCCTGGGTTCATGGCATTTGTGGCATCTTCCACAGGAGCAGGGCTTGGTGACCCCTGTCATCTATGCAGGCTCAGTAGGCCCCCTGGGAGTGGGTTTGTCATCTCCGTGGTGCTCAAATGTGGAGGGAGCAGGGTGCGCTACGCCATCCCCCACTCTGCCAATCCCCAGGCTTCTATCAGTTAGAGTGGCCGCTACTACGTCGCCCACACCCTGTACTGATCAGGGGTTAAAAAAAGTAAGTAGAGTAGTTGAAGATCACCTTGAGGTAGGATGGGAGAAGACACATTTAGTGGACCTTGAGCGCACAAAGATTCTGTTTGACTTTTTCAAAGGAGCAGCATCGTTGATAAACTGCTCGAGTATAGTCGCGGAATATCATGATTTTAGCTTTAAGGTAATGGAGATCTTTTTGACTTCGGGCTTCACAAAGAATAACATCACAATCTTGATAGAGGGCAAGGGGGGGCCCAAGTGGAGGCCTCTTATTGAGGGCCCGATAGGCCCTCTTCACAAAAAACAGCGGGACAACTTGTCCAGCATGACCCAGGTCCGGAACCACTCCTCCAGGAAGCCACCCATCCATGGGTCTCCACCTCCTCCGGAAAACAATGAGGTACAAATTCTTTCTTCTGGATTGATTTTCAGTGTCATCTGCCCGATCTTCCTGGACAGCTGTTGTGTAGATTAGTTTGGAGACCTTACGTTTGAGGGTCACCATGTAATCTTCAACTGTTGAGACCCGAGCCTCGGCCTCCATCATTCTTTCCGCCACTGTGCGAAGTTCTTGATGCAGAAGGGAGACATCAATTCGGACGACCTATACCTTAGATTTCTCTGCCTCTCTGGAGTCCTGGATGTCCTCAAGGATGGAGGTTAGGTCAGCGTGGGGTGAGATAGGCCCAGCAGGTGGGCGCTCCTGCCATCCCCTGAGTATCCATCACAGAGGTAGTGTATTGGTCTACCTTGGTCTGGGCTGGTTTTGGCCTTAGGGGTTTGTGACTTGGCCCTTTTTGCAGGGTCATCCCTGAACTTTTTGCCTTCCTCCTAGCCTTTTTTTCTAACATGGTGTTGGTGGTTTTAGGACTCTGGGCACTTTAGCACTGGTTAGCAGTGCAAAGTGCATGTGCTCTCTGCCCTCCATAGGCTAACATTGGGAACTACCCCCTTATGGGATAACTCCTAAATGGAACAAAATAAGTAGGTCATGTTTGGTATGTGTGGAATGAAAACAATAAATGCTGCGCAATGGTGTGCGGAGATTTATTTTCACTATTTTAGAAATGCCACTTTTAGAAGTTGGCAGTTCTATGTGCTGTGTGCCTGCCTGCTTGTTGTGTCTTGAATGTCTGGTTCTAGAAGTGACTGTGGCTGATGAGGTGTGGGTGGCTCCAGGGTGGGCAGGGTGAGTCAGTGTCAGGCTGAATAGGAGATCTGCAGTTGGAGTAGTAGGCGGAGAAGTCCCCTGTCCTTGAATAGGTCTGTGCCTGCCCTGTACAATGCTGGCTCCGCACCCCTGTGGTGTGTCTGATTACCAAGCCCCAGTTCAGAAAGGGAGGAGAGAAGCCTGGTAAACAAAGTGCTCTACACTCCCCCAAGACCAGTTGGGACTGGTCTCCCCAAAGACCTTTCCAGGAGCTTCTGCCCCTTTCTAGTAGCAGGGCAGAAGAGTGTATAAATACAGGGGCTGTGACCTCATGGTTGGGTGTGCGTGTGCTGACTTGGAGGGGACACTCTGCCAGGAGGAACCGCAGTGGGACCCAGCTGCTGCTCCTATGGGTCCCTGCGTGTTGGCCTGCCTGGCTGCGCCAAGGACTCTTTGCTTCTATTGGACTTGGAAGAGACTATGCTGGAGTAAAGGCTGCTGCGCCAGGAGGATTGCCACCTTGCTGAGTTTGACTGTTTTTAGGATCTGCTACTCTGTATTGCTGACCTGCCCTGCGGCTTGTTGATCTTGCCCAGCATTGCCCCTGCTTTCCTGCCTTCTAGCACCTCGTGAGTGCTATATTTTAATTGTCCACGCGAAGAGAGGAGCTGGTGTCCTGCAGCGGGCTGCTGAGGAATCAACGTGCCCCGAGGGAATCCCGGCATGTGGGATTCCCCCGTGTCTTGCCTCATCGCGGGAGTCCACCCCGCTTTTGTATTTATTTAATTTGTGGGTGCCTTCCCCGCATCCACCAGGAATCACTGCCGCGACCCAGGACAACGAAGAGACACGGCCGCCCCAATCGTGCGGCGTCCAGGAAGTAGGCATGGTTGCGTCTGACTGTGGGCGGGGCTCCCAAATGGAAAGGCAAGCTCCTTGGACGAGACCGGCAGCGGGAAGTGTGGAGCCTCGCGGGCTCCACACCGAAGTCCCGGGTCCCAGGAGGGGGCCCGGGTGAAGTGAGGAGAGGCCTGGAGACCTGGGAAGCCGCTGGAGGGAGGAAGCCAAGAATCAGGCCGTGTCCCGCCCAGGAAGTGCAGAGTCCTGGAGACCGGGAGACGTAAAGAGAGGCCCCGGACTGCCGGTGAGTGGGGGCTGAGTAGGGAGCGTTTCTTGGCAGCTTAGATTTGTGTCACAGCTGCACCGCGGTGGCGGGCAGCTGCAACATCTTGGCAATACTGTGTGGGAGTCACAGAGTGGGGCGCCTGGAGCATTTTTTAATTTTAGAGTTCCAAAAGGGGGACTCCAACATGCCAGTATTCTTGTGGGCTACACAGCGGCACCGCAGTTGCGGGCCGCTGCAACGTTCTGGGGCACCTTTCATTTCAGAGTCCCGGAGGGGGCTCCAACTTGGTCAGTGCTTCTTGGGCTCATCCCAGCTGCACCGCACAGGCGGGCAGCTGCAACGTTGTGGGCAGCATTTTTAATTTGAGAGTCCCAGAGTAGGGGATCCCCAGGCGCCGTAGCGCCACATGCTAATTTGCACAGCTGTACCGCCAGTTGGCAGCAGCTGAAACGTTGGGCAAACTTTTCTTTGAGGGTTCCAGAGTGAGGCTCCCCAGGCGCAGTGGTGCCAAAGGCTAACCTGCAACATTGGGGGCATTTACAATGTGTGCAGCTTTTCCCAAAGGTTTGCATTGCTGATTTTATGCCTAAATATGGTTTGTGTATAATGCCTTCATACTGATGTTCTGCACAATGTGTTTTTATGCCCTATGAGACGCTATGATTATGCCTAATGCTAATGTGCATGCCTAATATCATGTTATGGTGTTTTAGGTTCAGGCTTGTTCTAAATGTGATTTATGCCTATTGTGGTATAATGCTTGGTTCACTATTTCACCAGTAGCTACTGGCCGTTATACTTTTATTACTGGCTGTTACACATATATTACTGGTGGTTTTGCATTTACTGTTTATGCTTGTGATGGTTCTGGCAGCGACCCGATTAGCGATGCCTTGTACATAGTCCCCTGTAAATTGTGACCTGGTGCCAGTTGGCACAGTGTATATATCTGTGATGGTGGTTCTAATGTGTTTTACTTAAGACAAAGGCTATTTTTATATAACCTTGTGTGGAGTCTCTTTTGTAGTGTGCCTAGTGTGTCGCCACTGTGTGTGTGTGTTGCGCAAACGTTTAACACATTGCCTCTGGGATAAGCCTAACTGCTCGGGCCAAGCTACCAAGGGGGTGAGCAGGGGTTATCTTCAGTGTGTAACTCCCTTGCCCTGACTAGAACGGGGTTTTCTGCCTGACTTTGGCACATGCCCTAGCCAACAGGGAATCCCAGTTTCTAACAGGGGGACTATCATGACCTATCACTGACTGCAAAGTGCAGGTCATTGTGGAGGACAAAGTCAAAGTCCAGCTGTCCTGCGTGCCTAGGGGCAGCATACGCAGCCAGCATCAGCAGAGTCAGGAAGCATTCCAGGGAAGTGCCACCACACCTCAGGAGTCCAAAGAGGAACAGGGGAAGGTTCAGACGGGAATGCGTCAGGAAGTCCACACATCCACTGGCCCGCTTGCCTCAGGGCACCATGAGCAGCCAGCAACAAGAGTTTTGGGGCCCACCCCAGGAGAGCCCCACCACAGTGCAGGGGGTTCTTAAGGGCAAATGGGTGTCTAGGCACAAGGCAAGGGCCCCTCCACTACTGAGTCAGCCCCACCACCTGCATCAGTGGGATGCAGAAGCTGTCAGAGTTCAATAGCATAAGGGATCACAGTGGCTATCTAGTACAACTCTTCCCCAAAGACTCACATGAGCCTGAGCAATTGACACCCCGGTTCAAAGGGGATCCCTACAAAAGCCTAGACGGTAGTCCGGCAAACTCGTTCATGTAGCCAGGGCACTGGCGCATCACCTGTCACTCCAACACGCCAGCCAGCATGAGGCACCCCACATCACTACAGTTGACAACATCAGCAGCAGAGTTTTTGTCGCACCATGGTGCGACAGCCCAAGGGGGGTGGGGAGGCTATAGCTGCCCAAAGTATTACAATGCATTCAAAGGAGCACGGGGCAGTCCCCCATGGCACACAGAGTCGCTGGGATCCCGCAAAGCACATTCTCATTAGGTGTATCCAGGCATCCACACCTGGGGGGATTGCTGCGACAGCAGAACTAGAGCGACATTTAGGAGCACCTTGAAGAAGTGTAGGCCATATGCAGCCTTCAGCCAGGAGGGGGGAACACAGTGGAAACATGGCCCCTCCCAGTGCTGCAACCCAGGGTGCAGGGACCGGAGCAGAAGTGCACCCCGGGGAGCCCCTGGCCGACCTCACCTGGGGCCCATTCCAGGCGAATCACAAGTCTGCAACCGGCGGAGCACCAATGCTAGGATCTTCGGTCTGTGCACTCATCGCTCACAGCCCCATCAACAACAAGAGAAATATTTTGAAATTAAATGGATTTGGTCTGAGAAATTTAAGAGTCACTGAACTCTCTTTAGAGAGGAGAGTCTAATTAGTGAGAGAAACCTGAAAATAGTAGTTTCTCCTGGCATAAGAACTTAAAACTGTGATTAAATCACGAACTCCATTGTGTAGTAGAACACATTCTTCCTGAAGGGTTCAAGTGATCAATCACCAGGGATTAATTTGTTGAATTGATGGAAGATGGTTGTCCCTGGCACTAATGTTAGGGACCTGGAACTTGTTTTTCATACTTTGAGTAATAGAGGTAGAAAAGCACAAACGGAACAAGGAAGGAGAACGAGAAGGAGAGGAAAACTGTGAAAGGGGAAAAACAGGGATGAAAAACAACCTACAAGTACAAGAGTGAGATAAAGATAAAGAAAATGTACGATTGGTTGAAGAAAGAGGCATGAAGTGGAATGACAACTTGGCAAACTTGGTATTTAGCTGTGGCAATTGCTAGCACTTGGCAAAAAAAATTGAGCCACGTTATTATTATGAGCATTGTTTTGTTGTTGATGTTATTTATTGGTTTTACAAATCAAGAACTATCAATCACCATGTTTTAGCACAAAACAAAACACAAAAGATAACGCAAAGACTTGTCTCCATAACTGTGGACCACATCTCTAATTAAGGGCTTGTGATTGGGGCGGTAGTTGTGAGTCTGGGAAACATTGTTTTGTTCCAATAAACAGTGTGAACTTAGTCTTAGAGGGAGTGAGGCTACCCGGCGTGATTGCCTGTATGGCAGTGGAGAGTATTTTCTTGTGGATTGAGAGATATCTTACTTTGTGTGACTGATGGCAGCTCATCCTGCTTTTAAATTGATGTGTACTGTCAAGGGTGCCAGCTATGGATGGCACAAGAAAGATTAGCGCCATTTGTTTGTAAGTTCGATGACTCTGTTATTGTTTTGAATGACTTATTGGTTCTCAGAAGGCATTTTTGTCAGCAAACGAAAACGTGTTGCCTGAGTCGGATGATATGAGAGATATAAAGTAATTGGACTGTCTGCAGCATGTGAAATGGCCTCTCTCTGGTAATAAGTTAGGAGCCACTATTGATGACGCTTATGATATAATACATCATCGGAGGCAGGCTGGAAGTTAATGCTTGAAGCCACTGATGTCTCTTTTGCCCTGAGCCTGTCAACACCCACAGCCAATGTGATATAAGGAGGTGTAAGGTTTGTTTCATTGTTCTGCTGTGTCATCATAAGGCTGCCTGAAAGTGCATAGAGCAGGGGTCTCCAACCGTTTGTGTAGCGAGAGATACTTCTGATCCATGAAGACCCTCTGGAGACAAATTTACGAATTAGATAACAGCACAAATAGGGCACCTCACTTTAACACTGCCCAGCCGTGCTGTAGTCAGCACACACCGTCAATGGTAGAAGAAATGTATTGGGAAAGGTTTGTCTGTGGTCTCCAAAGACCAGTTACACCTCTTTACACTTCTTTATGTAGCCTGTGAGACTCAACTGTCTTGCTCAGGTTTGTGACCACATAATGTAGGGCGACGCTACTTTCATTGTGTGAGGTAAGCCCGAAAGTCTTTGATTATAAAGTCAATTGCCTTAAAGTTCATTGTTTGATTCCCAGAAACTGGCCTTGCCTTAATGATCAAGATTAGGAATAGGTGTATGCAAACTTCATAGCACACTACCAGTAAACATATCGCTGCAGCCACCCCTATACCGGCATGTGTACCTCTGAGATAAAGATGGAACACAAAGTAATCAATGAAGAGATTGCTTTAAGAAGTTGAGTATCTTTAAAGTACAAAATAAAGAAGAAGAAAGGAAAAAAGAATAAGAAAGATCAAATAAGAAAGAACAAGAGAAAAGGCAGAAAACGGAGAAAAGAATGATGAATATAGGAAGAAGGTGAGAAAGAAAGAAAAAAGCAGCCATGGTGAGACAAGAGAAGGAAAGATGGGGAGGAAACAAGAAAGTGAAGAAGGAGCAGAGGTTGATGAAAAGAAGAGGAGCAAAGGAGAGGAAGAAAACTTCGAAGGTGAAGAAGGAATAAAGAAAGGAGAGAACAAAAGGAGAGGATTGAAGGAGAAAGAAATGAAAGAAGGAAGGTGAGTAAAACGTAGTGAAGAAATGAAAGAAAGTTAAAGGTGATGGAAGAAAAATAAATGGAAAAACATGACAAGAGAGACAAAAAAAGGAAAGAAGAAATAATGCAGGCAAGGGTAAAAAGAAAGAATGACCAAAGAAGAGAAAGCAAAGAAGGAACAAAGGTGAGGTGGAGATAAACAGAGAACAGGAAGATAGAAGGAAAGGAGGACAGAAACAAAACAGTAAGTTGAGAGCAAGTGAGAGAAAGAAATAGAATGTGAGTTTTAATGCAGATAGAAAGAGAACAACAGAAATCAAAAGAAAACAAGCATTGGCATAGAAAATAGGTCTCGCCTTTGGAACCTTATAAGTGTTTAGCCATGCAACAGTTGCATAACTAAATACTTATAAGGTCCCAAAAGCGAGACCTATTGGCTATGCCAAGCAGCCGTGAAAGTGATCGTGATCGCAATCACGATCAAACATCAAAGCGGCCTTGCGGCCGCGAAAGTGACAGCAATCGCAGTAAAGTGCGGCGTGCGTGCCCACGCACATGCACTGTAGCTCTAGGCTGGCCTGATAGCACTTTTTGGAGCCCTCTCAATAAGTCTCGGCAGACCAGCGCATGCGCTGGGTCAGGCGAGACCTAAAAATGAAAGAAATTGGAGCAAGAAAGAAAGAAAGAAAGAAAGAAATGGAGGATGAAAAGGAAAGAGAAAATGAAGGCGAAAAAAAGTGAACTTTCCAGAGGTGAAAGAAAGAGTAAGGATAAGAAAAAGGGAAAAGAATAAAAACAGAGAAAAGAATATTGAAAATGAAAAAGAGATAAAAAATGAGAAATACCAAAAGAAAGAAAAAGTATAATTAAGATGATGTAACACTCTTCCAAATCTATTTCTGCCATGGATTTGAAGGAAATAAACTTCTCACGGATAGGATATTTTTTTTAGCGTAAAACTTTCCATACAATGTGATCTGAGCTACTTATATATGGCTTACTTAAGACTTCTTAGGAAGCTGCGTGTAGCTCTGTGCCTGTCTTCTGCCTCTTCTTCACAGAGCAAGCTACAATACAGAACTGAAGCCTATTTTTGCTATCTGAGAGGACATTTAAATATTGACAGTGGCGCAACAGCCTTTAAAGTCTGTCCAGATATACATTAATGAAACTGCAGCAGGCTTTCATATCCATGTAAAATGTTTTGACCTGTAATATTGCTCCATTGATGATGTCGTTTGTAATGCCATCTATAAGGTCACATGTAAGGTCATAAGCAGTACATTGGTATGCCAGGCTTGTAGCTGCACAGCTAGCCTCAGCTCTGCAATGACATTGGTTTTAGGTCCTGAAACATTACTGTAAAAAATGTTCACTTTTTTTTTTTTTTATGGAATATATATATAGACAGGCAGATATACAGACCATGCCTGATATAGTGATTGCGGTGCTGTGTTGGATGTTGGTTTCCATAGAGACCCCGAACAGGAATGGGTCTTTGGGACATGCCAGTCTGCCCTTAAGGCAGCGTGCCCGGTGTGGCCGTTCTGGGCGCTGACCTGTGGAGGGGGTGCTGACCTCAGGGGGGGTGCTGTGTTTAGCAATAACTTATGATCGGAGAGATGAGGGCCACTTTTGCCCGGTGGTAGTGAGAAATTCTGAGGAGGAGGTCATGTGGAGCCATGAAGGACTGTCGCACCGGGCCCTGCCAGGGCTAAAGCCTGGTCCTGTGCCAGTCAAATCTATGTGAGGTGTTTTAGAGCTATATTTGCAGCTGTATCGCAGTGGAATGCATGTATTTTAACTTTCCTCCTAACCGTGTCAGCGCTGTCAGATAGTCCTCTGTTTGTGATCTATGTAGTCCTCAGTTTGGTGCACTGTATTTTCTTAAGTCTCCGTGGAATGTTTTTGCAGGGGGGTGTGTGCCACCTAATACATGCTCACACGCAGCCACAGATGCACACATACGTGTGCATGAATTTCTTTCCAAAGCCCAATGTTCCCTAAGCTGTGAGTCCACCAGATCTGTGCTTTGATCTGTGAGGCACCCAGTAATTAAAGTAATGGATCATTGTTGGAAATCTGTGCCCAGTAAATGTGGCATCAACTCAGTGCCAGATTCCTAAAGTACAACAATATCGTGAGGCATATCACTAGCTCACTATCACTGTCATTTCATTGCATTTTATGACATCTTAGGGCCTTCCATACAATAATTTGACTCAGGGCAGCGCAGCAAGCCTTCCTGCGTCAAAGTAAAAAGGCAGGAATGCACTGCATTTACAAGATATATGCATTCCTGTCCTTATCCCCTGTGAGGGCACACAAACAGCAGCCATGCGCAGGCGCAGATACCCTTGCGTCATTTTGCAAGGGTGCCAGTGCTGAGGGGATGATTGTTTTTGTGCAGGAAGGTGTCCTTTAAGGCACTTTCTTCTTTCTGCAGCACGCATAGAAAGTGGAGAAAACAAAGAGAAATAAAAGTATTTCTCCTCCTTACGCCCCCCTGGAGAGGTGTAGGATTCTGACGCATTCCCCGGTTTGCAAAGTGATGTCATTCTGGGAATGCATCAATTTCCATGGATGTTGCTTGGGAACATCCGCAGCAACACCCATGGAGCGCCCCTTTCCTGCAGAGTTATGCGTGAAAGGGAAACATATTTACAATGCCATGAAAAGATACGCAGGGTGATTTTACATGGCCTTGTAAATATGGGGAAGCCAAATGCGCTGCCAATACATCAATAAAATTGACGCACCGGCAGTGGTTCAATGGGCTTGTAAATAAGCCCCTTTATCTTCAACACTCACTGCGCCAAATAGATACCTATTCGTCAGCTTATTTATTTTAAAAATTTGCCTAGTGTTAATAGGAACACATGCAACACTTTCCACTGTGGGCTAATAGGAAATTTAAATAACCTTCTTACACTGCAGTGGGGCGCTCATATAAATCCAGTAACGCACCCATTACTATTAACACTTTTTGCATTATTATATAGAAAGGGGAAATATGGATACTGAGTGAATAATGGCAAAGAGAATTATATCAGTGAACGTGGTGCAATTTCAAAACATTTCAGTTGAATTATGGAATCTAAAGAATGCTTAGCATGTTCTTGAATGGGGTTCTGTGTCGGAATGTTCGAAGTATGAAGTTGTCAAGCCTGACGACTCACTACTACACATATGTATATATTTTTGTATTACAACTGTCCTCTGCAAAATATTTGAGGGGCAGCTAAATGCAGCAGGGGGCTCGAGCCCCTCAGGAGCCATTCATCCAGTCCTCTGCTCTGATCCCCCTCACTCCTCTACACACAAATTCAGGCTGGCTACCAAGGTATCAAAAACCCCAAAGAATTTCCCAGCTGACTACTCCGTCTGATGCACTGTTGCCAGGCCCAGCCCAGCCCTTTCAAACCACCCTGCCATCATCAACAGCCTGTACCTTCCAAGGCTGGCCAGAAACCCTTTTCTAACATGGCTGCGCTCATAGCACCTAGCAAGGGCCATGAGAGAGTTTAGCCATCTGCTACCTCTTTTCCATTATTAGAAAATCCAAACTAGGGACATCCTGGGCAGGAAAGTATCAAGGGGGCGGGACAGTCATAAATAGTGAAAATTAGAAAACTCCAGCTACTGTTCTTAGCTGGGATTTCCTGATTTTTACCAACTGTTTAGACACAGATTTTCACACCTTTAGTGCTATGCATCACCGAGTGAGCAGGGGTCTCTGCCATGAACCGCAAAAACAGAAGTGCTATGCTCGAAGCAAACAAGCCCCTTCTTTGCTCAAACTGAACGCATGTTGTGGAACTTTGAATCTTAGCCTTAACTACTGATAGGGTGACCAGATTCTCAAAACAAAAAACGGGGACAGGTCATAGACATAGAAGTAGGACTACGGTTTGCAGTAACCATCGACATAAAGGTAGGACTATTTGACAGCTGCCATGGACATAGAAAAAGGACTATAATGACAGCTCCCTCCACAGACCGAGATGAAGCATTACAGACGACAAATCAGAGGTCTTTTATTGGCTGTAACCATTAATTCCATTTAAACAGACTTTGCCTCAACATTTGCTATAGTTGGTGACCACGGCTTTAGTGCTGGTGGCGCCCTGTGCGACAGTGTTTGTTGGCGCCCCCCCAAGACCACCTCCACCACGGATTCTCTCACTAGCACCCTTTAACAGTGACCAAGTCTCCATAACCACACTCTCTCAGATGCATTGAATTAGTTATATAGCGCCACTCATACCAGTGTAGGGTGTCCGAGCACTTCGCATCACACACACATTACACAGAGACAATCAATCATGCATGTGTAATCAGTGTATAGGAAATGTTACATAAGCCAAAGGACTAAAAGTGTAGGGAGTCACATGTCATCCATACTGGTAGGCAGTATAGTTTAAGAGTGCTTTGTGTGGAGAAGCACAAACGCAGAGTCGAAAAAGAAACAGCATAGTTGGGAGTTTTCTTTAATAATAAGAATCGATTTCTAGCCAAATTATCCCTTTTTGCAACATTAATCAATGCTCTAATAATGTATACTTTGCAGTGTGTATGCAGTTCTAGGATGAAAGTTAATAGCTCACAATCCTATATTAGGACTTTAAGTTATAAACTGCAAGTAACAAAAGGATGTCTCATTTGAAAGCAGTAACCTGCTGATCTGTTTACATCATACGCACTCTGTAATCTACTTGGTACAGGTTCTTTGCAGCAGGCATGTTAACCCTCTACACTAACTTCACCAAAGTCAAAACCTCAACTATACAAAATGCTGATCTCTCTCCAGGAAGATTATTAATCACACGAGTTATCTTGACATTTATGTGAGGCCTGGTAATTGCTGGGGGTAAAGAAACGCTGCAGCAGGTGCTTCAAAAGCATAATAAACTTTAAAACACGGCGCCCCCAGGAAGCCAGCACCCGGTGCGGTGGCACTCGCACCGCCCTAAAGCCGGCCCTGGACACGAAGTACAAACAGGTTACTGTTTCTAAACAAGGATATAAGCAGGTCCTGCAAGTAGGCTTTTACAAAATAAAGACATTCAAAGACGCACTGCCATCAGTAGCTGTTGGAGCAGGAGCGCTGCATTAACAAAACAAAGGTATCTCTGGAAGCACCCTAAGTGACCGGCATTCAGGTGTGAATGTATGCAGATTGCATCCTTTGACTTCTCGGCCTGGAGACAGAGGTCGCATTCAAAGCGCTGAACCTCACGCTGTGGAATGAAAGGAGCACCTCTCCCCACCCCCCATCCCATTCAAAGCCCGATTTCCCTTCCTGCTACAACGCTCACCTAAACGTCACGCTTTAATCAGTGCAAAGAGAGCATGCACGCGCATGCTCAAACAACCGAAACAAATGAAAAACCGGGACATTTGTATGTTTAACCCGGACACTGTTTAAAAACCCGGACATTTCATTGAATTGGAGAAAAGTGTCGGGACACGGGGACACTTCTCCAAAAACGGGGACCGTCCGGGGAAAACCGGGACGTCTGGTCACCCTAACTACTGAGGGCCTCATTTACGCGGTTTTGCCATACGGCAACGCTGCAGGCCTTCCTGCTGCGCTGCCCTCTGGCAAAAGACATCGCACAATGGGCTGCTGTGCGTCAACACAGGCACCTTTGCACCATGGTGCAAGGATGTCTGCACTGCGCGGATGATTATTTTTGTGCAGGAAGGGAACATTTCCAGCACGAAAACAATCACAAGAGACTTTTTCCTCTTTCTATGTTTGCTGCAGACTAAGTTTTTGGCGCTGCCTCAGATTTAATATTTCTCATAAATCTGGGGCAGTGTCAAAAAGCCAAATATTTGGTGGGAACGCCCCCAGCAAAACCCATTGCACGCCCCTTTATGCAGTAAATTGCGTTAAAGGGAACAATATTTACGAGGCAGCATTAAGTAAAAAAGTGTCTAGTGCTGCCTCGTAAATATGGAGCAGGCTCCTGCGCCACGGAACGTCACAAAAAGTGCTGTTCCGGCGGCGAAAGGGGCCTCAGGAATGAGGTCCTCAAATTACTTGTAGCATTCACTAATTTTGTAGGGAGCGGGGTAGCAGGAGCCACTAGAGTGCTAGTCGCGGCCTTCATAGCCTATACATAGAATAGAAATGTTCTTAAGCACAGCACTGATCCTCTTAAAAAGGCAGTATAGCTTCTCGTTTTCCATAGCTGGATGGTAATATATGGCATAGAGAAAGCCAGCCACACTGCCAGTGTACACTGTCGGTCATTGTCTTCCAGCGTCTGACATGCTCTTATGCAGTTCAGTGGACACATTTCTAACAAATGTAACCTTGAATAAAGTAGGAATCTGATTTCAGGGTTGCCAGATCATTCCATAGTAGTAGAGTAACAAAGGCAAAGTCCTGGGCCACCTTTTTTTTTTAATTATAAGGCATTCTAATCAGGTGTGTAAGTCCTAAATGGTTTAATTGAAGGCCACCAAGACAGCAGGTCCCAAAACGCATTAGTGTGTCAAATGAAAGCCCTTGCTGTAAACATGGTGTCTTACCGACCCGAGGTGCTCTGGCCTCGCTCCCTGAATTACGCAGAAATCCTATTGTCTAGCTCCGTATGTCAAGTCCCATAAGAGATAAGTAGGACTGGCAATTGAATTCCCAGCGATCTTTGCCCCTCAGCTGACAGCCAGAGCCAAATGTAGGGGTTATCCATCTTCCGCGCCTGGCTTCCTCGACATTTATTGGCCTTTGAAAGGTAGGCGGTGATATTGAGCAAAAGGTACGTTTGACTTGGATATTGTAGGGAACACTGGAGTTACTATGCAGGAAAAACGGAAACTTACGAATCCTTATTTATGAAACAATACCCGTCTCTTACAAATTAAATAATATCCCCTTTGGTTCAAATTCGGTAAGGTATTGGAAGTCTCAATTATTGAATTTAAAGTGGATAATCTAGCTGTTGTTTTTTTCAAGATGTTGGAAAGGGTGATTTTATTTTTCTTACAGACGGAACATTTTATGTGGCTAAATGAGTGTTACCCCCATGTGAAACTCATGGAAATAGGTTTTTAGCTCTGGCCCCTGAGCAGCGTCAGCAGCATTGCGAGCCTCATGTTATCTAAAAATCACTCATTTAAAAATACATGCATATTTTCATACAAAGTTCAATCAATCAATCAATCAATCGCATTTATAAAGCGCGCTACTCACCCAACAAGGGTCTCAAGGCGCTGGGAGGGGGGGGGGTCAGTGCTCGAAGAGCCAGGTCTTGAGCTGCCTTCTGAAGGAGAGGTGGTCAGGTATGGCGCGAAGGTGGCTGGGCAGAGAGTTCCAGGTCTTCGCTGCTAGAAAAGGGAAGGATCTTCCTCCGGCGGTGGCTTTGCGGATGCGGGGTACGGCTGCCAGGGCCTGTCCGGTAGAGCGCAGAGTGCGCGGGGGAGTGTAGAAGGAGACGCGGTTGTTGATGAGTTTGGGTCCGTGGTTGTGAAGGGCTTTGTGTGCGTGGGTGAGTAGTCGGAAGGTGATCCGCTTGTTGACGGGTAGCCAATGGAGTTTTTTCAGGTGTCCGGAGATGTGGTGGTGGCGGGGGATGTCCAGGGTGAGTCTTGCGGCAGCCTTCTGGATCCGTTGGAGTTTCCTCTGCAGCTTGGTGGTGATGCCGGCGTACAGGGTGTTCCCGTAGTCCAAGCGGCTGGTGACGAGGGCGTGGGTGACGGTCTTCCTGGTGTCGGTGGGGATCCAGCGGAAGATCTTGCGGAGCATGCGGAGGGTGTTGAAACATGCCGAGGTCACCGAGTTCACCTGTCTGGTCATGGTGAGGGAAGAGTCCAGGATGAAGCCGAGGTTGCGCGCGTGGTCGGTGGGTTGGGGAGTGCTGCCTAGGGCGGGGGGCCACCAGGAGTCATCCCATGCGGTGGGAGTGGGGCCGAGGATGAGGACCTCCGTTTTGTCTGTGTTCAGTTTCAGACGGCTGTCTTTCATCCAGTTCGCCACTTCCTTCATTCCTTCATGTAGTCTGGTCCTAGCTGATGTGGGGTTGTTAGTGAGGGATAAGATGAGCTGGGTGTCGTCGGCGTATGATATAAGGTTGAGTCCGTGTTTGCGTGCGATGTTCGCCAGGGGAGTCATGTAGACGTTGAAGAGAGTGGGGCTGAGGGAGGATCCTTGAGGTACGCCGCAGATGATCTCCGTGGCTGTGGATCTGAAGGGGGGAAGGCGGACTCTCTGAGTCCTTCCGGAGAGGAAGGAGACGATCCATTCCAGGGCCTTGCTTCTGATGCCGGCGTTGCTGAGGCGGCGTATCAGGGTGCGGTGGCAGACCGTGTCGAAGGCTGCAGAGAGGTCCAGGAGTATGAGGGCCACGGTCTCTCCCTTGTCAGTCAGGGCTCTGATGTCGTCCGTTGCTGCGATCAGGGCGGTTTTGGTGCTGTGGTTGGCCCTGAAACCGAACTGTGTGGGGTCGAGGGAGTCGTTGGTTTCCAGGGCGTTGGTGAGTTGAGCGTTGACGATTTTCTCAATCACTTTGGCGGGGAACGGCAGGAGAGAGATGGGCCGGAAGTTTTTGAGTTCGGTGGGGTCTGCTGTAGGTTTCTTTAAGAGGGCGTTGAGCTCTGCGTGTTTCCAGCTCTCCGGGAAGGTGGCGGCGGTGAGGGAGGCGTTGATGACGTCTCGGAGGTGCGGTGCGATGATGTCGTCGGCCTTGTTGTAGATGTGGTGCGGGCAGGGGTCCGATGGGGATCCGGAGTGGATCGAGTTCATTATGCGGGTGGTCTCCTCGGTGGTGGTAGGGTTCCAGGTGAGGATGGTGGTGGTGTCGGTGGCGGGTTCCGGAGGAGGGCTCGTGTCGGCGGTCGGGAAGCTGTTGTATATGTCGGTGATCTTGTGGTGGAAGAAGGTTGCGAGGGAGTCGCAGAGGTCCTGTGAGGGAGGGATGGAGTTGTTTTCTGCTTCCGGGTTGGAGAGCTCTTTGACGATGCTAAATAGTTCCTTGCTGTTGTGGGCGTTGTTGTCAAGTCTGTTCCGGTAGGCTGTTTTTCGTGCGGCGCGGAGGTGTTGGTGGTGTTGGTGGTGTTGGCGGATGGCGTCCTTGAGAGCTGACATGTTCTCTTCGGTCTGGTTAAGGCGCCACGTCTTCTCGCGGGCGCGGCATTCTTTCTTGGAGTTCTTGAGGTCGGGGGTGAACCAGGAGTTTTTCTTGTGGTTGTTGGTGCTGGCTTGAGTCTTCAGGGGGGCCAGGAGGTTGGCGCAGTCGGAGATCCAGTTTGTGAGGTTGTTGGCGGCTACGTTGGGGTCGGTGGTGCTGGTGGGTTGGTTCTGGGAGAGGGTTGATGCGAGCTGTTCCGTGGTGATACGATTCCAGTGTCTTCTTGGTGGTTGCTGGGTGTGGTGGGGCACGGTGGTCTTCTTGAAGATGAAGTGGACGCAGCTGTGGTCTGACCAGGTGAGTTCGGTGGTGTGGCTGAAGGTGATGTGTTTGCTGGAGGAGAAAATGGGGTCGAGCGTGTGTCCGGCGTCGTGGGTGGGGGTGTTGACTAGCTGATTCAGTCCCAGGTTGGCGAGATTGTCCAGTAAGGCGGTGGTGTTGTTGTCGGTGAGGTTCTCCAGGTGAAAGTTGAGGTCTCCTAGGAGGATGTAGTCGGTGGATGAGAGTGCGTGAGGGTTGACGAAGTCTGCGATGTCTTCGCTGAACTTGGTGCGAGGTCCTGGTGGTCTGTACATGAGGGTGCCTCTGAGGGTGGTTTTGGGGTCCCTGTGGATCATGAAGTGGAGGTGTTCGGCATCGGGGAGTGAGTTGTCGGTGTCGGTCGAGATGCGGATGGAGTTTTTGTGTGCGATGGCGATGCCTCCTCTGATGCGGTTGGTGAGGTCTTTCCGGATGATTTTGTAGCCGTCGGGGATGGCTATGGCGATGTCGGGTGCCGAGGAGGGGTTCATCCAGGTCTCGGTGAGGAAGGCGATGTCCGGGTTCGTAGAGTTGATGAGGTGCCACAGTTCGATGGCGTGCCTGTGGATGGATCGGGTGTTGACCAGGATGCAGTGGAGGTTGTTTCCGGGGGAGTAGTTCTTGGCGGGAGCGGAGTGGGTTCGGAGGCAGGTGAAGCGGCAGTTGCTGCAGGTGAAGGGTCCGTGGGTACGTTTCGGGGTGGCGCAGTAGCAGCCCGGCGTGCAGCCGGGGTTGAGGTTGGCGAGGAAGGCGGAGTCGTAGGTCAGGCGGGGGGCGTGGGGGCCAGAGGTTCGGGTTCTGGGCGTGGTCCAGGCACGGACGGGCGCAGACGGGCTTGCCTTAGGCGCGCCTTCGGCGCGCCAGCTGCACACCCGCTGCGCGCGTCCGCTGCGCGGCCTCACAGCGGCCGCCATATAAGGGGTAGCCGGGGAGGCGGGGACAGCTGGGAGGCGGGAGGAGGGCGGGTAGGGGGGAAAAAGAGCGGGAAAAGCGGCGAAGGGCCTCGGGGAGGCGAGGAGGCCCGAAAAAGCGGAAAAGTACCTAGAAGGGGTACAAAAGCCGGAAAAGCGAGAAAAAAACGACAAAAAGTGGCGGAAGGACGGAGGGCTTTGGATCGGATTTTTCCTCAACTGGTCCATTCAGATGTCATTCACATTTTGCTTCCGCCCACAACAGCATACTGCTTGAGGAAACATGTCATCCGTTCTCTCACTTGGACATTGAATTACAGTGTTTTCCCTCATGACGTGCAAATCTACCTAAAAAAGAAGGCAACTCTTCAGTCCTGGGGCTGGTGGTCCAATGCATTCATTTGCCAGTGCGTTTTATAATTATATCATTCCTCCTCTTTTATTATTTTGTTGTCTTCGTTGTGTATTTAAATTATATATTTAGTGTACAGTAATTCATAGCCAACAGTACCTTTTCTTTGCGTGAATAAGAGTCATATTTTACTGTGAATTGTTTTAAAACTAAAAGGGGCTTCAATACCTGTGTTATATGCACCTTCTTGCCAGGAAGCACTACTACTGTTCTAATAAAAGTTTGTGCAATTATGAATTTTTAGAAACGTCATTTTCATTGGAAGCATATGGTCGCTCCGTTTTTCCTTTTTTTGTTTTTGTGGCATAAAGCAAAAAATAACTAACCAATCATAACATCTGATTGCGAAGGCAACCCCTAATTAACTTTGATAATGCTTGTTTGACATATACAACATATATATATATATACATGTGTGTGTTTGATATAGCATGAAACCAGGTACAGAGCAGCAGTGTGCTGGACAAAATATCGGTGTGACAATGGGTAGTGCAAAAGAAGGGGAAGGAGCAGCCATGCAGCATAAGCTGCGACGTTACAGTGAAGAAGGAAAGAATGCTTGAGGGCAGACTCCCGGGGAAGTTAGGTTAGGGAGGGGAGTGCAGAACTGTGGATAGGAAAGAAAGTTGATGGATTGCAGTGGAACTCATGGATTGTCCTTCGAACAATCTCATGATGGGGTATTGCTTGAAGAGATGTGTATAGTGCTCCAGTCAGAAGTGAAGGAAAGAAGGGGCTAGGCTGGCACTGAATGGGATGGAATTCCATACCCTAGTAGGATAGCAGGAAAGCACCTGAATTCTTATATTCTACTTCATTCGTTTCTTGATCTCTAATCTAATTTTGGGGGGGGGGGGGGGGTATATAGCTCAAACTCGATCCGAAGGTGTCAGAGCACTTTACATGAGAACCAGTTGTGTTACAGATGGACACATTCATTTTGTTAGGCACAGGGAGATTAAGTGATTTGCCCAGGATCACAGGATGTTGAGCGTCCCAGCCGAGACTAAAATCTGGTTCCCCAGCTTCGAGGTTGACGACTCTATGCCACTGGTATAACAATAGCCCCTGCGATGCGGAGGGGGCCCCTGCTCCAGGGGGCTCCCTCGGCACTGTGTACAGGTGGCGGTTCCCCTGGCCTGGCCTGGCCCCTGGCCTGAGAGCTTCTGACTGGAGCTCTCCAACCCCAGCACAAACACCAATGACATCCCACCATCACAAGACATGTGCGTCTCCCTAGCCACCTTCTTCCACCGCAAGATCGCAGACATCCACAACAGCTTCAACAACGAGACCGCCTTGACATCAATCAACACCTCGGACCCCCTGCCCACCATCAACAACATTGACCCCCTGCTCACCTGGACCAACATGAACGACGACGACACCATCAAAATCATGAACACCATCCACTCCGGATCTCCGTCAGACCCATGTCCGCACCACATCTTCAAGAAAGCCAGCGCCACCATCACACCCCATCTCCGCAAGGTCATCAACATCACCCTTTGAGACCGCGACCTTCCCGGAGACCTGGAAGCACGATGAGATCAACGCTTTACTCAAGAAACCCAAGGCGGATCCGAGAGACCTCACGAACTTCCGGCCCATCTCCCTGATCCCGTTCCCGGCGAAGGTCATCGAGAAGATCGTCAACAGACAACTGACCCGCTACCTCGAGGAGAACAACATCCTGGACCTGTCCCAGTCGGACCACAGCACCGAAACTGCCCTCACCGCCGCCACCGACGACATCATGACCATGTTGGACAACGGCAAAACTGCAGCCCTCATCTTCCTGGATCTCTGAACCGCCTTCGACACTAGTCGCCTGCGCACCCCACGCACATGCCCCCACACCGCAGGGA
Organism: Triturus cristatus; assembly: GCF_964204655.1. Lineage (NCBI taxonomy): Eukaryota > Metazoa > Chordata > Amphibia > Caudata > Salamandridae > Triturus > Triturus cristatus. The sequence goes on from NC_140594.1 coordinate 779,761,546, forward strand.
TCCAAGACAAGGCCCTGGAATGGACTGCCTCCTTCCTCACGAGCAGAACCCAGAGCGTCCGCCTCCCCCTTTCCATTCCGAAGCCTCTGAGATCATCTGCGGTGTACCACAAGGATCATCCCTCAGCCCAACATTGTTCAACATCTACATGGCACCGCTGGTCCACATCGCCCAACTGCATGACCTGAACATCATCTCCTACACCGACAACACCCAGCTGATCCTCTCCCTCACCAAGGACCCCCTCACCGCCAAAGCCAACCTCCATGAAGGAATGAAGGCCGTCGCTGAGTGGATGAAGAACAGCCGACTGAAGCTGAACTCAGACAAGACAGAGGCCCTCATCCTCAGCTCCACCCCCTCAGCCAGGGACGACTCCTGGTGGCCGACCACACTGGGAGCAGCACCAACACCCACAGATTACGCACGCAACCTGGGGGTCATCCTCGATTTGACACTCTTCATTGACTAAGCAGGTCAACGCCGTTTCATCCTCCTGCTTCAACACCCTACGCATGCTCCACAAGATCTACAGGTGGATCCCCACAGAAACAAGAAGAATGGTCACCCAGGCCCTCGTCAGCAGCAGGCTGGACTATGGAAATGCCCTCTACGCGGGAGCCTCGACCAAACTCCTGAAACGACTGCAATGCATACAGAACGCCTCTGCACGCCTCATCCTCAACATCCATCGCCACAGCCACATCTCACCCCACCTGAGAGACTTGCACTGGCTCCCCGTCAACAAGATGATCACCTTCAAGCTCCTCTCCCAGGCACACAAAGCACTCCACAACGCCGGCCGGTATACCTCAACAGTTGACTCACCCTCTACACCCCAAACCGCCAGCTCCGCTCCGCCGACCTCGCCCTTGCCATAGTCCCCTGCATCCAAAAAGCGACCACCGGTGAAAGATCGTTCTCCTACCTCGCCGCCAAGACCTGGAACTCCCTCCCCATCCTCCTACGGCAGACCCGGGACCTACTAACCTTCAGGAGGCTACTCAAGACCTGGCTGTTCGAGCAGTAGCAACTCCCCCCCCAGCGCCTTGAGACCCTCACCGGTGAGTAGTGCGCTTTACAAATGTTCTGATTGTTTGATTGACTGGGCCCAGAGCGTGGGGGCCCCCTCCATGTACATGGCAGCGGGACCCCCTCAATTTTCATTGCACGAGTGGACTATGCAACTGCTCAGTCATTCACACTGTCAAAAAAGATGACCCATATTGTAACAGAAAGAAATTAAGTTCTTTTTAAATTATGTTACAATATGTGCCATGAACAAGAGACGTGTTGTGATATGAGTGCCTATCTTTCACCACTTCACCAGTGCGCCCATTAATCTTCACAGAAGTCTACTTGTTCATCAGCAAAGACTTTATTACTTGGCAAACAATGCAGCCATGTTGATTTTTTAAGTCCTTTGCTATACCCAATGTGGTGTTCAGAGCTACTACTATGCCTGCCTTCCATTGTCAAATTTGACTCTGTTCATTGGTCATTCTTTTTATCTATAAATATAGTTCATAAACCTTTATCTCCTAACTGAAGTTTGTGCAATAAATAATTCTTAGAGTTCGAAGTATAAGTCATGTCAGTGTGACTGTTCTGGGCGCTTTAATAGAATGTTACTTTCAGAGCACTACAGCAACAGAAAATATAAATCTAACTTTCTGGGGCCGGTTCCGATCCGGGTCGGAAAGCACTCCGACCGAGCCGGATCAGGAGTGTTTTCTGACCGAGCCGGAGTCCTGCAGTCCGACCGAGCTAGTACGATGCGGCCGTATGCTGCCGGACTCGGTTCGGTCGGACTCCCATAGAAGTCAATGGGAGCCGGGAGTACGACGCGTACATGGGCTCTAATTGACTGAATGGGTACGTCGCGGACAAGTGTGCCCCCTACAGTGGGTACGCGTCGGTGCCATCCGCAACGTACATGCCTGTGTTAGGGAGACCCATGGGTCTCCCCCTGTGTCTGAGTCGTAGGGCTGCGGGTGACAGGGGGTTCGACGCGGACCTCTAAAGGCAACCACCCGGACGATTTGCGAGCCAGACACTCCGGCTCGCACAGGCTGTCCGACCCGTGCATCGTACTGGCTCGGTCGTGATTCGCATCCATTGCACGCCACGGTTAGCTTACGACCGAGACGTACGGAGCGGTTCGGACCCGGAAACCACTCGGTCGGTGAATTTCATGTAGCTCGCATCGTATTTGCTCGCTCGTACAGCTGTTCGAGTCGGCCAGAAAACACGCATACGGCTCGCAGTTTTTCCGGCCGGATCGCGTTCGGTGCCCTTCCGACCCGGATCGGAATCGGCCACTATGTGCAAGAAAATCACCAATATTTAGTAATGGTGACACTCAAAACCACAATGTGTTAACTTGCAAATCCGTTTAACTGCATATGTTAATAGTTTGCAGCTAATGATGTCAATGTAAATATCCAAAGTGTTGAATTTCTGCTACTATCAACTTTGGTTGGCTTTGAGCCCCGTTGCTTGCCACATGTCCCCGGACAGTGCTAATGAGAGCACTAATCGGAGTGACTGCACCACCTTGATTGGATCATGCAAACCAATTGCATCAACTTGCCTATTCTGTGCCTTTAGTAAGGTGTGACACATCTGGGATAAAGGAACCCCAAATACATACAAAGAAGCCAACCATTAACTAATCACTCCAGTGGTAGTTCCATTAGTTGCACATGGCCAGAAGGATCAAATTTAACATTCTGCCCATAGCCCTTAGGCCCTTTAAGGGCATAATGCCTAGTCTGCATTCATGGAGATAGGGCAAAGGACCTGTCATTCTATGAGGATAATCAAAGCTGCCTGGTGCTTTCTTCTGAATAATATAATTATTCTCTTCCCCACAGTATCAAGGACTGGTTACTGTGAAGGTCTGCTGAGTCTCATCTATAGTGTCAAGGACTTGATTGGCCGAGTAAATAGTGTCTACCCCCAGTAGCTACTGTGCATTGTTAACATTGAAAAGATTTCAAGTATTTTTTATTAAAAGGATCTCAGTGAGTAGGTAAAACCCTTGGCAATCATTTAGCTCTTGATTGAAGATGAACATTAAAACTGAAGACTAGAAAAGCACCAAATTCCACCTAACATCAGGGAACGAAGAATGCTCAACTAACAAAAATCCAGAAATCAGGGAAAGTATTAATAGCAGTGGGGTATGGAATGCAATGAAAAATAATGAAACAGTGGATTCTGATGCATTTATCGTGGAGAAGTGGTCCTTTTATATGATTTGATCAAGGCTCTACCTCATCTTGGATTGACAACTTCGGATAACAACGTATGGACAGACCACCACCTGGGAAAGGGCAGTTTTTAAGATGTATCCATGCCCCTTCCCTAAAACTCATGGAATTCATGTAGCACAGAAGAAAGAAGCACACATTTGATATATTTTGCTCAGTGCTGAATTCCAAAGTCTAGCTACTACCATTTATGAACGATGCTCTAGCCACGAGTGCAGACACCAGAGCAGCTTAGGTGGTGAAGACGCTTAACCGTGATCTCAGCACAATGCCCAGCAACATGCTGCTGCACAGCACAAGCAGCGTTCCTTCTTCTCTTAAACACATGTGGTCTCTGGTGAGCTCTTGGCACTGCTCTCAGCACAAATGTAATCAGGGCTTATCAAGTTGCTGTTGAGATAAGCAGCAGACTAACAATGAAGCACAACATGAAGAAATATCTTCCCAATAATGTTCACTAGTAACATCATATTTCCAATGGATCAGAAACTGAGGGCAACTTAAAAACGTGCAAGAATCGAACATTTCTTGAACCTCATCTATGATGCCTTTGAACTATAGAAGTGGGAGGTTTCCGACAGATGCCTATAATAAGAATCAGGAACACGTGACTTTACTTGGAATGAATGAAAACAGAATCATTCTTCCCAGTGCAAGACCATTTCATCTAAAAGGCATAAGGATTGAACTGAATAATTATCACAAATGGATCAAAAACATTACAACTGGAATGTTATTTGCAATGTATGAAAAAGAAGAACATTAAAAGACAACCAGACTTATAGTCAAAGAGCAAAGGAAGCAGAATTTGATTTTGAGTTATTAGCCTATTCTTCCATTTTGACCCTAGATAGAAGTAAGCCTTTTGAAAACCATTGACTATCTGTCTTGATTCAAATATTCATTAGCTGCTGCAAACAAACGATCTATATGAGAGAAGATCGAAAAACTGTTGAATGAATTTCTTTCATACAAAATTAAAGGTTGGTGCCACTATAGGTGCATTATTGTAAGAAAATCAGGCATTTGGTAAACAGGGAACCACACTTTCTTGAGTTGCTTTAGAGTAGCACACTTGGGTTGCCCATTTGACTGGGTTGATAACCACAAGAAAGTCCTTGTTTAGCTCTCAAGTCTTTACTCCGAGCTCTTCAACAAAATAAAATATATTGAGTACATCTATTAGAAATAGTACCATGAGACAATCCTTGAAGCCAAAAATATCAGTTGAAAAATGGCAATTTTTCTGCTGTTGGTAATATAGACAGAGGTGAAAAATGGGTCATCGTTGAAAATATGTGTCTACTTCCGAAGGTGGACAATCTGTTATCAAATATGTAGAAATCATATGGCAAAGTTTAGAAACCACTGATAATGCAGTAAGTTTCCAAAAGTCTTAGAATGTAAAGATTTTTTGAAGTGCAAGACAATTTCAACCGAAAGGCAACAGGAATTATCTGATGAATTATCACACACGGATCAAAAAAATAATGGTTGAAATTTTAATTGCAATGTATGCACAAGAAGAAAATTAAAAGACAACCAGACTTTCGCTCTAAGAAAAAGGAACAGAATTTGATTTTGAGGTATTTTCTTTGATTTTGTCCTAAGAACAGAGTGAGCTTTGGGAAAAATATTTCTTCTCCCAAAAAGAGATTTGCAATAAAGAAGAGGCCTCTCGTAATGGAACTGAAGTTCAAGGTGACCTGCATCTAGTTCGAATCACTAAAGAAATTGTCTGAACTCTCTTAGAAATGTTATTTTTAATGTCCCTGTCCTGATTATTAGGCATTCCACAGGCACCACTATTCATCAATGCACAGTTATTAATAAAGTTTCCTTCTTGGATTCATGTAATAATCAGCAGAATATGTAATTCTCAGTATTATTCATAGAAGATCTAATAAAGGAAGTCAACTCACACCTTTACTTCGCAAAACATGATTGGGTTCTTCCAACATTCCTCTCAGATCATTTAGCCCAGGCTTGAATCATATGTACAGGAATACACAATATAGACATAGCCCTGCCTTTTCCAGAGCTCAGTATTATTTCAGCCAAAGGACCTATCACAGCTACTACATGGACAGACTCTTCATGAGACAATGGGTCCACTGAAATCTTTGATAAGGCCAGAGAAAGAAACATTAGAATAACTTCCTCTGGACTTCCTAGTATCCTTGTGTTTACTTTTGTAATCTATGCTCAGTCAAAAGCACTAAATCAATAAGTTAAGAACATTTAATAGGATGTTGGCAATAGGTGAATTTATCCTTTGTTTCCTAATTACAACCACGTGGAAAGAGTGCCATCTGATTTCTTTCAACCCACAAGGTTTCCGTTGCTAATTAACGAAAACAATTTAGATGGGTCAATACATCCATTCCACCTTGATGGTTGCTGCTAGTCTGACTGCCTTTGCCTGGAGCCTGCTGTTGTCGGTAGCCACTACACTCCTGACGGGGAGACTCTGTCTCCCATCACCCCCTGCTGGTGTATAGCACACTTAAGCCCGTCAAGAACTCACGGCATGGAACGCTGACGGAGACGCACACGGGCAGAGCAAGGGTGCAAGGCGGGCCTGTCCACGCCCGTCATTACATGAAAGAGGCTGGGCTGGGCCATCCCCCTAACGTCCCCTACTCGGTAACTGCTCTTTCCTGGGTCTGAGAATGGTCAAACACAAGGCAAAGATGCCTGAACCGGGAGCTGAAATTAATAATACCCTGGACTCATTTTTATTAAGAGTGTCAGATGTGCTTTCCAAGGAGATTGAGTTAACAGAGTGCCGCCTTTCCTTGGAAGAGGAAGGACCGATCACTGTTGAGCCTGTCCCTATTGACCCCGTTCGTCCGGGTTTAGGGGAGGATTTGACTAGTCAGAATGCACCTCATAGCATGCTGGCCCCAACTAAGACATCTATGGTCACAGGAATATCTAAACGTCCCACAGACGAACCGCCATGCAAGAGGAAAAGAGGGAAGGTAAAGAGACCAATGCTGTCATAAAACACACAAAGTTACCATTATCTCCTCGACTGCCCCCCTAGAGGTACCTTCAGCTCTATAACCAGGCGCACAACCTGACACTGAACTTAGCACACAATTGACCCCCCATCGAGATGACTAATGCCAGAAAATGGAACAAATCTTTAAGTCGCTCCTCCAGCCACTCATAAGCAAACTAGATAAAATAGAAGAGAGACTGATTTACTTATTTACCCTAGAATGACTGGTGTACGAATGGGGAGGACTCAGGAGAGTAATCTAACTTCTGAAGGCTCAACCTTACTCTCCGCTCCTGGTCTTCTGCCACATTCAAGCCATGCATGCTGCATTTTCCTTCAAAAGAGATCCTGGACATTCTGACAGCCGATGATAGCTCACCTGGGAGTGCTGCCATTGGAGGAAAGTTTTTAACAACTCATCTTACTTCACACCCCTCAGATCCTCCTGATCTAGGACTGTTAAATGTTGTCCAAGCGGGGCAATCCACTGCTAACGATGTTGTAGAGAGAAGTAATGGGTGGGAAGCAAGGGGGTTTGTCAATGAAAATGCAGGTGGTCCTATGTCTGTCGATAATGTAGAAACCTCAGGTGATAGAGTAGAATTACCTACGGCAGCATGTCCATTTGCAATCATCCTAGCCAATGTCCTTGTGCTGCGACCTGACCAACAAGAATCAACAGCCCAATTGATGGACAAAACCTTACACTGATTGTCCAAGTTTTATCGGGCAGATTTAAACTTTACAACCATATCATTATGGCTAGATGTGTAAAGTGGGTCAGTAAGGGTCCAAAGTCCATAGAGGGGGACTGCATAGTTATTAATAGGGCACACTTCCCTCCTCATTTGTCTCTAACAATCAGATTTTTGCTTTACCACTGGGTTTCTTTTAAAAACTGCCCATTGCGAACTTCAGGTCACAGCCAAGGATTAACTGTGCCCCTCACTGCAACTTTTGTCGCAATGCAATTTTCCCATCACTCCCTATTAGAAATAGATTTGCACCCCTGAGTTACCTCGAATTATGTGATTGAATACCACTTTCTCTGACCTTGCTACTGAACCCCAGGCTCCCTCCAATATACCTTCTAATCAAGATAATACTGATAGTTAAACAGTTCCTCCAACATTATTGAGTGTAATATCACGGAATAAAGCGGGCTATAATCAGCAAAAGAACAATTCCCATTGGCTGTCTTTTGTGGGAAATGTTGATGTCCTATGTCTCCAAGAACATGGGAATCATATCAGATCGCAATAGATGGGTTCCACATCTTCCAGACAAATGCAGTACCATCCAGAGCAGGGCGCTCAAGCGGAGAAATTGCCACCCTAATAGCCAATACAGCAAAGATCTAGATCATTTCCTTTTTAAATACCTCCCGAAATTATCACATTCTTTTATGCGAGGGCTCTAAAGAGAGAGACTGGATCCTGATTCATTTTTATAATAATAATTGAGACGGTAGAATGGAAACAGTACTAGATCTAATTGAGAAAGATATTGGTGATCTGACTAAATCCCATCACAAATGTTTTGACATGATATGGTTGGGTGATTGTAATGCCCATAACTGTAGCAGGGCTTATTGTTCAGTTTACGTCCTGAATGAGGATTTTAGGGATTCTATTTACCAGTTTAGGCACACTGATTATGGCAACGTTTTAAACAGGCAGCTTTTGATTAATAATCGTGAGATCATAAACTCCTTGAACGCCAAATCGGGTCAACTAGACATTACGTTTTCTTTCCAGTTTTGCAGTTCCACGATTGACTATGTCCTTGTCTCTCAACCTATAAAAGCTAAGTGCTCTTCTGTTAAAACCAACTTTGTACCTTGTAGTGACCATGCAGCCATTACATTTCAGATGGAATGGACTCATGGTACAAACTTTAACAGAACTCGAATGACAAAACCCATAAGTGTAAGGAAAAATGGTGTGGTACTGAAATGGGGTAAGATTGACACCTCTCTATTTATGCACACAGTTGTTACTAAGACGCATGACAAAATCTCTACTTGCCTCTACTTGAATCCCTCTAATATGCTAATTCCACCAGCTTTTGAAAAGATTTTAGACGTAATCCATAGTAATCTCTCTCTCCTGAACACTCAGAAGTCCATCAGAAAGGCAGACTGGTTCGATAACACCTGTACTAAGGCCCTGAAGATCCTTCACTCTGCGCTGAGAGTGGAGCCAAGGGATGCGCCCCTGGTGAAAAGGTTATGTTTTTTATATAAAGAAGCTAGAGCCAACAGGCTGAGGATTCTTAAGCAAGAAGCCTGGGACAGGCTGCAACATGCAGCTATATCAAAAAACAGCAAGGATTTCTGGAGCATAATTAATGCTCTGTCCCTGAAGGATGAACAAGAGATTAACTTGAATCTACACGTAAGAGAGGAGGCATGGGTGGCATATTTTAAAGGAGTGCTTGGGAATTCAGAGAGTGAACTCTATGAGCTATTGGCCTCTTTGTTACTTACTCCTAGCGTCGCATTAGCATTTAGCCTGGCTTAAATGAGTCTTGCTCTGAAACAGTGTAGCACACTGAAGGCACCTGGCCCTGATGGGGTCCCTATTGATTTCGTTTTATCTAATCAGGATTTATGGGCCTCACTACTTACTAATGTTTTTAATGCCCTAACCCATTCAGGTTTTCCCCCTTCTTGGGAGAAGACTGTCATCATTCCAATAGATAAAAAAGGGCATATGGCTGTTCCTAAGATTTACAGGCCCATATCTCTTTTGGATAGCACAGCAAACAGGCTAGAAAATTGGGCTTAGGAAAGAAATATTTTATCTTGTGTGCAATATGGTTTTTGAAAGGTAATGGGCACAATCGACCAATGTTTAAATTAAAATTTGTTGATCACCAAGTACATGGCGGCAAGAGAAAGTCACCTTTATATGGCCTTTATGGACTCATCAGCTGCCTTTGATTACGTGGTTCACGCAAAACTCTGGTCATCAATAGAAGTCATGGGTATTGATCAGTCCATTATTAATTGTATCCGTGAGATGTATTCTGCAGCTTCAGCCTGTGTACTTTATGGGAGGCAGGTCGAATGCACAAGTATATGATAACCTGCGGCGTTAAGCAGGGGTGTGTTTTATCCCCCTTTCTGTTTTGCTTATATACTAATGCCGTGGAAGCTGTACTGATTGGGTCTACACGAGATGTCCCCCACGTTGGCTCAACTCCTATCCTGATACTCCTTTATACGGACGAAGCGGTCCTACTGGCCCAGACCGAAATGTTTTACAATGTCTAATAGGATCCTATTCCAAATTCATGCATAATCTGGGTCTTAGGGTTAATGAAGCCAAGTCTTATGAGCTGGTGGATGGCGCTAGACTTAAAAAAAATCCCAGACTGACCATCAAAGGAAGGAAATTGGAGTCGGTGGACACCTCCTATTTGGGAATACTTTTTGATTAAAAAAATACATGGCTAAATATGATGTCAAACAGAGCTCTTCTTCTGGAAAGAAGTATAGGAGCCCTTTTGGTTTCATAAAGAAGCCTAGGTCGAAGCCCATTGAAACAGTAAACAAGCATTTGCAATGCAATAGGTCTCGCATTTACGAGAGTTTGAGCTATTGGCATTGTAAATGACAATGCCTTTTATTTATGTGTTGTTTTTTAAACAGATAAATAAAAGGCATTGTCATTTACAATGCCAATAGCAAATGCTAATGTTTGTTAAATTATGAATTTTTTTGTTAAAAAATATCCCATCAGTAGCATAAGCAATACAAGACATTCCATGAAGCAAGGAAAGGGTGCAGTACCTAGTGTGGCTAATAGACATAACTTGGTTTTGGTGGGGCTAAGCAATAAAAACATTGTTAAACATTGAGGATTATAGGTTTCATACATAGGACGTGCAAAAGTCATGCAGTAGGGCTGACATTTGTTTTGCTCAAAACACAAACAAGGCGAGGCTAAACTGCTTGGAGGCAGGTTTGTAAGCAGGCTTGACGGTCTTTTCTGTTTGTGAAAGAGACATTCCTTTTAGACAAAGATGGTAGATTTCTCTGTTGAACTATTCCTGACTCTGTGTGCCGATCCATGCAAATGAAAAAAATCCCTTGTTTTACACCCTTATCAGGTGTTTCTAAATGGTTATGTGCGTGTATATGTTTTATAAGACAAAGTCAGTGAGATAACAGGAGGTTATTGCCCCGCCCCCACAAACACATGCTGGCCGGAGACAAAAGGCAGCTGGAGTATGTGTGACCCTCTACACGTCCGAGTCCTGCTACAGAAGCAGCTACGAGCACCTTTGAAAGCAGATACTTTGGTGTTTGTTAAAGCGTGTAGACTTTGTTTATCTTTTTTTGAGAGCTCAAAGAGCAACCCTGACACACACCTTACCAATCGCGGAGAGGTCTGGGTGGGCGAAATATGCATTTTACAATAACTAGGGTTAAGGGGCTTTAATTTACGTACTGAAAGATCTGCGGCAGGTAGTAGTCAACATAAATAAACACCAGTCAACATAAACACCTGGAAACAACTGAATTGTAGTCCCATGCCTACTTTGTGCAAACGTGCAGGTAGGAGCAGAAAAAGAAACGCCGGGATGCATTTGTGAACTTCAGAGTTCTGTAAGAAGTGCTGCGACGGCGAGAGGTGGAAGGTGAGTACGCCACAAACTGACCCGAACGTCCGCCACAGTTCTGGCCGGGGAGTGCAGGGCGGAACAAAGCTGAGGTGGGAATGGGAGGAGCTTGTGTTTTTTTACACAGTTCTGGGCCGGGAAGCGGAGGGCGGTCTGAAGATGAGGTGGGAGAAGCTTGTGCTGAGTGTTTGGTTACAGTTCTGGGCGGGGCTAGTGGAGGGCGGGGGGAAGCTTGTGCTGAGTGTGCTGGAGTTCCGAGGATGGGCGGTGCTGGCAGACTACCATTTAGGAGGAAGGCAATTTTGTATTTGCACTTCGGGGAGGGTGGAGTTTTTACGTTTTGATAGTAACAAAAATAGCGCCAGCAATCTTAAAGCATGAAATGTTGCACCAAAAGCAGATATGCTTAGTCAAGCCGCCAGGCGTTGTTTTTCAATGTAATAGTTTTGGTACAATGGTGGCACCCGCCGGATGTTTAAAGCTATACCATGGTGCAGCCATTGTGTAGAAAAGAAAAAAAAATACACATAAAAGAAAGGCATGGGACAGCGTTCCGCGGCATAAATAATAAAACAAAGGCGCGGCCACCATTATACTTTCCCAGGCTAGCACGCTGCCTACATAAAACAAGAACAAGCGCGCACTGAAGCTGACGGAGTGGGAGGGGGAGTGGGGGCGGGCACGCAGGCTGCCAAATGGTGCGATGAATCACGGCTAAAGTGAAAGCAAACAAGTGGTTGCAGGACTCCAAATGGTGCGCGCGCCCGGACGGGTCACATGCACTGTAGTTGGAGGCCTGCAAAGCCACTGTTTGCACTTCCAAAACGCGCTTACTATAAGTCTCGCCAGAGCAGCGCTAAAGCGCTGGTCAGGCGAGACCTAAAAAGGTCTATAAGGCCAAATCGACCTCTGCTGCCACCTATGGGGCAGCTGTATGGGGAAAAGCCAATACATCCATTGACCAACGAGTCGATGATAATTTCCTAAAGAGGTTAGTAGGTGTCCTACAATCCTGCTCCACCTTCATCTGTCATTCTGAATTGAATGTACCTTAAATTTCTGATAAATGTAGATCTGCCCCGGTTCTTTTATGGCATTTAATCTGGAAAAGAGAACCCTTAAAACTAACCCAAGAAATTGTGCAGGACTGCCTATCTTTAGATGGAATAAGTAAGATCAAATGGCTCCAATATGGAAAGAACGTCTTATATTCAATTGGTAAGGGTGAACTATATGACAGACCAGCCACATGTTATGCGGTGTCCAAGGCAAAACTAAAAAAACTATTATTAGGGAAATGCATGAGAGAGAAATGGGAACTTATTTGTATTAAGATAAGGATCAGACAATACAACCTAATACCCATGCTTAATAACACCGATACCAACTACCTATCTTTTGTCACACAGGCACAACACAGATATCTTTCGCTGAGGTTTTGTCTAAGATTCATTCTTTTTATGTTGGGTTTTCCCCCTAATGTCTATTCCTTAGATGCACTTTCAGCATGCCCCAGTGATGGAAGTTCCCAGCAAGGGGAACTCCATCTACTATTGTTTTGCAGTTTTTATATTGAGGAAAAGAAAAAATATATTCTTCCACTCATGCATATCCTTAATTTTAGACAAAGACTTCCTGCCCCTTTATTTTTTACAATCTTTACCTGAGCCATTAACTTGTTACTGTATAGCCTCATTTTTACGCTGTGCTCTTAATACAAGAAAACATCTTCCGTATTTTAACATATGATCGGCTTTCTTATGAATCTTATACCTTTAAATAATGCCGTATTTAATTATGTATTTTTAAGGAAAACCTTATGAAAATGTACATCATTCTGTGTTTTAACCCTTTTATGAATGTATATTGTATACAGAATACTTTGTATGCTGTTCTTTTGTACTGGTGAAATAAAAGTGATTGATTGATAGACTTAATGTACAACAATGTTTCCTAAACTGAATTCCCTACTAAATAGTACGCCATTAGTCAACGATCTTCTTAAATGCTAGTGAGAAAGTATCGTAAGTCTGCAATCAAGTATCTGAATTTGTTACTACAGGGCATGCCCGGGTCAATGAAGATCTCGTCAGACAGCCAAGCAAGTGTTTTCCTCAATCTTGACTGAATTGTGCAGGGACAAGCAAAATGCACCACAAGAGAATCCAAAACTTTTCTTAACTTCACTGAATCACAAAAAACATGGGGCACTTAAAGGGGCTACTATGATGTCTGTAGACTATAATATAAAGGTCTCATTTAGCAATTAATTCTTAAAGTACAATTGTTGTAACCCTTCTGCTAGGTCCTAGGAACAACTGGCAGCCAAGAAGGTCTATTGTGTTATCTTGATTGCACTTAGACAGAATGATTCCTTCGAGTGAGTAGTCTGCCACCCTGCACATGTAGTACACGTGAAAAGAGTCAAGTTTCTCCTTAAAACGAAGGATTAAAAAAAATGATTGGCAATCTTGTAGCTGTTGATTGAAGATGAAGATTAATACTAAGGTGATTAGCAAGGCAGCAAACTTGCCCTGACATCAGGAAAGAAAAAAACACAGCCAAGCAAAAAATGCAGACTTAGAAGTAGAGAGTCTTTCCAACTGTTAAAAGCAACAACGCAGGCACAAAAATAGTAGCAAAGGGAAAAGAAGGCAACACAAAATAAGGAATGAGTGTATTCTGAGGCATTCATCACTTGAAAACAGCTTCTTTTTTTTTTTTTAAACATATTTTTATTGCCATTTTCATATTTCACACATCGTACATCATACAAAGTTATCGAATAGTGAGGTTAGACTGTATATTCCATGGTGGTACATAATATCTGTATATACTGGTGATACATCAAGTGGGAGCATAAACAACTTACTATATTATCTAAACAGAAACTAACTTAACAGGTAAAGACCCCACTTCATCTTGGATTGGTAACCTTGAATACATCCTATGGGCAGACCACCATCTTGGAAATGACAGTTTATAAAACTTGTCCACGTCCCTTTCCTAAAACTCATGGTGTTTGTTTGGGACATGAAGAAGAATCTCAAGTTTCACAGCCTTTGCTAAGAGCTGAATTCTGCAGTCCTACCACCGCCCTTTGGGCTCACTGCTAAATACAGCTTGCAGACCACTCCTTTTTGTGACCTTGAGCGCAGAGAGACTAGAGCAGTCAGTGTGATAAGGATGCTAAATCATACACTTAGCTAGTTTCCAGCCTGACGACGCAATAAGCACTCCCCTTGAATGCATGTTATCTCGTCACTACTCTTGACACAAATGTAACACATAGGATGACAAGCATAATGATGGAGCATCAGGAATGCAACCTGGCTACATTTCTAAGAGACATTACATAGATGACGTGATCATGATCTGGGAATATACAAGTGAAAATCTACAAAGATTTCTGGAGTGGATCAACACAAGAGATGAATGTCTGAAATTCACCTGCTCAGCAGACAGGAAACAACTCGACTTCCTAGATATCACTATATATGTGGAAAACAACACTCTCCAAACAAAAACTTTCCACAAACCAACAGCCAAATACAGTTTGCCCTCATACAACAGCTTTCACCCTCGCCCACTGATAGACAATCTACCTTACAGTCAGTTCTTGCACCTCAATCGCAATTGCAGCAAACTAGAGGACTATAAAGTACAAGCAGAGGAACTGAGCCAAAAACTCAAGCGAAGATACTACCCAACAAAAACAATAAACAGGTGTCAAAAGAGAGCATGCAACCAACCGATGGAATGCTTACTTGAAACCACACCCAAAGAACCACCAGAAGACTGATTGACATGTGTCATGACTTACAGTGGGGCCACAAATGCAGTAAAGAAGATAATTAATAAACTTTGGAGAACACTTACTTCTGGTTCTCTTCAATGGGCTAAACCAAGATTTACTAACAAGAGGACACTGAACATCAAGGACATACTTGTCCATACAAGACCGGCACCAAAGGTGTAAAGTGATACCATCACTACAGCATGGAACCTGACTCCCATCACTGGACATTACGCATGCAGATCGTGCTCTGTTTGCAAACTAACCAAAGTAACCAAGACATTACAACGATCGACCAACCTGACCTGGACAATACGTCACCACACCAATTGCAATACTACACATGTAATTTACATGATTACTTGCTCCTGTGACTTGAAGTATATATAGGGATGACCTGCAGCAAAATAAAACAACTAATTTGCGAGCACAATAGCAACATTAACTGCAAGAGAGCCACAACCAAAATGATCAAACACTACATCGATTTCAATCATACCATCAACGAACTAAAGTGGGGAGTCATTGAGACACTACCTGTAAAAAGCCACAATGCGGAAAGAATTATGTTTGAAAAGGAACAACGTTGGGTACACCGTCTCCAGACAAACCTAAAGGGACTGAATAATAACTTTCCCTGGCATTCCCTAACATGAGAACTTGCCTTAAACCTAGAGCATGCTAACCATTTGCAAATGCGCAGATACCAAGAAGAACAGACATCACCCCGACAGAGCATGAGAACACAGACCGAATCTCAAATATTTATATGTGCACACCAAGCACTGATTACCCAAACTGCTTCATCCTTCTGCACAACAATACAAACTCAAAGTCATAAAACACCGACTGACAAATCACTGTCAAGTGATGGTTTTACAAAACACGCGACCATTAATTGAGCCTGATTGAGACTGGCACTCACCTATTCTCATTTAACCGAGAAGAAACTTAATGACGACTACGCTAACTAAGCCAAGTGTCACAATAGAAATTCATCAAATACAAAAACTTTACCCAAAATTTTCACCTTGCCTAATTATAATAATTATAACTGCAAATATCCCTACACATTTTTATACCGATTCAATCACAAGACACGAATGTGTTAAAACTATTTTTTACATTATATGCAGTGTAACCTTTTTTGCAACTCTATTCTCCATCTCCATCACGTCAAACAGTAGATAATGATGGCTCGTCACGGGCTCGAGTTACCCGAGGCACCGTGACTAGAGCCAGCACAAGTCAAGATTCAGTCTACACCGGTGAGACACGCGATCTTCACCACGCTCTCCTCACCATTTAAAGTAAGGCACTCTAACCTCTCTTTACCCACCCAGGGCATACTGACAAAGCCGGCTGGCACCACAAGGGAGCCCGGACATGGAAACTAGAGGTACTTGGGAGATAAAATAGCTTAACCACAGCATTAAGAACTAAGGCTTGTTCACACGACAGCATGCGCCCTCAGTAGGCGCGCACTGTAAACAATGTGTCACAAAAGCGATCGCACGTCCCTGGCTGCCTTCACTGTGCTAATTATTATCACCTGCCAGTATCACTTGGTCTTACCGATAATGCATAACAACTCCATTATAACTGATACCCATTATGAATGTACTGAGCACCATAAGCGTTTCTAACCGTATAACGTTAACTTAACCACATCGCTCTTATTCAATTCTATTTTTTAACATGCACCAAGCTATGTTAAACTCTTTATTAACATTGCAGAACGTGACCATGATGCATTAACTGACATCTAAACGGCAGCGCCATTTTGCATCATCTTGTTACTTAGCGCATGGCACCTATACAACAGGTTCCATTAAGAGAAGCTTATTTCCTCGAATCCAACTCTCAATTAACCCTGGGCGTAGTGGGGCTACGTGGAGCATCGCGTAGTGTGGCCAAATCTATGAACAGTCGCGTGTTCCGCGTAGCCCCACTACGCGCCGCCTGCCTCCCTCCCGCCCTCACTTTAAAATAAGTTAAAGTATTATAAAAGTCAATTTAATACCTTACCTGCGGTGCGGCATCCCAGGGCTCCCTCTTCCTGCTTGATGACAACTTCTTCTCACAAATGTGCATGCGCGGATGCCCGTGCATGCGCATTTCTCCTGAGAAATGCGCATGCGCGGGCATCCGTGCATGCGCATTTGTGAGAAGTTGCCTGTCAAGCAGGAAGAGGGAGCCCCGGGACGCCGCACCGCAGGTAAGGTATTTAATTTACTTTTAAATTCTTTAATTTATTTTAAAATTAGGGCGGGCGGCGGGTGGCGGGCAGCTCTGTTTCACCGCGGCATGTGCGTAGAGCTGCCTGCTACGCCTACTTCGTAAACTGTGAAGCAGGCAGCGCTTCTTACACTCCATGGGCGGAGCGGAGTACTACGCCCGGGATTACTCTCAATGTAAAAATGCTCAGATTTATTGTTACAGCAAATAGCTTTAACAAGCGTCAGAATCTAGGGCAGAGGTCTTCAAACTGGGGGGCGGGCCTCAAGTGATCCCAGGGGGGGCGCCAGGCTCTGGCCAGAAGAAACATTATGCTTTGGTTTCAGCTGAAAAAAATGAGCGTTATTAAGCACGGCTGTAATGGGCCATCAGTACCATCCTTTGTCATTTAAATCCTGGCTGGGAGAAGGTGTCAAAAACCCCCACTACCATTTCAAATAATCACACTGTGGATACTTTTACATATTAGTAAGGCCTGCCTCACCAGAATAGTATGTTTGGAAAACATGTATTGTTTGCATTTCTAGAACAGTGGCAGAACTTAGCTGCAGTGTTTAAATAAGTCTAGACATATTTAAACATTGCAAGTTTAATAGCATAATTCTGAAAAATATTGAGGGGGAGGGGGGCCCGGCGATTTTTTTTTCAACACTTGGGTGGCCGCGGAATTAAAAAGTTTGATGACCACTGATCTAGGGCATAACGTTAAAGAAAGAATACACTGCAACTTTCTTTATTTTTTCTATTCCAGCTATAGGTACAATTTACCTGACTCTACACAATAGAGGTGGAAAATTACCCACTTCTAGTAGTCGTCACAACGCGCCACTACAAACCCACCGGTCCTGAAGAAAGCCTCCAGATGAACAGAGAGGCTGAAACATGTCGACCACCAACAGTGCGGTAGATCCGTAACTCGCTCTACACATGCACCACTTTGTTTTTATTTTTCCACACCACCAAATTTATTAAATTACTTCTCGTTATGGTGATGTAGGGAATTTTAACTCACTTCACAAGGGCACTTCACTTTTGATCTCTGGACACTACTGTAATACCAGTTGGTCTTCCTCCAGGTAGAGGTCAGCATATTCTCAAAATAAACCCTATGATGATGCTGTCACGTTACCGAAAGGCGGAGAATCAAGATATACCGCCCGAATCCTTTGAACGTAAATGAGTTTTTTTTAGATGGAAGAATCAAGATTTTCACCCTGGTACACAGGACAAGTGGCCCATTCTCTCCCCCATCTATTTGATTTTGTACTAACGTTTGGAAGCCAAATGGACCACAGCTTCTCCTTCCCTCTACCTATGAATTACACCCAGGTCTTTCTTAGCTGCCTTTCCTTCTATTTTCTTTTTTGCTATGGTTCACAAGAGTTGAGACATGAGTTAATCAAAAGCTAATGATAAAGAGATAAACATTCTTTCTATTTTAGTACATTTGTAAATAGGTTTGTTAGTATAAAAGAGGAGTAAACAAAATCAGGGTTTTCACTAAGTGTGTGCCACTAGCTTGGAAAAATGGTAAAGGCAGTTTTGATGTTTCTTGTATCAGGGCTGCAGAGTTTATCAAGGCTTAGTGTAGCACTTTCTTTAATCTTACTTGAATGCCTTGATTTTTCCATTGGGATAGCACTTAGTGAATATGTGCCACAAACCTTGACATACCTCCGTGATATTACAACATAGGGCCTCATTATGATGTCGGTCAGAAAAGCTCTGAACTGCATTCGGATTTTCCTAACCCGTATCGGAACCCATGTTTACAGCCAACTCGGAAACATTTCCGACCGATGGATTCCAACCAGCATTCGGATACTCCGAGTCGGTCAGAGCCGAATCGTACAGGTCCATGGACCGCGTTTCTGACCTACGTATTATAATGTCGGATTCAGGCAGCCTTTCCGAATCTGTCTGTCCGACATGAAACGGCTGTCGGAAACTGACTTTGGGGCCCATAGCAGGCCCCCCTTCACCATGTGGCCCACGTTTGGGTCTGTGGGGGTACCTATGGGACCCCTCTTTCCAACCATACATAGTGTGGCAGGCACCATTGGGTTCCTGCGACAGGGTGCAAGGTTTTCCGCTACCATCCCATTTTTCAATGGGAGCCTGTGCTGTCGGTCGGTACACAGGCTCTATTGAAGTCAACGGCAGTCAAACCGAATGGTGTTTGGAAACAATGTAATCGGCCAGTCGGACTCGCCGAATCGGTCGGAACCAATTCCGGCAAGGAGTCGGTCGGAATGCTTTCCAACCGACATTGTAATGAGGCCCTTCGTTTTTAAGCCTAGTCAGAATCGAATTTCATTTATTTGATGCGTAAATGGCATGCATATAATTAGCATAAAGTGTAACATTTTCCCTTTTTAAGTTTGATTTAAGGGTACTTTTGCCATTCATGGCAAAGTATTGCACACAATACATAACAGGAATCACCTAGGGGCTTGATCTGTAGAGGTTCTTTTAGATTGTGTTTTTTTAATCTTATATAGCACCTCAAAAAACAGAGGTATCCCAGCACTTTAGATAGTGTGTTCCAAACTTGGAGGAGAAGAAAACAAAGCATTGGGAAACAAATTTAGTTTCTGAGCTACATTTTGAGATAAAGAAAATGTGTTTTCTGTTAGTTTTTTTTCTAAAAATGTTGATTTGTGATCGCAAATACAGTGGCATCTTATCACAGGCCTTTAGGATGATGACCTATAACCTGCTACTTCCTATGGTATCTTTCCTAAATTTGGGAATGATGAGTTGGCATTGTGGGAGGGGCATAGCCAGGGAAAAGTGACGTCATATAGTCGTCCTTTTTTCAACTATGAATCAAATTATGACATAAGCAGAGAACCTTGAGTAGGCCTCTCTTACAAATTGACTGAGAGGTTTGGAGAGAGACGTTTGTGAATGTCCTGGCTGAGAAATGAAGGTTTCATTTCTTACTTTCTAAATCATTATCTTTTGTTTTCATCATTGACCTAGAAACAAAGTAGGTTTGCATATAGAGGACTTGAATGCACCCGTGTCTTGTGTGACCATATCACTGTATTGCTGGCTGATGGTAATATAAACTTATTTTCAAAACAGTACTTTTCTCCAACTATTTCCATGACTAATTACATGCTAGGCATTGTCAGCAAGTAAAACATACAAATGCCTTGTAAAACAATTGAAAATAACGTGTGTAGTGTTTGCGAAGGCACATGCATTTAATTAGTGTGAAACCAGGAACACAAATGAGACAAATGTATACTTAACACAGTAAAGAACTCAGTTGAACGTTTTCATTTTTTGTCTAGCGGAATGCCAAAATACAACTTAGTTTGGAATATAATCTATAATTAAATAATCAATCAATTATTTATTTGATATTTTACAGCAACATAGGAGCACTTGGATAGTATTGACATGCTATCATATGGAATTGCTCCTGGTATTTTTTATTGGGTGGACATGGGTTTGAATAGTTAGAGCTTTCAGCTACATCCTCAACATGATAAAGCTTGTTAATACCATTGGATTTGGGTACATTGCACTCAATTGCTGTGGCCAACTTTACCTCTCGCGATACTGGCATTTGGGAATTTCTTGTTTTTATTGGCAAGCCGTTAAGTTCATTTTAGACTAGGGTGTAGCATGATCAACTTTTTGCCATCAGTGCCATCTTTTATCCTGTAAGCACTTGTGCACCCTGGCCTGCACAGGGCTTTGAATCTGACTGGTATATAATTGGGTGTAAACTAGCATGTACAGCACTCCCCTCCTTAGTTGCAAAGTGGGCCAAGCGATGGCAATTGAAGTGTAGAATTCCCTATTGCTCCACCACTTCATTTACCATCTCAAATGTGGAGTTTGAGCCTGGGCTAGTGCCCAAAGTCTTTCTCAGCATCCCACAGCTGGCACTGACGGAAGTCCGTATTGCTGAATACCAACGCTGCATTGTCTTGATTACGTCTCATGCCTCTTTCTTCCACCGCCCTACATCCCTGCCCTTTATTTCACTCTTGCAGATCCTTTCTCATGCCAACTTCCCCCTTTTGTCACTGTTTTTCTGTCTTTCTCCTCCTCCTTCTGTCCTTTTGTGTTTTACTCTCTCTTTCTCTGGGTCAAAGTCTGACGAGAAAAAGTAAGTGCCAGTCCCCAAAAATGACTGGTACCGTCAACCACTGGCTGAAAAATTAATACAGCACATGCATAGCAGCACCTCTGCATGTAGGGGTGTATCAATCAGGGCGCTGCATGTATGTGGTGTGGAATATACACATCTATCAAACTAAAATGAGTTGTCCCAGGTATAGCTATTTACCAGGACAGGACTGGCCGTAGTGGGCATCAGACATTTGCCAGGGAGGCAAGCAGGGTGGGGCCAGTTTTGGGGCGGGGGGCAGGTTTTGCAGCGATGCTGCAATATTGGCCCCCACTAACAAAAGCAACAGTGCTGGGGGCCGGTTGTGTTTACCAGCAGTGCTCACATTTGCCTCCCACCCACTCCCAGGGCTGCTATGGGTTCCCAGTCCAGCCCTGCTATTTACCACTTGTCATTTTCAGTATAGAACAGAACTGGGTATGTTGCTTTCAGCACAATTAAATGGGGAATAGCATGATGTGGCATTGGGTGCATCTGTTAGTCTTATTTATTAGGTCTCACCTGCGAGATCTATTGTCATCGGGTTTGTGTCGGAAGCAGGGTGGAAGCTCCGCCTCTGCTTTTCATTCGTGCGCGTCACACTTTGGGGCCGATTCCGATTCGGGTCGGAAGGGCACTGAACGTGATCCGGCCGGAAAAACTACGAGCCGTACGCATGTTTTCTGCCCGACTCGTACAGCTGTACAAGCAAGCAAGTACGATGCGAGCTATGTGAAATTCACCAACCGATTCGTTTCCGGGTCCGAACCGCTCTGTACGTCTCGGTCGGAATCTAACCGTGGCGTGCAATGGATGCGATTTACGACCAAGCCAGTACGATGCACGTGTCGGACAGCCTGTGCGAGCTGGAGTGTCCGGCTCGCAAATGTCCGGGTGGTTGCTTTTGGGGGTCCGCGTTGGAGCCCTGTCACCCGCAGCCCTACGACTCGGACACATGGGGAGACCCAAGGGTCCCCTCAACACAGGCATATACGGTACGGATGGCACCGACGCATACCCACTGTAGGGGGTGCCCTTGCGCGAGACATACCCATTCAGTCAATAGGAGCCCATGTACGCGTCGTACGATCGGCTCCCATTGCCTTCTATGGCAGTCCGACCGAACCGAGTCTGGCAGCATACGGCCGTATCGTACTCGCTCGGTCGGACTGCAGGACTCCGGCTCGGTCGGAAAACACTCCAGATCTGGCTCGGTCAGAGTGTTTTCCGACCCGGATCAGAATCAACCCCTCTATGTGAAACGCTCGCATTTCATTTGTAGAGAGGCTTTTTGGTTTCCCTCCCTGTCTCCTTTCCGGCTCACCCACCCAGACTGGAGATTGTGCTCGCGCTCACGTGCTCGCGCTCATGTGCTCATGAGAAAACGCAGGCAGCTTGTTCTAAACAGCTGCTCTTCATTCCGTCTCAGGCTGCAGCTGCCTTCTTAGTGCTTGCATGCCTCAGTGCTCATGAGACGGTGACTCTGTGTTTTCGTAGCAGTCACACAATAGAACAGATAGTTTAGTTTTAGACGGAAGTTGCCATTAGAAGATCCTGTGGGTGACATCATAGAACAGAAAGAGGAAAAACTACTGTCCATTTATTTAGAGTTAAAGGAGTGGCATTTTAGAAGTTTTCAGAGTGTGGAAATGGGAACTGTTTTAGTCAAAGAAAGCATCAAGTTTGTCATCAGAGAGCATGTGTGCGCTGCGACCAGTGTTAGGGCTTGGGTGCGCTGTGCGAGGGGACACGTGAACGTCTGCAAGGCTTCTCCCCTCCTGATGCCTTCGCCTATGGAAACAAGCTTCTTCCACCTGCCCCTGGCTGCATCTCCCCTTTCAGAGATATTAGTCCATCTTTTGAGAGTTGAAAGTTTAGCACCAGTTTCTTCTTACACCCCCTTGCATCTGTCGAACGCGATTGGAAGCAGAGGTGGGGGGAAGGCTGTGCTTAGGCTGATCTACCAGGGATATTCTAAAAATATATTATTTTATAATAGGACCCCTTGCTGGCCCCATGGCCAGGCCGCCTCTAGGTGCTGCTTGGGAAGCCTTGTGTGGTCAGTTGGCGGTGCTCTAGCAAACACTTAAGTGGCCCCTAATGCATACAGGAAAATGGTTCCTCTGGACCCGGTTCGGCAGAAAGGCAGCTATTAATGAGGTGCAGTGGCCCTCTCCCACCTGTTGCGCTACAGTGAGCTACCAGTCTGCCAGAAGTTGTCTGTCCCTCCCTGCACGCCGAAGTGAATACGAGCTGTGCTGAGGGGCCTGTGTGGAGAGCTGTGTTTTTGTGGCTGCAGCACGGAAGATGAACTGTGCGACCACATCTGTATTACCTGTAGTGTGATGCTAAGAACGAGAAATGCCACGAGCTACTGCGAAGCAGCCTTACGCCAGGTGGGGATTAACCAAAAGGGACAGGCCCTTAAAGACTCTAACACAGAGGGCTCATCCGGCTTAGCCTGATTTAATGTATGGCTAGGCAGTGCCCAGCTCTCGCTGGACACAAAAACTATGGCTACACCGAGAGGCCTTACTAACTCTGACTTTATGGGGAGGAGGGAGGGAAAAGGCGAGATGGAGTCCCCTATCTAGAGCTTCCTTCCTTGTCTTTGTAAGGCTCACCGCTCAAAACTTCAAGTCTGTGCAAGGTGTGGGTTCAGGGTCAAAAGCATTTGAAAAAGACGTCAAGCTACAAAGGGATAACAATTAGTGACAAGGTGACAAGTAGTGCTCAGTGATAAAGTGCGTGATATGTACAAGGTGGTTTAAAAGGTTGGAACATTTTTAGTGGCCAGAAAACAGGTATTTCTAGTAGATCTGCGAACTGAGTCAATTTGTTTTAAGAAGGCTCTAGTTGCTGGTCCGGGGGATAGTGTCGACTATAAAGTTAGTGCGGGTCTTCATCAGGACAGGGGCAGGGGGTGACGGCACCTAAATCCTTATATCAGGCACTTTATCACTGAGCACTACTTGTCACCTTGTCACTAATTGTTATCACTTTGTAGCTTGACGGCTTTTTCAAATGCTTTTGGGTATGTATATGAATGACGCAATTTATATAAAAATCTCAGACTACCCTATAATTTGTTTTGTGTGGTGCCTATGACTAATTGCAAATTTTGAATAACGCATGATTTGTGCTATTTTTATTAGACACGCAGCAGGAGGCAGTTCGATGTGCGATATTCATGCTTAAACAGAGCATGGCTTGCCTTCAGGCCATTGGAGGCCTGCATAGGGACGTTGCCAGGGCCGGCTTTAGGGCAGAGCAACAGGTGCGGCCGCACTGTGCGCTGACCATTGGAGGGGGGCGCTTACCAGCGCTAAAGCTGTCCCTGTACGTCGCAGTCCCTTCTCCCTCGGCCAATACCCCACTTTCCTCAATCCTTTCCACTTTCTGCCTTTCCCACCTCCTCCTTCGCATATTGGAGTTAAAAGTAGCACCAGCATCTAGATATACACCAAAAAACACGTACAAGACACACCATGGTGTGTTGTCTGAGGTGCTGATGGCAGTAAGGGGATTGTATCAGAGCTCAAATCTATGGAGAAATCCGTGAGGTGGAGAGGCAACGATGAGAAGTTAGGCTATCGTGCCCATTCCAACCTTGGCCTCTGTGGAGGGGTCCCTGCAGTAAGGTGTTCCGTTGGGAGCAGGGTGTGTTTATCCGCCTGCCAGCAATGTCTGCTTTTTAAGTGATAGTAATGTCATTTTGAGGCCTCCCTGTTAATTCTGTCCTTGGTCCCATTCTGGAAAGTTCCTGGTAAGGGCAGGGGCTACATTATAAATGACAATGATTTTTAATTTATGTTTTGTTTTTAAAAACATCAATTTAAGGCATTGTCTTTTACAATGTCAATAGCTTAAACTCTCGCTGATGCGAGACCTATTGCATTGCAAATGCTTGTGTGTTTTTGCTACTGGATCCACTAGATGTTTTGGCAGTATTTCTATGGTGTAATGCATCATCAGTCTAAGTCCACAGAAATGGTAAGCAAGATAGTGCACATTTTTGTCATTAAGTAACCTGACTGGTTGACACTAAATGAGCCTTTAATATATTAATATTTATTACAGTACAGTACCAAGAAGCAAATCAGTTGATGATGTGTTATATATAAATTAGCTTTGGAATGCTTTTTCTGGCAGAAAATGTGACGGTTGTCTAGATGATCCAAAAATTTAGCCTGAAGCACAGATGTTTAGAAATGTCAGGCAAGCACAAGGAGTCCAAAAATATTTTGTAAATCCATGCCAGTTTGCTTCTGCACTTCCACTGAGCTTCTGTCTCCTTTATCGTCCTTGTCAAAGCTGTGCAGGAGATGTATGGAAAGTGGTCCTGACATTTATTGACTGAGGCCCGTTGGGCGTCGCGTTCATTTACATCAAAGTGCTGCCTCACTAGGACTTTGCTGTTCTGGGTTTTCATTTTTTGACCCCTCCTCAGACCAGCAGGTCCCAGCACAGTCAAGATTCCTGTGAAAGTACGAATGGGTAGTTTTTTTTAGGGGGGGTGGATATACTAATTTACTAACTTTAACACAACACAGACAGCATCGAAGTTATTGTGCTGTGTTGCGTCAAACGGAGAGAGGAACAGAAATATAGTGACTACTTAAATATGGTGCTGTTTTTCTCTCTCCCATATCTGGTGCATTTTAGGCTGTCATCCACCAATGCATACTACCTTGCACCATAGTGCAAGGGTGTGTATGCAATTTCTGTCATAGGTTGTGTATTGCAAGGGTACCTTTCCAGAATAAAATACTATGCTTTGGCAAAGTTTAACCCTTTTCTAACTTTGCATGTGTATTGTACAGTGCAGCACACAGGCAAAGTTGGAAAAGTTTGCAGGCTCTTTAAACTTACCCACCTGTTACACCCGCCTCAAGTAGGCAGATATTTTGGACACAAATACCTGTTAATAGACAGGGTTTTATATCAAACCCTATGGTTTGCATAGAATCAACCATGTACCACTCATGAAATACCATAATGTTGAAGCCGGCAAGGTACCCTTGGAGAGCACACTTCAGGGTGCCACACTTCAGCAGGTCTTCGGCCCGAGCCAGCCACTATTCAGAAAGGGCACATGGTCTCCTTCATGGGCAGTTATCCTTCATGTGCACAACAGAGTACTCTGGCAGTATGCACCACGCAGTCCGAGTTCACCGGTCCCCGCAAGATTATCTCACCCTTTGCAAAAGGATGGCACCCGTAGTTATACTGTCGTTTGTCATTGAAGATAGGGGTGGTTCAAGGGGTTTCCCTTTGAACCATAGATGTCCCCTCTAAATTGTAGGCCTGTCTGCCATGGGGACATGGAATGCATATCTTAATCTTTAGTGGGTCCATGACCTGACCCCAGGGACCAAGTGTCAAAACCTCTCTCTCCAATCTACCCCATCCAGCCCTCAAATGGCAGAGGTCTGTTGTTCTAGTGGTATGCCCATGGTTTATGACTGTCACTGAGGAATGCACAGATGTTCTCCCTGACCTCTCGTGTCCACCGGAACCAGGCGCACAAAACTCGTAGAGAATAGAAATGTCCATATTCAGTCAGTCATAAGCTTTTATTCGATATGCAAGATATCTTGTAAGCACATAAAAAATACAGTAGACACATAAAAATCACAGTTACAAGAAGCCAGTATCAAAGTCATAAGAGGGCATAAAAAGGGCATAAATTTCCCATAATAAATTATCTAAAAAAAGAATTAAACAGCTACTGACAATCTCTTGCAGCGAATAAGCCAGGACCACTTTAAAAATTTCGCAATTCCACACACTAAAAGGGGGGAAGTGTCCGTAGTTAAAATACGCAGGGCTTCAAGGTGACTACGTGTGCCCATATTGCGACAGAGGGGTTTCAACCAAACACTCCTGGGCCTTGCATAGTCCGGGCAAACAAATAAGACATGTACAATAGACTCGGCCTTGCTAGGGCAACACGCACAGTTGGGAGAAATGCGGGGCACAGGTGACCAACTCGATACCAATGCACCTAGGGGGAGACATCCAACTCTAAATTTGAAATAAAGGGCTCGGTCATAAGGGAGAGTTATCAGGTCCAGGTAGGGTTCAAAAGCCACAGTGTCTTTAATTTGCAAAAAGGCGACAGTCGACTTGCAGTGGTTAGAGGTTGTGTTTAACCGCTCCGCACACCAGTTCCAATAATGCGCCTTGACAACTTCTTTTGTAGGGGCTGAACGTGATGACCAGCAGCCTCCTAGACCGACATTCTCCAAAAGCTTTTTTGTATCTCTGAGCCACTTTATTTTAGCCCAGCCCCCCAAACTCATAATTTCTCCCAAGGCATCAGCATAAGATTTCAATTCTTCACCCCTCCAGATTCTTGTCCATAACAGAAGCGGGCGAAGCTGGGCCTGGTCTTTAATATTTTTGCAGCCCATATCCAACCTGACAGGTACGGATGGAGTACTCAGGGGGACGGAGATAAGGGATTTCAGTAACTTACTCTCCGCTGTCTCTAGGTCTTTCAAACAACAGTGGCCCCACAATTCTGCACCATACAAGGCTGATGACACTACTTTAGCCTTGTAAATATCAACTACTGGGGTGAGTGATCTTCTTGGAGAGGCCCTGAACTCCCTCATAAGGGCACCTCCCACTCTCCTGTGACTGAGGACCATTTTATCAATATGACTAACCCAGGACATCCTATCCGTAATCCGGATGCCAAGGTAGTCAAATTCGGCTACTTTCTCTAGGGGGGTCGAATTTAGAGTCGGTGGGCGGCCCAGTTTCTTAGGAGGATTTAGGACTAGATATTTTGTTTTATCCACATTTATTGTTAATCCTCTTACATCACAAAACTCCTGAAATCGTGTTAATAATTTCTGGAGACCTTGAGGGGTCTTCGAAATCAGGAGTGTGTCGTCCGCAAATAGCAGGGTGGGGATCCGGACTCCTCCGAGACAGGGGGCGTCGGCTGGTTCTTGCTGGAGATGTTTTACCACCCCGTTCACATAAAGTGAAAATAGGGTTGGTGCCAGGACACAGCCCTGCCTTACGCCCCTAGAGACTGGAATCTTCTCAGTAAGTTCACCGTTTTTACCCCAACGGACCTGGGCAAAGGTATGGGCGTGAAGGCTGATAAGAAGTGACAAGATGTAAGGGGGTAAGCCCAGCTCGAGAAGTACCCTCCAGAGATCTTCTCGGGGGACTAGGTCAAAGGCAGTCTTCAGGTCTATAAAGGCCAGATAAAGGCTGCCCTTGCCCAGTTCCACCACCTTCCACCACAATAATACCAGCCTAAACACCTGCTCAATTGTCCCCATTCCAACCCGAAAACCTGCCTGAAAGTCTGAAAGAATTTTATTCTCCTCCACCCAATGGAGAATCCTTCCAAGGATAGCTTTACCTGCTATCTTTTGGGTGGAGTCGATCAGACTTATGGGTCGGTAATTACCTGGAGCTTCCCTGCACCCTTTTTTATAAATTGGGACCACCACCGCCCCTTTCCAGGATTCAGGTACTGCCCCTCCCATCATGATATCATTAAGTAGCGCTGCTATGACCCGTGCCCATTCCACTGGGTATGCCCTCATAAGGTCTCCCGGGAGGCCATCGGGACCCGCAGCCTTGCGTGGGGCTACCCACCCTATAACCCCCTCAAGTTCTAGCGGAGTAAAGAGATCGTAGGCATGAGGTTCGATTATATGCGTAAGAACCATCCCCGCATTACCATCCTCATCTGGAGGGAGGTATAAAGACCCAAAGTGCTTTACCCAGCTTTGTGGCGAGATGTTACAGGGTCTCATAAGTGCATCGGGGCTTTTCCGTGCACTTATAAGTTTCCAAAATGCCCTTGGGTCTCTACTTTTGCTGGCCTGGAGCAGGTCATCCCAATGTTTATCTTCCCACTCCCTCCTGGCTAGTTTAAGAGAGTTATTGTAGGCCTTCCTTGCTTCCTGTATCTCAAGACGGGACTTAGCTTTGATCGCCTCAACTAACTTAGCCTTAAGAACCCTACATGGTTGGGAATACCAACCATCGAGGGGTTTTTTGGAGAGTTTATTACCCAATTTATGGTGGTGAAGAGTAAAGACATTAGTCAAGGCATCTATCAGGGAGACGAAGAGCCCACTCGCTCTGCCCACACCTTCCGAGGATGTTCCAAGGTTTAATACCGTATGGTTTAGGAGAGATTTTATTTCTTCTACCTTCCCCTCTGATAAAACCAGTTTGGCCCATTTAATTCGCCTACCACAAGGGGAGACTTCAGATACCTCAGGTGGTGCTGCTACCTGGTTTATAGAAACCTTACTTGAGTGACGCCACCACTGAGCCATACTTAGAGAAAGGAGGTTGTGGTCGCTTTCAACCGAGGGGACCACCTGCATATCCTTTACATAGGGCCATAGACACACGTCTACTAAAAGATAATCTAACCTAGATGTATGTCCGGGCCTATTATACGTGTGGGCGCCCAGCCTATCCGAGGGTGTCCTCCCATTAACAGCCCTTAGATTGAATTCAAGGCTCAGGGAGTATAACTGAAGCGCCACTTCTGACCACCTCTTGATCGGTGGGATTTCCAGAACCGGAATCCCCCACCTAGTGTCCTCCTCCTCTTGGTCGAGGGAAACGTCCGAACCCAAAGGCTCGAACGTACAGTTCATATCACCTGCAACCAATGTACGAGACTTATATGGGGTGTTGTTTAACAAAGTCTCGAGTAAAGATATTACAGGAGACTTTCTCCCGCCCACGGTTCCCCGGGCATAAACATTATAAACGTTTAAAACAACTCTCCCCCTTTGGTCTATTATGGTTATGTTTTGAATGTCAGGAGAACCTGTGGGGAAATCCATAATTCTGCAATCAAGAGATGCCGCAACCCAGATAAGGAGGCCACCAGCTGGGCGCCCCCTCCCTGAAGATGAGACATGCGCAGGGGAGAAGTAGGAGGAAAAACCCACCCTGTGGACCGGCACACAACTCCATGTCTCTTGAAAGAGGCACAGAGAGTGCTCGTCAACCTGCCTAATAAAGTCAGGGAGGGGCAACTTTCCTGCAATCCCCGCGACATTCCAGCTGAAAACCTTAAGGGCAAGGTCCATCACAGCCGGAGTGCTGCAGGGCGCCGGAATGTCCCCGCCTGTAGAGCTCCTCGGGAAAACGTGAGGACAGCAAGGGTCATGCAAGGTGGGTATAAGGTCACCTATCCCACTTGTAGGATTACTTTTGCTAAGTGATAATATTTTCACTAAATCTACTCTCTGCCATATTAAAAAAGTGGCATTTCTACGTGAGTTACGCCAAAACCCCCTTTACCAATATAAAGGGTTTGGCATGGCATATTCATTGATAGGAAACATCATGAGGCTTCTCCACTGCAATCCACTATTTCAGCTTGAAGTAATGCCAATCACTTTCCCATGCTAACAAATTGGGAAAAACTATCCTCATAAGTAGTGAAAACACACACAGGTATTCCTCGCTACCTTAGCACATGTGCGCTAATGCGCACACTGACCTACAATGGCATGTCAGACACATAGGGGGGGATTATGATTGCGGAATGCCCGTCACCACCAGCCATGCGGTGGAGGTCCTTCTGCAATTGGACCACGATTTCCCCCCACCACATTAGGATGGCAGAGGGAATCACATTCGGACCGCGGCGGATGCAAAGACCATCCACCACAGAACCGCCACAGGCAATCGTTGTGAGTGCCTGGCGGAGTGGTCTGCATCAATGAAATGGTAGCGGTGCCTAGCAGGAACTGTCCGCCAGATCACAATGCTGTCTCCAGCCAGCCTTTCCGTGGCAGGTAAACAGCGGGTTCGCTCATATGGCGGCCTGCCCTGGCAGGCCTCTTGTGTGTTTAATCACAATAGCTGCCAATGCGCACAAACTGGTATGCGATGGTATACCGGGCCGGGGGCTAACCGGGCCTAGCACATTAGGTGTAAGTGCGCACTCACCATCCTGCCCAGGCCAGCTGGACTCGGGTCGACCCCCTCCTTACGGGTGCAGTTGCACAGACCTGGGACGTATTACAGAAGGTGCTCTGGGGGTGCAACGGCCATATGCGCCTGCTTTGCGCAAACCCTGGGCACTTTGGTATTATAGAAGGGGGCACAGATGCTTGTGTGTCCCGTTGTACAAAACCGATAGCGCTGGTGCACTTAATGCACCAGCGCTACCTTTAGTGGGTGTTCTCTCATTTGCATAGTGGCATGCCCTGTGCAAATGAGGGAATTCCTTTGACTGTGCACCCCCACCATATTACAGACAGGGGTGCAGAGTCAAGGAAGCCCGCAGGAGGCACACTGACAGTGCGCCATTTAAAAGGTGGCGCACTCTCAGTGTGCCCCCTGAGAGCAGACCTCTGCAGTGGGTAAAGGGGGTCCGACGGCCCCCACACATCTCCTTGCATGCGGGTGCAGTCACTAACTGCATCTTCCTGCAAGGGGATCTCTGATGCCCTTAAAAGTGCAGGTGGATGCCGCCTGCACAGTGAAAACATGGAGCACCTGCTCCATGTTTTCACATGGATGCCCTGTCCTGGGGGCAGCGCAAGTTTGCGGCTGCCCCGGGGGCAGCGCATTCACCATAATAGGGCGCATCATCATTGTTTGAGCCCGGCGCACCTTTTGAAAGGTGCGCTGTGCGCAAACAATGATAATGTGTAATACGGCCCCAGGTCTGTGACAGCAGGCCGGGTACCTTGCTACAAACACCATGTGTGCAGGCTCTCAGAATCAGGCCTGCCACGGCAGGCCTGACCCTGGTGTTAGATGGCAAACAGGGAACCTATTCACAATGCCATAGGTGTGAGAGAGCATCCTCCCACTTGTTACTGCAGGCTGGACATGTATTTAAAACAGCATAAGGGACAATGCACACACCCTGTCCTGGAATAGCAGGTGGGGCACAAAGCAAACCTCCCGCAGGTACAAGTGCGCCCTCGCAGGTCAGCGTCGGCAGACTGGCCCATGTTTCGAACACTGTGGCACCGCCTCTTCCTATACTTTGTAGGAATGCTCACGCACTTCCACACTGCTTTGACCACGAGGACGTGCACAGCACGTTTAGGCCACATAAGAGACTCGGCAACACACCAGGAGTATCCCATTGGGGTAAAGAGTCAGACTATCGAGCTGGAAATGTCGACTTGCACTAATATCGAGTGCAAAATATCGAGATACATAAATATCGACAGCAAGAATATTGTGGTCAAGAATATCGAGTTTAAGGTAAGAAATATAGTTTTCAAAAATATCGAAGTCATTAACACCGTTTGCAAAAATATAGTTGTAAAAAATAGTTTTTTTAGTTAGTGTTATGTATTTTAGTATGTATTTTAAATGTATGTGCTCTATTTTTTGTCTAAGTATTGCATTTGTTTTTAATATATGTGTTACATTTTTAAATTATTAATTTTATTTTGAGTAAATTTTGCGTTTTAGTTCCGTAGCGGGTTGTGTGTTTATAGGGTAATAGGGTGGGAAGTAGATTAATTATAATAAATAAAATATTAATTTGTATGTATTAGTATTTATTTATTAGTGATTTTATAGTGTTAATTGTGGGAATTAATTTATAATTAATTAATTAATAATTGGCTGCTAAATTTATTGATGAATTAATTGGTAAATATGGTAATTGTGTAGTTTTTTAGGAGTAGCTTGTGGGTTCATAGGGGAATAGGGTGGGAAGTAATTTAATTTTAATTAATGTATTAATATTTTTTCTTAATTCATATGTATTTATTTTATATTTTATATTGTTAATTTTGGGACTTAATGTATTAATAATTATTTATTAATTGGTTGTTAATTATTAATAATGAATTTGGGGCCGATTCCGATCCGGGTCTGAAGGGCACCGAACGCGATCCGGACGGAAAAACTACGAGCCATACGCGTGTTTTCTGCCCAACTCGTACAGCTGTACGAGCGAGCAAGTACGATGTGAGCTACGTGAAATTCACCGAGCAAGTCGTTTCCGGGTCTGAACCGCTCCATACGTCTCGGTCGTAAGCTAACCGTGGCGTCCAATGGATACGATTTACGACCGAGCCAGTATGATGCACGCGTCGGACAACCGGCGCGAGCCGGAGTGTCCAGCTCACAAAACGTCCGGGAAGTTGCCTTTGGGGGTCCGCATCGGACCCCATGTCACCCGCAGCCCTACGACTCGGACACAGGGGGAGACCCAAGGGTCCCCCAACACAAGCATGTACGGTGCGGATGGCACCAACGTGTACCCACTGTAGGGGGCGCCCTTGTGCGAGACGTACCCATTCAGTCAATGGGAGTCCATGTACGCATGGTACGACCGGCTCCTATTGACTTCTATGGGAGTCCGACTGAACCGAGTCCGGCAGCAAACGGCCGCATCGTACTCGCTCGGTCGGACTGCAGGACTCCGGCTCGGTCGGAAAACACTCCGGATCCGGCTCGGTCGGAGAGCTTTCCGACCCGGATCGGAATCGGCCCCTTAGTAATTATGTTAATAGTGTAATTTTTTTAGGAGCGGGTTGTGGGTTGGTAGGAGTGTAGGGTGGGGAGTCATTTAATTATAATTAATGTATTATTATTTTTATTAATAGACTTTATTTAATATTTTATATTGTTAACTGTGGAAATTAATTTATTATTAATTGGTTGTTAATTATTATTAATTAATTGGTAATTATGTTAATTGTGTTAGTTTTTCTAGGAGCGGTTGTGGGTTGATACATGTATTAATATTTTTAATATAATATTTAATTAATTATATTTTATAGTGCTAATTGTGTGAATTAATTTATTAATAATTATTTATATTTTACTTGATAATTGTTATTGATTAATTAAATAATTGTTAATTAATTATGTTCATTGTGGCATATTTTACGAAATTGGTGGTGGCATTTATAGGGGAATGTGGTGGGAGGTAATTTACTTATAATTAATTCATTATTTTTTAATTAATGCTAATTAATTAATTACAATTTAAATATTCCAGTTGTGTAATAATTTTGAAGTGTGAGTTGTGGGGTTTATAGTGGTAAATGGTGGGAAGTATTTTTTTTTTATTAATTAATGATTTGTTGTTAATTGATATTGATTTATTAACCTCTTCAGTGCCCATGACGAGATAGTCTCGTCATGGAGCACGGTTGCGCTATGCCCATGACGAGACTATCTCGTCATGAACCCCACCCACTAGTGCAACGCCCGGCACAGGAGGGGGAAAGGGCGTGGCACTGAAGGGGTTAATGTAAAATTAGTTATGGAAATTGTGTAAATATTTTTAGGTGTGTGTTTTGGTGTTTATTGGGTTAGAGGGTGGAACGTAATTCAGTTTAAATTAATTATTCATTACTTGATCATTAATAATCATTTCTTAATTGATAAATATTTTTGGTAATTGTTTTGTTTTTATTTTGTTTAGGGATTTAGGTTCAATAGCTGTAACGTTTGGTTTGTACATTAATTTTTACATTTGTAAATGTGTTCTATAATTATTAATATTTGTTTAATTGATAGCCAATTTTGTTAATTCTGGAGGTAAACGTTTTTGTTTAATTTAGATGTGTGTTGTAAATTGTGTGGTGTTATTGGGTGGGGAAATAAATATTACATTTATGTAATTTTTACATTCAAAAAAATAATATTTTTATGTAAATTTTAGATTTTTGCTACATTAAAATATTTTTATATGTTTTGTTAATTTTGTTGAAATTTTGTTTGTTTTTAATTTAGAATTTGGTTCTGTGGGAATGGTAATTTTTACCCCTCAGCTATCCAACACTTTCCCTACTGTTGCATTTGCAGGAGTGGTAATAGTAATTTATACCCCTACGCTATCCAACACTTTCCCTACTGTTGCACTTGCTAGAGTGGGAATAATAATTTTTACGCCCCCCTGCTATCCAACACTTTCCCTACTGTTGCACTTACAGGAGTGGGAATAGTAATTTTCTCTTCTCCGCTATCCAACACTTTCCCTACTGTTGCACTCATTGGAGTGGGAATAGTAAATTTATACCCTCCGCTATCCAACACTTTCCCTACTGTTGAAATCACCGGGGTGGGAATAGTAAAGTGTACCCCTCCGCTGTCCAACACTTTCCCTACTTTTGCACTCCCTTGAGTGGGAATAGTAATTTTATCCCCTTTGCTATCCAACACTTTCCTTACTGTTGCTCTCATTGGAGTGGGAATAGTAAATTATTCCCCTCCACTATCCAACACTTTCCCTACTGTTGCACTCGCTGGAGTGGAAATAGTCATTTTTACCCCTCCGCTATCCAACAATTTCCCTACTGTTTTCCTACTGTTGCTGTGAGCACGCCCGCCACAATGTTGTGGATGGGGATGCCACTGCCACGGGGGCGGTGGCATCCTAATGACCACAGCGGGACCGCCACACCTCTGGCGGACGGTCCCGCATACAGTTACGGTGGCGGGCAGACTTTGTCCGCTCTCCATCGTAATAGACCCCTAAGTGTTCATGTACTAATTAAGTGGTCACTAAAATCAGCGGCGGCCGGCACAGGTAAGCGCAATGGGACAGTGGGGCGGGGCGTGGTGGGGGGGAAGCCGACAGACGACGGAATAGGTGTTATTTATTTATTTATTTATTTAATTATACCTTTTCTGTCTTCTGCCGACTTCCCCCTGCACCTGCCCCTCCGCGTTTACCTGTGCCATCTGCCACTGACTAAAATCAATCACAAATTACCTTCTAATCTTTTGTGACTACTATTTTATTTTGCCAAGTAACCTATATACATATAGGTCAGTTCATAACATAAGGTATTGCTGGAAGTTGTAGAACAACCTGCCTAATTAATATTCATTAGTCCGGTCACAATTTGTGACTCAGTGTGACTGGCTGCAAACACAGGGATGGTGACCTGCAAGGGACAGCAGATCACCATCCCTGTAATTGAATTACATATTGGAAAACATATCTTTTTAAGATAGTCCGATTTCAGTGAGAGAGCTACCACTGAAGCTGCCACCCAAATTCCCAAATAATAAGGGAGCCAAAGGTCTGCTTTGAATGTCACTTATTAGCCTGACTTGGAAGTTATTAAGTGATCAATGGTTTGCAACTGGAACTTGAAAAAACCCTTGATTAATATGTTACCGTTTCCCAATTTGGAAGGAATAGCCCTAACACACCACATCGAAATTATGAATGGGTAATTACTTCTAAACGCATTTTGCGTTTCAGAAAAACTTCATTCTGAACTGATTTGGGCATTCATGCACATGGGCCATGGCGCACTATCCCTAAGCTGTTTAGTTGTACCATGAATCATTACTTCAGTTTTGTTTCATTTCGTTTAAAATTTCGTGTCAGTATAGATCAAGCGTGTGTCCCTCAAATGCCCCCATCAGATGCATCCACCTGAGACAAAATATTTTTTACCCTCAAATAACTTCTTAAATACATCTTCATGAATAGAGTCAGATAGCCA
This sequence comes from Triturus cristatus, assembly GCF_964204655.1. Classification (NCBI taxonomy): domain Eukaryota; kingdom Metazoa; phylum Chordata; class Amphibia; order Caudata; family Salamandridae; genus Triturus; species Triturus cristatus. Next base: position 779,798,075 of record NC_140594.1, read on the forward strand.
TAATCCACTCTAGATTTTCTGATTTAAAATTCCAACACACATATCTGAGGTATTCTCATTCATGCCATTTTCATATTTGTCTGTTCACAACTCAGCCACCAACACATTTGCTTTTAGTCTCCTAATGTTACTATGCCTTCCAGTGCTTAATTTGAGCTGGTGGTCTCCAGTACTCAGCACCAGCACTTAATTGGTTTCTGGTGCTCGCACCCACACTTAATTGTCAACACCCCACTTAGGACAGGCTGCCACATGGTGGCGCTTCTCATCTAATTTAGAGATAAGCAGAGTAACAGTTGTTTCTGAATACAATATACATTAAAAATGACTAATACCTTCCTCCCCAGCCATTCCTTTAGGTTTGGGCACCTGGAATAATCTGAACTGTTGCGCATGCAGGTGCGAGATGGTTAGTAGTTGTTTTATCAGCGATGACAGGGGAAATGGTAGTGCAAGCTTCAGTGGCCTCCTTTTAAGGGCCCTGGCACTTATTACTTTACAAATTCAGCACTGCTGTCTTCTACTGCAGTTTCTTTACATCACATTATTTTTGCAACGACTTGTTTCCTTTTCCGGCAGGCTTCTCAAAGTGTCAGAGGCACAGTGTCTCTAGCAGTGAAGGTTGCTTCTGGGACAGATGGGCTATTAAGCAAAGTCACAGTAAAAGATTGACATTTGTTTATGGGCCTCTTCTTGCTGCCGGTCTGCAGACCAAGGCCTATAAATACCACTGAAAGTGAATACCATGGCTGAGCTGATTGGTGGCAGGTCTAACAAGGACAGCCATATAGAAACCTACAAAGGGAAAGAATGGAAAGAAAAGGGCAGAAAAGGGCAAATAGTGCAGGGGGAAACAGACAGTTAAGAGAGGAGAAACGCAAAATAATTATGGGCGACAAGGGGGGGGGGAGACTGTAGGATTGAAGGGTGGATGGAGGGAACAGTAAAAGGAAGGAAGAAATTGTAAAAGGAGTAGAATGAGGAAAGTAAGGTCAAAGGACAGAAGGAAAGACGGCTGGTGAAAGGAATGAATGAATGCTGGAAAGAATGAAGTGTAAAACAAAAGAATACATGATGGAAGGGTAAAGGTTGGGTAGAGTAGAGCAGGTAACCAGAAAGGATGGAGCAATGAATAGGTGAGAGGCTGGATAGATGGAAAGGTGAAGACAACTCTTCAAGGCAGATTCGAGCTTCACTCGAACAATGCTAGTAGAGGTATGGTTCTTACTGGGGAGAGGGGGTGGTGTTTTAATATTCTGGCTAGCCCCTTGCTCTCTGACACACATGGTGACCCCATCCTTCTGTGCCGCTCTACCACATCTTTGATGTACAATTCTAAAATTCGTGCAACTTTTCTACCCACTTCATTTTCCACTTTCCACTTTTTCTTTTTCACCACTTCATAGTTTGGGCTGACACCAGGAATTCCTACTACTCTGTCTTCTCGTTGTTCTCTTTGTTTTCCGTCTGCACCTGCTGTTTTGGTCGGTCATGAGACTTCCCCAGGGTTCGAGAGGGATGAACGGGCCCCAGGGTGTACGGTCGTGGCTGCTGGTGCCCGGTCGGAGCTGCGGCCCGCTCCCTGTCTCGCGGGCTTCGCACCAGGGACCTGTCCTCCGCGTGCTGCCGTCGTCATGACAGCGTCTGTCGCTGCTACCGGCCAGTTTCCAAATGCCAGAGAGATGGAACTGTCAGAAGGCATTTCGCCAGAGATTTATTCAATGTTCCTTCGGTTTGTCAGTTCATCTTCCCCAGACAGCGCAAGCCTCCGAAACGTCCATCCAGAGTCCTAGATTGCTTTTGATTTGATTTTTATTTTGCACAAAGGTTTGTAGGTCAACGTGCTTACATTTTCTGAACGTGCCTCCGAGCTTTGCTCAACCCCGTTCCCCACCTCCACAGACAGTTTTCATTATTCATATTGTTTTAACATCAAAATAAAAATGTAGTGGTGTCCCGACTTGAGTGGCCTCCGTCCACACCAGCATATATCATCATAGAGGCAGCTGTCACGGGGCCTCGTGCCAGTAGGAATAGATGTTGGTTTCTCAGAGTGGATACACTGGATTAAGAAGTGGGAGCATTACGTCATGACTCTAGCCATGCTTTTAACAAAGACTTTGATCTTGGGCAGATAAATGATTCCCAGGGCCTCGTTCCCCTAACTGTATAATTTAATTGTGTACATATAATTTATTGATTTTATTGGGAGTACGAGTAAAGTGAGTAGGGCAGCGACTGTTGTATATTGTAATTGTAATTGCATTTACATAGCGCTTACTACACCTGTCGAGGCGTCGAAGCACTTTTTCGACGAGTAGCATGCTACTCCGGAACCCATAAAGGATTAGTGTTGAATTAGTATAGTGAAATATGAAAGTAATTTGAGTGTTGGATCGGTTAGTCAGTTATTTGGATTCAGAAGGATAGAGGAGGGTTAGAAGAGGGAAAAAGGTTTGCATTTAGATAGCGCTTGTTACTCCTGATGGGGTGTTGAAGCGCTTTTCACGGCGAGTATCACGCTACTTCAGAACTCATAAAAGATTAGTAGTGAATTAGTAGAGTGAAATATGAAAGTAATTTGAGTGGTGGACATTAGTCAGTTTTTGGATTGAGACAGATAGCGGAGGGATAGAAGAGGGGAACATGATTTGCATTTATATCGAGCTTATTACCCCTAATGGGGTGTTGAAGCACTTTCTTGGCGAGTAGCATGCTACTCCAGAACCCATAAGGATTAGTGGTGAATTAGTATACTGAAATATGAATGTAATTTGAGTAGTGGATATTAATCAGTTATTTGGATTGAGAAGGATAGCGGAGAGATAGAAGAGGGAAAAAGGTTTGGATTTATATAGAGCTTACTACCTCTGACGAGGCATCGAAGCGCTTTTTCAGTAAGTAGCACGCTACTTCGGAACCCATTAAAGGATTAGTGTTGAATTAGTACAGTGAAAATATGAAAGTGATTTGAGTGGTGGATATGTTAGTCAGTTATTTGGATTGAGAAGGGTAGCAGAGGGATAGAAGAGGGACAAAGGTTATATATATATATATATATATAGATATATATATATATATATATTCACTTAAAAAACCATAGGTTTCACACATGTTATAGTTAGGTGGATATTTCACTCGTAAAAAACCAATGAAATTCCCCCGTTATAGTTAGTTCAGATAACTATAACTCGCGCGCCCGCAATCCTGCTCATGACGTCACATATTACATCACTCATGACATGGTCAGTGGCATCACTCATGACATCACTGATGACATCATCCTTGTGATAGAGTGGCGGTCGCGCGAGTTATAGTTATCTGAACTAACTATAACGGGGGAATTTCATTGGTTTTTTACGAGTGAAATATCCACTTAACTATAACATGTGTGAAACCTATGGTTTTTTAAGTGAATTTGCAAGGTTTTTTAAATGCTAATTCATAACTATAACGTGTGTGAAACCTATGTTTTTTTCAATGAATTTGTACGGTTTTTTAAATGCTAAGTTATGTATGTCTTATTATTTTTTTTATATATTTATTTTTCAATAAACTACGTATAACAGTTTTTTTTTGGGGGGGGGGTTTCACCGTGCGCGCACAGTGCGCACACCCCCGCGTTTTTTTTTTTTTTTAATGTAAAAAAAAATTCTGCCTTCGGGGTCCTTCAGGGACCCCCTGACAAAGGAACTCTCTACCCTTCCCCCTTTTCACGTTCGCCACCTTCCTTTTTCACTCTCGCACTGAAAACAAACAAAATGGCTGCCGACACTTCCTGATTTCCACCGATTCGAACGTTGACTAACATGTAACCACCAATCAGAATTACTCTCGCGCACGTTAGGGTGCTCGCACGGTGCGTGCACGGTGCGCGCACAGTGCGCGGCTATAAATATGTATATGCTTTTAAATGCTATTTTCCCAGGAACTACTGAACAGATTGACACCAGACCTGCAAAAGGCACTTCCCTGACCTGAGGACTACCTCTCTGCCAAATTTCTGTTCAGCCGTCCGGGCTGTACCTTCGACTAAAGGTCCTATGGAAAAATGCATGGGGAAAACGCGTTTTGGGACCCCCTTTTTTTCTCGGACCCCGCTTGACGAATCACCCCGAGACTTTCAGGGTAAGAGCTGAGCGGAGCGCCCCATTAGTTTTGAAAATTTCACGAGGATTCGTCAACCGGCACCAAAGTTATTCAAAATAGAATTTTCAGATTTCCTATGGAAACACGGTCCTAACTATAACTATCTACTGGCGACCGCCAGTAGATAATATATATATATATATATGCTTATTTCTTCGTCTGGTATGGTTGTTGTACCATCCAAATGACGATCGCAGACCCAAATTCGGTGCAATATTTAGATTTATTTGTAATAAACGCCCTGCACCACCGCCATGACGCGTTTCGGGCAGCAGAGTGCCCTTGATCACATGACGTGCATGTGGAGTGCTTCCCAAAATTTAAAGTGACAGTGCCTAATTTCTCACGTCATGAGGCATAGATATAGAAAACATCTGCAATTTTTTATATAAATGAACAAGCAAACATGTTTACAATTCTTCAAATAATGCTCAATAAAATAGACGGTAATAAATAAATGTTATCATCCATTCTATATCATTAAAAGCAATATATGTGGTAAAAACATTTAAAACAAATGTAATATGTTTCAAACATTAAAACCTCAACCCATAACACAAACCGAATAAAATTTCATATTAGGTCTGGTTCATAAATATGTGCAAAATAGCAAATGGATGATGTAAACAATGTATTAATTCTTGATAATATTGACCAAGTGGTCATGATTGCCGATGATTTCAAAATAAAATTTGCCTAAAGTGTGCATATATATATATGTTACCTACTGGCAGACGCCAGTAGGTAGTTATAGTTAGGACCTATTATCCATATGAAATCCGCAACATTCTATTTAGAATAACTTTACGAATCTTCGCAAAATTTTCAAAACTTGTGGCCCGCTCCGGTCCGCTCCTATCCTGAAAGTCTCAGGGTGATTCGTCAAGCGGGGGCCGAGAAAAAAGGGGGTCCGAAACCGTGTTTTCCCCATGCAATTTTGCATAGGGACCTTTAGTCGCAGCTACAGCCCAAACTGCTGAACAGACCTTGGTTCAGAGTCGTGCCTTTTGCTTAAATGGTGTAAATCCGTTCAGTAGTTCCTGAGAAAATCAAAATCACATATATATCTGGGCGGAGCCTAACCACACATCTCATCGTGAGATCTGATTGGCTGTCAGCACTTCATCCAAGAAGTGTTGGTAGCCATCTTGGGACCAATATACATGATAGCACCTCATTAAAAAGCATTGCAGTTAATAGAAAGTTTTAAGACTTTAGTTACATTATAAATCATTTGTTGATAGTACCATACTCATTTTAGGAATTGTGGTGTGTTCTAAGGTGATTTTACCATGTGAAAAAGCCTTCTGCTGGGATATCATGAATCATGTTTGAGAGAAAACTATTTTCTCATGCCTTTCCCACAGAGGTTTGGAAGGTGATCTATAAGCTAAACTGAGAGCATATTTTCTGGTTCACATTATCTTTCTCAGTCATGTGAGAATGAAGTCTGACATTCTCAGTAAAACATGTACATCCAACAAGGGCAGAGACTGTCAGTTGATTCCTTGGTGTTCTACTGCAGCTTCCCAGAGTGTTCTAAAGAACAACTAGAACAACTAGAGCGCTAAGAGTCCTACTAATGACAAACGGACGGCACACCTGAAGCCATCTTGATTGGAATAAAGTGGTAACTCTTAAAACATTTAATTTAAAAAGGAACAAAATGAGGGGGCTCATTTTGCCATAGAAAGTATGATTAGTGCTGCAGAAAGAAAAATTAGGGCACATTTTGAGTGACTTCTCAAATCCTCTTCTATTTCATTAAAATATTCTGACATGCAGACTGAAACATGCACTTTCAATACCAGCAGCAGACGTCCCTGGTGAGCAGTAGCTTTACTACAGTGATCTAATGAGCAACTAGAGTGCTAACATTCAGAATTTATGGCAAAAGTGTGACACATCTGAATGCATTCTTGATGGAACCAAAGTTAACAAGCATTGAAAATGCAATAGGTCTCGCCCTCATTTAAGTTAAAGCCATTCTGTTTGTAATTAGGTGGCTTTTTAGCTTTGCTTTTATTAGTGTTTTTCAGACTTTCATGTACATAACATGCATATGTATGCATATTTATATATATATATATATCCACCAAACTTTTCCAACAAAAGTGATCGACGCCGTGTCTGTGCGCAAAATCAAAGTTTAATGCCAGCTGAAAATGCTAGACGCGTTTCGCCTGTCCTGCAGGCTTGTTCACTAGCAATACAATAAAGTTACAGTGGCTTTTTTATCCGTGAATGTGATTAAGTCACATGTGAACTACACCAATAAAAATGGACAACAGACTTGTAGTTTTTCATAGTGGTGCACAGGTTAATCAAGGTAAAATACCAAAGTACATATAAACTTAGTTCTTTTCTTGATAAATTTCATTTTAAATGTCATTATATCACAATGCAAGATTACATTGTAACTATTTACGTCAAAATAAGATCATCTTCGTAAAACATTTTAAACCACATTGCCGACCAAAGTGGTCATTAATGGCCTAATCCGGTTAAAAACCGAAAGCAAATTGACCATTTTTGTTTAAGTAAACCCAATGCGTTCAAACAGAATTATGATGATCAAAATTCATTATTCAATGAGGATAAAGCCCAAGTGGGCATATGCATAAAATTGACATACTTAGAACCTGTGTAACACATATTGTCTGTAATGTAACAGTGTCCAAATATCTTAAAACAAAAACCTAAAAAAACCCTTAAAAAAGGAGGGGATAGGGAGGAGCCTATAAATGGGTATGCAAATCTTCTTCCATATTTAACCCGTCCGGGATCTTAGTATTGAGTCTTATAATGTAACAAGATTCAAGTCTGCGAAGTTTTATATATATATGTATTTGTATGCATGCATTTATATTTGTATTTATATAGATATGCAGATTATATATATGTTTATATATGTATGTATATATGCAGGCTCAAACTCCCTCCAGTCGCAAAGGAAATAGGCACTCACGGGAGATGTTTAGAAGATTATTTATTCCGATAAATCAAACAGACGCGTTTCGGCGAATTGCCTTCCTCGGTGTTTGATCGCACACCGGGAGGACGCCATTTTAAGTGCACGCAAAGGCTGTCATCATGAAACAACAATCATAGAAAGCGGACTTACACATGAACAAAATAAACGTCCGCCATTGCTAAATATGCAATGATAACTCTTTCAAGTCGTGAATACACATCAATTTACACCATTGAATTGTTGAATATGTTCTGAAAAAAATCATATACATGTTCGCACGCACTTGGCCATATAACAAAATTACGCCATATATTGGCTACGGCTCCTACGCAACGTTGCTATGCACAGATTCTGCAATGGATTTTAGAGAACCCGTCATCTATGCACGAACAAGGCTATAAAAATTATTACTCAGTTAATATTTGAATTTGAGACAGTGCATTGCAACGTAAGTGTCATGGGTCCCAATATTAACAAAGTGAGCATATAGATCTCCATCCCAAGCGTGGCAGATATTTCATCCGATTTGGCCATATATTGGCTGTCATTGCCACCTCATCATACATCATTATAAGGGTACCTAATCAAAATCACGTTATCTAGCATTTCATAACGCCGTGTATCGGCTATGGTGCACCATACTAAATACAATATACAATATACATATATAAAACCTTGTCATCAAGCAATCCTGATACATTACAGTTTCTAATGAACAAAACTCTACCCTGATCCAAATACTTTATCTATCTGGGTACTATTCAGATGCAGCTCACCAACCATGATCTGCACTTGACTCTAAGTGTGAATGGCTAACGCACTCTTGAATACCTATGAGAATATCATAAGAGAGAAAGTGTAGTGTTTCAACTGTAGCATTGGTACTTTTTGTCGTATTGACAGTAGAGCTATCTCCAACGAACTAACTTGAAAAATGTAATGTATCAGGATTGCTTGATGACAAGGTTTTATATATTGTATTTAGTATGGTGCACCATAGCCGATACACGGCGTTATGAAATGCTAGATAACGTGATTTTGATTAGGTACCCTTATAATGATGTATGATGAGGTGGCAATGACAGCCAATATATGGCCAAATCGGATGAAATATCTGCCACGCTTGGGATGGAGATCTATATGCTCACTTTGTTAATATTGGGACCCATGACACTTACGTTGCAATGCACTGTCTCAAATTCAAATATTAACTGAGTAATAATTTTTATAGCCTTGTTCGTGCATAGATGACGGGTTCTCTAAAATCCATTGCAGAATCTGTGCATAGCAACGTTGCGTAGGAGCCGTAGCCAATATATGGCGTAATTTTGTTATATGGCCAAGTGCGTGCAAACATGTATATGATTTTTTTCAGAACATATTCAACAATTCAATGGTGTAAATTGATGTGTATTCACGACTTGAAAGAGTTATCATTGCATATTTAGCAATGGCGGACGTTTATTTTGTTCATGTGTAAGTCCGCTTTCTATGATTGTTGTTTCATGATGACAGCCTTTGCGTGCACTTAAAATGGCGTCCTCCCGGTGTGCGATCAAACACCGAGGAAGGCAATTCGCCGAAACGCGTCTGTTTGATTTATCGGAATAAATAATCTTCTAAACATCTCCCGTGAGTGCCTATTTCCTTTGCGACTGGAGGGAGTTTGAGCCTGCAGTATTTGTGGATTGCATCGCCACACCGAGGGCACCCACCCGCGAGTGAATTCCCGACTTTGAAAGGATGCAAGCTGAGCTGATGTATGTATATATATACACATACATATGTATAAATGAATATGCACATATATATATATATGTGCATATGTGTGTGTGTAGAGAGAGGTATAGAGAGGTAGAGCTGTAGAGGTAGAGAGGTAGAGGTAGAGAGGTAGAGAGGTAGAGAGGTTGAGAGTAGTAGAGAGAGAGGTAGAGAGAGGTAGAGAGTAGATGATGAGTAATAGAGAGTAGAGAGTGAGTAGTGGAGAGTAGTAGAGAGAGTAACAGAGTGAGTAGTAGAGTTAGTAGTAGAGAGTGAGTAGTAGAGAGTAGTAGAGAAGTGAGTAGTAGAGTAGTAGAGAGTGTGTAGTAGAGAGTGAGTAGTAGAGAGTAGTAGAGAGTGAGTAGTAGAGAGTGAGTAGCAGAGAGAGAGTAGCAGAGAGTGAGTAGTAGAGATTGGAGAGGGAGAGTAGTAGAGAGTGAGTAGCAGAGAGTAGTAGAGAGTGAGTAGTAGAGAATGAGTAGTAGAGTGAGTAGTGGAGAGTAGTAGAGAGTAGTAGAGAGAGTAGTAGAGAGAGAGTAAAAGAGAGTGAGTAGTAGAGAGCAGTAGAGAGTGAGTAGTAGAGAGTGAGTAGTAGAAAGAGAGTAGTAGGGAGTAGTAGAGTAGTAGAGAGTGAGTAGTAGAGAGTGAGTAGTAGAGGGTAGTGGAGTAGAGGAGAGTGAGTAGTAGAGAGTAGTAGAGAGTGAGTAGTAGAGTGAGTAGTAGAGTGAGTAGTAGAGAGTGAGTAGTAGAGAGTGAGTAGTAGAGAGAGAGTAGTAGACAGTGTGTAGTAGAGAGTAGTAGAGAGTGAGTTATAGAGAGTGAGTAGTAGAGGGTAGTGGAGTACTGGAGAGTGTGTAGTAGAGAGTAGTAGAGAGTGAGTAGCAGAGTGAGTAGTAGGGGGTAGTAGAGAGTGGGTAGTAGAGAGTGAGTAGTAGAGAGGTGTAGAGAGTGAGTAGTAGATGAGTAGTAGGGAGTAGTAGAGAGCCAGTAGTAGAGAGCAAGTAGTAGAGAGTGTGTAGTAGAGAGTGAGTAGTGGAGAGTAGTAGAGAGTGTGTAGTAGAGAGTAGTAGAGAGTAAGTAGTAAAGAGAGTATTAGAGAGTAGTAGAGTAGTCGAGAGTGGGTAGTAGAGAGTGAGTAGTAGAGAGAGTAGTGGAGAGTAGAAGAGAGTGGGTAGTAGAGAGTGAGTAGTAGTGAGTAGTAGAGAGTGAGTAGTAGACAGAGTATTAGAGAGTAGTAGAGTAGTAGAGAGTGGGAAGTAGAGAGTGAGTATTAGAGTAGTAGAGAGTGAGTAGTACAGAGTGAGTAGTAGAGAGTAGCAGAGAGCGAGTAGTAGAGAGTGAGTAGTAGAGAGTGAATAGTAGAGAGTGAGTAGTAGAGAGAGAATAGTAGAGAGTGAGTAGTAGAGTAGGCGAGAGTGAGTGGTGGAAAGTAGTAGAGAGTAGTAGAGAGTAGTAGAGAGTGAGTAGTAGAGAGTAGTAGAGTAGTAGAGAGTGAGTAGTAGAGAGTGAGTAGTAGAGAGTAGCAGAGAGCGAGTAGTAGATAGTGAGTAGTAGAGAGTAGTAGTAGAGAGTAGTAGAGAGTGAGTAGTAGAGAGTGAGTAGTAGAGAGTGAGTAGTAGCGAGTGAGTAGTAGAGAGTCGGTAGTTTAATTTAAAATGAACACAATGAGGGGGTTCATTTTGCCATAGAAATTATGACTAGTGCTGAAAAAGATAAATTAGGGCACATTTTGATTGACTTCTCAAATCCTCTTCTATTTCATTGAAAAAGTCTGACATGCAGACTGAAACATGCACTTTCAATACAAGCAGCAGACTTCCCTGGTGAGCAGTAGATTTACTAAAGTGATCTAATAAGCAACTAGAGTGCTAACATTCCCAATTTATGGCTAATGTGTGACACATCTGAATGCCTTCTTGATGGAATCAAAGTAAAAAACTGAAAGTATTTCCTACTGAGGAGACTATAGTAAATGAGGAAATTAGGAAACTTCATAACAACTAAGTCTCCCAAGATGGCCACCAGAGGTAAAAGAGCCCAAATGTAGCACAAATATCACCCAGATGTAGCCCAAGTATAGCCCAATGACAGAATGTCCCAGAGTGTTCTAAAGAACAATTAGAGTGCTAACAGTCTTACATATGACAAAAGTATGGCACACCTGAAGCCATCTTTATTGGAATAAAGTGGTAACACTTAAAACATTTAATTTGCAAAGGAACAAAATGAGAGGGTTCAGTTTGCCATAGAAATTATGATTAATGCTGTGGAAAGAAAAATTAAGGCACATTTTGACTTCTCATATCCTCTTATATTTCATGAAAATATCTGACATGCAGACTGAAACATGCTCTTTGAATACTAACAGCAGACTTCCCTGGTGAGCTGTAGCTTTGCTACAGTGATCTAATGAGCAACTAGAGTGCTACCATTCAGAATTTATGGCAAATGTGTGATACATCTGAATGCCTTACTGATGGAACAAAGTAAACAAGCATTGAAAATCTCGGAATTAACGAACCTCCTCCACCTCGCTGAACTTGCCCTAGCGAACCTCACGTCCCTGCCTGTCTGCACATCCCTGCACTTAACTGAGCACCCGAAACAGCCTCTTCCTCTAGTCTTGAGACAGCTTCGTCTCCGTAAACAACCTTGCCACCTCTCAGAGGAAGAATGCCTCGCTCTGGCCCTCTCCTACACCGCTTCTCCAACTCTAAGTCCACTAGACCTCACTGAAACTGAAATACTGGCCATCCTCCGAGATCATAACCCCACCACAGCTACCCCTCTTCCCTTTGACCGGAATTCTGAACATCCCATCTGCTTGGTCACTATCAACCCCAACAGGCCCGCCACCGTCCACAACAGAGCTGTGATCATGAGCAATCTAGCACCTGTCCACCAATCTGCCCAGACTCCCGAAATCCCATCAAAATCCTCCCTGTCAGGTCTCTTAATCAACTGCCGATCGGCAGCTAAGCATGCTGCTGATATTGCTGATCTCATCCTTTGCAAAAAACTCGACTTAGCAATCCTAACAGAATCATGGCTCAATGATTCCTCATCCCCATACCTGGACCTCCTAGTCCCCCCTAACTACAACATCGCAAGACTGGATAGACAATCTAACAAGAAAGGAGGAGGCATCGCCTGCATCTACAGCTCCAACCTCCGCGTCACCGAACTTCTGGCGGACTCTACCGAATCCTGCGAATACCTCGCTCTCGCTATTTGCAACAACTCCACCCTACTATGTAATCTTCACATCTTTTACCACCCCCCAGGTATGAACGACTCTTTCACCGACCACCTCATGGAAATCATCTCAGCTAAGACTCCCACCAACTCCAAAGATATCTTCTTAGGTGATTTTAACCTACACTGGAACGATCCCAAGGACCCACATGTCAACGCCATCAAAGACCTCCTGGCAGATCAAGCCCTGACCCAGGCCTGCTCACTACCTACTCATTCAAAAGGGGCAACCCTTGACTGGATCATCTCCAAAGAATCATCTGTCCAGCTCATCTCTATTGACCCATGCGACTGGTCTGACCACCACGCCATCACCTTCCATCTACCTGGCACCATCAAGACAAAAGCACCGCAACCAACGATTCCTAAACGCTGGATCAGAGACACCAAGAACTTGGACCGAAATGAACTGGTGGCCCGCTGTAAATCCAACCTCCCACCCCCTTCGCATCTCTCATCAGTCAGTGACCTCAATGATCACTACTCTGCGACCATCTCAAACATCCTGGACGATCTAGCCCCACTAAAACTGAAAAGAACCCAAATCAAAGACAGAAACCCCTGGTTCACGTGTTCCCTTAACGACGAGAGGAGAGCCCTCCGGCAAGCTGAAAGAGCCTGGAGGCAACACCCCTCTACTGCACACCTACAACTCCTCCGCCAGGCCAGAAATACCTACAACAGGAACATTCTCAACTCAAAAAAAGACTTCTTCAGAACCGAACTTGAGAAAGCTAAGAACAGACCCACAAGCTCTTCGAATTGGTCAAACACCAATCTAACAAACTGGCCAAATCTTCTAAAGAAACCCCCAAATCTCTTATATCCTCTGAAGAATTCTCCTCTTTATTCACTGACAAAATCTTGGCCCTTGGAAACGAACTCAACACCATCACATACCCCCAACCCCCACCTGACCCGTCTCCTCCCACATCGACACTCCCACAGGCCACTCCCAAAAATCACGCTCACTGGTCCATCTTCAAAGACTATGATGAAGACTCCATCTCCAAAATCCTCTCTACCTTAAAACCGAACAACCATTTCAATGACCCGCTCCCTGCCAACTGCCTTACGGTCGTCGCCCAATCCATTATTCCCAGCTGGACTTCAATAATCAATGCCTCCCTTCAGCAGGGAATGATGCCAGACTCTCTAAAAGCCGGCCAAGTCCTCCCCATCCTGAAAAAGCCATCGCTGGACCCAGCCTCCCCAGACAACTTCAGGCCCATCTCCAACATCCCCCTCTTAGCCAAAGTGTTGGAGAAATGTGTGCAACAGCAGCTTAGTCACCACATCAACAACTTCCACCTCCTTGATGACTTTCAATCCGGATTTAGACCTGGGCACAGCACAGAAACCACCATGCTTCACATAGTCGATGATGCCCTCCAAGCCCTCAACCAAGGCAAAACTTGTCTCCTAATCCTCCTGGACTTATCCTCGGCCTTCGACACAGTCAACCATGAAAAATTACTCGAACGCCTCAAACTCAGAATGGGCTTAGATGGCACTGTTCTAGATTGGTTTAGTTCCTTCCTCCATAACCGGTCACAGAGATTCCTGATTGATGGCAACCTTTCATCACCATCGCCGGTCACAGTTGGAGTCCCCCAAGGATCAACCCTGTCCCCCACCCTCTTCAACCTCTACCTAGAACCGCTTACCGAAGTATTGCGCGCAGCTAACATCTCCTATCATATGTATGCCGATGACACCCAGATCTACATCAAAACCTCTTCTCTCGAAGAGATTATCTCCCTGAACGAAGCCCTGATACTCACCGTACAATGGCTCGCATCCAACCAACTTAAACTCAATGCAAAGAAAACAGAATTTCTCCTGATCTCCCCTCCCAATGCCAACTTAGAGATTCAATCATGGATCAAGGCTATTACAGCCTTAAATTGCCCACCGACCATTGTGAATTCGGCTAAATCCCTGGGCATTACCCTTGACACAAACCTTAACATGAGGGACCACATAAATTCTATGGCTAAAACAGCCAGATTCCATCTGAGCTACCTTAGGAAATTGAAACCCTTCCTTGATGCCCCGACCTAAAAATGGCAGTTCAAGCACTCGTCATCTCTAGACTGGAATATGGCTGCTCAACCCTCTCGGGCTTACCCAAGATCTCCCTGGCACCTCTAAAAGCCTGCCTCAACGCGGCTGCCAGACTACTGACTGGCACTAGGAAATACGATCATATTTCCCCACACCTGAAAGCTCTCAACTGGCTTCCCTTGGAGGCAAGAATACAGCTCAAACTAGCATGCATCACGCACAAAGCTTTACACTCTAACTCCCGCGCATATCTGACACAGAAACTCATGATCTCCGGAGGAACCAGAAACTCCAGATCCGCCAGGGATTTCCTGCTCCAACCTGCACGTTTTCGGAAAAAAAAACCGTACAATCGGGCCTTCTCAGGGGCTGCTCCACGAATATGGAACTCTCTCCCACCCCACATCAGAAGAATCCCCTCACTGTCTCACTTCAAAAAGGATGCCAAAATCTTCCTTATGGGCAAATTTCTCGTCTAACACTACCTCAACTACTTCTTTGGCATAGCCTATGACGGCCCACTACCTCCCCCCTAACTACCGGGTCTCCCGAAACACCAGAATCTTGGGACCGGGTCAGAATTATTGAAAATGTACTCTGTAAACATGGTTTGTCGCTCTTTGTAATCGGTTATGTAAAATGTAAATACATGCTTTGTGTATATATATTCCTGCACTATACTGCTACTTGAGCTGTAACTGGTCGACTCTAAATCTGTCTGTATATTGCTTTGCTCCCCTGTAAAGCGCTCTGATACCCTAACGGGTCAAGTTCGCGCTCTATAAAACACATAAATAAATAAATAAATAAATAAAAATAGGTCTCGGCCTCGTTTAAGTTAAAGCAATTCTGTCTGTAATTAGGTGGCTTTTTAGCTTTGCTTGTATTAGTGTTTTTCAAACTTTCATGTACATAACATGCATATGTATGCACATATGTATATGTATATGTATGCATGCATTTATATTTGTATTTATATAGATATGCAAATTACATATATGTTTATATATGTATATATATATATATATTCAGTGAAAAAACCATAGGTTTCACACATGTTATAGTTAGCTGGACATTTTACTCGTAAAAAACCAATGAAATTGCCCCGTTATAGTTAGTTCAGCTAACTATAACTCGCGCGCCCGCAATGCACTGCTGATGACGTCACATATTACATCACTCATGACATGGTCAGTGACATCACTCATGACATCACTGATGACATCTCAAATGACATCACTGATGACCTCACTGATGACATCATCCAGTGAATGTGTGTTTTTCTGAAAATTAAATATGTTTTATATATGTATATCTCAAGGTCAATGGAAGAATAAATGGGTATATAAGTGTCTAAATGGATGATTTGTTTTTGAAAAATTGATTGTTTAACTGACTGATTAAGTGTATCATAGTGAATACATGTTTTAGTGAGTAATGTTTAAATATGTATATATCTGTATCAGTCTCTCACTTTGTGTATAAGTGGCTGCATGGGTTGGTGAGTAGATACATGGGTGTCTATATAGGTTATTAGTTGGTTTTTTGAGTATCAGTCTGAGTGTCTGCATGGTTCGGTGGGGGGTATTACGTAGTGCATAGGTGTATGAATGAGTGACTCACTGTTTGTATGTGTTGAACACAGCATGTGTGCAGGACTGTATGGGTGGATGAGTGTGTGCATGGATGTGTTATTGAGTGAATGACTGTCTCAATAGTGTCTTTATGAGTAACTACATATGTTTTAAACTAGTATATGTGACTATTGGTGTATATATGTGAGTATATGTGAGAGTGAGAGATTGAAAGAGTTCTTGTATGAATAAGTATGTGTTTCTATAAGTGATTGTTTAAAAGACTAAGTATGTGTAAGTTTCCGTAGAAGTAAGTGTGGTGGTGTGTGTATAACTGTATATGCAAGTAAATGTATGTTTGATTCTTTGTTAGCATGAGTGACTATGTGTGTGAGTAACTCTATGGATGAGTGGCATTGTGTAACAGGATGTATAGGTGTATGAGTACATATGATGAGTGAGTACATGTATGAGTGACTGAATTGGACTGTTGGTGAATGAGTGGATGTGTATGTGGATCTTAGAATTACTGAAAAGGTTGTTTTAACTGGTATTGGTATGTCCATTGTTTTGAACATTGTAGTTTCTATTTTTGAATGTGTGTGTCAAAGGTTATATTAGGGGAAGAGGAGGTCTGCCACTCTATCACAAGGATGATGTCATCAGTGATGTCATCAGTGATGTCATTTGAGATGTCATCAGTGATGTCATGAGTGATGTCACTGACCATGTCATGAGTGATGTAATATGTGACGTCATCAGCAGTGCATTGCGGGCGCGCGAGTTATAGTTAGCTGAACTAACTATAACGGGGCAATTTCATTGGTTTTTTACGAGTAAAATGTCCAGCTAACTATAACATGTGTGAAACCTATGGTTTTTTCACTGAATTTCTAAGGTTTTTTAAATGCTAATTCCTAACTATAACGTGTGTGAAACCTATGGTTTTTTCACTGAATTTCAAAGGTTTTTTAAATGCTAATTCCTAACTATAACGTGTGTGAAACCCATGGTTTTTTCAGTGAATTTGCAAGGTTTTTTAAATGCTAATTTTTTTTGTTATTCTTCAATTTTTTCAAACATATTTTTTATTTAATTTTCTTACCTTTTATAAAGACTATGCTTTAATTTTTAAAATCCTTAAATATTTTTTTTTAATATATTTTTTAAAATAAACATGTAAAATTTATTTCCAGTTCTTTTTTTTTTTTTTTTTTTTTTTTTTTGGTACGCGTACCGTAAGCTCACGGTAAGCGTACGGTTTACGCAACGTCCGTAATCTATCTACGCTGCTTGCGTATAGTTACGCACTTTGCGTAGCCGTGCGTACTGCGCGTGGGACGCGTGCGCGCTTACGCCACACGCGCACGTTACGCGTAAGTGCCGGGGAGTGACTGTTATGCGCATGCGCGCAAGCGCGTGTCTTTTTTACGCGCACGCGTACTTTTTGCCGTAAGCGTACCGTAAGCGTACCGTAAGCGTATGGTAGGTCATGTGATCTTGAAACACAACTTTTGATTGGTTGAAACTACTTTCAGTTCTAGAACTCTCCTACACCACACCCATTCCCCTCATTTCTGCTTGTGATCCCTTGGGAGAAGGAGCTGGTTTGTCTTTGGGATACGATGGCAGAACAGCAGAGCTCTTCTGAGAGTGAGGCTAGCACTAGCAGCACTGTCTTGAGGCAGAGATCGAGGAAACAAAAGCCTTCTTATGTTTGGGATTATTTTACTTTTCCAGAAGGCCAGCAAAAGGTGAATGCACCCTTAGTTACTTGCAAGCTGTGTTAGCGTGTACTTTCTAGAGGTAATCCTAACAGGAAGTATTCCTTTGGGAATCACACCATGAAGAGACACCTCCAGGATGTACACAGAAGGACACATGGTCATCTTTTTGGAGGTAACTCTTCAGAAAGACGAGCCAGTACATCCACAGCAGCTCAGCCTGGACCATCACCTGCAGGGCTTACTCCTTCTTCTGCAGGTCAGGTGAGCCCTTCATCTGTGGGGGGAGAATCTCCTTTTGCTGGCCCTCTGGAAATGAACCCTCGATTTCGGAAGGTTGATATTCATTGCACATTTTGTAAAGATCTAATTTGCCATAGGGAGACCAGTGTTTCCCTAGTGAACAACAAAATAGATCAGCACATTTGTCGCTTTGAATAATTTTCCCATGCTTCCTTTCCTCTGTCCCTGCATGAACACAACGGTTCTTTTAAGAGCCAACCTTATCTTTCATCTTTTTTTTACATATGTTTTTAAAAACTTTTTTTTATTTTTTTTTACCGTACGCGTACGGTGCGCGTACTTTTTTTTTATTTTTTAAAAAAAACACTAAAAATCATTTATCACATTACATTGTCCTTGAGAGACTACAATTATTATTATTGACTTACCATACTCACTGAAAAAATATTTATTCATTTCTTTTTTTTAAAAATAGTTTTAAAAATGTTTGTAGTTTTCGAAAATTTTCTATATCTATCTGGAAAAAAAGAAAAAAGTATTAATATTTTTTAAACATTTTATAATACAGTACACATATTTACATTTTTTACCAAAAAATCTTTTTGCCTTATTTTTGCTGTTTTCAGAATATATTGCATTTCACTATAAATTGTGAAAGCAATTGCATTCATCATTTTACAGCGGGCAAAAAAAAATACCAATCACAAAGATTGTATTAAAAAAGCCCTGATTCTTTTTTTAATTAAACTTAACATTATAGAAATGCATAATATTGTAAAAAAATATCATCTAATACCAATACTTATTTCTTTAAAATACCGTCTGATATGTTTGTTTCAGAACTATAATCACAATAATATATCTCAAATAACTCCAAAATACATCTGATTTCATTTCCTTTAGGCCAAATAGTAATTTTAATTTTTTTTTTGGAATAAATTTCCAACGGAAATCCAATAAAATTCTAAAGTTTAATTTGTCCAGATCTCACCGATTCTCTGTAACATTTTGGTTCACGAAAATTTTTTGAATAATTTATTTAGTCCACAATAGAATTGGTTACTTTTCCACATGGCCAAATAGTAATTTTTTAAATCATTTTTGAAAAAATTTCCAATGGCAGTCCAATAACATTCCAAAATTTAAAATGTGCAGAAGTTACCGATAATCTCTAAATTATTGGTTTTTCAAAATTGCATTAAAAATTAAAAAAGTCCACATTACAATTGGTTATCTTTCCATTAGGCCAAATGATAATTTTAAAAATCTTTTTTTTACAAAATTGCAATGGTAATCCAGTAAAATGGTAAAATTATTTTGTCCAGATCTTGCCAAGTCTCTCTAAAATTTAGGTTTCAGGAAGATTAGATAGGAATTTGCTAAATCAAAAGGCAAACGTTGTTTGAAAATCAATTGGGAATCATTACACAGTGTCCAGCCTTTTTCACATTTTAGATAAACTGTGTAATGTCCAGAAGTAACAGTAGGTCCATCATGGAAAATTATTGCAACAGTTACAAAAGTTTTTCCTGAAATTGATAATTGCTGTCCTGTAAACTTCTTTATTAAAGTATCCAATTTTGAACCATCAGCTCTACATCGTTGCATCATTAAAATTACATACTGTCCGTATTCCTTTAAAATTAATGTTGAAAACATGTCAGAATTACACTCACCACATTTCATGCTATGATTAGCATCTTTAACTAATTTTGCAAAAGTGACTGTTTTACTCTCTGGCAATGTCAAATAAATAAACCTTTCATTATCAACAATAGAGCCACATATATTATAACAATTATCACAACTATGTTCCCATTTATAAGAGAGACCAAAAAAAATGTCAATGGGAACTCCTTCTTCTTCCACTACCTGAAGAAAATACATCAAAAATTCATGTGCATCTTGCTGTTCATTTTGAGAAAACTGTGTTCGTCCTGAACATACATCTAAAAGTTTTCTAATGTCAGTAGCACTTTCTATTTGAGTTTTATCTTTACTCAACTTTTGAAAAGGGAGACTCAGCTCTGAACAGAATCTTTTTCCCTGATTTACTATTATCTGCTCTTGCAAACTTTCCAGATAAAATGCAACATTCAGCACTACATTTGCGTAGCAGTTGACACCAGAGCTATTTTCAAAATGACATCCTACAACCTGTTCTTCATTTTCCTTTTTCTTTTTGCTTGCAATTACATCACTCCTCTTTTTTTTCCTCTTCTCTACATCTTCACTACAGATATTCTCATTTTTTCTTTTACGAGAAACTACACGTTTCTCCAACACAGGATACTGACCTAAATGAGGAGCATAGCTTCTTCTTAATCTATTATACTCCTTTACACAATTTGTATCAGCACTAACTTTTGATTCTTCAAAGTCTATCATGAATAAACCTGATAATGTTTTGACTCGTGACAAAGCAACATATGCCATACCTTCTTTGAACACAGTTGAACCAATGTTCACAAATGCACAATCTACAGTCAATCCTTGAGACTTGTGAATAGTTACAGCATATGCTAGAGAAAACGGAAACTGCTTCCTACGTACATATAAGTCTTTCACAAGCATAAAACGAACTGTACAACGACAAATATCTTTAACTTCATCTATCTGATCAAATTTTATTTTTAAACATTCAATTCCTTCTTTTTTCTGATAATTAATAAAACCCACAACTCTTCCCATCGCTCCATTAACTAAACCTTTCTCAACATCCAAATTTCTCCTTAAAAACACTCTACAGTTCATGCAAACATATAGATTTTTTTCTAATCCAGCTGTTTTGGAGATGTTCTTCTCTAGTGAGTCCAATTTATTTTTCAGTTTGCCTGTTACTGTGACAGTAATTCTTCCATCCTCAATTTTGTCCACTGCTTCCAATTTCCTGATCTCTTCCTTTTCCAATTTCAAAAGCTCCTCATTGAATATTGAGCATTCACGTAGAGTAGGCATTAAGCAGATGACACTTTTGTTTTCTGCAATGTTCTTGTATATCTTCTCTGCAACTATTTCTTCCTTTGGAAATAAATTATGTAGCAGCCGAGTCTGTAATGCTTTTTTGCCAGCTTCTGTGAGTAGTCCAATCCTGATATCTTTCAGAATACTTCAATATTCTTCATCGTTTGCTTGCCTCATATTAGTTGTAAGTTCCTTGTACTCAAAGAAGGACCAAATATTTGTATTACCGATGCTTCCCAATGACTTCTTCGTGTCTTCATGTGTCACAGTATTAAACACTGGTTGTCCTTTAACTGGAGTAAGTTGCAAAAGATCTCCAAAAACTATGACGTGTTTTCCACCAAATAACACGTCATAGTCTGTCTTCAAAATTTGCTGCATTCTTAAATGCACAAAGGCAAGCATTAAGTTTGATACCATGCTCACCTCATCAATAATGAGAACTTGCATCTTCTTCAATACTCGTGAAACTTCCAAGGATGCTTCTCCAGTTAGCTTGTTGAATTGTATTTTGTTCTCATGCTCCACTGGTAACATTAGCAAACGATGTAAGGTGATTCCTTTTATGTTATATGCTGCTAACCCAGTTGGAGCAGTAACCACACAAGACAAAGTAGAATCCGTTTTTTGCTTTAGGTAGCTTCTGATGACTTTAATTAGGAAACTTTTTCCAGTGCCAGCTTGTCCGCTTACATACATCCTGATTGGATGAAATGATGTGCATGAGCACTCTTTTTTTACATGTAGAAATCCGTGATCAATTTTGTTTTTGATCTCTTCATAAATTTGTTGCTGCTCTTGATTCAGTTGTCTTTCCAAATTTTCTAAGTCTATAAATTCTTCTTGAGCTTGATTCATAGCTGTTTCCACTTCATTCATGGCTATTGATGCTTCATTTTCAACGATTGGTTGTCCTAGGGGATCTTGACTGTGTGTTCCTGAACTTTGGCTGTCCTGAGAACTGTCTCTAGCTATTTCTGCTGCAATTGTAGTTTCCTGTTCAATTTCTTCATTTAACATTTGCAGATAAGTTGTGAATGTATTGCATTGTATGCTGTCTTTGCAAGCATTAAATGAATCCTCATAGCTTTGAAATTCTCCCAGTAGTTCATCCTCTGTACGCCATGGTTTAAACAACTGTAAAAGAGCCAAGTAGTAAAATTCTTTCTTGTCGGTAGTGTCGCAACTCAGCTTCCGGTGATTTATCAAACTTCCTTTGGTTTGCTTCACCAAACATCCTTCTTCACCAACAACTTTATATTTTCCATTATTAATGTCTTCTGCAGCTTTCCGTGAATAAATGTAGTTCTGCAACACTTCATAGAGACACATGTTCTCCAGATGATGACTTCTCTTGGGATAATATGTGTCCAACATGTTTGTTTTCAATATATCTGTACTTTCTGGGTCATTCTCGGCCAAATATTCAATTTCTCCAACAGATTTCAGTACCCGATTTCTCATTGCTGCAAGGCCTAAACTTGCCCAAATTATTCTTCTTGACTTCGAGTAGAGACTTGCAGAAGATAACCTATCTGAACATTCGTAGGATCCAATTTCTCGATGCAATAACATCTTCAAACTGAAACTGTACAGCTTCTTACTGACAGTCTTCTCGTGAGAAATCTCTTCCCACATTTCCTTCAATTCTGTTTTTTCTGATTTCGTAATGTAAGACGTTACATATCGTGCAACAGCAATGGAATTGTCAGCTACATACTGTATATCCATGTTAGCGTTCCACATGGATAAAATGACTGGGTTGTAGTCATTTATATTTTTTGATTCTTCTTTTCTTTTAAGGTTGTAGGTATTCTTAGGTGATTTTCTTGTGATAGTATGTCTCACAGCTGACATAAAACTGTTTACTCTTCCATTTGAAAGAACAGGTCTAGGAAATCCAAATCGACATTTAGTGTAGTATTTTTCTTTGCTCTTGTATTTCCGTCGACAGTATTTTCCACACCGATGACTTTGGAAACGTAAAACTTGCTCCTTTAACTTGTTCTCTTCTGTGCTTTTTGGTATACCACATGTTGCATATTCTTCAATGTAAGATAACACTGCTTCATCAGTATCTGTTCCAAACTTTGGGGCATCCTTGATCCACAACAGCATATGAATATGAGGAGCACCTCTTGCCTGGTACTCTTTTCTCCAAAAGAAATCCACTACTTCTCCAAGGGGTGGATTTTTTTTATTGCAGATGAAGGACATCATAGCCTCAAATCTATGATTGAAATATCTGCAAACATTAACCGGATCCAATGAGCACAGTTCTCCTGCTGTCTTGTATTCGATGTTTTTAATGTTTGAATTGGCCTCTCGTAGAAAATCCAGTAAATCATCCCAAGCGTACTCGGCACAGCTTAGGGTAAGGAACCATGTTGGTGTTCCTAAATTGCGTAACATGCATTTTAGTTCACCATGGCGTCGGTACCAATATTCATTTGTCCCACGCTGACAAGCCATCAGATTGATCAGTTGTGTTTCCAAATGATCATCTCGGTGCTGCACTTTCTCCATAAAATCCTTAGCAGACACATTTTGTAAATGTACTCCACTTTTTAAAATGTGATTTACTGCATAAGACAGTGCAGACAAGTCGCTTTCAAATAAAAGATGGAACAAATAAGGAATACTTTGTCGAAATCTGGGATCTTCAGCATATAGTCTTGTAGTCCGATACTCTGAAGCTGGAATCTGTTCTGGACGTTCATCGTATCGTCCTCCTTTTCCCGTAGGAAACAGCTGGGGAAAACATCGAGCTTCCAAGCTCTCCTCCCATACACTGACGGGAGTTCCTTTTGCTTTCTTCATCTGAAAGAGATCAATATTGTCTCCCATAACTTCTTTCGAATGAAGAGGATGTATGCTAAAATGTTCATAAATTTCTTCTTCCTTTGTCTTGTCCACTTTTTCAATTTGTCCAGTTGGTGTTTCTGTGTCTTCTTGAAAATCTTCGTCTTCTTCTTCTTCTTCTATATAAAATGATTCATACCATTTGTTATTTTTTTTCAAATACAAATTTGCTCTTTGTACTTTCCGCACATCTACCAGCTCCTGCCAAATCTTCTTATTCTTTGTAGGTACACCATTAACCAGAATAATTAATGGTTCAGTTTCCAAAGTATCCGCATCAATAGTTTCCATATTTTTTTTCAAATCCAAGGGCAAATACACCACTCTACCTTTTAAACCTCTCAGTAAATCTGAAGGAGGTAATTTACCAGTTTTGGGCTCCATACGTACTATGGTCTGGAACGGATGAACACATTGAATGAGTATAGACTCATATGTATTTAATTCAGAAAGTTCAGCAGGAATACCATCCAATTCTAAATTATTATGTACAGCTCTGGTCGGCATTCTATTTTCCTCTAACTTGTTGTAACAGTATTTACAAATACGCTGATCTTCACCCAATTCAAAACAATTTTCAAGAAATATATATGTGGCAAAATCCATCCACTTATAATTATCTTCATTTTCACTCTTTCTGTAGAGATCAACATTCCTAGTTTGTTTTCTATAATGAGTTCTGCGGCAACAAATACAAGTAACATTTGGTCTTTCATTAGAGACTATTGCAAATTTTGTTATGTGATCATTAAATGTCTTACTTACAGAAGGTTCTACATTCTCTTCCACTTCTTCCTCATTTACTGTGTCCTTCTCTGCACTGTTTTGTTCAGGACCAAAGTAACAAAACTGAATTTCATCAACAACCTTCTCTACATCTGATACCGTTCCTCGGAACAGAGCCCTATTCAATTCATTTAACTTTATTGCTGGACTTTTGGCAAAATACAACCGTCTCACAAACTTTCTCATTTCAGTATGATGAACAGCCAGCATCCTAAAATGATGGAAAACACTATTGCACACTTTTCTAGATAGACAAGCCAGAGAATGACCCTGCAAACCAGTATTCTCTCTCACTCTGCATGGATCCAGACTTTGAAGCACCTTAATCTTCTGTTTTACACTTTTTTTACTATATTCTCTTAGAAACTCTCGAAATCTGTCAATAGATTCCTGATGCACAGTGCAAATACTACTACAATTCCAAGTGTACACTGGGGCTTTAGGACGTCTCCCCATTGCCTCATCTGCCATCACTTGTACCTCATCTCTTGGAACCATTATCTCCTTCTCCATTATGCAACCATTTTTTACTTCGTATGAACGACCTCTGGTGTCAACTGCATGCAGCAAACTATTACTTTGAAAATAGCTCTCTTCATTAAAAAAAGGTTCACTACTTGAACTATGCATCCACTTTCCTAAAAACACTTTACAAAAGTTTGTTCTGTTCACTACTCTTTTGCTTTTGCTTTGTGATTTCAGTACATTAACCATTTTATCTAATGTACGCATCCTATTCAAAATTAATATGAATAGTTTCCTTTTTAATTCTAATGCTGTTGCTGCAATGGCTTCAATTTCTTTTTTTCTCTTGTAATATTTTGCCTTTTGCTTATATTTCTTCACATCCTTTATCAAATTGGACATAACTCTTCTCTGAAACATTTTTCTACGTATCTCTTTAAACGCTGTTTTTCTGTTTATGTAAAACTTTTCAGTTGCAGAAGGAATATTTGCATTAACTAAATTCTCAATTTTTTGCTGTTCTCTTCGTTTTGTTACATTCTTCCCAGGACAGACATTTTGTACATTTTTCTTTGTTTTGAATATTTTTTTAAGAAATTGTTTTTTCTGCTTACCAGAAGATTTTTTCTTTTTCTCAACATGAGCATCTTCTACTAACTTTGGTCCTCCAGTTGTCTTCAAATATAGTTTTTTTTTTAGCGTTTTTTGAACTCGAGATTTTGTAGGCATCTTAAATTTTGTTCACTGTTCTTCAGCAATACCTGAAAAAAACTAAAAAAAAATCCTTTATTGTATTTAAATATATTACTACATTTCTTTTCACAATAGTCACAAAACAAAATTTCTTTGCCAATTTGAATGCACACAAACTGCTCTTTTTTTTGGGCAAGTGAAAATCTCTTTTACAAACTGTCACATTATGAAACCACTTTTCAGATTTTTTAAAAAGCCCATGTCCAGAGTGCTACACTCCAGCAAGGGCAACCAGCCTTAGTGAAGCTCAATGTATTTGCATTACAGACTGAAACCTGAAAACCCCACTCGCTTCTAAATACTGTGCATGACTATACACGGCAAGCACATGGGTGTGTGCTAAGACTTTGCTTCTTCCCCCAAAAATTCACTCCCCCTTTCCATCTAATGCAACTGTGAAATCACCAGAGCAAGACGCAATAAATCTCTGCCTATAATTCCTCTATGCACACAGAGTCATGTTTTCACATTAGTCCCAAAACGAAATTTCTTTGCCATTTTGAAAGCACACTTACTGCTCTTTTTTTTTCGGGCCAAGTGAAAATCACTTTTTACAATTGGAAATCACTTTTACAGACTGACACATTATAAAACCACTTTTTTTGATTTATTTAAATGCACATGTCCAAGCTGTTTTTTCAGACCACCACCATGTGTATTCTCTGTGACTGCCTACACTCCAGCAAGGGCAACCAGCCTTAGTGATGCTGAATGTATTTGCATTACAGACTTAAACCTGAAAACCCCACTCGCTTCTAAATACTGTGCATGACTATACATGGCAAGCACATGGGTGTGTGCTAAGACTCTGCTTCTTCCCCCAAAAATTCGCTCCCCCTTTCCATCTAATGCAACTGTGAAATCACCAGAGCAAGACGCAATAAATCTCTGCCTATAATTCTTCTATGCACACAGAGTCATGTTTTCACATTAGTCCCAAAACGAAATTTCTTTGCCAATTTGAAAGCACACTTACTGCTCTTTTTTTTTCGGGCCAAGTGAAAATCACTTTTTACAATTGGAAATCACTTTTACAGACTGACACATTATGAAACCACTTTTTTTGATTTATTTAAATGCACATGTCCAAGCTGTTTTTTCAGACCACCACCATGTGTATTCTCTGTGACTGCCTACACTCCAGCAAGGGCAACCAGCCTTAGTGATGCTGAATGTATTTGCATTACAGACTTAAACCTGAAAACCCCACTCGCTTCTAAATACTGTGCATGACTATACATGGCAAGCACATGGGTGTGTGCTAAGACTCTGCTTCTTCCCCCAAAAATTCGCTCCCCCTTTCCATCTAATGCAACTGTGAAATCACCAGAGCAAGACGCAATAAATCTCTGCCTATAATTCCTCTATGCACACAGAGTCATGTTTTCACATTAGTCCCAAAACGAAATTTCTTTGCCATTTTTAAAGCACACTTACTGCTCTTTTTTTTTTCGGGGCAAGTGAAAATCACTTTTACAGACTGACACGTTATGAAACCTTTTTTTTTAATTTATTTAATTGCACATGTCCAAGCTGTTTTTTCAGACCACCACCATGTGTATTCTCTGTGACTGCCTACACTCCAGCAAGGGCAACCAGCCTTAGTGATGCTGAATGTATTTGCATTACAGACTTAAACCTGAAAACCCCACTCGCTTCTAAATACTGTGCATGACTATACATGGCAAGCACATGGGTGTGTGCTAAGACTCTGCTTCTTCCCCCAAAAATTCGCCCCCCTTTCCATCTAATGCAACTGTGAAATCACCAGAGCAAGACGCAATAAATCTCTGCCTATAATTCCTCTATGCACACAGAGTCATGTTTTCACATTAGTCCCAAAACGAAATTTCTTTGCCATTTTGAAAGCACACTTACTGCTCTTTTTTTTTCGGGCCAAGTGAAAATCACTTTTTACAATTGGAAATCACTTTTACAGACTGACACATTATGAAACCACTTTTTTTGATTTATTTGAATGCACATGTCCAAGCTGTTTTTTCAGACCACCACCATGTGTATTCTCTGTGACTGCCTACACTCCAGCAAGGGCAACCAGCCTTAGTGATGCTGAATGTATTTGCATTACAGACTTAAACCTGAAAACCCCACTCGCTTCTAAATACTGTGCATGACTATACATGGCAAGCACATGAGTGTGTGCTAAGACTCTGCTTCTTCCCCCAAAAATTCGCTCCCCCTTTCCATCTAATGCAACTGTGAAATCACCAGAGCAAGACGCAATAAATCTCTGCCTATAATTCCTCTATGCACACAGAGTCATGTTTTCACATTAGTCCCAAAACGAAATTTCTTTGCCATTTTTAAAGCACACTTACTGCTCTTTTTTTTTTCGGGGCAAGTGAAAATCACTTTTACAGACTGACACATTATGAAACCTTTTTTTTTAATTTATTTAATTGCACTTGTCCAAGCTGTTTTTTTCAGACCACCACCATGTGTATTCGCGGTGACTGCCTACACTCCAGCAAGGGCAACCAGCCTTAGTGATGCTGAATGTATTTGCATTACAGACTTAAACCTGAAAACCCCACTCGCTTCTAAATACTGTGCATGACTATACATGGCAAGCACATGGGTGTGTGCTAAGACTCTGCTTCTTCCCCCAAAAATTCGCTCCCCCTTTCCATCTAATGCAACTGTGAAATCACCAGAGCAAGACGCAATAAATCTCTGCCTATAATTCCTCTATGCACACAGAGTCATTTTTTCACATTAGTCCCAAAACGAAATTTCTTTGCCATTTTGAAAGCACACTTACTGCTCTTTTTTTTTCGGGCCAAGTGAAAATCACTTTTTACAATTGGAAATCACTTTTACAGACTGACACATTATAAAACCACTTTTTTTGATTTATTTAAATGCACATGTCCAAGCTGTTTTTTCAGACCACCACCATGTGTATTCTCTGTGACTGCCTACACTCCAGCAAGGGCAACCAGCCTTAGTGATGCTGAATGTATTTGCATTACAGACTTAAACCTGAAAACCCCACTCGCTTCTAAATACTGTGCATGACTATACATGGCAAGCACATGGGTGTGTGCTAAGACTCTGCTTCTTCCCCCAAAAATTCGCTCCCCCTTTCCATCTAATGCAACTGTGAAATCACCAGAGCAAGACGCAATAAATCTCTGCCTATAATTCCTCTATGCACACAGAGTCATTTTTTCACATTAGTCCCAAAACGAAATTTCTTTGCCATTTTGAAAGCACACTTACTGCTCTTTTTTTTCCGGGCCAAGTGAAAATCACTTTTTACAATTGGAAATCACTTTTACAGACTGACACATTATAAAACCACTTTTTTTGATTTATTTAAATGCACATGTCCAAGCTGTTTTTTCAGACCACCACCATGTGTATTCTCTGTGACTGCCTACACTCCAGCAAGGGCAACCAGCCTTAGTGATGCTGAATGTATTTGCATTACAGACTTAAACCTGAAAACCCCACTCGCTTCTAAATACTGTGCATGACTATACATGGCAAGCACATGGGTGTGTGCTAAGACTCTGCTTCTTCCCCCAAAAATTCGCTCCCCCTTTCCATCTAATACAACTGTGAAATCACCAGAGCAAGACGCAATAAATCTCTGCCTATAATTCTTCTATGCACACAGAGTCATGTTTTCACATTAGTCCCAAAACGAAATTTCTTTGCCAATTTGAAAGCACACTTACTGCTCTTTTTTTTTTCGGGGCAAGTGTAAATCACTTTTACAGACTGACACATTATGAAACCACCATGTGTAACTACAACAAAAACAATTCCCATTTCTATTATTCATTTCTTAAGTTACCACATACATCCCCTCTCAAACTGTAAACTCACCTTTAAAATTAGTTAGTTGTGAAAGAAATGTGACACTCAAACAGCAGATTATCAGAGCCAGGATCTCTGTTGTGTTCACCTCTCTCCTCTCAGCAGAACCAGATAATGGCAAACTTTCCCTCTATTTTTCCACACATATACATGTAAGTTTCAAATCTCAGTGCTTCCCCCTTTTTTTCAAATGTAATCACACATTTCTATTGGTTGAAAACCAACCCTTTTCCAAAAGTACCCTTCCCCCAACTTGACTTCTGCCTAGTACCCTTCCCCCAACTTGACTTCTGCCTGCTACCATAGCAACAGCTCATGGAACACTGCTGTGTAGAGTTAGGTCAGAAGTTCGACACACAATGTTTCAATTCCACAGAGCAAGAGTGCTTGACTTTTCAAACCTTACAGCAAATCCATAGTACTGTTCTTTGGTTACACATTTTTTTGTACCAATACAAAACATGCTTCTATTAATTTACACATACAGCCTAGTTTTTATTCTAGAATGGTATGAAACAGCCAATCAGTTCTTTTTGTTTTGAAAAAAATATGTATGCCTCCATTTCCAAACTGTCTTTCTTTTCATATTCCCATTCTACTGAAAGACACCTCCTGAGTGCATCCAGTTCTCCTTTGAAGATGTTCACAGTGTGGATTGTAGGGCACAGCTATGTCTTCTGGAGTGAAAAGTTTGCAGAGAAAACAGGTATGGTGAGAGACCTTGCTTTGCCAAATGTAGACATAAAATGGATTGGTCAGAGAGGGTTAAAGTGGCACCAATTGATGCCATTGGTGAAATCCTTCATGCAAAACCAACACCCTGACCTCATAATAGTGCACTGTGGTGGCAATGACCTAGGCACTTTGACTGGGGTAGGTCTGGAAATGCTTATGAAGGACACCTTTGCACAACTGTTTACACTTTTCCCTAAAACTGCCTTTGTGTTTTCCAACATATGCCAAAGGCAAAAATGGAACTGGTCCAATCATTTCTGTCCGCAGATTGACAAAGCAAGAAAGCACGTCAACAAATCTGTTTCTGCTTTCCTCCGTGACTATGGTATGGGTGCCATTTACCACAACAACTTGCGTTATGACATGCAAGACATTTATAGAGGAGATGGTGTGCACTTCAATGATGAAGGGAACAGAGTCTTCCTCTTGAACCTTAGACTCTGCATCGGTACTTACTTGTAGGTACCACTAAAAAAATGACTTCATAAACACAACAGCTCTTTTTAGAGCTCCCTAATTTCTAAACTCTTAAATCTGCTTTTCATTTATTTATTTTTTTTTTTTTTACCGTACGCTTACCGTAAGCTTACGGTACGCGTACCCCGTGATTTTTTTTAAAATCAATAAATGTTTTTTTTGTACTTTTCTGTCCTTCTTTGACCCCCTTACAAATGTTAGGGGGTCTGTAACTCTCCTCATTGCCCCCTTTCCTTGTTTTCTCTGTTTTTTTTCTGAGTGAAACACACAAAATGGCGGCCGCCGCTTCCTGGTTTCGGCCGATTCGAATGTTTACTATGATCTATGGGCCAATCAGAATCTCCTTCGCGCACGCCATGTTTCTTCCGTACGCTTACCGTAAGCTTACCGTACGCGTACCCCGTGATTTTTTTTAAAAATCAATAAATGTTTGTTTTGTACTTTACAGTCCTTCTTTGACCCCCTCACAAATGTAAGGGGGTCTGTAACTCTCCTCATTGCCCCCTTTTCTTGTTTTCACTCTTTTTTTTTCAGAGTGAAACACAGAAAATGGCGGCCGCCGCTTCCTGGTTTCGGCCGATTCGAATGTTTACTAAGATCTAAGAGCCAATCAGAATCGCGCTCGCGCACGCCACCGTACGCTTACCGTAAGCATACGGTAAGCGTACCGTAAGCGGGCTCAGATATATATATTGATTTAAAGGCTATTTTCTCAGAATCTACTGAACAGATTTACACCAAACCTACAAAAGGCACTTCCTTGACCTAGGGACTACCTCTCTGCCAAATTTTGAGTAATTCTGTTCAGCCGTTCGGGCTGTAGCTCGTTCTAAAGGTCCTATGGAAAAATGCATGGGAAAAACGCGTTTTGGGACCCCCCTTTTATCTCAGCCCCCGCTTGACGGATCCCCCCGAGACTTTCAGGGTAGGAGCGGAGCGTAGCGCCCCACCTATTTTGAGAAATTCGCGAGGATTCGTCGACCGGCGCCAAAGTTATTCAAAATAGAATGTTGAGGTTTTCCTATGGAAACGTGGTCCTAACTATAACTACCTACTGGCGACCGCCAGTAGGTAATATTCATATATATAAATGCATATGCATATATATGCATATATATATATTTATGTGCATATGTGTGCGTGTAGAGAGAGGTAGAGGGAGGTAGAGAGGTAGAGGTGTAGAGGTAGAGGTGTAGAGGTCTAGAGGTAGAGAGGTAGAGGTAGAGAGTAGTGGAGAGAGAGGCAGAGTGAGGTAGAGAGGTAGAGAGAAGAGAGTGAGTAATAGAGAGTAGAGAGTGAGTAGCAGAGAGTAGTAGAGAGTAGTAGAGAGAGTAGCAGAGAGTGTGTAGTAGAGAGTAGTAGAGTAAGTAGTAGAGAGTGAGTAGTGTAGAGTGAGTAGTAGAGAGTAGTAGAGAGTGAGTAGTAGAGAGTGAGCAGTAGAGAGTGAGTAGTAGAGAGTAGTAGAGAGTGAGTAGTAGAGAGAGAGTAGTAGAGAGTAGTAGAGAGTGAGTAGTAGAGTGAGTAGTAGAGAGTAGTAGAGACAGAGTAGTAGCAAGAAAGTAGTAGAGAGTAGTAGAGAGTGAGTAATAGAGAATGAGTAGTAGAGTGAGTAGTAGAGTGAGTAGTAGAGAGTGAGTAGTAGAGAGTAGTAGTAGAGAGAGTAGTAGAGAGTGAGTAGTAGAGAGTGAGTAGTAGAGAGAGAGTAGTAGAGAGTGAGTAGTAGAGAGTAATAGAGAGTGAGTAGTAGATAGTAGTAGAGTGAGTAGTAGAGAGAGAGTAGTAGAGTAGTAAAGAGTGAGTAGTAGAGACTAGTGGAGTAGTAGAGAGTGAGTAGTAGAGAGTAGTAGAGAGTGCGTAGTAAAGTGAGTAGTAGAGAGTGAGTAGTAGAGTGAGTTGTAGAGAGTAGTAGAGTAGTAGAGAGCGAGTAGTAGAGAGTGAGTAGTGGAGAGTAAGCAGTAGAGAGTAGTCGAGAGCGAGTAGTAGAGAGTGAGTAGTAGAGAGTGAGTGGTAGAGAGTGAGTAGTAGAGAGTAGCAGAGAGTGAGTAGTGGAGAGAGAGTAGTAGAGTGAGTAGTAGAGTGAGTAGTAGAGCATGAGTATTAGAGAGAGAGAGAGAGAGAGTAGTAAAGTAGAAGAGAGCAAGTAGTAGAGAGTTTGTAGCAGAGAGTGGGTAGTAGAGAGTAGTAGAGAGTGAGTAGTAGAGAGAATAGTAGAGAGTGAGAAGTAGAGAGAGTAGTAGAGAATAGTAGAGTAGTAGAGAGTGAGTAGTAGAGAGTAGTAGAGATCGAGTAGTAGAGAGTGAGTAGTAGAGAGTGAATAGTAGAGAGTGGGTAGTAGAGAGTGAAGTAGTAGAGTGAGTAGTAGAGAGTGAGTAGTAGAGTGAGTAGTAGAGAGTAGTAGAGAGTGAGCAGTAGAGGGCAAGTAGTATAGAGTGGGTAGTAGAGAGTAGTAGAGAGTGAATAGTAGAGAGAGTAGTAGAGAGTGAGAAGTAGAGAGTGAGTAGTAGAGAGTAGCAGAGAGTAAGTAGTACAGAGAGAGTAGTAGAGTAGTAGAGAGTGAGTGGTAGAGAGTAGTAGAGTGAGTAGTAGAGAGTAGTAGAGAGTGAGTAGTAGAGAAAGTAGTAGAGAGTAGTAGAGAGTGAGTAGTAGAGAGTGAGTAGTAGAGAGAGATTAGTAGAGAGTGAGTACTAGAGAGTGACGTAGTAGAGTGAGTAGTAGAGAGTGAGTAGAAAAGAGAGAATAGTAGAGTGAATAGTAGAGAGTAGTAGAGTGAGTAGTAGAGAGTAGTAGAGAGTGAGTAGTAGAGAGTGAGTGGCTGAGAGTAGTAGAGAGTAGTAGAGTGAGTAGTAGAGTAGTAGAGAGTGAGTAGTACAGAGTAGTAGCGAGTGAGTAGTAGAGAGTGAGTAGTAGAGAGTAGTAGAGAGTAGTAGAGAGTGAGTAGCAGAGAGTAGTAGTGTACTAGAGAGTGAGTAGTAGAGAGTAGTAGAGAGTGAGTAGTAGAGAAAGAGTAGCAGAGAGTGAGTAGTAGAGTAGTAGAGAGTAGTCAGTCAGTGTCAGTCAATGTCAGTCAGTGTCAGTCAGTCAGTGTCAGTAGGTGTCAGTCAGTCAGTGTCGGTCAGTCAGTGTCAGTCAGTGTCAGTCAGTCAGTGTCAGTCAATCAGTGTCAGTCAGTGTCAGTCAGTCAGTGTCTGTCAATCAGTGTCAGTCAGTGTCAGTATCAGTCAGTGTCAGTGTCATTCAATCAGTGTCAGTCAGTGTCAATCTGACAGTGTCAGTCAGTGTCAGTCAGTCAGTGTCAGCTAGAGCAGCTCTGCTGACCTCGTTCTCTGGCTCTAGAGCAGCTCTGCTGACCTGGTTCTTATGCTCTAGAGCAGCTCTGCTGACCTGGTTCTATGGCTCTAAAGCAGCTCTGCTGACTGTGTTCTATGGCTCTAGAGCAGCTCTGCTGGCCTGGTTCTCTGGCTCTATAGCAGCTCTGCTGACCTGGTTCCCTGGCTCTAAAGCAGCTCTGCTAGCCTGGTTCTCTGGCTCTAAAGCAGCTCTGCTGACCTGGTTCTCTCCCTCTAAAGCAGCTCTACTGACCTGGATTCTCTGGCTCTACAGCAGCTCTGCTGACCTGGTTCTCTGGCTCTACAGCAGCTCTGCTGACCTGGTTCATAGGGTCTAGAGCAGCTCTGCTGACCTGGTTCTCTGGCTCTAAAGAAGCTCTGCTGACCTGGTTCTATGGCTCTAAAGCAGCTCTTCTGACCTGGTTCTCTGGCTCTAGAGCAGCTCTGCTGACCTGGTTCTCTGGCTCTAAAGCAGCTCTGCTGACCTGGTTCTCTGCCTCTAAATCAGCTCTGCTGACCTGGTTCTCTGCCTCTAGAGCGACAATGCTGACCTGGTTCTATGGCTCTAAAGCAGCTCTGCTGACTTGGTTCTCTGGCTCTAGAGCAGCTCTGCTGGCCTGGTTCTCTGGCTCTAAAGCAGCTCTGCTGACCTGGTTCCCTGGCTCTAAAGCAGCTCTGCTGGCCTGGTTCTCTGGCTCTAAAGCAGCTCTGCTGACCTGGTTCTCTCCCTCTAAAGCAGCTCTGCTGACCTCGTTTCTCTGGCTCTAGAGCAGCTCTGCTGACCTGGTTCTCTGGCTCTAGAGCAGCTCTGCTGACCTAGTTCTTAGGCTCTAGAGCAGCTCTGCTGACCTGGTTCTCTGGCTCTACAGCAGCTCTGCTGATCTGGTTCTCTGGCTCTAAAGCAGCACTGCTGACCTGGTTCTCTGCCTTTAAATCAGCTCTGCTGACCTGGTTCTCTGGCTCCAGAACAGCTCTGCTGACCTGGTTCTATGGCTCTAAAGCAGCTCTGCTGACCTGGTTCCCTGGCTCTAAAGCAGCTCTACTGGCCTGGTTCTCTGGCTCTAAAGCAGCTCTGCTGACCTGGTTCTCTCCCTCTAAAGCAGCTCTGCTGACCTCGTTTCTCTGGCTCTAGAGCAGCTCTGCTGACCTGGTTCTCTGGCTCTAGAGCAGCTCTGCTGACCTAGTTCTTAGGCTACAGAGCAGCTCTGCTGATCTGGTTCTCTGGCTCTACAACAGCTCTGCTGACCTGGTTTTCTGGCTCTAAAGCAGCTCTGCTGACCCGATTCTATGGCTCTAGAGCAGCTCTGCTGACCTGGTCCCTTGGCTCTAAGCAGCTCTGCTGACCTGGTTCTCTCGCGCTAAAGCAGCTCTACTGACCTGGTTTCTCTGGCTCTACAGCAGCTCTGCTGACCTGGTTCTCTGGATCTGCAGCAGCTCTGCTGACCTGGTTCTTAGGCTCTAGAGCAGCTCTGCTGACCTGGTTCTCAGGCTCTAAAGAAGCTCTGCTGACCTGGTTCTATAGCTCTAAAGCAGCTCTGCTGACCTGGTTCTCTGGCTCTAGAGCAGCTCTGCTGACCTAGTTCTCTGGCTCTAAAGCAGCTCTGCTGACCTGGTTCTCTCCCTCTAAATCAGCTCTGCTGACCTGGTTCTCTCCCTCTAAATCAGCTCTGCTGACCTGGTTCTCTGCCTCTAGAGCAGCCCTCCTGACCTGGTTCTATGGCTCTAAAGCAGCTCTGCTGACCTGGTTCTCTGTCTCTAAAGCAGTTCTGCTGACCTGGTTCTCTCCCTCTAAAGCAGCTCTGCTGACCTGGTTTCTCTGGCTCTACAGCAGCTCTGCTGACCTGGTTCTCGGCCTCTAGAGCAGCTCTGCTGACCTGGGTCTCTGGCTCTAGAGAAGCTCTGCTGACCTGGGTCTCTGGTTCTAGAGCAGCTCTTCTGACCTGCTTCTTAGGCTCAAGAGCAGCTCTGCTGACCTGGTTCTCTGGCTCTACAACGGCTCTGCTGACCTGGTTTTTCTGGCTCTACAGCACCTCTGCTGACCTGGTTCTCTGCACTCACGATGCACGCACCCGACTTTGCGAAAATATATGTAAAAATAATATAAGTTTATTATAAGTACAAATATGTTATTTTTATGACTATCTTAGATAATCTCTTGCCCTAATATGTATATTAAAGACACATACTTATCATTTTGGAACATAAATTGTTTTTGCGGGTGTCGTGCACCCAGCTCGCCCAGCACGTATATGACGTCACGTGGGACCCGCCACCGCGCAAGCATCTCGTACCGTAATGCGCATGTGTCGCGAATGCACTGAAGAACCCTCCCAGCAGACCCGGCAGCAAGAAAGCCCCCTGGTTCACCGACGAACTCAAGGACTCCAAGAAGAACTGCCGCACCCTCGAGAAAGCCTGGCGCCACGACCAGACCACAGACAACATGACCGCCCTCAAGCACGCCACCCGCAAGCACCACCAGCTGATCCGCACCACCAACAAGACAGCATTCAAAGAAAGACTGGACAACAACGCCCACAACAGCAAGGAACTCTTCAGCATCGTCAAAGAGCTCTCCAACCCCAGCGCCGGACACAACGACATCACTCCTTCACAAGACCTCTGCGACTCACTCGCCTCGTTCTTCTACCGCAAGATCGCCGACATACACAACAGCTTCGGCGCACCAACCATGCACCCAACCGCCAAACCAATGCCCCCCACCACCACCCTCTGCGCCTGGACCCCGGTCAGCACCGAAGACACCACCCGCACGGTGAACACCATCCACTCCGGATCTCCAACCGACCCCTGCCCCCACCACGTCTTCAACAAGGCCGACTCCATCATCACACCCCAACTCCGGGACATCATCAACACCTCCTTCCACACCGCCACCTTCCCGGAGAGCTGGAAGCACGCCGAGCTCAGCACCCTCCTGAAGAAACCAACAGCGGACCCCACCGACCTCAAGAACTTCCGCCCCATCTCGCTCCTCCCTTTTCCTGCCAAAGTCATCGAGAAGACCGTCAACAGACAGCTTGCCGCCTTCCTCGAGATGAACGGATCCCTCGACCCCTCCCAGTCCGGTTTTCGAGCAAACCACAGCACCGAGACCGCACTGATCGCAGCCACCGATGACATCAGATTCCTGCTCGACAACGGAGAAACAGCGGCCCTCATCCTCCTGGACCTCTCTGCAGCGTTCGACACTGTCTGCCACCGCACCCTAGTACAGCGCCTCAGCCACGTCGGGATCCAAGAGAAGGCACTGAAGTGGATCATCTCGTCCTCGCCGGAAGAACTCAGAGAGTCCGCCTCCCCCCGTTCAGATCCGACGCCACCGAAGTCATCTGCGGCGTACCACAAGGATCATCACTCAGCCCAACCCACTTCAACATCTACATGAGCCCCGTCGCAGCTATCGCACGCCACCACAACCTCAACATCATCTCCTACGCCGACGACACCCAGCTGATCCTCTCCCTCACCAACGACCCCGCCACCGCCAGAACCAGCCTCCAGGAAGGGATGAAAGACGTCGCCGAATGGATGAAGAACAGCCGCCTGAAACTGAACTCAGACAAGACGGAAGTCCTCATCCTGGGATCATCGCCCTCCGCCTGGTACGACTCCTGGTGGCCCCCTGCCCTGGGCACCACTTCCAAGCCAACGGACCACGCACGCAACCTGGGCTTCATCCTGGACTCCTCCCTCTCGATGACCAGACAAGTCAACGCCGTCTCATCATAATGCTTCAACACCCAGCGCATGCTCCTTAAGATCTTCCGATGGATCCCCACCGAAACCAGGAGGACGGTCACCCAGGCACTCGTCACCAGCCGACTGGACTACGGGAACACCCTCTACGCCGGAACCACAGCCAAACTTCAGAAAAGACTCCAACGCATCCAGAACGCCTCCGCACGACTCGTCCTGGACATCCCCCGACACAGCCACATCTCTGGCCACCTGAGAGACCTGCACTGGCTCCCCGTCAGCAAGAGGATCACGTTCAGGCTCCTCACCCACGCACACAAGGCTCTCCACGACCTGGGCCCCATGTACCTCAACAACCGCCTGACCTTCTACACGCCCACCCGCCAGCTACGATCGACCAGCCTCGCCCTCGCCACCGTACCACGCATCCGCAGAGCCACCGCCGGAGGAAGATCCTTCTCCTACCTGGCAGCCAAGACTTGGAACTCCCTCCCCATCCACCTTCGGCTGACCCAGGGCCATCTCTCCTTCAGGAAGCAACTCAAGACCTGGCTCTTCGAGCAGTAATGGACCCCTCTCCCCCAGCGCCTTGAGACCCTTCCGGGTGAGTAGCGCGCTATACAAATGCTATGATTGATTGATTGATTGAGCAGGAGTCGCGAACCGTTCGCATACCAATCGCGCACATCACGTAATATTAAATGTATATGATGTAACTGAAAAACACGCAGCCGTCGCACACCGTACGTGGATCTTTC
The DNA here is from genome assembly GCF_964204655.1 of Triturus cristatus. NCBI lineage: Eukaryota > Metazoa > Chordata > Amphibia > Caudata > Salamandridae > Triturus > Triturus cristatus. Next base: position 779,836,514 of record NC_140594.1, read on the forward strand.
ATTAGTTTTCTAAAATAGCGTCTAGAATCCGCGCACCCACCGTGATGTGTATGCTTTGAGTGCGCGACTCCGTAAAAAAAAATTGAATAAAAAAAATAAAAAAAAATAACATAAATATATTAAAATAAAAAATGAAAACAAAAAATGTATCAATATTTCAGTTTGAATTTCTTTTTTGGGTGCAATTTTCATAAAAATATATAATGTTATTTAATGAATAAAATATTTATAAATAAACAGTTAAAAACTGTAGTAAATCAGGACAAAAAAATAGGTTTAACTACTATCACACTTAAAAATTAGCATTTAAAAAACCTTAGAAATTCACAGAAAAAAACATAGGTTTCAGGGGTGTTATAGTTAGCTGGCCATTTCACTCATACAAAACCATAGAAATTCCTCCGTTATAGTTAGTTCTGCTAACTAAAACTCGCGCGCCCGCAATGCACTGCTGATGATGTCACATATTGCATCATTCATGACATGGTCAGTGACATCACTGATGACATCACTGATGACACCTCAAATGACATCACTGATGACATCACTGATGACATCATCCACGTGACAATCTGATACACCTCATCATACACTAGTATAACCTTTCATCACTCACTGTAAAATACAGAGTACCATATTTGAAACACTTGACACACCAATACAAGTTACTACATTCCCACTCACTGATTCCTAAGTCTACACACACAACTACCCAATCAACAACAGAATCATTTATACATGCAATCACTAATTAATAGAACACTATCAAATGCACTTATACACATATATAGACATTGCCACATCAGCAGTCATCTTAGTCGGTTATGCAGTCATCCTACTCACTCATGAAAAAAGTAATCACACTTACATTTACTCACTTACACAATTATCCAACAACACCTCATTTATTCAAACACATAGTAACTCATAGTTAATATGTTAAAAAATCACCATTACAATTATACACTCATTCATATAGTTACTCTCACAATCACTGACTCTTACACATACTTATTTGTATACACCAACTCTCACATACAATGCCTTTTATGTTTTTTACTTTGTTGAAGATGTACAACTAAAACAGATATTCGCTCACCAACACACAAATAAATACACCCAGTCACCCAAACAACTGTTTCCACATGCACTCTTAAACCTATACACCTAGTCAATCAACCATTGACACATCTATGCATAGAGTTACACACACCCCATCCAACCACACACAAACTCAATGCCCCATACAAATACTCACCCAACTAATCAATAACTAATATACACACTCATGTAGTTAGTGACCAACTCATGCAACATGTTATACAACAACAGAGACAGTGATGCACACATTCACATAGTTTAGTTACTAATCCATGTATTAAGTGAGACACTTTTAATTACTCACTTAAACAGACAGTCAGACAGCTACTAAATCCTCCACCCAGACAGTTATATATCCACTCAATCTTCAATACAGATTGGTATATATCTATAATACATATTTAAATTTCAAACTAAACTACATTCACTGGATGATGTCATCAGTGATGTCATCAGTGATGTCATTTGAGATGTCATCAGTGATGTCATCAGTGATGTCACTGACCATGTCATAAATGAAGCAATATGTGACATCATCAGCAGTGCAATGTGGGCGCGCGAGTTATAGTTAGCAGAACTAACTATAACGGAGGAATTTCTATGGTTTTGTACGAGTTAAATGGCCAGCTAACTATAACACCCCTGAAACCTATGTTTTTTTCTGTGAATATATATATATATATAGAGCGCTTGTTATCCCTGATGGGGTATTGATGTGTTTTTTCGGCGAGTAGCAGGCTACTTCAGAAACCAAAAAGGATTAGTGGTGAATTAGTATAGTGAGATATGAAAGTAATTTGAGTGGTGGATATTAGTATATAGCAAAACAGAATACATGTCCCGCATGTGAGAGACATGCATTTATGTTTTCAAGGGTAGGTTAGTGAAAACAAGCAAAATGGCGAGGAAGAACATAGTTAACTCGTGGGACGAAGGTAGAGAAGGGACACCATGTAGGAAAGAATATTTTAAAGAGGTAAGTTTTTTTGTTATTTCCTGTATTGAGCCAATGAGGGAGAAGGTTTAAGGTGCAGTGGAAAAACATTCCAGAGTCTAGGTACACATGCCAAAAAAGACATGGCGTGTGCGTTCTTTTTGTCCTGTGGAGGAGGATGTGCTGCTGGTCCTTGGCATTTCACCACAGACGTTGTGTTTAGAGGCCTTTGGCTGTATAAACAACATCTGCCCTTGCGCAGTCCACAGCTGTGCACCTGTTTTTATGCAATTACATTGTCAAAAGTGCATATGTTGAACTTCGTGCAGTTCTAGTGCACAAACTGCAAAAAGCACAGCTCAGAAAGAGTGAGCAGTAGTTGCCCCGCTCTGCTTTTGAGCTGTGATATCTGTTGCAAATACACTGCATCCAGGGCCGGCTTTAGTACTGGTGGCGCCCTGTGCGACAATGTTTGTTGGCGCCCACCCATGACCACTTTGCCATAGATTCCCTCACTACTACCATTTGACAATGGCCCCCAAGTCTCCATGACCACTGTCTCTTAGATTCATTTAGTTTTATAGCGCCACGCATACCAGTTTATGGTGTCAGAACACTTTACATAACAAATACCTTGCACGGAGACAATCATGCATGTGTAAATCAGTTTATAGGAAATGTTACGTAAGACAGAGGCTTACCAGGTGTAGGAGTTACGTGTCATCCATACTGGTGGGCAGTATAGTTTAAGAGCCATTGGTCTGGAAAAGTACAAATTCAGAATTTAAAATGTAACACTATTGTTAGGGATTTTCTTTGATAATAATTGATTTCTACCCAAATGAACCCTTTTTGCAATATTAAGATAAGGAAAGACTGGGCAAAAAACATGTAGCAGTAATATATTCCTTGCAGTCTGCATTCAGGAAGCTAGCTCTTTGACAACAGTTAATAGCTCACTGCTCTGTATTAGGATTTTAACTTTTAAACTGCATGTAACAAAAGGATCTCTCTGACAAAAGCGATAACCCATAGGGCAGCAATTCAGTCTGCCTCATCTGCAGCATGTGAGGCCTTATCTTTTATTCTCAGCCTATCTCACCATCATGCCTTTAAAGGCTTGCTCTTGTACAGACCTCCGGGAGCTAGGAATACCTTTTTAGATTCACTGGGAGACCTACTGGAAGAAGGCCTTTGCACCAACGCCTACACAATTATGGGAGATTTTAACTTCTATCTGGAGGTTGCTACTGAACCTGATACAGTGACACTGACAGATATGATGAACAGCACAGACCTGAGGCAACAGGTACACGGCCCAACCCATGTCGCAGGACATACTCTGGATGGTATTTTCTCCAACCACCCTGGCCTACAGTTCATGGGCCTACTACCTCTCGTATGGTCAGATCACGCTGCCGTCCAATTTGAGTTGATTTTAACGGTGCAAAGCGCAAACGGACTACACTCGAAAGGTTGAATAGTAACCAGAGCCTGGATTAAATTGAGGGGACTGCTCTGCAGGAGCTTCTCATCTCCACAGCTAGTCAGGTACCAGTGGGAGTGGAAGAGGCCACCACGGTATACACAAAATGGCTGGAGAAAGCCTGTGATAAATTAGCCGCCGAAAAAATTATCTTTCACAAAAGATCACAACCGTCTGCCCAATGGTTTACAGAAGACCTGAGAAATCACAAACTCATTTGTAAATGGCTAGAGTGGAGCTGGAGGAAGGGCTATAAAGAAACAGATAAAAAGCTTTATAAAATCGTCCTGCAGAAATATAAACAACTCCTTTTCTCAGCAAAACAAAAATGTATGTTGCCCATATTGATCTAGCGAAAAACTTGATAAAAGAGCTATTTAGAACTGTCTCTAGCTTGGCCTCTCCAAGCCCAGCCAAAGTTCAATCAAATCAGGAACTCTGTGAAGATATTGCTAAGTTCTTCCTGACTAAAGTGGAGACTATCTTCTCAGCTTTTAGTGGTTCCAGTGCTGCCTTGTTGAACACGGCAAGGGAAAAATTCAAGCCCACAAAGGCTTCCACTGCTACATTTGATAAATTCTTGCCAGTATCCCCTGACAATATTCATGTGCTTCTCATGGCAGCCAAATCAAATCAGGATCACCCTTTGATCCATGCCCAGTAGCGGTGGCCAAATTGGCCCTGGGTCCGACTGCTTCATCACTGTCGTCTATTTTTAATGGCATGTTTGAAACAGGGCACTTCCCTACATTCTGGAAATTGGCCTCTATTTTACCCCTTCTAAAGAAGCCGAGCTTGGACCCTAAGGACCCTAATAATTTTCCCCTGTTTTCTCGTCTTCCAGCTAAATTGGTTGAAAAAATCATGAATACACAACTCAGTACCTTCTTAGCAGCGACACAAGCCTTGGATTCCTCCCAATATGGCTTTAGAGGGGGACATAGTACCGAGTCTGCTCTCATTAAGGCCATAGAGGAGATCAGAGAGGCCGTGGATCAGGGTGGCAGGGCGGCTCTGATCCTATTGGATCTGTCCGCGGCTTTTGATACGGTCCATCATGATATCTTGATGGACTGTTTAAAGGAATGTGGGATCCAATACAAAGCCTGGGATCTGTTAAGATCTTTTCTATCCGACAGAGGACAAATTGTAGCTCTGGGTGAATACCAGCCCAAACCTTTATCATTACCCTGTGGGGTCCCACAGGGGTCCTTTCCGAGTCCGACCCTTTTTAATGTGTATGTTTCACCATGGCCCCCATAATCAGAGCATTTGGGTTTGGACTCACCACGTCATCTGACAACACCCAAATTGTGGTGTCGCTGCTACCTGGCCAGGAGATGGGTATGGATAAACGCTTCCAAAACTGTATGGAATCAGTTGCGAGATGAATGACAGAGAATTGTCTAAAGCTCAATTGAGGCAAAACTGAAGTTTTATGGTTTGGAAAGGACACCAACTTTTGGACACCGAGTTGGTGGCCTGACTCGATGGGCTATCTCCCGCAACCTTCTTAGAAGATACAAAATTTGGGAGTAATAGTCGATGAGAGACTTACCTTTGGGGATCAAGTAAATGCAGTGGCATCAACAACAGCCTATGTGCTTAGAACAGTCAGGAAAGTATTGCCATTCCTGCCATTGGGTAGCCGGCAAACAGTGGTCACAACACTGGTATTGTCGAGGCTGGACTATTGCAATAGCCTGTATTTGAATATTCAACAAAAATGTATGGACAAACTCCAGCTGCTACAAAATGCAGCTGCTAGACTCCTCACTGGTACATCTAAGTACTCCCCCATCTCCAAGGAAATAAGGAACTTGCACTAGCTCCCGGTAAGGAGTATAGTGCACTTTAAATAGCTCTGTGTGGTTTTCAAAGCTCTTCAAGGTCAGGTCCAGACTTTTTCAAATGGCTGTTCCAGTGGTGTACACCGAAGGACACTTCGGTCACTGGGGGCCAAATTTGTCTCAGTGTCGCACACAAAAAAAGTTTGGTGGGGTGGCAGAAGCTTTGCCGTTTGTGCAGCAAAAGCCTGGAATGCCCTTCCGTTTCACCTAAGAAATGCCAAGGATCTTTTGGCCTTCAGGAAGGGTTTAAAAACCTGGCTTTTTGATGAATAAACCTCATTCCCTCCTTGTTCTTGCCGTCAGGATAAATAACTAGCGCCCGGACACCCTCGGGTAATCGCTGCGCTTTAGAAATGTTATTAACATAACATAACATCTGAATTGGACAAGTTCTTTGCAGCAGGCATATTAACCCTCTGCGCTATGATGAGTCAAAACGTCCAATACCAGACAAAGCTCCGGTCTCTCTCATGAAGAATATTAATAACTGGAGTTATCATGACATTTTTATTAATGCTTGAAAATTGCTTGGGAAAAGGAATGTGGCCTCTGGTGCTTTAAAAACATTAAACATGGTGCCCCCACCCCAAGTAAGCGCCCGGTGTGGTGGCATCGATCGCACCGCCTTAGAGCCGGCCCTGACTGCATCCCTAACTCCCAAATTCCAAGTTGAGAGAATGCGCTTTTGACAGTGCAGTCTCATAAACCTCTTCGATAAGAAGGCTCGAGATTTAAATGAAGATACAGAGCCTGTCCTCTTTAAAAAAATCTTAGACTTTATGGCTCAATATTGGCAGGTGAAAGATACGCAGAGAAGGCAGCCTGCACACATACATCAAGAGGGATTATAAAGGTCCAGCACCCAAGAAGCAACAAATATTAGACATTTGTACATGACATGAATGAATGTCGACAGTTAATCTTTCAGGAAATGGACTTGCAGCAGAGACGATTCTTGTCTTTTTTTGATCCTTTATTCAGAAATTTTCTTTCAACAAATTAAAACAGACCATAGCCAACGCGTTTCATCCTCACGGACTTCTTCAGGGCTATAAATAATACATATATATACATAAAATTAATATACATTATTTACACAAAATTTCTCATTTTATATTACACTATGTACAGTTCAGATAATCATTGCTCATGATTAAAACATTTATAACTATAACAGTTCTTTTGGCATGAAGGAATAAAGCAAAAGTACTCATAAAAAGTTATTTCCTTCTGCCCATTTCACAGTACATCCCCTATGGGATCCTAATCACTCTGCTGAATTCCAAATTACAAAAGAGAAACAGTTATGTATGTAATATTCCTAAAATGTTTAAAATTCCATGGACATTTCACATCAACACATAATCTCATATTTGAGCATCTCAACAACCTTGGCTAGAATCGTGAAAAGGTGCTATCAATTCCCTCAGGCTTACCATAAAATAGTGGCTTTGTTTTTCTCTGGTCTGGGCTCTTTCCTTACGGTTGCAGGTAGTCTATTTGCTGTATGCGTTTTATAATATCTAACAAAAAAGATATTATTGGTTGTTTACCATTTTATATAAAAGAATTTCTTTAAATCTTTTTAGACACAAAAGTATATATGCACAGGCTTCGTGGTGATATCCACCAACCGATGATAAAGTTAGGATACGCGGATTTTATATTATTTTCTAGTTTTCAAATTTCCAATTTCAATTACTTTGAGTATTCCTACCTGACAGAGTGCTCAGGCGATAGAAAACCAGTTCCTTTTATTTTTCCAGTTTGTTAGATTAATCAGTATCCGCCATTCCTCAGTCAGGGATTATCTATCCAAGGATAAATAACAAAGGTAATTTGCTATCCCATCCATGATAACCATATGCCTAGATTACACATTTATCATTTCGTTTCTCCCTAGTTATCCACTTCTTTTTATTACGTCTCCTTTCTATTTAATATAAACATGCTGCTATGTTACTATCGCAGCTTGGATATAATGTTAGTCCAAATATTGGTTATACTCAAACCTTAGTCCCAAATCTTTTTATACATCTGATTTAAACATGCTCCTATCACAAAATTATTTTGGCTAAAGCCCCTCTTAATATGAATCTAATATAAACAGGCTCACTAGGCTGTAGGGAATTCTATAGTGACACAACTCTCAATTCCAAGGTGGGTATATTTTCCTCAATAATATATTCCAAGATTATTTAGGCTGAGAAAAGTGAATAATGGCAAAATCAATATAAATTTAAGAACAAAACCAAGTTCCCTAGTATGCCACTTATTCTCCATTAGTCTTAGTTTTCCTAGTTTTTAGTAACTCCTACATTGATTCCAATATTTATATCTATAGGCTTACCTTTTCATTTTGTGTCTGCCGGCTACTCGCGTGGCGTCATTGTTACAAAGTGAAGTGTGAGTATTCGGTTTAAATACCCCACTCTGAACGAGATGCACAGCACCTGTGTTGGATCGGGGCCTCATTCAATAACGATTCCTGATTTTGGGCGCCATGTTGGAATGGATAAATTAACATACTTTAACCTCATTATTTGGAACTAAAAAGACCTTATTCGTCATTCCATTAATTTATACAATGCACTCTTTCACTAATACATTTTAAGCCGCTTCCTATTTTTAATCCGAGAAATATCTCGGCATCTTACGTTATCGTTTCGTACCTTAATGATTCGGAGTTTTGGGCTCCATTTTGAAATGGGATTGAGTCTGAGATAAACATCTTGACCCAGCGCGAATCCCGGTTTGAATTGGAATTCAATGCACCCCGCCGCCTCGTCCAATGACTATTTCTAGTTTTGGGCGCCATGTTTAAGTAGGTGACTTGTCATATTCAATCATCATTGTTGTTCACAAGAGGTTCTTTTTCTTCATTTATCGTACCTTAATACTTTTGGAAATTTAGTCTCCATTTTGTAATGGGTTTAAGTCTAAGATGATCATCTTAACCCAGCGCGAGTCCTGGTTTTTATTTAGAATTTTTGTTTACATCTTGCCGTCTAGTCCAATAACTATTTCTAGTTTTGGCGCCATGTTTGAATAGGTGACTTATCATACCCTCTCCTCGTTGTATTACTCAAGAGGATCCTTTCCTTTTTTCATCATTTATATAATTTATTTAGTGCACATATGCTCACTCCTGAGTCCCAGCTATAATCAAAGTGAAATGTACCTCGCTGCCTCGTTCATAGAGTATTTCAATTTCTAGGCGCCATGTTTGAATGGGTGACTTACCCTATTGTATCCTCATTATTATCTTTATCGTAATTGCTATTATTCGTGTAGTGCACTCTTATTCAAATGAATTTATTTCACCCACTGTTTTTTATTTGAAAGAAATGCCAACACCTTTATACAGTTATTGCATCGCCCTTAGACGATTTTACATTTTAGTCGCCATCTTGGAATGGGTTTAAGTCAATTAAGGTTATTTTTGTGTAGCCATCTTGGAAAGGGTTTGGGTGAGTTATAAACGATTTATCACAGCTTTATCCTATGCATCTCTGTTCAATCACCATCTTGCTACTGGTTTACAAAAGTTAAAATCAACTTATCCCTGCTTAAATCGGAATTCTATGCACCTCTATTCGATCTCCGCTTTTTAATATAAGTATAAGATAGTCAGCTTGACCCAGCTTGAATTCCAGCTATAATCGGAATTCAGTGCACCTCGCCGCCACGTTCATTAGTAGTTTAAATTTTTTTTTAATTATATGGGCGCCGTGTTTGAATAGGTAATTTTCCTTATCATTAGGTGGTATTCTATATAATAATGCCATTATCACATAGGGAATGAGGGTGTTCGTTTGTGTTCCGGTTCACCCCCATAGTTCTTAGTGATCTTTTTTTTAAAAGAAAAGACATAGAGTTAAAGGGGGCCAGTTTGTTAAGAAATGCATACCCCTTATATATGTGAGACAATCATCATCCGTACAGGATTTAAAGAAGGAACTGATCACCTGTCATCGTTCAAGGGCATTAGGCTCACAAGAAATGGTAAAGTTCATCATTTGTGTTTAGACCCAGAGCTACAGTTCTTAAGCGGCAAATCCAACTAGCCTCTGCTCTTCTAAGAATCGATTCTCTATTCCCACCCCTCTCCGGTATTTTTATGTGTTCCAATGCATGAGACCATATATCTATTTTTAATGGGTGATGTTCGTGGATGTGTATCGCTACTGGATAGCGCTCATCCTTGTTTTTTATCGCCCGTACATGCTCCTGGATCCTGATTTTTAAAGTTCTAATACTGCTGCCTATGTAGACTTTGTTACATGCACATCCAAGGGCATAGACTGTGTGAGTTGAATTGCAATTAATAAAGGTATTGATTGTATAGCCTTTTTTAGTATTGTACTGAAAATCTGTTTTTTTGTTGCATCCAAATTTGCATACACTACACGAACCACATGTATAAAACCCTGATGGTTTACAAGGAAGCCACGTGGTTGGTATTGTGTCGGGTTTTTTAATGTAACTTGGACAGAGAATCTTTTTCAATGTTTCACCTTTTTTATAAACCACTCTCGGTTTTTTAGGAACACTTCCAGGTGGCATTTGTTCATTGGCAATTAAATGCCAATTTTTGCGTAGGATGTTATATACATGATCACTGTAAGCATTATACTTGGTTATAAACAGAATTTCTTCCGTTTTCGCCCTTGTATTTGCTTTTTGTTGAATTGATGTTAAAGTAGTTTTGCGATCTATTTTCAAAGCCCTTGATTCTGCTTGTTTCAGACATTTTTCTGTATATCCTCTATTTCTGAATTTATGTTTGATGTCATTAATGCTTTTTGTGAAATTGCTTTCCTCACTGCACGCACGTCGGGCTCTAATCATTTCCCCAAAGGGTATGGCATTGATAGTGGACCTGGGGTGTGAGCTTTCAGCATGCAGTATGCTATTGCATGCAGTCGGTTTAGTAAACATTTTGCTTTGTATTTGATTGTTTGCCACATACAGATTTAAATCGAGAAAGTCAATAGAGTTTCTAGAGTAATTGATGGTCATTTTTATATTAAATCTATTTTGATTTAGGTATCTGTGGTAATCCATTAGGTCTTCTACTTCTCCATTCCAAATTAGGAGCACATCATCTATGTACCTCCCGTAAAAGATGATATTATTGCTCCAATTTTTTGAGCCCTGTCCCCAGGCATGCTCCGTCTCATAGAGACCCATGAAAAGGTTCGCGTAAGACGGAGCAAACCTGGATCCCATGGCCGTGCCTTGTTGTTGTAGAAACCATTTTTCACCATGCATAAATGCATTCATACTGAGAATCATGCGAGTCATTTCAAGGAGCATGAGAGTATGTTCCAGGTGACAAGCATTACGTTTGTAAAGGAAATGTTTTAGAGCTTCAAGTCCAACATCAGTTTTTATGCATGTATACAGACTCTCAACGTCTAAGGATACAAAAAGAAGATCATTACTATCCCAGACAAAATCCTCCAGCTTGCACAGGACATCCCTACTATCCTTAAGATACGACGGTAGATTCTTAACAAAGGGTTGCAAGAACCCATCTACATATTCAGAGAGGTGCTCGGTTGGTCCCCCATTACCCGAGATAATTGGTCTTCCTGGGGGAAATCCCCCCCCTCCCTTATGAATTTTCGGGAGAATGTAGATGCATGGTTTCCTAGAATCTTGTGCTAATAAGTATTTGTATTCTTCATCAGACAAAAGACATGATTCATGCCAGTCGCGTAGACTAGCATTGATATTTTGTTCGATCAATTTCGTTGGATCCTCCTTAAGTTGTGTATAGCATTCGCTATTTCCCAGTTGTCTGTCAATTTCACCCAGGTAATCACATCTATTCATCACCACAATGTTTCCTCCCTTGTCAGCTTCCCTTATAACTATTTCTGGATCTCCCCTCAGTGATGTTAACAATTCCCTTTCTCTTTTAGTTATATTGTATTTGTGTTTACAATGGGCATTTGCAGTGTGTTTATCCTCCAACTGATGTAGTTGTTGTGTGACCCTATTGTAGAATTCATCAATGTGGGTGTCCTGTGTTCTAGGCGGTTGAAATCTTGATCTATCTTTTAAACCACTGTCTTTTGAAGTGTCTTCAAAAATTTCTAACATACTTGCAGTGTCTGTAATATCAATGTTATCATCATCATTATCAAGAGTGGCCAAAAGATGTGTAGCATTAAGATCTGCAATAGTTAGTGAGGAAACATTTGGATGGTCAGTCAATACAGTTCGCATACACGGTCTATTTTCAAAGAACTTTTTTAATCTCAATTTTCTTACAAATTTGAAGAGATCAATGTGGACATCAACAAAATCACATGGGTTCGTGACACAAAAACTTAATCCTTTACGTAGGATGTCCTTTTCACAATCGGTCAAAGTTCTTCCTGACAGATTTACAATATTCAGTTCAGTTGCGATTTGGTTATTAGCAGTAGTTTCATCATCATTGTTACATTCATCCAATATGATATTCACTTCCTTACTTGTGTTTTGCTTTGCATTCTGGTTTGTACGCCTATTTTTGTATTTCTTCCCTCCCCTCCTGATTCTTGGTTTGGGTTTTTCTTTTTGTTCCCCAGTCTGTAGCGTTGTACCTCCCGTAAAAAATGGGATGAGGTGGAGGTTTCTAGATTACTTACTCCCTCCCCCGAATCGCTTTCAATAGAGGACAGGGAAGTACTATTGTTGGAAGACACACTCTCCGCCTTTTCAGTGGTTCTGGTAACTTTGGATGAAACATCATCATATTTCTTAGAAAAAGTAAAGATGCGGCCACTCGCATAGTCTGCCTCATCTCGTAGTATTTTCTTTTGTTTTTTGTCTTTCAAATAAATCTGGTATGCCACCAGTTCCTTTTTCAGAATCTCATAGTTTTTAGCAATTGCTTCCTTTAGATTTATATCAGCAATTTCTTTTTCTAATTTCATAATCTCTTCCTTTATTTTACTAACCTTTCTTACTGAGTTAGTTATAAGAATCCTCATCATGCGATATGACGCATCATAGAGGCCTTCCTCCCAATCATCTAAGAGGTCCTGTTCCAAATCCTCATAATTCGGGAAAATTAAAATTCTCAGGCCTCGTGGGATTTTCTTGTTCTCAATATATTTTCGCAATGTTGCCCCATCCCACCATTTGGCCAGTTCCTGTTTTTTCAGTTTTTCCAACCTGAAAAATTTCTCCCTCAGTCCCTCATTTTTGGGAGAAGTTGTTGTGGGGATATTAGCCTTGGGCCCCTGTAATTTAAACAGGTCCCCTAATAACGCTTCCCGATTATCATCAAAATCCATTATACGTATGTTCAAAAAGTAGCAAAAGGATAGTGCTAGTTCACCCAATTAGACAATTTGTTTAGAAAAGGAGAGGATTTGGGGCAAAGCACAACCGCACCTATCCCTAGTGAGATTATTTAAATAAATGGTGCTAGTGACCGGAGATCCAAAGCCTCTAAATCTCCTGAAGCTACACACTTCAAACAACCAAAGCAAATTTTAAAGGTCCAGCACCCAAGAAGCAACAAATATTAGACATTTGTACATGACATGAATGAATGTCGACAGTTAATCTTTCAGGAAATGGACTTGCAGCAGAGACGATTCTTGTCTTTTTTTGATCCTTTATTCAGAAATTTTCTTTCAACAAATTAAAACAGACCATAGCCAACGCGTTTCATCCTCACGGACTTCTTCAGGGCTATAAATAATACATATATATACATAAAATTAATATACATTATTTACACAAAATTTCTCATTTTATATTACACTATGTACAGTTCAGATAATCATTGCTCATGATTAAAACATTTATAACTATAACAGTTCTTTTGGCATGAAGGAATAAAGCAAAAGTACTCATAAAAAGTTATTTCCTTCTGCCCATTTCACAGTACATCCCCTATGGGATCCTAATCACTCTGCTGAATTCCAAATTACAAAAGAGAAACAGTTATGTATGTAATATTCCTAAAATGTTTAAAATTCCATGGACATTTCACATCAACACATAATCTCATATTTGAGCATCTCAACAACCTTGGCTAGAATCGTGAAAAGGTGCTATCAATTCCCTCAGGCTTACCATAAAATAGTGGCTTTGTTTTTCTCTGGTCTGGGCTCTTTCCTTACGGTTGCAGGTAGTCTATTTGCTGTATGCGTTTTATAATATCTAACAAAAAAGATATTATTGGTTGTTTACCATTTTATATAAAAGAATTTCTTTAAATCTTTTTAGACACAAAAGTATATATGCACAGGCTTCGTGGTGATATCCACCAACCGATGATAAAGTTAGGATACGCGGATTTTATATTATTTTCTAGTTTTCAAATTTCCAATTTCAATTACTTTGAGTATTCCTACCTGACAGAGTGCTCAGGCGATAGAAAACCAGTTCCTTTTATTTTTCCAGTTTGTTAGATTAATCAGTATCCGCCATTCCTCAGTCAGGGATTATCTATCCAAGGATAAATAACAAAGGTAATTTGCTATCCCATCCATGATAACCATATGCCTAGATTACACATTTATCATTTCGTTTCTCCCTAGTTATCCACTTCTTTTTATTACGTCTCCTTTCTATTTAATATAAACATGCTGCTATGTTACTATCGCAGCTTGGATATAATGTTAGTCCAAATATTGGTTATACTCAAACCTTAGTCCCAAATCTTTTTATACATCTGATTTAAACATGCTCCTATCACAAAATTATTTTGGCTAAAGCCCCTCTTAATATGAATCTAATATAAACAGGCTCACTAGGCTGTAGGGAATTCTATAGTGACACAACTCTCAATTCCAAGGTGGGTATATTTTCCTCAATAATATATTCCAAGATTATTTAGTCTGAGAAAAGTGAATAATGGCAAAATCAATATAAATTTAAGAACAAAACCAAGTTCCCTAGTATGCCACTTATTCTCCATTAGTCTTAGTTTTCCTAGTTTTTAGTAACTCCTACATTGATTCCAATATTTATATCTATAGGCTTACCTTTTCATTTTGTGTCTGCCGGCTACTCGCGTGGCGTCATTGTTACAAAGTGAAGTGTGAGTATTCGGTTTAAATACCCCACTCTGAACGAGATGCACAGCACCTGTGTTGGATCGGGGCCTCATTCAATAACGATTCCTGATTTTGGGCGCCATGTTGGAATGGATAAATTAACATACTTTAACCTCATTATTTGGAACTAAAAAGACCTTATTCGTCATTCCATTAATTTATACAATGCACTCTTTCACTAATACATTTTAAGCCGCTTCCTATTTTTAATCCGAGAAATATCTCGGCATCTTACGTTATCGTTTCGTACCTTAATGATTCGGAGTTTTGGGCTCCATTTTGAAATGGGATTGAGTCTGAGATAAACATCTTGACCCAGCGCGAATCCCGGTTTGAATTGGAATTCAATGCACCCCGCCGCCTCGTCCAATGACTATTTCTAGTTTTGGGCGCCATGTTTAAGTAGGTGACTTGTCATATTCAATCATCATTGTTGTTCACAAGAGGTTCTTTTTCTTCATTTATCGTACCTTAATACTTTTGGAAATTTAGTCTCCATTTTGTAATGGGTTTAAGTCTAAGATGATCATCTTAACCCAGCGCGAGTCCTGGTTTTTATTTAGAATTTTTGTTTACATCTTGCCGTCTAGTCCAATAACTATTTCTAGTTTTGGCGCCATGTTTGAATAGGTGACTTATCATACCCTCTCCTCGTTGTATTACTCAAGAGGATCCTTTCCTTTTTTCATCATTTATATAATTTATTTAGTGCACATATGCTCACTCCTGAGTCCCAGCTATAATCAAAGTGAAATGTACCTCGCTGCCTCGTTCATAGAGTATTTCAATTTCTAGGCGCCATGTTTGAATGGGTGACTTACCCTATTGTATCCTCATTATTATCTTTATCGTAATTGCTATTATTCGTGTAGTGCACTCTTATTCAAATGAATTTATTTCACCCACTGTTTTTTATTTGAAAGAAATGCCAACACCTTTATACAGTTATTGCATCGCCCTTAGACGATTTTACATTTTAGTCGCCATCTTGGAATGGGTTTAAGTCAATTAAGGTTATTTTTGTGTAGCCATCTTGGAAAGGGTTTGGGTGAGTTATAAACGATTTATCACAGCTTTATCCTATGCATCTCTGTTCAATCACCATCTTGCTACTGGTTTACAAAAGTTAAAATCAACTTATCCCTGCTTAAATCGGAATTCTATGCACCTCTATTCGATCTCCGCTTTTTAATATAAGTATAAGATAGTCAGCTTGACCCAGCTTGAATTCCAGCTATAATCGGAATTCAGTGCACCTCGCCGCCACGTTCATTAGTAGTTTAAAATTTTTTTTAATTATATGGGCGCTTTTAACTTTTGTAAACCAGTAGCAAGATGGTGATTGAACAGAGATGCATAGGATAAAGCTGTGATAAATCGTTTATAACTCACCCAAACCCTTTCCAAGATGGCTACACAAAAATAACCTTAATTGACTTAAACCCATTCCAAGATGGCGACTAAAATGTAAAATCGTCTAAGGGCGATGCAATAACTGTATAAAGGTGTTGGCATTTCTTTCAAATAAAAAACAGTGGGTGAAATAAATTCATTTGAATAAGAGTGCACTACACGAATAATAGCAATTACGATAAAGATAATAATGAGGATACAATAGGGTAAGTCACCCATTCAAACATGGCGCCTAGAAATTGAAATACTCTATGAACGAGGCAGCGAGGTACATTTCACTTTGATTATAGCTGGGACTCAGGAGTGAGCATATGTGCACTAAATAAATTATATAAATGATGAAAAAAGGAAAGGATCCTCTTGAGTAATACAACGAGGAGAGGGTATGATAAGTCACCTATTCAAACATGGCGCCAAAACTAGAAATAGTTATTGGACTAGACGGCAAGATGTAAACAAAAATTCTAAATAAAAACCAGGACTCGCGCTGGGTTAAGATGATCATCTTAGACTTAAACCCATTACAAAATGGAGACTAAATTTCCAAAAGTATTAAGGTACGATAAATGAAGAAAAAGAACCTCTTGTGAACAACAATGATGATTGAATATGACAAGTCACCTACTTAAACATGGCGCCCAAAACTAGAAATAGTCATTGGACGAGGCGGCGGGGTGCATTGAATTCCAATTCAAACCGGGATTCGCGCTGGGTCAAGATGTTTATCTCAGACTCAATCCCATTTCAAAATGGAGCCCAAAACTCCGAATCATTAAGGTACGAAACGATAACGTAAGATGCCGAGATATTTCTCGGATTAAAAATAGGAAGCGGCTTAAAATGTATTAGTGAAAGAGTGCATTGTATAAATTAATGGAATGACGAATAAGGTCTTTTTAGTTCCAAATAATGAGGTTAAAGTATGTTAATTTATCCATTCCAACATGGCGCCCAAAATCAGGAATCGTTATTGAATGAGGCCCCGATCCAACACAGGTGCTGTGCATCTCGTTCAGAGTGGGGTATTTAAACCGAATACTCACACTTCACTTTGTAACAATGACGCCACGCGAGTAGCCGGCAGACACAAAATGAAAAGGTAAGCCTATAGATATAAATATTGGAATCAATGTAGGAGTTACTAAAAACTAGGAAAACTAAGACTAATGGAGAATAAGTGGCATACTAGGGAACTTGGTTTTGTTCTTAAATTTATATTGATTTTGCCATTATTCACTTTTCTCAGCCTAAATAATCTTGGAATATATTATTGAGGAAAATATACCCACCTTGGAATTGAGAGTTGTGTCACTATAGAATTCCCTACAGCCTAGTGAGCCTGTTTATATTAGATTCATATTAAGAGGGGCTTTAGCCAAAATAATTTTGTGATAGGAGCATGTTTAAATCAGATGTATAAAAAGATTTGGGACTAAGGTTTGAGTATAACCAATATTTGGACTAACATTATATCCAAGCTGCGATAGTAACATAGCAGCATGTTTATATTAAATAGAAAGGAGACGTAATAAAAAGAAGTGGATAACTAGGGAGAAACGAAATGATAAATGTGTAATCTAGGCATATGGTTATCATGGATGGGATAGCAAATTACCTTTGTTATTTATCCTTGGATAGATAATCCCTGACTGAGGAATGGCGGATACTGATTAATCTAACAAACTGGAAAAATAAAAGGAACTGGTTTTCTATCGCCTGAGCACTCTGTCAGGTAGGAATACTCAAAGTAATTGAAATTGGAAATTTGAAAACTAGAAAATAATATAAAATCCGCGTATCCTAACTTTATCATCGGTTGGTGGATATCACCACGAAGCCTGTGCATATATACTTTTGTGTCTAAAAAGATTTAAAGAAATTCTTTTATATAAAATGGTAAACAACCAATAATATCTTTTTTGTTAGATATTATAAAACGCATACAGCAAATAGACTACCTGCAACCGTAAGGAAAGAGCCCAGACCAGAGAAAAACAAAGCCACTATTTTATGGTAAGCCTGAGGGAATTGATAGCACCTTTTCACGATTCTAGCCAAGGTTGTTGAGATGCTCAAATATGAGATTATGTGTTGATGTGAAATGTCCATGGAATTTTAAACATTTTAGGAATATTACATACATAACTGTTTCTCTTTTGTAATTTGGAATTCAGCAGAGTGATTAGGATCCCATAGGGAATGTACTGTGAAATGGGCAGAAGGAAATAACTTTTTATGAGTACTTTTGCTTTATTCCTTCATGCCAAAAGAACTGTTATAGTTATAAATGTTTTAATCATGAGCAATGATTATCTGAACTGTACATAGTGTAATATAAAATGAGAAATTTTGTGTAAATAATGTATATTAATTTTATGTATATATATGTATTATTTATAGCCCTGAAGAAGTCCGTGAGGATGAAACGCGTTGGCTATGGTCTGTTTTAATTTGTTGAAAGAAAATTTCTGAATAAAGGATCAAAAAAAGACAAGAATCGTCTCTGCTGCAAGTCCATTTCCTGAAAGATTAACTGTCGACATTCATTCATGTCATGTACAAATGTCTAATATTTGTTGCTTCTTGGGTGCTGGACCTTTAAAATTTGCTTTGGTTGTTTGAAGTGTGTAGCTTCAGGAGATTTAGAGGCTTTGGATCTCCGGTCACTAGCACCATTTATTTAAATAATCTCACTAGGGATAGGTGCGGTTGTGCTTTGCCCCAAATCCTCTCCTTTTCTAAACAAATTGTCTAATTGGGTGAACTAGCACTATCCTTTTGCTACTTTTTGAACATACGTATAATGGATTTTGATGATAATCGGGAAGCGTTATTAGGGGACCTGTTTAAATTACAGGGGCCCAAGGCTAATATCCCCACAACAACTTCTCCCAAAAATGAGGGACTGAGGGAGAAATTTTTCAGGTTGGAAAAACTGAAAAAACAGGAACTGGCCAAATGGTGGGATGGGGCAACATTGCGAAAATATATTGAGAACAAGAAAATCCCACGAGGCCTGAGAATTTTAATTTTCCCGAATTATGAGGATTTGGAACAGGACCTCTTAGATGATTGGGAGGAAGGCCTCTATGATGCGTCATATCGCATGATGAGGATTCTTATAACTAACTCAGAAAGAAAGGTTAGTAAAATAAAGGAAGAGATTATGAAATTAGAAAAAGAAATTGCTGATATAAATCTAAAGGAAGCAATTGCTAAAAACTATGAGATTCTGAAAAAGGAACTGGTGGCATACCAGATTTATTTGAAAGACAAAAAACAAAAGAAAATACTACGAGATGAGGCAGACTATGCGAGTGGCCGCATCTTTACTTTTTCTAAGAAATATGATGATGTTTCATCCAAAGTTACCAGAACCACTGAAAAGGCGGAGAGTGTGTCTTCCAACAATAGTACTTCCCTGTCCTCTATTGAAAGCGATTCGGGGGAGGGAGTAAGTAATCTAGAAACCTCCACCTCATCCCATTTTTTACGGGAGGTACAACGCTACAGACTGGGGAACAAAAAGAAAAACCCAAACCAAGAATCAGGAGGGGAGGGAAGAAATACAAAAATAGGCGTACAAACCAGAATGCAAAGCAAAACACAAGTAAGGAAGTGAATATCATATTGGATGAATGTAACAATGATGATGAAACTACTGCTAATAACCAAATCGCAACTGAACTGAATATTGTAAATCTGTCAGGAAGAACTTTGACCGATTGTGAAAAGGACATCCTACGTAAAGGATTAAGTTTTTGTGTCACGAACCCATGTGATTTTGTTGATGTCCACATTGATCTCTTCAAATTTGTAAGAAAATTGAGATTAAAAAAGTTCTTTGAAAATAGACCGTGTATGCGAACTGTATTGACTGACCATCCAAATGTTTCCTCACTAACTATTGCAGATCTTAATGCTACACATCTTTTGGCCACTCTTGATAATGATGATGATAACATTGATATTACAGACACTGCAAGTATGTTAGAAATTTTTGAAGACACTTCAATAGACAGTGGTTTGAAAGATAGATCAAGATTTCAACCGCCTAGAACACAGGACACCCACATTGATGAATTCTACAATAGGGTCACACAACAACTACATCAGTTGGAGGATAAACACAGTGCAAATGCCCATTGTAAACACAAATACAATATAACTAAAAGAGAAAGGGAATTGTTAACATCACTGAGGGGAGATCCAGAAATAGTTATAAGGGAAGCTGACAAGGGAGGAAACATTGTGGTGATGAATAGATGTGATTACCTGGGTGAAATTGACAGACAACTGGGAAATAGCGAATGCTATACACAACTTAAGGAGGATCCAACGAAATTGATCGAACAAAATATCAATGCTAGTCTACGCGACTGGCATGAATCATGTCTTTTGTCTGATAAAGAATACAAATACTTATTAGCACAAGATTCTAGGAAACCATGCATCTACATTCTCCCGAAAATTCATAAGGGAGGGGGGGGATTTCCCCCAGGAAGACCAATTATCTCGGGTAATGGGGGACCAACCGAGCACCTCTCTGAATATGTAGATGGGTTCTTGCAACCCTTTGTTAAGAATCTACCATTGTATCTTAAGGATAGTAGGGATGTCCTGTGCAAGCTGGAGGATTTTGTCTGGGATAGTAATGATCTTCTTTTTGTATCCTTAGACGTTGAGAGTCTGTATACATGCATAAAAACTGATGTTGGACTTGAAGCTCTAAAACATTTCCTTTACAAACGTAATGCTTGTCACCTGGAACATACTCTCATGCTCCTTGAAATGACTCGCATGATTCTCAGTATGAATGCATTTATGCATGGTGAAAAATGGTTTCTACAACAACAAGGCACGGCCATGGGATCCAGGTTTGCTCCGTCTTACGCGAACCTTTTCATGGGTCTCTATGAGACGGAGCATGCCTGGGGACAGGGCTCAAAAAATTGGAGCAATAATATCATCTTTTACGGGAGGTACATAGATGATGTGCTCCTAATTTGGAATGGAGAAGTAGAAGACCTAATGGATTACCACAGATACCTAAATCAAAATAGATTTAACATAAAAATGACCATCAATTACTCTAGAAACTCTATTGACTTTCTCGATTTAAATCTGTATGTGGCAAACAATCAAATACAAAGCAAAATGTTTACTAAACCGACTGCATGCAATAGCATACTGCATGCTGAAAGCTCACACCCCAGGTCCACTATCAATGCCATACCCTTTGGGGAAATGATTAGAGCCCGACGTGCGTGCAGTGAGGAAAGCAATTTCACAAAAAGCATTAATGACATCAAACATAAATTCAGAAATAGAGGATATACAGAAAAATGTCTGAAACAAGCAGAATCAAGGGCTTTGAAAATAGATCGCAAAACTACTTTAACATCAATTCAACAAAAAGCAAATACAAGGGCGAAAACGGAAGAAATTCTGTTTATAACCAAGTATAATGCTTACAGTGATCATGTATATAACATCCTACGCAAAAATTGGCATTTAATTGCCAATGAACAAATGCCACCTGGAAGTGTTCCTAAAAAACCGAGAGTGGTTTATAAAAAAGGTGAAACATTGAAAAAGATTCTCTGTCCAAGTTACATTAAAAAACCCGACACAATACCAACCACGTGGCTTCCTTGTAAACCATCAGGGTTTTATACATGTGGTTCGTGTAGTGTATGCAAATTTGGATGCAACAAAAAAACAGATTTTCAGTACAATACTAAAAAAGGCTATACAATCAATACCTTTATTAATTGCAATTCAACTCACACAGTCTATGCCCTTGGATGTGCATGTAACAAAGTCTACATAGGCAGCAGTATTAGAACTTTAAAAATCAGGATCCAGGAGCATGTACGGGCGATAAAAAACAAGGATGAGCGCTATCCAGTAGCGATACACATCCACGAACATCACCCATTAAAAATAGATATATGGTTTCATGCATTGGAACACATAAAAATACCGGAGAGGGGTGGGAATAGAGAATCGATTCTTAGAAGAGCAGAGGCTAGTTGGATTTGCCGCTTAAGAACTGTAGCTCTGGGTCTAAACACAAATGATGAACTTTACCATTTCTTGTGAGCCTAATGCCCTTGAACGATGACAGGTGATCAGTTCCTTCTTTAAATCCTGTACGGATGATGATTGTCTCACATATATAAGGGGTATGCATTTCTTAACAAACTGGCCCCCTTTAACTCTATGTCTTTTCTTTTAAAAAAAAGATCACTAAGAACTATGGGGGTGAACCGGAACACAAACGAACACCCTCATTCCCTATGTGATAATGGCATTATTATATAGAATACCACCTAATGATAAGGAAAATTACCTATTCAAACACGGCGCCCATATAATTAAAAAAAATTTTAAACTACTAATGAACGTGGCGGCGAGGTGCACTGAATTCCGATTATAGCTGGAATTCAAGCTGGGTCAAGCTGACTATCTTATACTTATATTAAAAAGCGGAGATCGAATAGAGGTGCATAGAATTCCGATTTAAGCAGGGATAAGTTGATTTTAACTTTTGTAAACCAGTAGCAAGATGGTGATTGAACAGAGATGCATAGGATAAAGCTGTGATAAATTGTTTATAACTCACCCAAACCCTTTCCAAGATGGCTACACAAAAATAACCTTAATTGACTTAAACCCATTCCAAGATGGCGACTAAAATGTAAAATCGTCTAAGGGCGATGCAATAACTGTATAAAGGTGTTGGCATTTCTTTCAAATAAAAAACAGTGGGTGAAATAAATTCATTTGAATAAGAGTGCACTACACGAATAATAGCAATTACGATAAAGATAATAATGAGGATACAATAGGGTAAGTCACCCATTCAAACATGGCGCCTAGAAATTGAAATACTCTATGAACGAGGCAGCGAGGTACATTTCACTTTGATTATAGCTGGGACTCAGGAGTGAGCATATGTGCACTAAATAAATTATATAAATGATGAAAAAAGGAAAGGATCCTCTTGAGTAATACAACGAGGAGAGGGTATGATAAGTCACCTATTCAAACATGGCGCCAAAACTAGAAATAGTTATTGGACTAGACGGCAAGATGTAAACAAAAATTCTAAATAAAAACCAGGACTCGCGCTGGGTTAAGATGATCATCTTAGACTTAAACCCATTACAAAATGGAGACTAAATTTCCAAAAGTATTAAGGTACGATAAATGAAGAAAAAGAACCTCTTGTGAACAACAATGATGATTGAATATGACAAGTCACCTACTTAAACATGGCGCCCAAAACTAGAAATAGTCATTGGATGAGGCGGCGGGGTGCATTGAATTCCAATTCAAACCGGGATTCGCGCTGGGTCAAGATGTTTATCTCAGACTCAATCCCATTTCAAAATGGAGCCCAAAACTCCGAATCATTAAGGTACGAAACGATAACGTAAGATGCCGAGATATTTCTCGGATTAAAAATAGGAAGCGGCTTAAAATGTATTAGTGAAAGAGTGCATTGTATAAATTAATGGAATGACGAATAAGGTCTTTTTAGTTCCAAATAATGAGGTTAAAGTATGTTAATTTATCCATTCCAACATGGCGCCCAAAATCAGGAATCGTTATTGAATGAGGCCCCGATCCAACACAGGTGCTGTGCATCTCGTTCAGAGTGGGGTATTTAAACCGAATACTCACACTTCACTTTGTAACAATGACGCCACGCGAGTAGCCGGCAGACACAAAATGAAAAGGTAAGCCTATAGATATAAATATTGGAATCAATGTAGGAGTTACTAAAAACTAGGAAAACTAAGACTAATGGAGAATAAGTGGCATACTAGGGAACTTGGTTTTGTTCTTAAATTTATATTGATTTTGCCATTATTCACTTTTCTCAGCCTAAATAATCTTGGAATATATTATTGAGGAAAATATACCCACCTTGGAATTGAGAGTTGTGTCACTATAGAATTCCCTACAGCCTAGTGAGCCTGTTTATATTAGATTCATATTAAGAGGGGCTTTAGCCAAAATAATTTTGTGATAGGAGCATGTTTAAATCAGATGTATAAAAAGATTTGGGACTAAGGTTTGAGTATAACCAATATTTGGACTAACATTATATCCAAGCTGCGATAGTAACATAGCAGCATGTTTATATTAAATAGAAAGGAGACGTAATAAAAAGAAGTGGATAACTAGGGAGAAACGAAATGATAAATGTGTAATCTAGGCATATGGTTATCATGGATGGGATAGCAAATTACCTTTGTTATTTATCCTTGGATAGATAATCCCTGACTGAGGAATGGCGGATACTGATTAATCTAACAAACTGGAAAAATAAAAGGAACTGGTTTTCTATCGCCTGAGCACTCTGTCAGGTAGGAATACTCAAAGTAATTGAAATTGGAAATTTGAAAACTAGAAAATAATATAAAATCCGCGTATCCTAACTTTATCATCGGTTGGTGGATATCACCACGAAGCCTGTGCATATATACTTTTGTGTCTAAAAAGATTTAAAGAAATTCTTTTATATAAAATGGTAAACAACCAATAATATCTTTTTTGTTAGATATTATAAAACGCATACAGCAAATAGACTACCTGCAACCGTAAGGAAAGAGCCCAGACCAGAGAAAAACAAAGCCACTATTTTATGGTAAGCCTGAGGGAATTGATAGCACCTTTTCACGATTCTAGCCAAGGTTGTTGAGATGCTCAAATATGAGATTATGTGTTGATGTGAAATGTCCATGGAATTTTAAACATTTTAGGAATATTACATACATAACTGTTTCTCTTTTGTAATTTGGAATTCAGCAGAGTGATTAGGATCCCATAGGGGATGTACTGTGAAATGGGCAGAAGGAAATAACTTTTTATGAGTACTTTTGCTTTATTCCTTCATGCCAAAAGAACTGTTATAGTTATAAATGTTTTAATCATGAGCAATGATTATCTGAACTGTACATAGTGTAATATAAAATGAGAAATTTTGTGTAAATAATGTATATTAATTTTATGTATATATATGTATTATTTATAGCCCTGAAGAAGTCCGTGAGGATGAAACGCGTTGGCTATGGTCTGTTTTAATTTGTTGAAAGAAAATTTCTGAATAAAGGATCAAAAAAAGACAAGAATCGTCTCTGCTGCAAGTCCATTTCCTGAAAGATTAACTGTCGACATTCATTCATGTCATGTACAAATGTCTAATATTTGTTGCTTCTTGGGTGCTGGACCTTTAAAATTTGCTTTGGTTGTTTGAAGTGTGTAGCTTCAGGAGATTTAGAGGCTTTGGATCTCCGGTCACTAGCACCATTTATTTAAATAATCTCACTAGGGATAGGTGCGGTTGTGCTTTGCCCCAAATCCTCTCCTTTTCTAAACAAATCAAGAGGGATTATATACAGCCACACCCATAAGGGGAGAGTTGGGTAATAGGAGAATACAAATCTTTCATCACACCATGGCATATGTTTCAGCAAGATCAGCTGGGTTATTTTAAATTTGACAGACAGAGTACCTGGCCTCCTACCTCTTAGTCAGGACCAACTGCTGCACTGAATTATCCTCACCTGTCTGGCAGGGATCTCTGTGCATAAAATACATCCGCCAATGCAGAAAATACAACCACGAATGCATAAAATACATCCATCAATGCAAAAAATACCTCCACCAATCCATCTGCCAATGCATAAAATGCATCCACCAATACATAAAATACATCCACCAATACATAAAATGCATCCACCAATGCATAAAATACATCCACCGATACATCCGCCAATACATAAAATACCTCCACGATACATCCGCCAATACATAAAATACATCCACCAATACATAAAATACATCCACCAATGCATAAAATTCATCTACTAATGCATAAAATACATCCACCAATGCATAAAATGTATCCACCAATGCATAAAATACATCCACCAATGCATGAAATACATCCACCGAGACATCTGCCAATGCATAAAATACATCCACCAATACATAAAATACATCCACCAATGCATAAAACGCATCCACCAATGCATAAAATACATCCACCGATACATCCACCAGTGCATAAAATACATCCACGATACATCCGCCAATGCATACAATACATCCACCAATACATAAAATACATCCACCAATGCATAAAATTCATCTACTAATGCATAAAATACATCCACCAATGCATAAAATGTATCCACCAATGCATAAAATACATCCACCAATGCATAAAATACATCCACCGAGACATCTGCCAATGCATAAAATACATCCACCAATACATAAAATACATCCACCAATGCATAAAATACATCCACCGATATATCTGCCAATGCATAAAATACATCCAGCAATACATACAATACATCCACCAATGTATAAAATACATCCACAGTTACATACGCCAATGCATAAAATACATCAACCGTTACATCCACCAATGCATAAAATACATCCACCAATGCATAAAAGGCATCCACCAATGCATAACATACATCCACTGATGCATTTAATACATCCACCAATGTGGCGATTACACCTATTCAGCATTTGCTTTTTGTCCGGCAGAATGAAACCTCCACACTAGCAGTTTCTTTGACTTTGCAGAGCAAATTGAAAATGCCCCTGACTCATAGGGAGTATTACCGCTGCACGTGAGGGGCATTTTACTCTTTTTTTTATTGAGATCGTGGTCCCGGGAAGGACAAATCTGACGGGTGCACCATCCAGTATAGGACAAGTCTACTGCCACTATGAATCAGCAGCCTGTGGTGAAAAGAGACAGTAGAAAAATACGACATATATTTTATTTTCCAAAAACATCATTTACGTTTTGTGGTTTTCCAATTGGTCAATGCAAAGGGCAGGTATTAAAATTAATTGGCAATGGAATTTGAAAAAGAGGCAAACGCTATTGATGTATTGCTATATGCCGGAGACATTAGGCATATCCATTTGCGTCCCAGGTCTCCCAAGGTAACCTATCAACCCCAGATATTTTTTACAAACTAGACGCCTGTCAGAGTCCACGGCGACCACATAGAAAATTGCAAAACTGTAGCGAAAACATATTTTTTCAACTGTGTCTGTTTTTAAAAGTTGGAAAGAACGCAATCATATTCCAGCAAATGTTTTGTTTATGTCATTTTCAGAAAAACATACCCACACTTTCGTACACTGCACCTGTTTTCCATTATTTTTAAATAAACTACATTTTCACCGCATTTTGGCTATTTTCTCAGTCCTCTCCAGGGGAAACCACATACCCTGGGTATCTTTAGAATACCCAGTATGGGGTCAAATATAAGGCAAATTCAGCAATGTTTCCTTAATAGGAACACCAGGGCCACACCCCACCCCCCATTGCCTGCCTCGTGTTTTTTTTGTTTAATTTCAGGCAGTGTGCCAAGCACTATCGGGCCGTCGGTCTGATGCTCGCTCTGCATGAGGGTCAGGTAGATTCATGGTTCTTTTTACGGACACATGGGCTAGTGCGCATGACCGCATAAGCCCCTGTCGCAGTTTTTTCCGGGCTTGTCTATTATCAGCCCAAAGCCCTTGCATCCTGCGATGCTGAAGGGCCACACCCACCTGTGGAATACCGCACCGTCGCTGATTGAACACAGCACGGGCGCTTTAGGCCTCAGCCCTGTGCTTCCGCGGCTGTGTGTCAATCAACAAGAGTGTGCCTTTCCCACCTTGCCACTGGGTGGTGTGATATCAGCAGCTGTTGCTGCCTGCAGCCTGAGTGCACCTTAATTCCTTTGAACTACGAGCCCAGAGCTTGGAGATCTCCCTGCCGAGATGCCAAGCTATAAAGGAAAGTATTTACAGGAACGATGTAGGAGTACCAGGCATGAGTAAAACATTTCCATTAGATGCATCAGCTGTAAGACATTTTAGCCTGTCAGTGTTCTGTGCTGTCTGGACGTTTCTTGTCATATGGCCGAGTGTGACTGAAAGGAGAGAATGCCAATATCTGCACACTGCATGGAGTGCAGGCAGGACCGGGCTGGGAGCCGAAACCAGCCCTGGCAAACTGCTCGAGCGGCCCCCCCTGGGGAAGGGGGGGGGGGGGGGCGGCCGAGCTGTTTCCTAGGGCTGGTTTCGGCCGCTTTTGTTACAGGCGACCGATATTGCTCACCACGGTAACAAAGACGCCCCCCCAGGGGCCCAAAACCAGCCGCCACCCTGGTGGCCCACCGGGGAAATGCCCGGTGCCCGCTACGGTCAGTCCAGCCCTGAGTGCAGGGGGTTACTGGAAGGCACGTCACTGTGAGGGAATGAAGGAAAATATGTTGCAAGTGCGAGAAGAGAACTGGCGCTCAGCATGCAAAAGTGAGCACTAGGCAGCAGCGGTCCGTGGAGGGAGTTCTGTGGGGCGGAAAGGCGGGGCGGGGCGGGGGAGGGGCAGGGTGGGGGGTACTAAACACCGGAACATGGATAATTGGAGGTAAGTAAACAACTAAATAAATAAAACTAATTTTGTAGCGTGCCCTGCATCACAAAATGCGATGGAGCGCGCGCTACGAAATTCGTTTTATTTATCTAATTGTTGACTTACCTCCAATTATCCATATTCCGGTGTTTAGTACCCCCCACCCTGCCCGCCTTTCCGCCCCACGGAACTCCCTCCACCGACCGATGCTGGCACTAGGTTTCTCAGGGTAGACCCACCTGTCGCTGCCCCAGGCAGAAGTCCCCATTCTCCTTAAAGCCTCTAACCTGGTATCCTGTCCACAAGAAGGGAATAGGCAAGAAAGGAGGTAGGAGTGATACATATGAAAGAAAACGATAGAGAAAGAGTGAAAATGAATGAAAAGCACAAATCCTACGTAAGTGCAACAGAAAGTAGAGGACGTACAGGGAGAGAGAGTGAACTGTGTAAGAGCAAGTGTGCTTGTCTACATCTATGTACCCATAATTAACAGCCATGCTACTTGGTTTAAAAATTGCATTTTATTTATGTTTTTACTGTCTGGTCTGTAATTCTCTGCTGATGGAGCGCTGTCATTCTGTGCCCTTGCTTTATGTAAAATTGGAGTCCTTCTTTTATTTTTGTTCAATGTCCCGGTATTGGCTTCAGAAATCTGGTCACCCTAATAATTGCAAGCACATTGAAATTGAATTTCAGAAGTACTTAGAGAAGTCATTCCGTGACATAGGAATTGCAAAACATATGAAGAAATGGGGTTAAGTCAATAGCTATGTTTTTCTGAAAGAGGGACGCAATATATATTTCTGCACGGCAACATACTTGATTATTTCATTGATTGCAGTTTATTAAAAAAGCAAGACTTAAGTGCCAGTGCTAGTTGCAGAGAAACAAATGCACCGTAATATTGGCAGGACTTGATCTATGAGCAGTTTTTGTAGCTAAAACCATCTGCTTCAGTGCCCAGGGCTAAGAAAGGGCACCTTTGAGGAAAAAGGCTGTTGTGCAATAGGCAGGTGATGCCTGCTGGAAACCTCTCTGCTTTGCCTCAATAGCCTGCCTTTTTATCCTCACTTTCAATCTAAGTACCCAGACAATATAAAATAGCAGAGGGTGGCAAAGCAAGCAGTGTATCCAGCTAGCAAGCAGCCATCGAAGTACAGTATGAGAAAAGCTTGTGATTGTAAATAAAGCAAAAGCCCAAGAGGTGCTTTGTCACATATTTCATAGTGAAGCTTATGCATATTTGCATATTTAAGGAAGGCTGGCTGTAAATATCCGTGACAAGGCAAATGTTATTCCGCATGATAATCTTTGGAATATTTCAGGGGCATCCCTTCAGTAGTTCTGGATTTTTTGCAATTTTGTTCAACATTGTGCTATAAAATGCAACATTTGGCCCTGTCTCCCCTAAAATGGAATTGGTAGATAACCTCCTAAAAAGAGGTTATGCTTACTTGATTTGCTTGCTAGCTTCAGTTAGTGGATGGCATTTGCACCTCACCACTTTTAAGGTTCACCAGCCCTCACCAGCCGCCACTGTGCCAATTATTCTGGATATCTTTTGTGGAAAGAAGTTCTGAAGGCTAAAGTGCAAATTGCCCCAATATTACACAAGAATCGCCAAAAGCAAGAGGCCTGCATTTGTTTGCCAGCCATTTGGTATTTTAGAAAGAATAATGGGGCGACCCGGTGTCCCTCAGAACCTGGGTATAAGTATTAAGTCAAGTGAATGGTTCTGTCGGGAAATCTCAATTTCTTTAAAATGTTCACGACACATATAGTTTACACGTAACACATATCAATGAGAAAGAAAAAGATTTTGTGAACATTTTAAAGAAATTGAGATTTCCCGACAGAACCATTCACTTGACTTAATAAGCCATTTGGTATTGTCACTGCTTATTTTGTTTTGTCCTGGTTTTTACACACCTTTGTTTTTGGAGGTGCTGCCAGGTGCTCGTCAGTAGCAACACAAACATTTTTATAAGCAAAAATATTATTTTAGGTCCTAAACAACACACATTGCATTTGTATTCACCAGAACTGTAGGCAGCCTGCTCTGTGTATATATGATACCAAAGTAGGGTATACATATGCACAGAGTCCAGTGGATCCCAAGAGGTATAGCAGAGGCGAAAGTTGATAATACCTTACTGTCTTTTGTGGTAGGCTTTGATAAGCATTTATTGTACACAGTCGGGCAAGAAATGATAGAACGCACTCAAAGACTGAATCCAGATCAATTGTTTGTATAAAAAGATTGTTACTTTGTTATTTTATTTCAAGAACCAAGAGGAAACTCAGTTGCAGGTAAGTAACAGTTTCAAAATCAGTGATACTTTTCAAATGCAGTAGATTTGTTTTGCAAATTCAGTAAAATACTTTAAAATAAGATTGAAATACTTTACAGGGTTGAGAAATGCTTTTTAATGCTTTGAGAGATCAATACTTAGTGCAAAGTCAGAAAAGGGCCATCCAATCATATGGAAGGAAAACAGGCTAACACTTCTAACAGGTATGTTCTGAAAATACTTTTCCTAGGGCCATTCCCTTTAGAAGGGCTGTGTAAGGCTTCGGATAGGAGTGAAAACACTTTTACAAGGCAATTCGGTCTCTTTAGATAATGTTACCCAAGGGTGTGCAATGGCACACTATGCGTTTCCTGGGGAGAAATTTGACACAGCACAGTAAGTAAACATACAATGC
This sequence comes from Triturus cristatus, assembly GCF_964204655.1. NCBI lineage: Eukaryota > Metazoa > Chordata > Amphibia > Caudata > Salamandridae > Triturus > Triturus cristatus. Next base: position 779,867,526 of record NC_140594.1, read on the forward strand.
ACAGCATTTGGGGGTTCTCCTTCAAGGAGCAGGCTGATGGGGGCTCAGGTCCAAGGTTCCAAGGAGTGTCTTGCAAGAAACCCCTGAGTTTTAGCAGGAGAGCGGGGCAAAGAAACACTGTGACTGGTGCGCCACCAAAAGGAGGGCCACATGGATGAAGGCGGTAGGAAGGGACTTTTGAGGAAGTCAGAGGTCTCCCCAAAGAGGGAGAAGGTTGGAAGGGTCATGGGACTTCGAGGCTGGCTGGGCAGGGAGCAACAAAAACAGGACAGCTTGACACCATGCACAAAGAAGCACCTTGCAGTCAGGGCTGGCACAATTCTTGTTAGGTTTCCAGCTCTTCTGGGTCACTTAGGCAGTGGGTCTAAGGAAGATGGACATCCCTGGAGGGTTGCTGGCCTGCTGGCAAGTGGGAATCTGCTAGGTGTCATTTCACCCAGGTTTTGGGTTCAGTGGCCCGGTACCCGGTATTGGTACCAGGCGGGTCTTAGTGGTTTCGGGCACCTGCAACTGCAAGGGGGACAGTGCCTCTGTCCTGAGGGAGATCTTGGGATTTTGTTGAAGGCTGGCAGCACCCAGTGTTTTGTAGGAGTCACACAGCTGCAGGAGTGGCTGAGGGAGGCGATCATCGAGTTCCAGGGTGGTAGGCAGGGCTATGGCCCCCAAATCCCTCTCAGGATCTTCTGTTCTCGTTCCAGCAGCAGCTCCTCCTCTTCTTCAGTGTCTCAGTTGTCAAATCTGGTTTACTGGTTTGTAGAGGCCCCTAAAAACCACCTTTAAGGACATTTCAGGGGAGTGGAGGACAAAGACCAATAGGCCCCTGACCTTGGGGTGGCTACACACCCTAAATGCCAGCCCCCAGTGAGAGGGGGCATTTCCCAAAACCCTATTGACTATCTTTGCCCATCTTCAAGATGGTGGAAAGTGAATTTTGTGCTTCACCTCGCTTCCCCCACCAGAAGGGTGGGGGTAGACAGAGGAGGGCTATTGTGGGTTTCCCACCTTCTTCCAGCAAAAGGGGCTGGGATAGGAAGGGGGGACTTCTCCTGCTACAGGAGAGGCTGAGGTAGGTGACCAAAGCGCGTTGAGCCCTCTGAAGCTCACCAACTCTGAGTACCCATGCAGGCTGGGAAGGGTTGTGAAGTCCTCTGCCCAGCACATGCTTTGTTCTGGGCATTGAGAGCGCTGGCTCTCACCACAGGTGTCCAAAACAGCATCTCAGGGTAGCCGGCTGGCTCAGACCAGTCAAGAAACACACTAGAGCGGTTGGTTTTTCAGAGGGCCTCTCTAAGGGGACCCCTGAGTTCATTTTTTAATAAACCCAACCCTGACATCACGGTGGGTTTATTATTGGGAGTAGTTTGATATCAAACACTCCTAGGTTCAGTGAAACCATCATGGTGCCGTGAAACCCAACTTTGGGGAGTTCAAAGCCCATGACTCTACATGGTGTACTGTCACATACAATATTAAAATGGACTTAATATTGCAGGTTCATGTCTGCTCATGAGGGCATCTCCTCACTACATATGTATTGGGCCCTGCCTTAGGGCTGAGAGGCCTTCCAGAGAGGTGACTTACAAATACCTGGGCAGTGCTACTTGGGCATTGCACACAGGGCTGTGTGCCATGTTGAGCTTTCGTTTTTTCTCTGCACCAAGGCATGCAGGCTGCAGTGGCAGTTTGCATGGCCTTGGTGAGGGGTTCCCAGGGCAGCACAACCAGTGCTGCTGCCCTTGGGTACCCTCTTCAGTACCAGTGCCCTTGGTACCAGGGGTGCCATTTACTAAGGACTTGCAAGGGTGTCTGAAGTTGGTCCAATTGTGGAATAATTTCAAGGGAAAGAACACAGGCACTGGGAACCAGATTGGCAGGGACCCAGTGCACATTCAGTCAAAGTGCATCAAAAAATCAGGCAAATGGTGTGTGTTGGGGGGTACTGCAACAGAACCCCAGCTTCCTACAGGAACCTAATGGAACTACTTTGTGGATGGATGTGTCTCTTGTGAAAGAGCGGAAATGCTGTCACTCACATTTAATTTAGCCAATACCTGAAGTGGGCTGACACAGACCCCAGTGTGGTATGCTGCAGTGGATGGAATAAAGAATGTGAAGAACACAATATTATACAAATAGATGAAAAAGGATGTGGAAAGTCCACTTATATATAAGTATATTACATACATAGATCTAGTAGGAAGAAAGGATCTTGGCTCTCACCAGACTTAAAAAATGTTTCACTACTGTGGGGGAGTAGTTTAATCAATCTAGTTATAATAGAAAATAAGCTATTATCATGACAAGTGAAAGTTGAATGGAAATCTGTAAGACCAAAGTTGATACTCTTGGTAAAAGGACTGAGGAATGAGAACAAGTTGAAGTGTTTGATAAGTTATCATTAGTGTGGTGGAATTTCCTGTATCAAACTTTATGCTTTGTTCTTCTAACACTACACCTTCTCCCAACCTTAATAAATGTGTTTTAAAATGCAATACATAATACAGCATGTGAGGAAGGTACTGACGAATATGATTGAAAGACTGAAAATATTGGATGTGTGAAAGATGATACTTTTTCAAGAAGAAAAGTGCACAATAAATGTAATAAATATTGACATTACTCAATGATTGATCACATCTGATGAAAACGGCGTTATCATGAACCACAACATTAGATATCAATGGCAAACGTGAATTTCCCAGAAACACTTACAACCACATTTTAGCCTCAATTTTGTAATTTATTTGCTAAGAATGTGGAAACATTCTTCCACATTAATGAAAAGTCAGTGTCCTCTTGGTGAAATCAGATACTAGAGACGTTTATCTTAGAGGTTGCATGACATCTTTTAGAATGCACAAAGGAAATACAATGAAAAAGCTGAGATCTTGAAACCAAAAACAGACATTTTGTAGAACTTCCTTTATTGGTCAACTTAAATTGCAAACTAATATATGTAAAAAAAAAAAAGGAAATCTCTAAAAAATGAGTCTGACAAATATTTTAAGATGCCTAGGCAATGGAACAATAATAGGCCATAAATACATGTTTTGAATATGCAGAAAGGTCCCATAGTATAAGGAGGTTATACATAAAAAAAAGTTAAATGAATAAATAAATCATTAGCTAGCAGTCTAGATAGCCAATTCCAAAGACTTGCATGATTTGTCTTAGTGTTTTAGAGTAAATTGACTCAATGAAGAGGCTAATATGACTTAACAGGGTGTATTACTTTTGGCAAGATGTAGGACTGAATATTATCCTCCCAAAAATACAGTCTTAGTTAGAGTACACTATTTATTATAAGGGTTGCCCCAGAAATTCACAGAACCTTTAGCAACTGTCAGTTCCCTCGTGTGATATGTGTACCTATCAAGTTAAAACTTTCCCATGTGGGAGGGCGTGGCCATGCATTGAGAAAGCGAGATTGATGCCACTTTCACTGCGGTGATCAGGAGTGTAGTACCAAGACAGGTAGGACCTAGCACAAACCTTTGAGGCCCCCAGGCGACAGGGGCAGCAACTGAGCCTGAGGCTATTGAGCCTCACTGTGTCACCCGCTTGCCCTTATCATTTGGAGGGAGCCTGCACTCTGGGGTCCTACAAACGCAGCCGACTGTGGTGTGAGCTTGCCCGACAGTGCCCGGCACCGGCGACAGGAGTGGCGGACCAGACATGGTGGCCTAGTGATCCCGGCACAGCAGAAAGGCACTGTCCTCTGCCAATTAGGCAAAGCTAGTGTAGATGATACACTCCCCTTCACAGATGTGCTTGGTTACCCAGTAAGAGGCAAACAGTGCGATTGCTGCTGGCTCCGCTCGGGGCCATGCTGGGCTGCGGGCCTCTTAAGCCTCGACAGATCAGTGGCTGACAATTGGGATGTGAAGCTCCCATGCTGGCTGGGGCATCTCTTTCTTGTGCATCCCCTGGGGCCCCCTCTGTGATTTGGCCTGCCTGATCAGTCATGAATAATGAATACTGCCTTAAACCTAATGACCTGTGCCTGGTGATTGATTGGCTGGTGTGTGCCCAAAGACAGATAACTGCAGTAGCCGCCACGCTGGAGCCTCGTACTGCTCTCTTGTCTCTTTGTTTAGGGCCTGCTCCAGCTTACTAAATCAAACACTGCGCGGAGGATATAGGCCTATCTTCATATCCCAGGAGGTGACCAATCCCATATTACTCATATCATATTCAGGACTACGGCCTCTGTACCACCCATACAACTCCTGTTATTAGACTTGCCTGCCAGACCATAATAATTTGCTAGTGCTCTGAGTCCAGTGGCCAATGCCTGGTGTATCCTAAGACAGCTTGTGTCACATGACCTTCACTCTTGCCTTCCCCTACTTTATCCTAGAGTGTGACCTCTGTGCTCCCCACATCTATTTGAGTACATGCAGTCCTTCATGTGCTTGGAATCATGGGGTGAGGGGGCCTCAAGCAGAGCAAGCTCTCATTGGAATGTGCCACAGTGGCCAGATGACTGGACTCTCTGTCGGATGTGGAGGAGAGAGCTATGGAGACTAATGTCACTGAACAACTGAGCAGCTTCTGCTGCTAAAATGACTGAACACTGTGCCAATGTTTGCTCCATTGAGGCATGCTTTGATGCCCTGGCTGAGTAACTAATCAGCTAGACTGCCAAAACTTCAGACTGATGGGGCAGAGGAACATATATCTGGCCTGAAAGATGGCACTGTGTTAATTTCTAAACAACTGGAAAAGACGGAAGGGTTCCTGAAAGCAGTTTCTGTTAAAAAAGAAGACCTGGAAGCTAGATCACGCAGAAATAATATTTGCATTATGGGTATCACTGAATCCGCAGACATAGGGTGCCATGATTTCTTTGCGGAACGCCACATTGCAGAACCTTTTGATCACCAATGCTTCACATCTACATTTCTGGTGGAGTGTGTCCAGAGAACACTGGGCCCGTTCCCCGCTGCAAGGTGCCCCCGTTTTCCGCTCATTTCATACCTGCTAAACTACAGGGACACAGTGCTTCAATGGCCTGTTAGCATGGCCCATTACAATACCAAGGTTGTACAGTCTCCTTTTTTCCTGACTTCACCATGGCTGTGCACGAGGTGTGATGCAAATTTACAGATGTCAAATATTTACTCGGCAAGCAGAGACTGAAATATGTCATGCTGTCCCAGGCTAGACTCTGTGTGGAAGTCCATGGGAAGGCTAGTTTTTCGAAACCCCAGCCGAGGCAATGTCTTTTTGCAAGCTACATGGCAGTGGCAAATTCACCTCTCTGTGCACCACGCTGGGGCGCACCCCTCCAGACCTAAATGCCTCAGCGAGCACAGACCTCTTACCTCCTGACTGAACTTCTCTTGCATTTGTCCACATGTGTATAGTATACCATTTACTGTTTATTGGCATCATCCTTTGAACCTTTGCCTCCTGACTTGATACTGTTGTGCTTTATTCCTGGAACCCATTTACTTGTATTATTCATTAGGTATCACTTGCCCTATGGACTCCATTTGCTGTAGCTTTGTACACCTGCCTTTGGATTGTATTGGGATTTGCTGGGCAGTTCGATGCCTGGTGTGGGTGGTGGGAGGATATGGGTTGATTATTGGGTATTGGTTTTTCTTTTCCTGTCTGTCGCTTGTTTGGAAGGGGACACTACAGTTTGCATGCACACAATTCCACACCTACAATCCCCTACATGACTATGACTCCCATGGGGCAGGAATGACTGGGTAAGTTTACATTGATGATATGGAACATTAGAGGCCTCAACAACTCTTGCAAAGGCAAGCAAGTACTGTCATATCTCAATAGGCATAACGTGAAAATCGTTTTCTTACAGGAGACTCAGATACCATACCAAGATACACGCGCCTTTGCAACCCCCTTGGGGTCTGCATGGATATTTCTCCTGTTACAGCACTTACTCACATGGAGTTTGCACACTCATTCACAAAAGTGTCCCTTTAAACCTCCACACCAGTTTTATTGATATGACGGATGATATGTTATCACTGCGGGCATGCTGGCCGGGCAGCATATCCTCCTTGTTAACATATGTGCCCCAAATGCAGATGCCCCAGCCTTCTTTCAGGAAATCTCATCCTTGTTGGTATGTCTTTACACTTTGTCCGGTTATCCCCCTTCAATTCTGCCAGGGTCCAGCTAACCTGTGGAGTTCCTCAGGGATCTTTTTTGCCTCTCCTCCTTTTTAATTTGTATATTCATCCCTTTGTGCATTCCCTGAAAAAAGAGGCAAGTCAGAGTTTATAATTATGCAGATGATTTACAGTTGCTATTTCCCATTACCCAATCCTTTGAATCCACAGACATTTTTCAGAACACTATGTTGTTCGTCTGAGACTGGATGAATAGCAAACATTTAAAACTAAACTTCGATAAGACAGATATCCTCATTACACACAACAAGGTGAACCTGTGGAAACCCTCCTTTTGGTCCCCAGTGATGGGCGCTCCTCCTACACCCGAGAACTCTGTCAAAAGCCTTGGAGTCATCACTGATAAGAATCTATCTCTGAGACCCAAACTGGGAGCAGTCAAGCCTGCCTGCTTCATACAGCTTCGAAAAATAAAGAAAACTGGTAAATTCCTTACTATTGATGCCTTGTTCCAGGCATTAGAAACCTCTAGATTGGACTATGCCAATTCTCTCTACTTCAGCCTCCAATAAAGGCCCTAATCAAAGACTGCAGCTGACTCAAAAATAGGCAGCAAGGCTTATTTTCAACAGCCTAGATGTTGCCACATTATCCCTTGGTGAAAAAACTCCACTGGTTACAGGTGGAATAACACTCCATTTTTAAGACAGGCTGTCTTACGTCCTTTACGGTAAATGCCCTGCTTTTTAATCTTTTCGAATTAAAAAATATGTCCCCTATTTTAATCTCAGGTCCATTCATAAGAGCCTCCTTACAATTCCCTCATTCAAGAAGAAGGCCTCATTTATGAGAGCCCTTGTGCCGCCGGGTTGTCGCTTTTGTGACGTTCCGTGGCCAGTAGCCTGCTCCATATTTACAAGCATCACTAAGCCACTTTTTTTGGCTTAATGCTGCCTCGTAAATATTGTTCCCTTTAACACAGTTTTCTGCGTTAAAGGGGCATGCAATTAATGTTGCTAGAGGCCTTCCCAGCAACATCCACGGCTTTTTGACCCAGCCCCAGATTTATGAGAAATCGTAAATTTGAGACAGCGCCAAAAACACATTCCTCCCAAGGAGAGGAGTAAGGGAGGCACAATGAGGAGAAATATCTTTATTTATATGTATGCTGCATTCAGCAGTACACATAGAAAGAGGAAAAAGCCTCTTGTGATTATTTTTGTGTAGGAAGGCTTCCCTTTCTGCAAAAAATAATCATCCCTGCAATGCAGGCACCATTGCATCATGATGCAGAGGTGCGTGCATTGGCGCACAGCAGCCCATTGTGCACCGGCGCAGGGGAAAAGGACAGCAAGGCACCATATCTGATAGATACGGCACATTCCTGCCCTTTTCTTTTGCCATAGGACAGTTCAGCAGGAAGGGCTGCGGTGCTGCCCTACGGCAAAAACCCATAAATGAGGCTTGAAGAGTTTAGGTGGGTTCAGATTTTCCATTCTGGCGCATCGTATCTGGAACTCCTTCCCTCCAGAGATCAGATCCACCTCAAATTATATGCATTTCCGGAAACTCCTGAAGACTTGGCTATTCAGATAAGCTTATGATTCAGCCACTGCAAGCTGTACGTTGTCCTCAGTGCCAGGAACATCTCTTGTGAATGAGCATTTTATAAACTCTAGTAGTATAGCAGAACATATTAGTGACACCCACACTTTGAGGCATACATGGCATCTCAAGCATGCCAATACTCCTGGGTACACATTCAACTCAGTACCTCATGCGGTGTGGACATGCATAGACTACTGGTTCTCTGTTCTGAGCTCCGGGACGCTTCACTCAAGTACTTTGTCTCAACACTGGCTCGGTCACATTCCAGGCTACTTTATGGGACGTCTTTATGACGCATAAAAGGGGGTGGGGTTATTTCAAAACACGCAGGGATCCACAGAGATATCAGTAATTGTCGGGCCCATATAAAGAACGAATTGAGTGAAATTTACATGGCTGATTCACAACAATACCATGGACCCCAGCTGCATTGTCGCTCTGTGCTGCTTGAATCAACACACCAAAGAACAGCAAGCTCGTAATGAGGGGTAGGTGCTTTGAAGCATTACGTCAGGAAAACTGAACTCATTTGCAGAAAAGAAATGTTGGACATAGGTTTTAAATCTCTGACTATATTTTACCTTTTTATAGTGTTTTATGCTGTAAATTATTTGTAAACACAGATATTTAAAGTCAGGTTTTCATTTTGCATTAATGCTAGTGTTTAACTGTTTCTAAACTTAAATTATATAAGTAGAGAAATGCAAACAGAAATTACCCCTTTACAAAGGAAGGTTTCAATTAGAAATATGTCAAGCACAGGTTTATAGCCAACATGTACTACACCAATATCCATAGATTCCATTTGCCACACCTCTTGTAAAGGTCCATAAGATATGCTTCTAAAGCTGCTCACTATTTATAGACTATTTACTTGCACATGTACATTCATAAGTGTCTGCGTGTGGACACCCCCACACACACAACCTCATTCAGCTTAAAAACTGCCCTTGAAATGCACCACAACATGTCCATGAAATTGCTAATACCATTTAAGCAAAGCATTGTGAGTGAGCCTTTGCCTCTACTTCCGTTTAATGCAACTTTCATTGAGACAAGGACTCCATATCCTCATCAGTGGCGGCTCCTCCACGATGGTGGAGGAGCATTGCCCCACTGGCAAAAAGAAAAATGAAACGACAATAATGTATCGTTATTGTAATTTTATTTTCCTGATTGCATGCAGTTGCATGAGTGGGACAGGGCTGGCCAGAGCAAGGGAGGAGTGGTTTTGACTCCCAAAGTGCGCAAGAACTGTTTGGCCGGCCCTCTTGGCCGACCAAACAGTTCATGCGCACTTTCCATGTTCCCCACCAGCCTGCATTACACAGCCTGGTGAGGAACATGCACAGGCTCCCTATTCCAGTCTCAGCGCCGATCCACGGTGGTCAGATCATTCACTATGCTGCATTGCAGCGTTGTGATTAGCTCAGGGGAGCCTGTGTGCCGGGTGCTTTCTGCTGCCAGCCACACTGCAGAAAGGAAGAAGGAAGAGGACACAGGGAGGCGGCAGCCGTCCGGCCGGCTGGGCGTTCTAAGGTAAAGTGTTTTTATTGTAAAATAAACCCCCCCTGCACCACCATTCCTGTCCAGTAGATGTCGCTACAGCCCAGAGGAACAGATTGTGAGTTTTACATGCAGATCAAGGCCCTTTATAACAACTTCAGCGAGCCAGCAGAAATCATCACAACATCACCCACCACCGCCGAGAAACCGATCCTTTCCTCTTGGGCACCTGCGTCCACCGAACTCATCTTCTCTACCATGAAGAAGATGCACTCAGGAGCCCCAACGGATCCCTGCCCCACTCACATCTTCCACAGGGCCGCTACAGTCATCGCACCCGAACTAGGACGAACAATCAACTCCTCCATCTTATCCGGCATCTGCCCAGATGACTAGAAGCGTGCAGAGGTTAAACCCCTCCTCTAGAAACGAACGGCCGACCCAACTGACCCGAAGAACTACCGACCCACCTCTCTCCTCCCCTTCGCAGCCAAAGTAACTGAAAGACTCGTGAACACCCAGCTGACCGCCTTCATCGAAGAAAACTCCATCCTGGAAGCATCCCAGTCTGGCTTCCGCAGCAACCACAGCACCGAGACCGCCCTCCTCGCCGCCACCAATGACATCCACATGCTGCTTGACCAGGGACACACCGCAGCCCTCATCCTCCTAGACCTCTCCGCAGCCTTTGACACAGTCTCATATCGCATGCTAGCTGCCAGACTCCACAATGCGGGAAAACAGGGGCCCGCCCTCGACTGGATCCACTCCTTCCTTCTCCGGCAGAACCCAGAGGATCAGACTCCTCCCACCTTCCTCTCCGACCCCACTGACATCATCTGCGGAGTACTTCAGGGATCCTCACTAAGCCCGACGCTCTTCAACATCTAGATGGCCCCCATTGCCGCCATCGTCAGACAAAACGGGCTCAGCATCGTATCCTATGCAGACGACACACAGCTCATTCTCTCCCTCACAAAAAAACCAGAAATCACCAGGCTCAGCTTCAAGAAGGAATGAGAAACTTAGCCGCTTGGCTGGAGGACAGCTGCCCAAAACTCAACTCCGAGAAGACCGAGGTCCTCATCCTCGGACCGTGCACCTCCATCTGGGACAACACCTGGTGGCCCTCCGCCCTCGGGTGCCCACCCACCCCTACAGACCATGCTCGGAACCTCGGCATAATCCTTGACTCCTCCCTCTTCATGAACCGCCAGATCAACGCCGTCGCGTCCAACAGCTTCAACTGCCTCCGCATCCTCCGCAAGACCTTCAAATGGATCCCACCTGACTGCAGAAAGACCGTCACCCACGCTCTCATAACCAGCAGACTGGACTACGGCAACGCCCTCTACGCCGGAATCAACAAAACCCTTCTACACAAACTCCAAACAATCCAGAACGCTAGGGACTCCACGCCACAAACATATGACCCAACACCTCCAAAGCCTCCACTGGCTCCCCGTCGAGAAGAGAATCACTTTCAAACTCCTCACCCACGCCTACAAATCCCTCAACAACATTGGACCCAAATACCTCAACAACCGAATTTGTTTCCATGCACCCAAGAGGAACCTCCGCTCCGCTGACCTCACCCTGGCAGAGGAACCCTGCATCCGCAGAAACAAAGCCAGCGGGAGAGCGTTCTCCTACATAGCAGCCACATCCTGGAATGAGCTCCCAGTCAACATCAGACGCTCCCCAACCCTCCACACGTTCAGGAAGGACCTCAAGACATGGCTCTTCGACTGACTGGGAGCTGCTCCCCCCCCCCCCCAGCGCCTTGAGACCCTCGCGGGTGAGTAGCGCGATCTACAAACCACTGATTGATTGATTGATTAATAGTAAACATTTTGTATTCTGAAATTATTGACACCCACAGTATTAGCCATTTCCGGTGTGAGTTCACTCCATCATTCAGCCTTCAATCCGAATGAGGGTCTTTCAATTAAACTACAGTAAACGGTTAGGCATTGGAGGAATATGAAATCCACAAATAAGTCCATCCCTACTGAGAGTATTTCAAATTTACACATGGCGTTGTGGGATCCTTTTTTAATACCATGATACTAGGAAATGTACTCAGAATGTAGGCGTTAGCCTAGAAGAATACATTCTGACTACCTTTTGTGATTGTGGTCCCTTGTGTTGTCTTCTCTTACCGCTTTGAGCAGCAGTCTGTTTCAGGGCCAGCTGTGCAGAGTGAGTTTTATTGTGTAATTGTTGAGACACTCAAGATTGAACGGCAGTAGAAATGGCACGATAATAATCATCATTCCAAGTACCGATAGTAAACGTATCAAATTGTGTTGCGCTGTTACTGCAAATTGGAAAACATAAAACAAAATCTTTATGGCTCAAATCTATTGCATTATTTCCTGCCTACTCGGGTCTGGGTCCCTGCCAGAGTTGGGTGGGGAGGTTCAGCTGATTTTGTATTGGGTTTATTTAGCATGAAACAAACGTTTCTGAGAATTGAGAAGCTACAATATTTCAAATAATATTTTTGCTAATTAATGTTCGTACATATTCTGGAATTCACAGTAGAGAACTGTTTCCACTTGTCGTGTGTTTTAACATTTTAAATCTTCTTACTCTCTGTCCTCCATTCCTAGTGCTGCCTTTTATGGCTGAGACAGGAAGCAGCTCTCCATGAGTACAGGAAGTGCAACAAGTATATCTATGAGAAGAGAAAATGCTTAGCCCCTATCCGTGATGACCCTTGCCCGTTGAAAGGACCATAGCTTCTTTAAACAAGCATTGGAAATGCAATAGGTCTCGCCTTTGTTTAAGTTAAAGCCATTTGCTTTGCTAATGGTATTGTATTATAGCTATGTATTATTGAGTGTGTATGTTGTGATTTTATGTTGTTAAAATTGTATTTGTTACCTATGTGTTTTGATTTGCAGTGGCCTTTGGGACCTTATAAGTGTTTAGCAATGCACTTTCCAGCATAAGTAAATAAATAAATACATACTTTGAAAATATATGCTGGATCTGACCTTTTGTAATGTAATAGGTGCTTGTGAAAAACCCTCCAATGCATTTACCAGACCTTTATTCCGCTACTAAAGGCACAGAGAAAACACGAAAAACACCTCAGCGCAGCGCTGCTCCCACAAGAAGGCCATTCACCGACCCACTTTGAAATCAAAACTGCGCAGATTGAAGTGTTTTGGCAAAAAATAAACTCAGGTCTAAAGACTTGAGAGAGATCTTTTTTCGGGAAAACGGCAACTTGTTTGTGGGTGAAGGGGACATGGGGGGCAGTGGGAGGTCACCCTGGGAGCATTTCCAGGAAATGCCCAGCTGGCGAAAGCTGTATATCCCACCTATTGAAAAATCCAGTTGCTAAATTCCACTCAAAAACTCAGCACATGTTTTACCCAGTGGTGACCCAGGGCCGAGATATTTAGTGGTAATAGTGATAGCTGAAGTGAGAAAAAACACAGCCGGTTAGTTCTGCCTTTAGATAATCCAGCCTTCAAATTCCGGGGACCTTTGGTAATATCTGCACCAACCCAAAATGCAATAAATATTCTTGGGCAGGACAGGGGCCAAAAGGGACCATCGCCAAGTACCAACTGTGGGAAGAGGAAAGCACTGACAAGGGTGAATGAAGGGGTGGGTTGGGGGCAGAGTGAAGGGCTGATGTCAGGGGGGCAGGGCTGGGGCAGGTCTGTGGCCAGAGTTATTGCCAGAGAGTGGGCAAGAGGGAGTGAAGGGATAACTGCAGGGGTGTGTTCGGGGCAGCGTGAAGGGTTGTCTGGGACTGTGGTCAGAGCCAAGGATGAAAGTGAGGGGCGGCTTGCTTAGGGGCAGAGTAAAGGGCTGACGTCAGAGGGCAGGACTGGGGCAGCACTGTGGACAGACTGAGACTGGGGAATCGTGAATGATGGGACAGAGTCAATGAGTAGGAGCACAGAGCAAGGCTAGGGTAGAGGCGAGGGAAGAAACTGTGGGAAATGTGGGGGAAGTGGGACATATCCCAGGCAGGGGTAGAGTGCAGGATGGGATGCTGGGCAGGAAAGACTGGGGCAGAGTGCAGGTCCTGGGAAGGAGGCTGCTGTGGTACTAGGCAGGGCTGCAACAGTAAATGATTGGGACAGTTAGGTACTAGGACAGAGTGATGCTGGACTGGGGTAGAATGAATGGCATATCGCAGGACTAGAGTTGGTGAAAGATGGGACAGAGTGCAGGAATGGGACAGGAATAATTGCAAGGCGCAAGAGTGGTGTGCAGGTTGCGTTATCCCCAGACCGCAGATCCTAGGAGACGCACGTCTTGGGCAGGTTCGGGGCAGAGTCTGCGGCAGGGACAGGTTTATGGAGCAGAGTCCCGTCTGACTGCCCTAAAGCCTGCCCAGAGGGGAGCACTCTGTGTGTGAGCCAAAGAGAGGCAGGCGCAGCGTGTTGAAGACAAGAGACGTGTCCGTGTGAAGGGACATGCGCTATGTGTGAGGGTGGTGGAGACAGGCTCTCTTGGTGGTTAAAAAAAAGCAGAAGACAGGTCTGTGTGTGTGAAAACAGAATCCCTGCGTGAGGAAGCTGAACAGCAGATGGGTCAGTGTACGAAGAGAGCGTTCAGCCTGTGAAGGAGCGGGTGACAAGCACATGTGTGAAAAGACCTGCACGAGGGAGCATGGTAGGGCAGATTTGTGTCTGAAGAGCAGGCTCCGTTTGCGAGGGGAGCCTGAGAAAGGAGAGGCAGTGTACGGATCAGGAGACAGTGTGTATGTGCAAGGGAGCTGGAGACAGCTCCGGTGCTGAGAGACAGGTTTGGGGTATGAGGGTGCAGGAGACCGCTCTGGTGTTGAGCGATAGGTCCGTAGGTGTTGAGCGATAGGTCCGTAAGAAGATCATGATGAAAAAGTAATAAAATACATTAATAGTTAAACGCAACCCAAAACTGAATGCACCACACAAAAAACAAGGAAACCAACACTCCGAGAGACACATGGGCTGTAAGAGAGTCAAGAAGGGGGCAGTAAAACAAGGAAAGCTCCGAGCCGGTGGGGCTGCCGCTTTTTGCGCCAAGGATTGGAGGGCTGTTGCCAGGATTGATGCCGCCGCCAGGCTCCGTGTTGCTGCCCACTGAGGCAGAGCGCATTGGGCTCAGCGGGTGAGGGTGCCTGCCTTCTCTTTGGAGCTGGAAGTGGACCATGGCCCGGATGGCCTGCAGAAGCAGGCGGCTACTGTTGGGAGGCGATACAGTGCTTACAGTGTGCTTTATTGGCCTGGCTGGGCAGAGCAGCAGTAAGGAGGGACGTGCATGGCAGCACACACAAAACAACTGCCCTGGCCCTGCCCTTTCATTTTCGTGCCGAAGTCCTCCTATCAACTGTTTTTGTTGGTCACGCTCATTAAAGGAAACCAAGATTGTTATCAGAAGCGAGGGCGCGCGTGCTCATTAAAGGAAACAAAGATGGCATCGGGCTGTCCAAATGGGCCGTCCTAAAAGGACAAGGTGGACACCAAAAAGCCTGATTGCCAATCACGCACCAGCGTTTAACATAAATGCTGACACAAGCCAATCGAAAAGAAAGTGCGTGGCTTAAAGCCCCCTTCTGAAATCGTATCGACTCCAAAAGGCGAGACCTAAAAACAAGTTGCCATCAGAATGGAGCATACAGTGGTCCCCCCTTTTTTTTTTTTGCAGATTTATATAGCGCGACCTTGACCCGAAGGTATTGGAGTGATTTACATGAGCACCAGTTATGTTATACAAGGACACATTAATATTTTTGGTAGGCACAGAGAGATCAAGAGATTTGCCCAGAATCACAGGATGTGAAGTCGACCCCAAGGCTCGAACCTTGGTTTTCCAGCTCCATAGTCGGCAGTCTAGCTGTCAGACCACATCCTCTCCCCCGGGTTAACATCTGCTGCCCTGACAGATGCCCAACACTAGGGGACAATTAGGCCTGGGTGAAATTTTAATTACACTGGAGTAATCTGAGCAATTTACATAATTTCACTTTACTGTTTGTATGTGAAATTACTGAAGTTATGCAATTACACCCACTCTCAGAATCTGGGGTAAAACGCCTACCCAAGAACACAGGAACAGAGCCCGAGTGAATGTAGGTTGTTACTGTTCCTGTTCTTTGGGATTTAGAGACATTTTCTTAGAGCACAATGCATCCTTAGCTTCATTTTGGATGCAAAGGAGCATTTTACACTAAGAAAATAGAACTAAATGGAGAGAAACAACCTACTGGACCCTTCCCAATCAGGATTCTGAACCAACCACAGCACTGAGGCAGCCCTGATCACCGCACCAGGTGACATCCGCACCCTACTCAACAGAGGAGAATCAGCTGCCCTGATCATGCTTGACCTCTCTGCAGCCTTTGACATGGTCTTCCACCACACCCTAATTTATCACCTTTTCCAAATTGGTATAAAAGAATGGCATCCTTTCTCATGGGACACACTAAGACAATTCGACTCCCTTCCTTCACATCGCAAGTCAAGCACAGCAACTTCGACTTCCCCCAAGGCCTTACAATATTTAATATCTTCATGACACCACTCACAGTCATCATTAAATCATACAACATCAACATCGTCTCCCTACGCTGACGACACGCAACTCGTCCTATCACTCTCAGCAGACCCCACCTCAACAAAGACAAACTTTCACAACTGTATGAAGAACATCTCAGTCTGGATGAAGGAAAACTGCCTCAAGCTCAACACGGACAAGACGGAAGTCCTCAACATTGGCAAAAACACCCCCCTCTGGAACGACTCCTGGTGGCTGGTGGAACTCAGACTCACCTGCAACCTCGGCATCATTATCAGTCTAGACAGCGAACTCTCCATGAAACGTCAATACAACGCTGTCTCCTCAGCCTGCTTACACACACTGCAAAATCTTCAAGTGGCACCCCATCAACACCAGGAAGATGGTAATGCACGCCCTCATCACCAGCAGACTGGACCACTGCAACACACTCAATGCAGGCACCACAACAAAACTTATGCACAGACTCCAGATGATCCAGAACCCATCCGTCAGGCTAATTCTCAAACCTGCCCAAGAGCACCCACATCCTCCAGCACCTGAAGGACCTCCACTGGTGCCCGGTACAGAAGATATGCCAGGTCAAGCTCCTGAAACACGCCCACAAAGCCCTCCATGACCATGGACCCGCCTACATGAACCAACGCCGGCACTTTCACCGAACCCCATGAACCTCCGCTCCACACACCTTGTCTTCGCACAGATCCAGCACAGACACCGCTACCACACCGGAGGATGTTCCTTTACCCATCTCGCCGCCAAAGCTTGGAACACCCTCCCCCTCCACCCCCACTCCCACACCTTTTCCTAGCTGATCCACTTCAGGAAGCGGCTCAAGATCTGACTCTTCGACTGAGACATACAGCAAGCACCTGGATAACCTTGTGGGTGACAAGCCACGCTTTATAAATCCTGCTGGATTGATTAAATGATAAATGCAGGGTTATGCTCTTCATGTAATTCTGCGTAATCTCAGGTAATTATGGGTAATTACGCTACAACAAATTATCTAAATTATGCACACCCCTATGGAAAATGTCCCATAGACAAGGTCCCTACTGTGATGTTGGTATCTAATCAATGATTTGCATCTGGAACTGTTGTCACCAACCATTGATACATGTATTGTGAATGGCATTTAGGAGGGAACACTTCTTTCTCACCCACTTATAATCATGCTTTGAAATGAGTGATTCAGCCCTTTTTGGGAGTCAGAAATATTTTTCTGACCTGAAAAGTGTTATTAATAATCGCAAAAGCTATTTCGTGGTCTAGGTCTTTTTACAGTAGCAGAGTCAGCAGCAGTGGGTGAGATTGTTTTTTCCAGAATGCGCTGCTGTGCCCATTGCCTATGTGAAGGTATCCATGTGTAAACTTTAGAGGCTGCAGGGTGAATATCCACCCTTGGTAAACTGCTTGTCATATTATAATAGTATTAATTGGTAGCTTACGTTGGTACCCATGAAAGGAAATGTTGCTACATGGTCATGCAAGGCACAATCTATCCATATATGTTGTGGCACTGAACAAGTATTTACAACACATGAAAAGGTGCTATTTCATGGCAAAAGCTGTTTTTTTAATGAAAAGCTTCAATAAAAATATATATATATATTATTGTAAATGTGCATATTTTTCACATAGGTATGAACCATGTTCTTTAGATAACACCCCTTATACATACAGAATCAACTTTCAAAAGTAGTGTCTGGGGAGGTCAAATAGATGAAACATGCACGTTTTTGTATTAGAAACAATAAAATCCCCAACATACAAGTAATCAAAACCCGCATGCTTGATATAACAGCGTCAGTACAATACTCCCAGTCAGTAAGCATTAACAACGGTTTATTACATCTTCCAAAGGCTAGAGGGATATCAACTAGAGGGGACTTTAGCCTTGTGGGCCGCAGGGAAAAGAAAGAAATACGTCTGTGCCCCCTCCCCGCTGCTCATCACTATCCCACCTCCACAAGGGTCCTCACCAGGGGCTCAGGTGGGGTGCAGTGGGGGTTGATTTGCGGTCCTCGTGAGGAGCACCTCCATTGTAAGGAACAGAAGTGAAATTTAGGAGTTTGGGTAGATGCTGTTGGAAATGTTAAACCATCTGAAACCATCTTCTTTGGAATTTGTACATATTATTGTAGGGAAAATGTGCCGATAATGCAGCCGTGGCCCATGGAGGTGAGAGAAGTGGGGCCAAGTGTGTGGGGGTTTCGACAGGCGACCACAAGGAAAAAAAAAATTATTAATAAAGTTTTCCCTTGAGGTCATATGTTGAAATCCCCCCTCCCCCCCAACTTAGCCCCACTGCTCTTACCTGAACAGACTGCGGCTGAGGAAACCTGCAAAATTCTTGAGATGGGTGATGCAGCGGTAATTTCACGGTAATTTCTCAATGCAAACCCTCATTTACCTCTAATTTACCGCTGTAAACATGAACAATCAAAAATGCATTTAATATTTAAGCCAATAAAGAGAGTTGTGAGTATTTTGAAAGGGTTTTATTTTCTTAGTTAAAAGTGAAGTTTTTCTGACAAATACATCGTTTCCAAACTAATTAATTAGTCAAAGCATAAACTTAAAGTTTTAGCATTCTAAATCTACCTTCTGCCCTGGTCTGTTCATCTCTGCCACTCTGAGACACACAAGGAGCAAGAAAGCCCCTCCTTCACAGACCACAGAGGAATGTGATCTGCCTTGCCACAAATATGACGTGCAAGGACTCTCTGAAAAAATATGAGCAAAAGGCCCCCACCTCCCTCTGCCTCTCCTCGGACGCAATCTCCACCCAGGCTGCACCAGTGATGTTTCACGTACCTAACCCATAAGATGCCTGGCCTCATCTGCTGCCTCTCCTCTCTCCTAAAGCTAAGGCTTAAGGCCTAAGGCTAACACACCCCCTATGGGGTCTTTATTTATACTCTAATTCTTGGCAGACTACACTAATAATGTTTCAGATTCAGAGAAACTCACACTGTGATTGGTTACCATATATGACGTGAGGGTCTCACCATCCTGTTCTCATTTCAAATCCGGTTTTAAGAAAAGAAGCGTTAATGATAAATGTAATTATATATTTCATTTAATAGAAAAAATGTTTCAGTCCAGTTTCTTCCTTCCTGTGACATCGCACGCAGGATAAGAACATTCCATAAACACTGGTACATTGGCAGGGTAACAAAAATGTACAGTTCACATTAGCCTTGACTCCTTCTGTATGAGAGGCACTTGGCAGTCCTGCGCATGCGTTTTTCAGCACGATTCTCAGCCATGCTGGATTCTTAGGCAGCCATTTAATCTTAGGCCCAAAAATAAACAAACACAAAAATAGTATTTATTTACGAAATAGAAACCATTTTGTTTACCTCCCCCATACTAATACCTTGTATTATTTATTTACCTAGCAAAAGCTATTAGTTTAAAGCAGCTTTTCTATTACTTGTGCGCAACATGCAAAAATGTGCAATGTACAACATAGCATAACACATGCACCAGTGCAAATTTTCAAAACACAAGCAGTTAATTCATACTTATAGCAACCTGCTCTAATGTTTTAGATAGCTTTTCATGCAAAATGCTTTAGCCCCGCGTGTAGTGATGTTGCATGCTTAATTTAATACACATTATAAAAAGATGTGTTATGTACTGAATATGTATTTGTCTAAATATGCAACAAAGCCAAAGTCTCTTGAGGCAGGGAACAGGGGGTGTAATTTATAAGGGAAAGGAGCAGGGCCGAGAGAACACACATTCTATGATTATCCTCAAAGCTAAAATAGCCACTAAAATCACCAAAAACACAGGTTAATTCAGCACAAGCATTTCAGACTGAAAGCATTGACCAGGCCTCATTTTATGTCTTTCACTTTGCTTTGCACCAAAAGTGCCTTTTAAAAAGCATTTGACTAGGCCTCATTTCATAGTCTCATGTGCCATGTGTTTTCCACTTGCACCAAGAATCTGGGTCACTTAAAATGCAGTCTGTCTGAAGCACAAAAAATAAAGCAATGCCTGACTCCAGATGAAATCTGAGCTACATCAAGGGTGAAACACATACACACACACACACTTATTTTGTCATGAAGGTCGATATAAATAGCGGCAATACAACAGATTAAATAAGAATCATGCAATTAAAACAAATTTAACAAGCATTAGCAAAGTCAATTGATCTCACCTATGCGAGCCATTGACTTTGTCAATATGTTTAGCATGTTGCACAGAAGCGCGCCTGCTGTGCAACATGCTTGAAAGATATTGTGCAGCCATTTCTTTTATTGCTGGCTGGAGGGCGCAGGAAGATGCATCTCGGAGGGATAGCTGGTGCGGAACAAGTAGGGTGTTCCCACCAGTAATAAAGAAAGTGCTATGATGTGGCTAGCGCAGACAGCATCATAAAACATTTTTTTTAAAACTTTCAGCTACAACAACACAGAAGAGGGCGGGAGTGGGCAAACTACAACGAGGGATGTGCTATGAGAGGGCAAGCCATGAGACGCAGCTGGTCAGAAGGAGGCAAGCAACGGGATGGAGCAGAATGCGACAGGGCACGCAACAACAAAAACAGGGATGGGAGGCTGGGAATTGACAAGCAACAACATCAAGAGGAACAGGAGAGTGAGAAGGGGCAAACAACTACACAGAGAAGGATTGGGCAGTAGGTGGCAAGCAACAACACTGTGAGGGGTGGTAGGGTGATAGGGGCAAGCAACAACACGGTGATCACGGTAAGAGAAACAACAATGCAGAGAGGGGCTGGAGGGTGGGAGCGGCAAGCAACAACAGAAAGAGGGACAAGAGGGTTTGAGGGGGTAGAAGCACATGACGGAGAAGGGCTGCAAACACATGCAGTGTTATGGAGCGTTACAACTAGATGAAAGCAACAGCGCAGGATGGGTGAGAGGGGGCAGGCTATGGAACAGAGTAGGACATGAGTGGAGAAGCCACCGGATGGAGCAGGGAGGGTGGAAGCAACAAGGAGAGGGATGGTAATGGACATGTAAAAACACGGAGAGGGGTGGGAGTGAGCAAGCAGCACAACAGAGAGGGAAAGGAACAACACAGAGAATGACAGGTGGGGTAACAACAACATGGAGAGGGATGAGAGGGTGTGGGGGATAGAAGCATATGAGGGCGATGGCCTGCAAATACATGTTGTTCAATAGAGCGCTTCAACAAAAAGAAAAAAGTAGCTCAGAAGACGTTAGCAGTGTAAGGACCAAAGTAATTGAGCCATGCTTCAGGGGAGCGACAAAACAAATAAAGAGGAACTGAAGCCAGCACACTGACCAAAGAGAGTCAAGAACTGAGAGTGATAAAGACATTAACCAATGGTACACAATGGGTGGGCTACAAGCCACCTGTGAGCAAACAAAACCGCTCATAAATGGCAGCTCGTGCACTTCCTCATGTGAGACCTAAAAAGGATTTCAGAGTATAAAAATGTTGTAACAATCAGATGCAGTAGGTTGATTCATGATAAAAATCTATCTTTCTCTTGCAGTCCTAACATTGATGAATACAAATATATTGTAAAGAGTTTGAAGTTGTGTGATGTAACACATTGGCTAGACAAAAAAACATGATTTAAGAATTGAGTACCAGTTTCACCAAGAGGACAAGTATAAAGAGGGGAGCAACTGGGGCCTTTGTGGGAGTATCGGGAGTCTGATGGTCTCTTTTGACTCCGTGAGTATTGCTTGCTGCAGGGAGACCTGCGTGCTTGGCCTGATTGGACTTCCGGGTCAGCGGTTCGTTTTTGCTGATGTGTATTCTGTTCCCGGACTGGGCGGTGGGCTCTCTTCGAACCGTGTCTTGTGATGGGTTGGTTGTGGGATGCCCTCTGCTGTGGGTGTGCACACACTCTGGTGCCACACTGGGTCGGACTGAGGGCTGGGAGGGCGCTTAGTCCCAGGACCGATGAGAGAGGCTCTTCTGATCACTGTTGTTGTATCTCTCTCTCTCTCTCGCTCTCTCTGATGGGCCCCATAGAACAGAGAGAGGGCAGGGTGGAGCATATGGTATTGTCAGCAGCATCGTTCTGCCTTGCTGCGCCTTACCTGCCTCTGTGCTACGACTGCATGCTGGACGAGCAGCTCGTAGCAAGTGCGTTGACGGCTGGCTGGTGCGTGCTGATGCACACTGTTCCTCCCCTGCATTCCTTACGTTCCAGGCGGCAATTGACAGCCTTTTCATGATAATGAGCTGTCAATTGCGCACTTGGTCAGGTCTAATGTTGTTTTTGCTGCATTTTTTAAATGGTTAAATATTGGAGGCCTGTTTTTGGGGCTCTCATTTCTGTTAGGTTTGCTGTGATAGAGCTCTGGTGGCATCAAAATGGGTAAACATGCTGGTAAACCAAGGCATTGTTCCCCATCCTCATCATCTTCATCCTCCATGGGCAGTCCTGATTCAGCCTGTCCCTCTAAAAAGAAGAAAGTGTGTGAGGAGGAGGGGCTGAAAATGATGATTTTGGAAAATGTGTCTGCCTTAAAGAAGAAGAAGGCTGGTACACAGTCAGGAGGTGGGCAGGAACTTTATTCGGACATTTCCGGTTCTGATTCATCTGATGAGTCCTCTATGAGTTCCATGGAACAGAAGGGTAAATATATATCTAAAGATATGGGGCCTGACATTCTGACCCATGTTAGTGACAATATGGGATTACCTGATGAGGAAGTAGACAGCACATCTTAAGACATGATGTTGCCTCAATTTAGAAAACAACATACTAAAGCACAGCCCATTCTCCTTTTGTGATGGACGTCCTTTTAAATGAATGGAAAGATCCTGAGCATAATCGGGTGCCTTGCTTTATTTCCAAGCTGTATCCATTGAGTGATATGGAGGATACGATCCCAGACACGTTCCATGTAGACTCTATTGTGGCTAGCCTGGTTGGATGCCCTGCCATGGCAGAGGATAATATCCTTAAAGAGGGAGCAGATGAGAAAATTGACTTATCTTTGAAGAAGGCTTATGTGGGATCTCATCTTGCTATTCGTTCTTGGGTGTATGAAGAATATGTTACACAGTCTTTGTTATCTGACTTCAAGACTTTGTTCACTGCTTTTTAGGAGGGTGGGAAATGTCCAGAGTTGTTGGAGTCCATGGAACACCAGACTAAGCTTCTTTTGAACACTGATTTTAATTCAGTCAGAGCTTAAGTCTTGTCCTGTGGTACTTCCATTGCGGCAAGGCGCAACTTGTTGCAGAAGAGGTGGAATACGGATGCTACACAAAAGTCAATGACTTTGAGGTTGCCTTTTACAGGTCCAAGACTTTTTGGGAAAGGCATTGAGGAAAAGTTGCATAAGGTTTTCAAGGAAAGAAAGCATTCTTTTTCCTTTAGGAAGCACAGAAACATAAACAATCCTTTTCTTCAGAGAAATCCTTTTGTCAATCGTCTTGGAGACAGAGGAATACCTTCAGGGGTCAGAAGCCCAGGGGAAGGTTTTTCAAGGCAAATTTCAGAAGAAACCTCATCAGGATCCGGGGACTTGTAATCAGCATTCCTGTCTATGTGGCAGCCAGGGTGCCAACTGGCGTGATACCAGGGGTCGGTGGGAGACTGCATCCTTTCCTGGCAAATTGGTGACACATGACCTCATACAAATGGCTTATGAGTATTCTGGAGAGGGGTTACCAGATCGAGTTTGTGACTTTTGCTCCTTTGTCAGGAAGAGTTTGAATGTTGATTCCAACAGATACTCTCAGGAGGAAGGTGCAGTTGGATGGGGTTCAGTTGCTGCTCCAGAAGAAAGCAATTATCCCGGTCCCGAAGTCAGAGAAAGGACAAGGCACTTATTCAAATATGTTTCGGGTCCTGAAGGCTATGGAGGGTTTCTGGATAGTGATCAACCTCAAGCCCCTGAACCTGTGTGTGCAAGGATAGCATTCAAGATGGAGACCTTGCAACAAATTATTCCGTTGATTCAAGTGGACTTTGTGATGTCTATGTTGGATCTTTAGGATACATATCTCCATGTTCCTACGGCATTGAGGTTCCAGAAGAATCTGTGGTTCTCTCTGAGGGGTCATCATTGGCAGTTTTGTGTACTCCTCTTCAGCCTGTGTTCCTCCCCTGGAGTCTTCACCAAAGTAGTGGCTCCCCTGGTCTGCTCAGGTGATGCAGCAGCATCTGGCCTTGACCACACATCCACTAGGAAGCCACGGTTTCCTCCTAAATTTTCCGAAATGCAGTCTTCAGCCATCAACAAGGAGGACCTTTATAGGGCAGTTTGGCTCTGTTCTGGGCAAGGTGTTTCTGCCTCACTCCAGGATCCAGCGCCTGCAGGGCGTGGTGGTTGCTGTGTTTCTCGGATGACTGCTCCTCTGCTTCAATGGATGGAAGTACAGGGGCACCTATCAGCGTAATTTTTACGGTGCCATGGGCCAGGTTGCAGCTATGGCTTTTACTGTGGCACCTTCACCGGTTTGTTCATTTCCTGCTTCGGGATTTGGCCTTGGAGATCCCCGTGACTCCAGTAATTGTGCACAGCCTGCAGTGGTGGCTGAACTACTCAAATTTCACCAAGGGCATGTGGATGCATCCTTCCTCTACAACAGTGTGGATGATGGACACCATTGCTCTGGGTTGGGAAGCAACTCTGAGTCTGAAGTTCATTCAGGCTCCTTGGAGCAGATCAGAGACCATGCATTACTCCAACGGGATGGAGCTGTCGGTGGAGGAGAGGGCCCTTCGGTACTTCCAGTCTCACCTGTCTGGTTGAAATGTTCTGGTGCAGTCCAACAATACGGTGACTATAGCTTATGTGAATCATTAGGGCAGCACTCATAGTCAATCATTGAATCATGTGGTCTATGCTGTGGCAAGTTAGGTGGACCTTCATCTTCAGGCCATATCTGCTCAACACATCAGGGGCAGGAATAATGTGGTGGCGGATGCCTTTGAGCCATAAGTTTCCATCCTCCCAGACGTTGTGTCTGTTCCCAAGGGGATTCCGTATGATCTGCCGGAGGTTTGGCTGTCTGGATATGGATTTATTTGCCTCCAAGACCACTCCTCTACTACTCATCTTTTGCACCAGGTTCCAGAGTTGGGGGCCTGGGGTTTCGATGCCATGTCCCTCACATGGCCTCCGAGGTTACTTTATGCCTTCCTTCCTTTTCCCCTCATTAGGCATTTCTGTTGAAGGTTCAGTGGGTGTAGGCACACGTTGTGGCAGTGTTGCCATCCTGGCCACAAAGGTCATGGTTCCCGCTTTTGAAGTGTTTGGCTGTGGGCCCTTCTTGGATCTTGCCACAGAGTCCATCCCCTCTGCGGTCTTCCACGCCTTACTTGCTGGCCTCTCTAACCTTAGCGGTCTGGAGGTTGAGCGGTGGAATCTAGAAGGGCAAGGTTTGCTGGCCCACGTTATTTCCGTGTGGCAGGGTTCAAGTAGGGTTTCTACTCTATCTTTACATTCTAAACATTGATCTGCTTTCGACAAGTGGTGTTCTCTTCATGATTTGTCTTCTACTTCTTGTTCTATCTCTGCTGTTCCTCATTTCTTTTTGGATGGTTTCAATAAACGTTTTGCACTCACTTCTTTAAAGAGCCAGTAGGCGGGTGTCAGGACATTCAGGGATTCTGCTTCCTTTCCCTCAGAGGATGAGCCCTTGATTGCCTGGATATTTTGGAGTTACTCTCACTCCTCCCCTGCTGTCTGTTCTTTTGTTACTTAGTTGGATCTTTCTCTTGTCCTGTGTGCTCTTCAGTCCTCTCCCTTTGGGCCTTTATCAACTGCAGATGTGCATTTCTTGTCTTTTAAGGTGGCTATCATGTCAGCCAGGAGGTTGAAGAAACGTTCTGCTTTTGCAGTGTTCCCCTCTCTTTCTGCGGATCATGGAGAATGCTGTGGTGTTGCGTTTGGACATTCAGGGTTTCTTCCTAGGAGTCATTCTAAATGTCATGACTTACGATGTCCATACCAGGTCAACTCGAGGTCTCTCTGCTTCATGGGCCGCCTTTAAAGGACTGGGGTTGGATGAAATCTGTTGAGCTGGGACGCTGGCTTCTGGGTCTACATTTATCAGACATTACTATTTGAATTGAGCACTGATGACTGTTTGGATTTTGGGAGTGGAGTTTTGCGGGTTGTAGAGCCTGCTGATCCTGTGTGATATGTTTGGACATGACATTAAATTCAATGTGGTGCGCATATATCCTGTGTGGTGTTTTTTGTTTTATCAGACGGTGTTTCAAAGGCCTTCACTTTTGGTTGTGATTGAGTGAAAGATTTGTGTCCTACCTAGGGTACCTGATGGGAGTGCAATGTAATTGTTGGTAGAACGCACCCACATATTATCCGATGTTGTGAGAGGATTAGATGTTAGACGAAAATGTGAATTCAATAACATGTTACTGTGAAAGTTAATGTAACCCAATGTAAGGCTCTATGATTGGCGCTTAGAACATGTACTTACCATTGTAACTAATGTAACTTGTTTTAGGTCTCATTAGCAAATGTGATTCAATTAGGTGTTAATGACAATAACTGCTGTCTTAGGTTAATGACTTGAATGCAGAGATGTGTATTAATGTAGTCAACTGATGTATTTGCTAGCCTACATTGTTTGGTGGATTTATTAACTTAGCTTGCCTCAAAGGCCTCGATTTGTAATACACTTGGAGCGTCTTCACTTCTGACAGTAATGCTCAAACTCTTATGTGAAATTCACAGGATGTCTCACGTTTGCATTGCAGGTGGACAACGTTTACTAGAGAAGAGTAGGGGTATTGTTTCATTAGGCAAGGTTGTACAATGAAGGAGTTACAGTTAGCCTGGTCGAAGGAGATAAGGTGGAGGAAAATGCTTTCACATGGGAGAAGGGGAGAAGACCAAGGACGAGCTATTACAGAGGGGCGTGTTTGTGGGGAGAAGGCCGTGAAGGGAGTCAACATCATGGAAAAGTTTGTAACTGAGCCTACTGTGAAGCTATGAAAAGGAAAGCACTCTGGGACATTCAATGAATACAACTGTATGTATATGATGCTTTGTGGAGAGGTACAGTTACCCCATTCCTGCCTGAACGCCTGACAGAGAGCACCTACGCACTGATGTGCTTTCTATCTTTTGCTTATGGCTTCATGCCTCAGACCCATCATATGACGACATGGCTTCTTAGGAAGTCTTTGTCCTCTGACACCATTCTCCCCTCTCTAATGTCCTCTGCTTGTGCCTTAACTTAGGGATTCCACTTTAGAATTAGTGTAGGGATAGTTAGAATTAAATGCTGCATCTAGAAGAAGTGCTGCTGCATAGAGGCTTGAACTTTTGTTTCCACATCTCATGCATAACTGCAATTGAGCTACTTGTTCTTTTCATGCTCCATCGAGTAAACCTTTTCAGGAGGTTCAGCTTCCTATTATTTCCCTTGTATTTCTATACCCTCATGCTAAGATTTGAGTATGTTCAACTATTTTTGAATCTGTAATAAACTGACTTACCTTCAATTGATTGTCGATTTGGGTTCTTGTGTAGCCATTTGTGTTACAATGTATTTCGAGTGACTCATGACCTTCTCTTCCCTCTATGCATTCATGCTGCTAAAAAGAACCATTGGAGAGCTGACATTGGACTGAATTGAGCAGGTCGGTCCAGGCTCCTTCAGGTGTCTACTTCGGTATACCTCATGAGTTTATGACTGGGGTGAGGATGAGGGGCGTAAAGATATTGTCCTGATTACTTACCGGTAATCCTCATTACTCTTAGTCCTACTCGTCCTTGCGCCAGTCATACTTCCCACCCACCCTCCCAGTATGAGGCCTTTGTGTGCTTGGTATTTCAGGAAGTGCTAAGGTGTGGCTACTGTATTATTGATCTTAGCAGGAGGGTGGGTGGAGTTAGCAAGCGTTTCCTGTTTTGTCTCCTGTCTGGGATTGGATACTACCTCGTGTGTATGACTGGGTTGAGGACGAGGAGGACTAAGAGTAATGAGGTTTACCAGTAAGCAATCAGAACAATATGCAATCAGATAATTGACTTGCTTTAGCTACTGCACGTGCGCACCACGTACACATACACACACAGAAGATGAGTGAAACGTCACAATACTTATTCTCACATTTTCAAGTTTCAGTAAGACCACCATCCCTTCACAATCAGGTTTGGTGCCGGGACACGGGCAGAGAGGAAATCCATAAGATGAATATTGCCTCCATTGGGCCTACCCAGCACCTCAATAAAACACATAATATAGTGTTATCGTCTTCTATCTCATTTCACGTACAGTAAAAAAGCCACAATGATAAGGGAGAATATGCATTCTCAAAACACCATCTGCACAGAGCTGACGGCAAGTTGGACTGATAAAAAGGGGGATTGTAGTGATAGTCTGGGTCCTTATTCTGAGGAGCGGAGTAAGGAGATAGTGAATACAACACTCAGTAAACAGGAAAACACAGGGTGGGGTATTATGAGCAGTAAATAGCATCCTTTACTAGGTCATCGCACTCATTACATCACATTTATACAGTTTTTCTGGTCATTTTCATCCATAAACATTTGCCGGGTTTCTCCTGGAGAAATGTGTCTGGTGAAAAGTGCAGTGGGTGTGGTACATACCCCGTGCAGTTTTTATTTTTATAGAGTAGTTACCAAATAGGGTGTTCATCACATGCAGCAATTTCCCACCAAATATGAATTTGATAGTTAGAGTTACTTCAGTCTGCAGACAATATGGGTATCTACCTCACTGCTTGTCACGAGAGCTCTGATGCTGCATTGCAGATGATTCTGGCGCTTTACCAGTTCAAGTTATTATTTATATTAATTCCAAGTCACTTGCTAAAAAGAAAGGTTTCAGACTGAGGGCTTTGTTTCTCTCAATTAGAGAATTAGCAGGCTTGCTTTTGAGCTGCCCCCAACCCCACAGGGAGTAGCACATTTTAATTATCCATTATGAGGAACTCCAACAGGGTGATTTAATTGACTTTAAAATGTGGCCTTTTAATTGGAGTGTTCACAACTTTCTAATTTCCCCCATTGTCCCTGTAAAGGTCAATACATATAAAAAGCAAACCCAACCTTTTAGCATATATCGCTCCCTCATCCTTCTGCCCTGGGAGAGAGTGTTCCACCAAAAATGGCACAGGCTCCTTGGCCAGCTGCACTTTGTTTTTGCTTTTTCAACTCTGCAGCTCATCAGCATAGAGTTTGCATTTTCCACATGGAGGAGTTAGTTATTGCTAACTCACTTTGCTCTCCTGAGGCACAGCCGGGAGTAGCGCGCTTCGCTGCATTTAATTTAAAAATTGTATTTTGTGTGTTTCTTACCTGTGTGCTGGAACCCCCCCCTGGCATTTCTCTTCCAGTTGGCTCATACACCCCCGCACAGCGCTGCTTTCGCTGCCTCGGGTGAGGTGCTTGAACCACTCTTGCCGCCATTCTACCGCGAGCCTTAGGCCACGCCCACTCGCGCAGGCCACGCCCCCTCCACCAGGATTGCTTTTAAGCGCTGACTACTAGTGCCACCCCCAGACTCACTTTGCTCTCCTGAGGCACAGCCGGGAGTAGCGCGCTTCGCTGCATTTAATTTTAAAAATTGTATTTTGTGTGTTTCTTACCTGTGTGCTGGAACCCCCCCCTGGCATTTCTCTTCCAGCTGGCTCATACACCCCCACACAGCGCTGCTTTCGCTGCCTCGGGTGAGGTGCTTGAACCACTCTTGCCGCCATTCTACCGCGAGCCTTAGGCCACGCCCACTCGCGCAGGCCACGCCCCCTCCGCCAGGATTGCTTTTAAGCGCTGACTACTAGCGCCACCCCCAGACTCACTTTGCTCTCCTGAGGCACAGCCGGGAGTAGCGCGCTTCGCTGCATTTAATTTAAAAAATTTTATTTTGTGTGTTTCTTACCTGTGTGCTGGAACCCCTCCCTGGCATTTCTCTTCCAGCTGGCTCATACACCCCCGCACAGCGCTGCTTTCGCTGCCTCGGGTGAGGTGCTTGAACCACTCTTGCCGCCATTCTACCGCGAGCCTTAGGCCATGCCCACTCGCGCAGGCCACACCCCCTCCCAACCCTTCCCTTCACTGGTATATAAATGTGTCACCCCCGGCAGCGCAGCGGACGAGCGCAGCGGGCGCGACGAATGCGCGCCGAAGGCGCGCCTAAGGCAAGCCCGTCTGCGCCCGTCCGCGGCCGGCAGGGGCCCGGGGCCCGTCACTCTGCCCCAATTACCTCCTATGCCCCTAGGGACTTGATTGCATTACACTCTCATTTCCCGCTAGACCTCTCCTGCCATGCAAAACTCCTTCAACTGGGGATTCTTAACGCTCGTCGCGTTTTTCCTGAGCTCAGGGCCCTTCCATCCTCCATCACCCAGCCTGCCCAGTTACCTGTTAACATGGAGCTAGCAGTTGTATATCTCAACACCCGGTCTCTTATCAGCCACCAACACGACATATACCACCTTTTGGACTCAGACCGCCCCGACATCCTGTTTTTAACCAAGACCTGGTTGAAAGAGGACTCCTCTCCTGACATTTTGGCAGCTATTCCTCCTGGCTACTACATTCTTCAAGCCAACCGTCCAGCTGGTAAATCCGGAGGTGGCGTAGCCGCTATTATTAAACTTCCTCTCAGATTCTCTTCCCTCTCTCTACTCACCATCCCCCAGGCTGACTGCCTGGTTATTAGACTCGAATCCTCGGTGTCCCCGCTCACCTGCGTCCTGGTATACCGTCCCCCTCAACCCATGCCCAATTTCCTCTCCCTTTTTGGTGACCTTCTATCCCAGCTCACACTCAACAACTCCAAACTCCTGGTTTTAGGAGACTTCAAT
Organism: Triturus cristatus; assembly: GCF_964204655.1. Lineage (NCBI taxonomy): Eukaryota > Metazoa > Chordata > Amphibia > Caudata > Salamandridae > Triturus > Triturus cristatus. The sequence goes on from NC_140594.1 coordinate 779,898,066, forward strand.
TACTGGCCATCTGATCCACTTGAAAGCCCCCACTCTCTGGCTTTCACTGACTTACTAAGTAGCCTCAATGGCCGTCAGCACGTCCACACGGCGACCCACTCTAAAGGCCACACCCTAGATCAGGTCTGGACCTACAACCTTGACATCACAGCACTCACAATCCTCCCTTGCCTCTGGTCGGACCATTCCTTAATTTCTTTCCTCCTTTTGGTCCCCCCACCGCCCTCCCGTAGCCGTGGCGCGAGCCTTCTGGCTCGCAACTGGAATAAAGCCAACCTTGACCTTTTCCTTTCCTCCCTAACTTAGGCCCTCCAGATTCCCAGGAAGCTGCTCTCGTCGATTGGTTGGAATCTGCCAGTAACATAGTCGCCCCTCTCAAGTCTATCCGAACTAAGCGCCCTCACGACGCTCACCGCTGGTTCTCCGATAGCCTCAAATCCCTTAAACTGGGACTTCGCCAAGCTGAGCGCCACTGGCGTCGAAACTACGACCCCTTAGAAAAAGTCCATTTCCTCAAACTATCCGGAGAATACAAACACGCAATCTCATCCGCAAAATCTGTCTATTTTTCCACAAAAATTCTCAACTCTGTGAATAAATCCAAAGACATTTTTGCGATTGTGGAGGAACTCTCACACCCGGACAGAGTGACCATCAAACCCCTCCCTTCTCAGGCACTCTGTGACTCCCTTAACCAATTTTTCATTGACAAAATCAGTAAAATCAAAAACAGTATTTCCTCCAGCCCTCCAGCTATGTCTCCCCCAGAGGCTGCTCCCTTTTTCAACTCTCACTCCTTGTCACAGCTGCCTCCTATATCCGACGAAGTCTTCTTCCCCCTGCTTCATAAAGTCTCATCCGGTTCCCCCACTGATTGCTGTCCCCCAGCAATTCTCCGGACTGCTTTTTTGTCCTGCCCTGGCCCCCCACTGGCCCTCTTGAATAACTCTCTGCTGCTCGGCGTGGTCCCCAGCCAATTCAAGAACGCCGAAGTTATCCCCATATTAAAAAAAACCAACGCCGATCCCACGGTCCTGGGTAACTTCCGCCCTATTTCTCTCCTGCCTTACCTAAGCAAGGTACTCGAGAAGCACGTGACCAGCGTCCTCAGTTCCTTCATCGAGGACTCCAACTTCTTAGACTCACAGCAAGCTGGGTTTAGACCTGCCCACTCGACAGAGTCTGTTATCCTCTCTGTTATGGAGGAACTCCGTAGAGGCGCCGACTCCAACACCAGTCAAGCCCTGGTGCTTTTAGATCTGTCAGCAGCCTTCGACACGGTCGATCATTCCATCTTAGTCGACCGTGTCAAAGAGGCAGGCATTAGCGGGACGGCCCTTAATTGGGTTCGTTCCTTCCTTGCAGACCGCCATCAATCGGTCCGTCTCTCTCAGTTCACGGCAAACCAGACGAGAGTCACCTGCGGTGTCCCGCAGGGTTCATCCCTGTCACCCCTTCTCTTTAACCTTTACCTCACCCCCCGGATCCGCTCCCTCCGCGGTAGGAATGTCACTGCATTTAATTATGCAGATGACATTCAGCTCGTCTTCAATCTCGACTCCTCGGACGAAGCGGCTCTAGATTTTCAGTCCACCCTCTGTCACATCAGTAATTGGATGGGCACACACCATCTTAAACTTAACCCCGACAAGACGGAGCTCGTTCTTGTCGGAGGCCCTTCCAATCCCTGGAATTCCACCTTCTGGCCCTCCTCCCTCGGCCCTCCCCCCCACCCTGCTGACAAAGTGAAAAGCCTTGGGGTCTACATTTCCCAAGACCTCTCAATGCAGCATCAGGTCAGTGCCACCGTGTCCTCCTGCTTCTTCCAGCTCCGGAAGATTCGAAAAATAGCCCACTTTCTGACCACTGAAGCCCTCACCTTGGTACTACTGGCATTAGTCATCTCCCGAATCGACTACGCCAACGCCCTATACGTTGGCATCCCACAATATCAAATCAACAGACTACAACTTATTCAGAACCAAGCAGCTCGCCTTATCTATCACCAACCGAAACACCACCACGTCCGTCCCCTCCTCAAGGCCCTCCATTGGCTTCCTATTTCGGAGCGCTGCAAGTTTAAACTTGGTTGCCTAACCCATAAATCTCTGGCAGGCACCGGTCCTTCCTTCATTTCCTCCCTTTTGCATCCCTATACCCCCTCTAGGAATCTCCGCTCCTCTCATCTTGCGCTCCTTCAGACTCCCCGCTTCAAGCGCAAAAAACACGGCGGTCTCAGGTTCTCCTTTCTGGCACCCTCTTTCTGGAACTCTCTACCGCTGGAATTGAGACTTTCTCCCTCTTATCTTCACTTCAGGTCCCTCCTAAAAACCCACCTTTTTCTCGGTATCTATTCATAAATCTCTTTCTCCTCGTTCTTGCTTCTGCCTCTCGTTGATTAAAGTGAATAGCGCCAAGAAACCGTCCGGTGAATGCCGCGCTTTACAAATAATTTTTACATTACATTTTACATTACATTACATTACATTGCTGAAAAGGAATAAACTTTTTGCTTTGAACTTAGCCAAACGGTTTGCATTTCTCCAAATAACTGTTTGTCACCGAAAATATTTTTAATTCCACTGCGGCCCCATTGTGAATTTTCAACGGGGCCGGTAGTAAACTCATGGAAGTTAGGAGATTTTCAGGAACACAGAGGAACTTTTTAGCCGCTAAATTCTCTGGGTGAAACTCCTAAGAGAAATAAGTATTTACCAGGAAATAGCACTGGACTGATTCCCCAGATAGTGCTTCTCGTCCTGTTTGCATGCTCACAGCAGCTGCACCCTCGTGTACCAGTCCCCTCAGTACTGGCAGATCCGGGAGGTGGCGTTTCTAGGCGGGTTACCGGGCCATTTGGAACGAATGTCTATGTGTTTGTAAGATAGATAGCTGCCTCAGGGACATTTTAAGGATTTTGGGGGCCCTGGGCCAAACTTATTTTGGGGACTCCTGTTTGGAACAGCTTTGAATTTAGATCCAATTTCAGCACTTTCATGCACCCTTTGGCCAGGTCACTGACAATGCACAAGCACACTAGTGCACATTCTAAATGTGTTTAAATCTATTATTAAGGGATAGGGGCTTGTGTTTTCAATATTGTAACACAGCAGCAGCTCACTAATGTTACTGCAAATAACCTCTGTGTCACCCTCCCATTTCTCATATTTCAGGTCCTTTTGATCTAAAATAACCTTTTTTTATGGATTTTTCATGAAACATAAACACAACATTTGTCTGCAAAATGTCTGTAATAGACTTTCACACATCACCCAATTTAAAAATAAATTAAAGAAAAATGGTATTTAAAACAAACTGTCTAAGCATTACTCAGGGTCACCAGGACAAGACTCTGCAGAAAAGAGCTAGCTCTATGAGGGGCCCCCTGAAAGGCCGAGGCCCTGAGCCAGAGCCCACTTTGCCCATGCCTTAAAACGACTCTAAGCTGCTTGTCCCTAAGAAAAGGCGCGTGGGCGGCAGTGAGTGATTGAGTGATTTATTGAGTACATTTGAATAATGTCAGTTTCCACAGTTTAATGGTTCGACTATGGGCAACTGAGGAGAAACAGGCACTGTTTTCACAAACTCTCTGAATGTAGCCTGTAGGGTTTGAGAAGGTCGTGTGTAAATATAGGACTTCTATATTACGCATGTAAACGCACTGCCAAAGGGGCCCTTGAGGAACATCACCAAGGAGGCGGCACATAGTTATTGTGACTCCCGAGGTTGCCTTCTGTGAAGGGGCGTGAAGAGTATCAGAGTGGGGGGCACATGTACCAGGAAATGTCAGAGCGTGGAGCTGCGCCAAATTTGGCAGCGCCGCGCTCCACATTTCCAAAGCACAGGGAGGGGTCGTATTTCCAACAACACGGTGCACCCCTGTGTTTTTCCTAGCGGTGGTGCTAAAATTAGCTACTTAGCGCCGACACAGGCATCCTTGCACCATAGATGTGTCCCTGCGCATAAACAATCAATAATGACGATTTGTTACTTCTATGTTTGCTGCTTTGTGCAGCACAGATAGAAGTAGCAAATCCTCATTATTAAATGATTATTAAATCGTTCAATGGCGTTCTGCTCTTTCTATGTGTGGTGCAGAAAGCAGCACTCATAGAAAAAGCAAAAACAAGGAGAAATAAAAGTGTTTCTCCTTCTATCGCCAATATAACGCCTGCTCTTGCATGGCTGCCTCAGATTTACAAATCCTTGTAAATTTGGGGTAGCATCAAAGACCAGTGTGTTTTGCCATGGAGCTCCCACAGCAACACCCATTGCACGCCCCTTTCAAGCAGTTACCTGCAATAAAGGGTGACTTATTCATAAAGCGCCGTTAAGCCACAAAAAGTTGTTTAACACCACTTTGTAAATATGGAGCAGGACATTGCGCCACAGGAACATCTTTTAAAAATTACATTCCTGTAGCGCAATGCACTTGTAAATATGCCCCTGTTACTCCTGTGCATGGGGCTCCCTTGCCCCCCAAAAGGCAGGCTGGCAGGGTGCCTGTAAAGATACTAGTAGCTGTGCTTTTAGAATCGCTGCGGATAGCCCTGGCACCCTGATTTCTGAAGAAGGGCTGAGGTGCCACACGAGGGTGGGTGTAGTGAGTGAATACACTCACACACATGGGTTGGGAGACCCCGAGAAAAATACAGTTGTGATTTGTCCCTCCACTCAATGTTTCTCTGACCTGCTCTCTCTAACACATACAAAGAGACAGTGCTTTTTTGGGGGGGTCTGCACCGGGCTCACCCAATGAGAGTGCACAATGGAACAAAGTGGGAACTGCTCCCCTTACTGAGATGTAGCTGCAATTACTCGTATAATCAGATCCTTGTGAGTGTGTACAAGCTTGGCCTAGTTTCCATCAACCCTGTGATAAAAGTGAAATATATTATATCAGGGGCCTTTTAATGACCCTAAATATGAAACAGTTGTATGATTATTGCAGTAGCGGCGGACCCCATAAAAGGAATTGATGACTGCATAAGGTTTGTACCTATAGGGACATCTACCAAAAGGAACTCTTTCTCCTCTAAATTGACAGTTTGAAAAATGTAAGCAGATACTGTCAGTTATTAGATTGAAAATATTTTAACCAATTTCAACCAATTAAGCAGAGGGCGACTGCTGTTTTTCAAAATAATGTTAATTTTATTGATTGGATTTAATAAGAGTTAAAAAACAAAATCTACCACTCCCAATTCCATCAGTCATTAACATAGACATGAACAATGCCATTAAACTAATGATGCAAATATGTTTAGCCATGTAAACCAAACTATTTGTTCCCATTTCCTAAATCATTATCAATAATAATGTTGTCTCTAAACCTAAAATGTACCAAAAAAACGCCTTGTAACCTTTCTAGTAAAGCAGTGGAGCAGTAAATAAGTTTGGCATTAGCTCCTAGCCTCTTGGCTACGTCAATGGTTGGTTTAGTTTAGCCTGGTTTTCATAAACCTTTCTTGTTGGAGGCGCTGCAGGACCATTACCACTCTAAAAGCAAAAACATTTTCAAAAAGCATACATTGCCATAGTGGTCCCGGGCAAAGAAGGGAACTACTTGGTATGCAGAATTGCTCCTTGTGAATGGGCAGAATGCCGTCACTCAAAGTGAAGTTAGCCAGTGGCTGAAATGGGCCACATCTTTGCCCCATTCTGTAAGATGTAGTGGGTGGAAGAAAAATGTGAATGACAGAGCAACAAACCAATAGATGAAGAGGGATGGGTGAAAGCCTCCCTATAAGTCAGGGATCTTCAAACTGGGGAGTATGTGTCAAAAAGGAAGGGACTCCCAATATTCTTCAAAACCCCACTCCCATTCCTAATAATCACACGGTGGATACTTTTACAGGGGACCCTGATGATTTTCTTTCACGCGGGGGGGGGGGGGGGGGCACGGCATTCAAATGTTTGAAGACCACTGCTATAAGTATATTGTACATTTAATTTTCGCAAAATGAAATGGTCATGGCTAAATTCAGAACTCAAAAGTACATTAAAAGGTACAACGTGATATAGAGGACTTGACTACCAGGAGACAAGGTCAATCAGATGAACACTGTCTTTTCTGTATGCTGTGTAATAGTGAAACATCACAAAACATTTATGTAATTTAGCTGACATGAACTAATCAAAATCATAACTGACATGCACAAAATCATATCGACAGGATAGCACTTCAAGGCAGCCATGTTTGTACCATCAGCAGAACCTATCTAAGGCAGAAACATTTGGCAGCAGATGGTGCCAAAGGCGACCGCTGAAACAAGTGCACTGATATAAGTTTTCGCGATAGTTAAAAACCTACTTGAAATTCTTGCACCAAAATGGGGATTTATGGGTTTTTTAACCATGTTTCAGTAATGGCAAATAATAATGAATTCAGATCAACCACAAGGACGTAGGTCTGTTTGCAGACGGGCATAATAAATGTTCTATAGGGCTGAAGAGGAGAGAGCAAGGGACACAAAAGCAGCCGTGGTCTGTGTCGGTGGGGCCTGGTAAATGGGGATTTCGAGGCATGATGTGGAGGGGAAATTATTTATTTATTTAATTTTCCCTCTGCATTGTCCCTCGAAATTCCCCTTACCCGGCCCCACCGCCTCACCGCCGTTACCTGCACGGACCGCGGCTGCACAAAAGTAAATAATGTTTTTGGCTGCCTCCTAGTTTATAAATTAACGCGATGCTACCAAAAACCTATCTATTTTCCTGGGTGCCGGCGCTCTTCAGTTGACTCTTTCTCTCCAGTCTATTTATTAGATCAATGGAAAAAACTAATTTACTGTACTTATGGCAACAGTAAAAAGCTCAGAATTTCTATGAAATTAAAGTGTTGCTCAGGTGCCTGTCATCATCCTGAAAGTTCGGAGGGGGGCGGTGGTGCTAATGGCTCTGGCCTCCTCGACATTTCGATAATATTCATATAGATCTAACCTAGCTTGAAGACTGATGGTTTGTAAGGACATCAGTGTTTACTGATCACAGGAGTAGTGATTCATTTAAAAACAAAAAAACAAAAAAAATATTCAAAAGTCAGGCAGGTACAAAAATAGAAATATACTGTTTACACTGTAAGTAGAGGTGAAGCAGCAATATCATACATTAGACACTTAATATTACAATTTTTTACCCCAGCACGTTCCATAAATAATTATATTAAATCCACCCTGCGCTCCTCTGTTATTGCGCCATAACATCAGAAGTTCCCATATCTTCATACCCTTCTTCCTAGCTCTTTGGCCCTTACATTTATACAGTGCAATTTCCTGCGAACAGATATTTAATAGCCGATGAAGCCATAACTGATATGTGGGTGGATCTACATCTTTCTATGCTGTAGCGATCAGCAAGCGAGCTATAGCTAGTGTCATAAGTACAAAATCCGTTTGGGGTGGATCTAGATTAGCCTGACAGTCATATCCTAGAAGCATCAGGGCTGGGCTAATAGTAATTTCTTTATTAATTGTCTGAAGCCAAAAGTCCTCTATATCTCCTTTCAACATTGATAGTTTGGTGCAGGAATAGAACATATGTATGCAGACTGCTGGACCTGTTTGACATCTAGGGTATTTATCGTTCTCCCTCTTCCCCCACCCATAGCGCTTAGCCGCCGTATAATATAGGTTAAACAGGGTTTTTATAATGCTGGACCTTTAGATTAGCCGATTGAAAATCTTTATCCCCAATTCGATTGACATATCTAAATCAACCTCCCCATCGCGCAGCTTCCCTGCCCATTTCATTTCAGTTTTCTCCATATCGTCTGGGAGGATCCTAATTAAATCTTGATAGTAGTCTCTAATCCTACTGTCTTGGCGATTTACAGTTTCCAACACTGAGATTTTATCCAGATTAGGAGAATCTTTGGGGAGGCTTTTTATAAACCCCTGAACCTGCAAATACTTAAACTGTGTACTATTATTAACTTTGTACCTTTGTACGAGCCCTGCAAATGAAATGTGCTCAGTGTTGTGAAACAAGCTTGCAACCCTATCTATACCCGCCTGCTCCCAGCTCCTAGCCATACCATCATACAATGCCTCTGGAAATATAGAAGGGCGCCATATAGGGGTATATCTGTTATACCTGGGAATCTTCAGCAATCTGCTGATCTTTTTCCAGATCTTCCAAGCCGCCGTAACGCACTTGAACCGCGTTTTTTTTAATCGCTTGGTTCAAGTTGCCAAAGGAAGAGCACTTCTGCCTCTTTACCTAAAGATAAATGATATATTGTGGGTAAGCCAGAGACCTCTTTTCTTGCCTGGCCTGGTAAAAGGAAAATATCCATCTGCTGTAATACGGTGGCCCAGGAGTAGTGATTCAAGTGACTTTCTATTATCCGCTGATTAGAGAAAGAGGGCAGCAGAGGATATTTAAAGTTTAAAGGGGTGAGAGTAGACACTGGTGCGTGGGGAGGGGGGGTTTGAATTGCCAAAGTCTACATACGAGAAGACCCGGATATGAATGGTTAGCTGGAAGTTTGATTCCAGCAGTCATTACTTTACTTTGTGAAGCAGAGGAAAATAATACCATGCTCTTTAGTTTAATAGCACAAATCCTAACAGATACACATCATGAAAAACACTTAGCCCTCTGCACCACCTAAAGAAATGTATCAATAAAAGAAAAAGCAATCTATTGTGAAACCGGCATTGCATAAATGAACAAAAAGCACACCACTATTTGTAAATTTACTCTGAAATGGGCAGGGTTCTGTGTATCGCAGTCTAAATATCAACCTACCAAAATGTTTCACTCACAGTGTTGCCCACTACTATAGATGCAGAGTTTAGAATAGAAAGTTTATATTTATATATTTGTTTTCACTGAAAAAAACAAAGGTTAATTTGATGTTATAGTTAGGTGTTGAAATGAGATAAAAATGAATGCCTGAAAACCAAAAAGCTATGAAAATTCGTCAGTTAGTGTTCAGTAAGCTAACTATAGCCTGCACTCCCACCATGCACTGCTTTTGACTTCATATTATACATCACTCATGACATTTTAAATTACATCATTGAGGACATCACTGATGACATTTCAACTGACATCATTTCAGAAACATCATCTCAGGAACAGTTCAGCCTGAACTGCCAGACCTGATCCTACCTGAGTTGGAATACAAGCAACCCAGGACTGATTTTGCCCTGTCTGGGGCTCTTCAGTCGAGTGGAGCTTGGTTCCAGTGGCACAGTGAGCACAGGACTGATGCCTGGGAATACCCTGGCTATATAGGGTGTTACATCAAACACATAAATGGTGATGGGAGGAATGCGTACAATAAGTCTAACCACTGGCAATGGCTCGGGTTAGCATTCCAACTCATCATTTGTTTGCCCACCATGCTGCTGGAGCGGGTAGTACAAAATTTTGTATACCCCCCCCCCCCATTCTGCATGTTTATATTAATCTGAAAAATCAACTAATAGTAATATTATAAATTCGTTTGAAGTGAAAACTCACCAGTTATATTAACAAAAGAATTACACGTGGGATTTGTATTTTGCAGGGCTTAACTAATTGTATACTAATATATGTACGCATACTAATGGTAGAAAATTAGAGTATTGCATGATATATGTTGCTTTTGTGATGTAATTGTGAGTTGCACCAGATGACATCACTGGGTGAATATAAACGCTTTGAATGTTGCTATTATGCTAGATAATTACTTACACATAGGGGAATTAGTGAGGGTTTAACATTTTATTAGCCATTTCAATGTTTTAATTACGTTTTTGTGTTTGTTTTGCTTAAGTTGACAATTTGGGCCTTCGTAAAGATGGCTGACTGAGACGCACGACATAACTGCTACTGTCCCACGAGGTTTTGGGTGAAGTGCGCCTGCTCCACCGCCAGCAACAATGGCCTCGTCCGGACCCCAGGAGAGATGTACCCACCAAGGTCATACTGGGACAGTTGCCAGGACCTCAACAATGAACTGTCTTTAAAACCGGAACCAGCAAGTGCGATGACTTATTCTTACGGACTATGTGAGAACTTCACTGAGTGACCCCAAATTCACCAATCAGGACTGTCTAAAACTCATTCTTGATACATTTTGACATTAAAATCATTATAAAAGACGGTAGAATAGTGAGTTCAAAAGGCTTGCTGGCTTGCTTACTAAAAGCCCTGTCGTTCAATTTGTCTTGCGGCGAATTTCCTGACGTGATGCTGATGGACAGGATGGTGACACTGCTGGACAGCTGTTATCCTGAATCTTTGAGAGACTGAATTGCGGCCTGACTTTGATGTATTTAAAGATTTTCCCACGACTTGACTGACTTAGAGGACGACTAATAGCCAGACTAGGTAAATATGATGTTCTGCGGTTTGGACGATGATTTTCTAACAATTTACAATTTAATTAGATAAACGATGTTTTGATTAATTGATAAACGTGTTGTGTTGATTATTTGAAGAAATTAGAATAAGAGAAGAGTATTAACAAATGAATTGAATTACCAGACTATAATACAACTAACTGATTCATCGCCAAATGAGAGGAGTATCACGAGGTTAGGAGTTAATAAAAGTATTCAATGCGCATTAGGGTTTAGGTGAAAAAGATATTCCTTTCATGTCAGCGTTTGGAAAACTTATCCCTCTAGGGAAACAGATCAATGAAGTGTGAGTGTTGGTGTTATGGGCCCCACCAATGAATGTATTTGAGTGAATGTGTTATTGCGATATTTGGTCTGTGACGAAGGGGGAATTTGACATCCCACGCTGGAACAGTTTTGTCTGGTAGCAGAATGATGGTTGTTATTGTTTTGGTGATTATAGCTTGTACATTGCTTATCGATTATTGATTATTGAATGGTATTGGTTTATGTATTAACACTCTATGTTGAGTCGCATTGAGTTTTATGTTGTTTGCACGGCTTCTGGGATGTAGGAATTCGGAAGTTTTTAACAGTTCCGTAGTAGAGCAGAGGTAAGCGCTGTTCTCAGGAAAGACGGAATTATTGTCGCCCTGTAGGTACACAGGGAGAAACGTGTAACGATTGAAGTTGCACAACGCATTGTCTGGGTTCGATTCGGTAACATCGTCGTGTGTTGCCATTAGGGAAACTTTCTGTATGAGAGAAGTCTGTATGATAGCGAAGGTCACCTGTGAAATTTTGGTCTTAAGTACCAGGAGTCCTAATGGCATTCCGATAACGCTTCTCACTGGAAAGGTAACAGGTGTTCTCTGAGCTTGCTAGAAGGATAAAGTAGAGGGAAGTGCTACTTTGTTAATGTATGTCATAATTCTGTAGTAGGACAGACTGTTCGCTGTTCTCGGGAAAGACAGGATTCTGTGTGAATGTACTACATTTTCTCGTATGAAAGTGCGTGAATGTGAAGGCATTCGGGTTAATTGTGAAACTCTAGTTTTATTTCTCAGGAGCATTGGGTCTCCAACTAGGTGTCTTAATTCTGGAGAAACGGTTAGCTAATGCTTGTTAGAAGGGTAAAGTAGAGGGATGTGCTACTTTATCAACGGAAGTAACGATTCCGTAGTAGGGCAGAGGTAAACACTGCTCTCGGGAAAGACGGAATTCTCGTGAGAAAGGTCTATTGCTATTCCTTGGTTAGCGAAGCGGACAATGGTGGTGTTATTTGTGTTGTTACTAACAGAATTGTAAATTTGAAACAAAACTTACCAAGTGGATTTTGAAAAGGAGGGGTAGACAAGAGCAGGAGCTGCGGCAGCGGATGCTGACGTCATAACGACCGCACTGGGATTGGCCAGTTAGTCGGAAACGTAGAACGCTCCGGATTGGTGCATTAGTGTATTCCCCGCTAGGAGTGGAGAAGCACAGGGTGATGTAGACGTTCCGGATTGGTGCGTTAGTGTGAGTCGCACTGGGATTGGAGGATTGCAAAGGTGACGTAAACGCTCCGGATTGGTGCGTTAGTGTGAGTCGCACTACGATTGGACAGAATAGCGGTACAGTTGTAAGGAGAGACTAGAGATACATGGAAGAAAGGAGAAAATGCAATACGATCCACCAGAAAAGGAGAAAAAGTCCTGGTTCGGTAGAATTAAAAGGTGGTTTAAGAAGGACAAGCCAATTGCAACTAGGGAAGGACAGTTACTTCCTCCACCGAAAACCCCGTCATCCTTTATGTTTGCGAAATATGGATATCACACCTGTATTTGGTTAGACAATTGGGTCAAGTATACTGAAAAAGATGGAGTGTTGGCTTTTCCTGAACACAGTTCATTTAATTTGGCAGTTTTGAGAAATTTAAGAGAGAAAATGATTAATTTAGAACCAAGACCTAGACCGACACAATTTGAAGCATTGACAGAATGGGAAAATGAGATGCATGACCGAGAAAGACAGAGAAGTGGCGGAAGGTATAGGTACATGTTTGGTAGGTCATACGGACATGAGAATCATGATGATCGAATGAGAAGGTGGCGGAATGCGAGTATGACTGAGGGTTTGTTTCCTGTAAGAGCTGCAGAAGAGAATGAAGGAAGAAAGTGCGTAGAAAAGAGACATAATGTGGAATCAAGAGGGTATGGAGTGAATGAATCAGAGAATGATGTTCTTGAAGACATGTTCTATAAAAATCCACCCCCATATCGGTCAAAACCAGAAATATTAACCCCAAGTGCCCCAATGAAAGAAACAGTACGAATCATAAAATCGGAACCAGAGTTCCAAGATTTGGGAAAAACAATTCCATTAGAGAGGTAGAGAAGAAGTCCGGAGGTAAAATAAACAATAAAAATTCAGCAGAACTAGCAAAGACGACCCTAGAATTAACAGAGAAAATAAGAGAATTGACCAAAAATCTGGAAGCTGTAACAGTTCTAGTAACGATAGGTCCAGTAATGCCTATTTTGATAAACAGAAAGATAGCGAACATTGTTTGACGGTCCCTTATAAAAGCAATAAACAGGTTGAACAACCAAAAATGAATCAAAATGATAATCCATGGAGACAGACAATAAGTATGATTGAACCAAATGTTTCAAATAATCCGTTTGTAGGCCAGAATCGTGCAGAAAGGCATATAACAACAGTGGAGTCAATATTAGAAACACAAAAGGATTTTGGACAAGGAAATGTAGAGAAGTCAGTAGGGCCATCTACAGAGGAATTAAGTGAATGGTTGAGAAGCTTGCAGAAGAAAGGCAAAGAATCTCAGTCAATAGATGTGGCCAAATTACAAATGGTACTGGAAGAGTTAATAGTGGGAACTATCCCTACGGAGAAGTTAAAAACCTACCAGGATGAGGAGTTGTTATCTCTATGTAAAAGCATAGCGTGGAGAGCAAAAAGTCTCCATGAAAGATTAGAAGAAGTGGCAAATGAAATGGGTATAGATATTGAAAAGGTAAAAGCACTACAGAAACCATATCGGGTAGATTTCACTGAAAAGGACATTGAAAATATGAATACAACAGGACAAATGAGTCAGATTAAGGAAATAATTATTTTGTTGAGAAAATGGGGAGATGTGGACAAATGGAAAAGTAGATGGTATCGAAAACGAGATGATGTTTCAGATAAAACCTTTTCAGCTTTCCCTGTTAGAGAAAAAGAGAAGGTGGTAACAGAATGCCCTATGAGAGAAATTCCAGGAGGAGGATATGTACATGACCCATGGACTAGGCAAGATATTTTGTCATTTCAAATGACTTCCCTCGACTACGTGAAAAACCCGTCGAGTGGTATAGACAGGTGGACAGATTTGTAAAATTGTCCAAAGTATTGTGGATTGATCTAAACAGCCTGTTTGACATAATTGTACTAGCAGATCTATGAACAGAGTGCAAAATCATGATAGATTGGCCAACACAACAATACCCAAGGGATCCAAAAACAGGGGCTCCAGACCCCGAGGTAATGAAGAAATATGAACAGGTTACTGCGTTTCTGAAAAACAAAGTACCTCCTAAAGAGACAGACTGGGTAAAAATTGACAGAACACATCAGGAAAGCAAAGAGTCAGTACACGCATATTATGAGAGGTTAATTGTGGCCTTTAAACAATTTAGTGGGGACGAAAATCTAAGTGAAAAGGATTTAAGTCATTTTGTATACAGGTTTGTATATGATCTTCGTTCAGAAATTAGTGAAATGATAAAACAGCATACCGTAGACTGGAAAAATAAGAAAATGGACGAAGTACTAAGACATGCTAAATATTTCAGTGATGAGATCGAAGCAAAACAGCGAAAATTGAAAGAAAAGGCTATGTGGGCACAAGTAAAGGTAGCGGAGAGACAGGAACCTCAATTAGCAGAGCAAGCAGGATCAAGACAAAAATATAATCCTGGGAAAGGTAAAGGAAATATCGAGGAGGCTAAGAAGAAATTTCCGTGTCATAATTGCGGTAGGATAGGGCATTGGAAATCCGAGTGTAAATTTCCCCCGAGTACTAACGATGAAAATGCATCATTGAATCCACAGGTGCAGAATGAGGTGAGTGGTCAACCGCAGCGATAGCAGCAGGTTGTAACACAACAGAATCAGGTGCCAAAACCACCTTTTCCACCGAGCAAAAATTCCCAGAAGTATAGTAAGGAAACGGGATTCTACAACGGAGAACAGGTAAATAAACCGCCGCGCCCTAGCGCTGCTTCACAGTATTGGCTGCAACACAATGAAAGTGATTCAGAAGAGGGTTATTGACGGTGCCGAAGGGAGGAAGAAGAGTGCGTACTTGGCGCAACTCTAGAAGTAGACCAGACAGGCCCATGTGTAGATGGAAAAGTTAATAATGAAAATATCACTCTCCTAGTTGATACTGGTGCTACTCGATCAACTGTCAGATCAGCTGATGTCAAGAATCTTCCTCTCTCGGATGAAACGATCCAAGTAGTTGGTGTATCTAACAGGCAGATTAAAACTTACCTTACAGATCCAGTGAAAGTTAGCATAGGGAAATTTTCTGAAATGCACCGCTTTGTCATGTGCGACACCAGTCCTGTGAATTTGTTAGGTATAGATTTGTTGTGCAAGATGAACTGCATTATATTTTGTACCCCAGATGGAATAGCATTTGAAACACCAGATGATGATGTGCTGTATAAAATGACAATGGCAAATAGGGAGAAGGAGGTTACTGAAACCTATGCTGTAGTTAACCCTGACGAATTACCTAAAGAATTAAAACAATCTGTTAAGGCAGAAGTTTGGGATTTCATAGGAGAAGACGTAGGATTAATGAGAAATGTAGATCCAGTAAAAATAACCGTGAAAGAAGGAATAAGTTATCCAAATGTCCCTCAATATAAATTGACCCCTGAAATATTCGAAGGAGTTACTCCTGTGATTGAAAAAATTATAAAACAAGGCATTTTGAGAGAAATAATGAGTAGTCCATGTAATTCACCAATAATGGGACTGAAAAAGCCTAGTGGGAAGTTCAAGATAGTACAAGATCTGAGAAAGATAAACAAAATTGTTGTGTCATGTTGTCCCATTGTACCAAATCCATCTGTAATTTATATCAGATTCCCCATGACGCAGAATGGTATACAGTGATTGATCTATGCCATGCTTTCTTTTCCCTCCCCTTGCACCATGACAGTCAGCAAATTTTTGCATTTCGTTTCGGTGAGCGTATTTTGGCTTGGTGCCGAATACCACAGGGGTATACAGAAAGCCCCTCAATATTTAACCAGCTACTGAAGAAGCCTTTGGAAAGTCTAGAAATGCCTGAAAATTCTGTACTAGTCCAGTACATCGACGACAATCTTGTGGCGTTGAAAACCCATGAAGCTTGTGAGGTAGATACGATAGCCTTACTGAATCATTTGGCAGATGGAGGACTTAAAGTGTCACCATCGAAATTGCAATTTTGTAAGAAGGAAGTACAATATTTAGGACATAACATTGAAAAAGGACTGAGAAGAATAACAATAGATAGAATCAGGATCATAAAAAGAATGAGTACCCCTATGACACAAAGAGAAGTGAGAATGTTTCTGGGAATGGTTGGATATTGTCGTCAATGGATCAGCAATTTTTCGTTGATCGCAAAACCTTTGGTACGACTGACAAGAAGTGATGTGAAAGATCCCATTGATTTGAACAAAGAGGAATTGGCAGCATTCAAAAGATTGAGAGATGGGTTGTGTGAAGCACCTGCATTGGGTATGCCTGATTATGAGAAAGAATTTGAGTTGTATTGTAGTGAGAGAAATGGATGTGCACTCTCTGTTCTTCTACAGAAGCATGGGAAACTGAGGAGACCAATTGCATATTTTTCATCAATGTTGGACCCAGTAGCTGTAGCCCTACCTGGGTGTTTGAAAGCAGTAGCTGCTACATGTCGAAGTTTGGAACAGTGTGAGGGAATTGTGATGGGATATCCTGTGAAAGTGTTTGTACCTCATGATGTGGCAATCCTTTTAACAAGGAGTCGTACTCAGTATATGACACATAGTCGGCTGACTAAGTATGAAAAGGTCATATTAGGTGCAACAATGTAAGTCTTGTGAGATGCTTGAATGTGAATCCTTCAACATTGTTGCCTGATGCAGAAAATGTGGAAGTAAGAGATAAAGCAGATCATGATTGTTTGGATGTACTTGATTTCTGTACAAAACCACGACCTGACATAAAAGATGAACCCTTACCAGAAAGTGATTTTGTTATGTTTGTTGATGGATCTTGTTTGAGGACGGATGATGGAGTGTTAAGTGCAGCATATGCGGTATGTACAGTTGCAGCAGTAATGGAAGCATCCTATTTGAAAGGAGTAAAATCGGCCCAAGTAGCTGAACTTGTTGCTTTGACGAGAGCATGCAAAATTGGGAAAAGTGTGAGAGTGACTGTGATAACCGATAGCTATGGAGTTGTCCACGACTTCGGCCAGATATGGCTGCAGAGAGGATTCTTAACCTCAAGTGGAACTCCCATTAAGAATGCTGAAGTGGTTGGAAAGTTGCTTGAGGCGATACAGCTGCCTAGGCAATTGGCCATTGTAAAGTGTGCTGCCCATAGTCGCAGTGGTGATTATATCGCCACTGGAAATAAATTTGCGAATGACATGGCGCAATACTGTGCACGAAATCAGAATTCAATTAATCGGGCTAAGGAAAAAGAGGTGATTTCTTGCTCTTTGATGTTTACTAACACTGTGGGAACATGGGAAGAAGTAAAACAATTGCAGGAAGAAGCAGGAGAGGAGGAAATAAAGCAGTGGGTAAAAGCAGGATGTGCACCAAGAGAGAAAGATCATGTGTGGGTCTGTCGAGATGGAAGACCAGTCATGCCTGATAGCATGATGTCTGCCATGGCACGGATGTATCATGGACAGGGACACATAGGGAGAGATGCTATGATCAGGTCCTTTAAGCAAACCTGGTATAATGCAAAGTTCAGACTTGTAGCAGAAAGTCTTTGTCAGAGATGCCTAATATGTCAGCAATACAATCCAGGAAGAAAGACAGTAGTGAGTCTAGGAACAATAGGTCGAGAAGGAGGGCCTTTTACCAGAATGCAAGTGGATTTCATTGAAATGCCGCCCTGTAACAGGTTGAGGTATGTCTTGGTTATGGTCTGTCTATTTTCCAGATGGGTAGAGGCATTTCCAACAAGAAGAAATGATGGGATGACAGTGGCAAATTACTTTTGAGGGAATTTATCCCTAGATTTGGGTTCCCAGTGACAATTGAATCAGACCGAGGAGGACATTTTTATAATGAGATCATAAAACTGATTTGTGAAGCATTGAATGTATGACAAAAACTACATTGTGCCTACCGACCAGAGGCTTCTGGTGTGGTGGAACAGATGAATGGTACTATAAAAAACAGGATAGGGAAAATGTGTTTAGCCACAGGTATGAAATGGCCTGATGTCTTGCCTCTAGTACTCATGACTATTAGATCAATTCCAGACAGAACTACAGGGTTAAGTCCTCATGAAATCATCATGGGATGAGCCATGCGCCACACGTTTATACCAGTCAACAAGCTGATGACTATAACTGATGACATGGTGTTGGAATACTGTAAAAGCCTGGCTGACGCACTTCATTCTGTGTTTCATCAGGTTGGAGCGGTTGCCACCACTCTTGAAAGGAAGCCAGCCCATGATCTGAGCCCAGGGGACTGGGTAATGATAAAAGTCCACAGAAGAAGAAACTGTTTGGTTCCCAGGTGGGGAAAACCAAGACAAGTCATCTTGACCACAACAACAGCTGTGAAGTGTGCTGGATTGAAGAACTAGATCCATGCAAGCCATACTTTGAGAATTCCAAATCCAGTAGACAGTACAGAAAAGGAGTATTTTAATGAATCAGAATCCAGTACTGAGTCAGATGACGGAGAGCCAAAAGACAAAGAAAACCCTGAAAGGGGGGAAACAGAACCGAGTTTAACTTTTGTCCCCAGAAGTAGTTCCCTAAGGAGAAGGCTACAGATTTCTCATACCAGTTCAGACTCAGAAACCGAACAAGGAGCACAATCTTCCCGGAAAGAACAAAGAAAAGAACAGTGAAGAGACGATAAATGGGATTCATGAGAAGGAAGTGCCAGATGAAAGATTGAGAGAAATTCCACCTGAAACAACACATTTAGATGATCAGGTGCCATATAACAGAGAGAGAGGGAAAGATTATTGCGGAAGACCCCCGAGGAGGTGTAGGGAACTCCAACATCCAGTTAGAAGCAGGGACAAGTAGTCAACAGGAAGATTGCGTGTCGGAGTTTCGAGGAGGGACAGAAGTAGGGAAAATAAAAGAAGTGGTGGAAAAATATACTGTTGAGAGTAAAAAGCAAGTTGAAACAGAGTCAGAGGAAAGCGAAGATGAGATACCTGAAGGTCGAGTTCTAAGAAAGAGAGCTTGGAGAACTGAAAAGAATGATAAAGGGAGTAAATTGAAAAGATTAGCAAAAGACGACGTTTGGCCGAATAAAATAAAAAGATTGAGATATCGACTGACACGAGTAAATTCACCAAGGGCTGAACAGGTGAATGAAGTGACGAGTCAGGAGAAATCAAAAGAAGAAGAAACAATTATTGTTAAAGAAAGCAAAAGAACAAGGAAACCTAATCAGAAGTATCAATCACCAGAATGGACGTATGTGGCCCTGCCTGAAGTAAAAGAAGAGGTGGATAGCCAAGGAAATCCAGAGGTGGTTGTACCGGAAGTGGTTGAGGAAGGCGAAGAATTGGAAATCCTGAGAGTTATCTTGTCCGATATTGGAGAAGAAGCGGATGTTCAGGACATTCTGTATACCGAAAACGAAGGAAAAGTGAAAAATGATGAAATGCCAAACTGAATGAGACAAGAAAACTATTGATGGAAAGACAATTAAAATATTGAAAAAGACAAAAACTGGTAGAACCAAGTAGGTGCTTAGAGCCTTGGGTTAGAAAAACTAGTTGTGAAGTAGAAGAGGCTAAGTCAAAAGACACGGTCCATTTTAGCAAATATGGCAAACATAGATAGTAGCAAAGGTAGATGTACATTTTTGAGGAGATGGTGTAAAATGTGTTGTTGTTGTACAGGATTATTAATGCTTCTATGGAGTATATTTGCTCTACTGATATCATTTAAAGTTACTATAGATACATTAGAAGGACATAGTGAAAACATAACTAATATAGGGAAGATTCAAAAGGTAGTTCCGACTAGAATAGATAAAAATTATTTACATAAAGACAGGTCTATAACAGATTTTTCTAGTAATGTGTTTTCAAAATTGTTGTATGAATATGTAAAGACAATGGACGTAAGGGACTGCTACGTGTGTATGCAGTTACCTGCATCTGTATCGGAGGGAGTGACTTATCACCACCTTCCAGTAACTTATGGAATAACATGTAGTGTAATAGCTAGTTTATTTTATCAAACAGGTAAATTAGAGTATTATTTTTCAGATGTAGATACTATATTTTCACAAGTGCCGTCAATTAACAAACTAAACAAGGTAAAACCTGCAAGGGTATTAGGTGAATTTTTCTTAGAGACTAAAAAACTAACATTAGAATACATATTTGGAAATAATTTGACTTGCAGTTTAAAGAAAGAGGAAAAGACATTTTTAGATATGGTTGAAGAAAGGAGATTAAAAATGCAAAAAAAGGCTCCAGAAGGAAAAATGGAGAAGACAGTCTGGGATGTAGAGATGGAAAAACACTTGAAAGGGGAAACAAGTTCAACTATGGCTTTAGATTGGCCTCAGAAAGGGAAATTGTGTATTAGAAGGAATCAAACAGCATATGATAATTTTTTTGTAGGGAATAGCGAGTGCCATGATACATACTGAATCATGGGTTGATGGGGATTTAAAGGTGGAAAAGATCCAGTTTTTCCTGGACTGTATTTCATTTGTGGGAACAGGGCATATTATCGTCTGCCAGACCATTGGAATGGCACATGTTATGTCGGCCTCGTTTTTCCAAAGATTTTTCATATGGATAGGGGGGAAGATGGTGTACATAGTTTAGGTAGTTATTTAGCACGTAGTAAGAGAGAATCTTGGACAGAAATTGTGGGTGACATCTTTGGAGCATTGATACCAGCAGTGGGAATTTTCTCTGAATGCAAACAAAATTAGAAGACTTTCAACAGTAGTGGATCGCTTGTCAACAAGACCCGCTGGAGGATTTTTATTGGTAAATACTGAAATGGTTGCCATGCGTGCTATGGTAATGCAAAATCGACTTGCCCTTGATATATTATTGGCAAAAGAGGGTGGAGTCTGTGGAATGCTGAAAGTTCAACATTTTTGTACTTACATTCCTGATGAAAGTAAAGATTTGAAAATTTTTATTAAAAATATTACAGAATTGCATGACGAAATTGCGCCACTGGAGGTTGAAGGTGTTTGGGAAAAGATTGGAAAGAAATTAACAGCTATTAAAGATTTTGTAGTAAAACTAGGTAGTACGTTTTTAGGTAAGATATTATTTCCATTAACTTGTGTGATTTTCATAGTATTAATAATTAGATTAGGGTGTATTTGTCATAAAAAGGATAAAAATCAGAAAAAGTTAAGAAGAGAAAATTTATGAAGAAGAGATAAGAAACAAGAAAGAGAATTTGAAGAAATAGAATTGGAGGAAATCTAGGAGAGCATGTATAAATCAGCAAAAAGAGAAGAAACAGGGGAAACTGAAATATGAATAAAAACAAGAAATCACTTTGATATTCCGTAAAAGGGATACAAAATTTTGTTGGTGTGGTGATATAATCACCAAAGGAGGGAATTGCTGGAGCGGGTAGTACAAAATGTTGTATACCCCCCCATTCTGCATGTTTATATTAATCTGAATAATCAACTAATAGTAATATTATTAATTCGTTTGAATTGAAAACTCACCAATTATATTAACAAAAGAATTACACGTGGGATTTGCATTTTGCAGGGCTAAACTAATTGTATACTAATATATGTCCACATACTAATGGTAGAAAATTAGAGTATTGCATGATATATGTTGCTTTTGTGATGTAATTGTAAGTTGCACCAGATGACATCACTGGGTGAATATAAACGCTTTGAATGTTGCTATTATGCTAGATAATTACTTACACATAGGGGAATTAATGAGTGTTTAACATTTTATTAGCCATTTCAATGTTTTAATTACGTTTTTGTGTTTGTTTTGCCTAAGTTGACCATTTGGGCCTTTGTAAAGATGGCTGACTGAGACGCATGACGTGACTGCTACTGTCCCACGAGGTTTTGGGTGAAGTGCGCCTGCGCCACCACCAGCAACAATGGCCTCGTCCTGAACCCAGGAGAGATGTACCCACCAAGGTCATACTGGGAGAGTTGCCAGGACCTCAACAATGAACTGTCTTTAAAACCGGAACCAGCAAGTGCGATTACTTAATCTAAAGGACTATGTGAGAACTTCACTGAGTGACCCCAAATCCACCAATCAGGACTGTCTAAAACTCATTCTTGATACATTTTGACATTAAAATCATTATAAAAGACGGCAGAATAGTGAGTTCAAAAGGCTTGCTGGCGTGCTTACTAAAAGTCCTGTCGTTCGATTTGTCTTGCTGCAAATTTCTTGACGTGATGCTGACGGAGAGGACGGTGACACTGCTGGACAGCTGTTATCCTGAATCTTTGAGAGACTGAACTGCGGCCTGACTTTGATGGATTTAAAGATTTTTCCACGACTTGACTAACTTAGAGGACGACTAATAGCCAGACTAGGTAAATATGATGTTCTGCGGTTTGGACGATGATTTTCTAACAATTTGCAATTTAATTAGATAAACGATGTTTTGATTAATTGACAAAAACGTGTTGTGTTGATTATTTGAAGAAATTAGAATAAGAGAAGAGATTAAACAAATGAATTGAATTATCAGACTATAATACAACTATGTGATTCATCGCCAAATGAGAGGAATATCACGAGGTTAGGAGTTAATAAAAGTATTCAATGCACATTGGGGTTTAGGTGAAAAAGATATTCCTTTCATGTCAGCATTTGGAAAACTTATCCCTCTAGGGAAACAGATCAATGAAGTGTGAGTGCTGGTGTTATGGGCCCCACCAATGAATGTATTTGAGTGAATGTGTTATTGCGATATTTGGCCTGTGACGAAGGGGGAATTAGACATTCCACGCTGGAACAATGCCACCTCAGGACTGCTCCTATTGGACATTGCTAAAGACTGATTTGCATATGGCTAGCTCCAAACTGACTTGGCATGGTGGGCAAAAGAACAATGGGTTTAAGCAATTGCCGGTGGTTAGACTTATTTCAAGAATGCCTTCCGTCACCTTTTATGTCTTTGAAATACTGAAATCGACAACCTTCAAGTCTTTACATAAACCACCATTCTTAAACAGCATGAAAGTCACTCCACTATGATGACCTTCCTGTGCATCAAGAAATCGCACTTACTGCTGTATCCACATTATCAGCTCCTTCCTCATATTATACCAATATCTATGTCACTACTCTTCCTCTTTGCAAGAATAGCCAATCAGCTCAGTTATCTCATTGACCCTCCAAGGTTTTGATTCTGGCCAATTTCAGCTTTGAATGGTTGTCCTGTTGGAGTGATTTTCTGCAGCAACACTGTCCACTTCTTACATTCAGACTGTGAGTTTTACCCAGCTAATGTTGGGCCCAATACAGTGCCCACCACACCCTAGGTGTGATTCTTTCTATCCTCAAGCCTACTATTTCAAAATGCTTGTATATATTTTTTTTCTGGACTCAGGCACCGTACAAAGATTTAGAGCATTAGAGGGAAAACAATATTTTGTTCACTGATTGGCTAATTTTCAATGCTATGCTGCCACCTTTAGGCGGCGCCCAAATGTTACTACCTTACATTTCCTTGCATTGATCACATGGGAGTTAGTTATGTTTGATTTTTCCGCCGACAGTTCTCACGCCAATCTAGTTCCTTTGTGAACTGCAACTACCCGCAACTTTATGACTAAAACTCTGTCCTCTCCCGGCCTTAGATCTTGACAGATTGTCTGCTTGAATTTTTGAATCCTGGCATTATCTGATAGGTCTTAAATCTAAACACAAACCTGGGAGAGCTAAAGCCTCGTGGTATTCTTTGCGCCTGTCAAAATATGCTGCCAACATTTCAGGGGAAGATTGGCATACGGCGTACCTAGCTGCACTGTTTGAGTGCTGTAAACCTGTTTTAAATATCTGTTGAGAGAGACGATTCTTGGTCCAAATACGGAATTTATGTCACAGATCTCGATCACAGAACCTCCCATACACAAATCTTCAGGGTTCTTGAAGAAATAAGAGTCTGTTCTGTGCACCTCTGCATCCTTTATTATTGTTAAATCTTGGGACTTTTTTTAGAATCTCTATGATTTTGTCCCCTTAGCGGTTGCTAAAATTTGCGAAGGAATATGAGGAGACCATTTACCAGAGACAGCAGCAAAATATACTTTTCCCTTACAGACACTGTAGAGTTGTGCACATATTTCAGTGGAATCGTTGCAGTTTTGCACAGGTTGAATATGCCACTCTGGAGGATTAACTCCTTGAAAGAACAGTTTCTGTTATTTATTTGCCTTCTATCCAGTTGGTCAATAAATCATTATGATAGCGCAAGTGAAAGAAGCATTTTTCTGGTTTTGGAGAAACTATAGCACAGTCAATGCAACCCAAGAAATTACTGTGCTATTTTGTGTACTTCCTACTTTGTATAAGATTATGATAAGGGCAGTAATGCAAGAACCTCTGAGTTGTTTGGAATCCCATGAGGGCCTTAACAATTTTAGGGCAAAGTTTCGGCACTACAAGAGTCCTGAATTTGTTCTTCTTCAGGCTCCGAAGGACTTGTGTATTATATAAAAGTGTGTTGTGATATCTCTTGCTGTGGCTTCATTAGATTTCTCAGCAACATTTGACATTGTTGACCACACACATTCTTTTCTCCGGCTGTAGGTGACAGGAATTACAGCTCGACTCTTGCCTTGATCATATAGCTCTCTGGCCACCCTGTTGTGGAGCTCCCTCCACCTTCCAATTCAACACCTATGGATTGCATCTTTAGGGTCGTTCAATATTCCTGGCTGTCACTGATGCTTTCTGATGTTTATGTTCAGCCAGGGGCAGCCCTTATTTTAGTGCACAGCTTTCACCTTTACTTGTTTGCAGATCACACTTAGATCTTTCCATGGCTTGAGGAGATCACCTGTTTCAGGGCCTTTCTTTTAGAGAACTGTGTGTAGAGTTACAACTGCTTGATGTTTTTTGTGAACAAAACTGAGATCTAATTGGCACATATAAACAAAGCTTTGGATGTCTGCCTTTTGTCTGCCTTTTGGCACGGAAAGTGAGCAACTGCTGTATGCTGGCACACTTTGGGACATTTGTTATCATTATATGATGCAATGCAGCAAGCCACCGTGCTGTGCTGAATGACAAGGAAAGGGCAGGAACGTGCTATATTTAACATAGTACAGAACACCTCTCAGTTCTGGCACACAATGTGCTGCCTGCGTTGTAAGCAGGATTGTTTTTGTGCAGAAGGAGCATCTTCCTGCAGAAAAACAATATCCTGAGGCATATTCCTCTTTCTACGTTTGTGCAAAACACATAGAAAGAGGAAAAAATGAGGATAAATAAACATATTTCTCCTTGTTGCGCCTCACCTGGGGTGGCATAGCTGTGGATTTGGTGCATTCCCCGGTCTATCACTTATGGTGGTAAAAAGTGATGCAACCCTCAGATAAATATGGCCCACAGTGCACGGCTTAGGCTTTGCTCGTGCGTCCCTTCTCTCACAAACCAGCGCTGACATTTTGAGGTTTCTAGATCACTTTAAACATTTTATGGAAAATTCTTCCTGCTTTTACGCCTAAGAGCAAGGGCTCTGCAGTTGCGGCTTTTACTGCTCTTGTCTTAATGACATAAACTCCTTCCTTCTAGGAGGCCCAAGTTCTATGATCCTTAAGCTGCAAGTGACTCAAAATGCTG
Organism: Triturus cristatus; assembly: GCF_964204655.1. Lineage (NCBI taxonomy): Eukaryota > Metazoa > Chordata > Amphibia > Caudata > Salamandridae > Triturus > Triturus cristatus. Next base: position 779,923,478 of record NC_140594.1, read on the forward strand.
CAAGCAGAGCAAGTCCAGGGCTTGGCAGTTTTCATGGCTTATTGCCACACCTGGCCACACTTCACTGGCTACCTCTCCAACTCAATGTAAGATTGAATGTGTTCTGCATTGTACTTCAGGCCCTACACAAATCAGTTCACCTTTTTTTTTAAGGAGACAATTCACCCATATCTATCTATCTATCTATCCATCCATCCGTCCGTCCATCCGTCCGTCCGTTTATCCGCCCATCGTCCGTCCGTCCGTCCGTCCGTCTGTCTATCTATCTATCTATCTGTCTATCTATCTATCTATCTATCTATCTATCTATCTATCTATCTATCTATCTATCTATCTATCTATCTATCTATCTATCTATCTATCTATCTATCTATCTATCTATCTATCTATCTATCTATCTATCTACCTATATATCTATCTGTCTCTCTCTCCGTCTATCTGTCTGTCTGTCTATTTATCCACTTATAAAAATGTAACAAGTGCCATCAGAAGAAGGTCTCTTGGCACTGCAGAAAGCCACAGAAGGTCACTGAAGACCAGTATTTTCCAGAGCATCACCTGTGAAATAAACTTCTTTTACAATGTCTACAGAAGGCGAGTAGACTCGCTCTTCACTGAGAGGACGAGCATTTCCCAATTTCGATCTTTGGACCTCCAATGACTTCTGTCCCCAGCGTTTGTGGGTTTGGGGACAGTAAAGTGTCTCTCAGCATTTGGCTGCTGTAGCATGAACTTGTTTTCTTCACTCCTCCCAGAAATGGTTTTCCAAGGAGTGAATTTCTTTTCCATCAACAAAAAGGGGAGTCGGGGAGACAAGTCTAACCTGGGCTGGCCCTTCTGCTCTAGAATGAGATGCTCATGTCCCCCAGGGCGAAATACCTTTTACTACGTTTAAGGAATTTTGATAACTTTTTTCCTGGTTAAGGATGATCGTCTTTGTCTGGAGTCCTAGCTCAGAGAAAGGAACGAGTTTCTGAACATATTAAGAGATATACAATTAAATCAAATGACTACTGTAAGCAGATGGGAGTGCAGAGTACAGACTGACAAGTATGCATATTTAAAAACAAAAAAGCTGAAGTCGTCTGCAGAGGGACATCCTCTTCTGCACGAGAGGAGTTTCAGAGGGGGAACAAAATAGATGCAAACTGCCCCAGCCCCACTGCAATCTACCATTACCAAAGGGTCTGGACCAGTCTCGGCAGAGAATCACTTTACAAATGTGAGTCGCTATTTTCTCAATCTCTTCATAATCAATTCCTTTAGTTAATTTGATTGTGCTTTCTTATGTTAGGAGCTCATAAACAATTACAATCAATGGTGTTTTGGATGCAGAGTGTAAGTATCCAAGAGGGCTCGGACATTAGGAAATCCCTATTAGTTTGTGTTTATTTAAAAAAAAAAAAACAACATTTTTCTAATGAAGAATCAGCATCAATCAATTTAATTTTCTATCTTGCAAATTTTCTAATTTGGTGTCATTTCTTATCATTGTTTTTGCGTAAGTTAGGTATAACATCACCTGTGCTTGTCATAACGTCTTTTTCAACAGTTACAATATTCAAAGCAATTAATTTGTTGACGAATGCCCAGATTTATTATCGGTAATCTTCATTCATTACTCTGATTCTTCCTTTTGTCCCAGTACTGATTTGTATGAGTTATATGCCAAAAATTACCGCCACTTGCTCACCTATTCCAAAGCCTTTTTCACTTTCCATAACTCACAGAGAGTTACTCCCATAATTTCCTACTCAACCTACTCCTGGTGTCTAATAAGCCCTCCATAGAAGGCTTACGTGGAATTAGGGAGGAATGGAGGGTCGTAAATACTGGGACCGTTAAGGAAGAATTGAAGTAATGCGTAGTTACTGGACGCAATGCTTTCAATCAACAAATCAGCATTTTTACAACTTTATGATAGTCACCTTAAAGGCCTAATAACTGAAGAACCAGAAGACAGCTCAGACCCTTGTGCCACATTCAATATCTAATGAGAAATACATCTAGAGGGGCTAGACAGAGTGAGAGCTTTGCACACATCTCCTATTGAGACCCCATCCCACTCTGCTCAAGAGTTAGCCATTTCCCTACTGGAATGGGCTGGCACTACGTTAGGAACCTCTTTGACAGTACCCTGAGGGGCTAAAGAGATCATCGTCATGACCCATCTAGCTGTTAAAAGAAAGAAGCCTGGAGGGAAACAGAAACCAAAGCCGACGAGGGCATTAAGAGGAAATAATACTGTCCAAGAGCCCTCGGTAGCTGCACCATCACACCTGGGAATAGACTCTGGGGAGTGTTTAAGAGGGGATATTTTTGTTAAAAAAAAATAGAGCAAACGGTGCTTAGTGTGTTTGATCCACTGAATAACAGACTGGAGAGAATTGAGGAGAAATCAGATCTCCTCATCAAAGGGAGCCTTATGAACAGTGATTCTCTGAGGGTGGACCACCCTCCTGTGTCTGGGCAAATACCGGGCTCACTGTTGACTGTGGATAAGAGGGACAATGAGGATCGAAACAGAAGAAAATACTGCGGTCTCCTAGGTCCCCCAATACCATCAAAACCTTCCTGTCATACCCCCTTAATATCATCTACTATGACGCAGGCGTGCACAAATAGTACCAACTTTGGTAACATTAGTACTAGTACTACCGTCTCTGGAGCAAAGGGCCCACAGGGAGTGCAGAGAATACAGGGAATACAGGATAACCTTCAAACAAAACGACCACGTGAGAGACAGGTGGCCGAAACTTTACAAAGCCTAGACCCCTCGACAGCTGGTAGAAATCAGTCACATATTTTAGATCTCCCCGCAGCTTTCCCATACCTTCTGGTTTTAGTAAATGTACCTTTATTGACCAGGGGCCAGAGGGAGTCTACAGACCAATTAATGGCTAAAGTCCTGCACTGGTTATCAATCATGCTAAAGGTTTTGGCCCATGGGGCATTAAGCTAGATGCACACATCATTATGGCACGGAGGGTAGGATGGGTTGGGCCCTTGGCTGAAGCAACTAACGGTGACTGTGTGGTTGTTAATTTTAAGAACCAGTTTGTGGTAAGAGATTTGCTGAGGGTCTGTACAAATGTTTCCTTGTGTAATACACAGATTACAGTCTTCCCACTACAAAAAATGTATAGACCATCTCCACGATTGCTACAGCAACCATATAACATGAAATTCCCAAACCAACCATTACACCTACCCACGTCAGCGAAACACGACCTCACAAGACACTACAGAGAGGAAGAAACATATGAGTTGCCAAATCGCTATGGTCCATTGGTCGATATAGAGTTTAGCGATTGAATATACAAGGGGGGGTGTTGGAAACGGGATTTCTGGTTGGCTAACGCTTGCGCCAAAACCAGGCAGAAACCACCACTCTAGTCAGGGCAAGGGAGTTACACGCTGAAGATAACCCCTGCTCACCCCCTTGGGAGCTTGGTAGGGCAGTCAGGCTTATCCCAGAGGCAATGTGTAAATCGTTTGCGCAATACACACACACAGCAGCAACACACTAGGCACACTACAAAAAGGATCTCCACACAAGGTTATATAAAAGAAGTCTTTGTATTATCATAAACACATTAGAGACATAATCACACATTTTCACTGTGCCAACTGGCATTAGGCTATATATGTACAGGGGATTATATACACCTGACAGGGCCAATTGAGCCACTGTCAGAACCATCACAAAGCACAAATAGTAAATGTAGAACACAACCAGTAACTACTGGCAAAACACTGTACTCAGCATTATATCCTGCAACATAAATCATATTATGCAACCAGTATCACATTAGGTGTAAAACACATTATGCGCCAACCTCACCAGCATAAACACATTATGCAATAAACCTTACCATCATAAACTCATTATGCAATGACCTCATAAGCATAAATCACATTAGAGGCATAAATCAGGGTGCATAAATCATATTTATCATAGGCACCTTATAAATCACATTAGGGCCTGGCGCCCTAACAACCTAACACTGACCCCCAAGCCAACTGGCCTTGTCAGAGGGCTCAAATGCCCTACGTCCCAAATGTCAGGGCTGGCTGCGAATGCAATAGAATCAAGAGTGTGCAATTGTGCTGGCACAACTGTGCCTCCTGGGTCCCCACTGGGACTCCTAGCAATGAACTGGCCTAAACATTGCAGCAGCTGCTAATTGCGGTGCAGCTGTGCAGCAAACTGTGGGCACTGGCACTCACTGCGCCCTTTGGGTCCCTACTGGGACTCTCTAAAACAAAACGTGCCCCATTGTTACAGTTGCCCGCTACGGCGGCACAATTGAGGAAATAATTGTAGGCACGGGCACCTCGGTGCCCTCTGGACCCCCACTAGGGCCCTAAAAACAAATATGGCCAACGTTGCAGCTGCCCGCTACGGCAGTGCAGCTGTGAGGAAAACAAAGAGGCACTGGCAGCGCCTCTGGAGCCCGGCTCTGGGGCTCTCTAAACGAAATGGCCCCCAACGTTGGAGCGGCCCGCTTTCTTGCGGGACCGCTCAGGCACCGGCAATAGGCCTCGACTGGCACCAACCAGGTGCAACCTCGAGCTCCCACTCACCAGCTCCACGCTGGTCGCGGCAGCCTGAGGAGCTCGCGAGGCCCCCCCCCTTCACTCTGCCTACACCCGGTCTCTCTGCGGGGACACAGGACTTTGGAGGGGAGCCCACGAGGCTCCGGACGGTTCCTGTGGCCGGCGGGACTTCCTCTCCCTGCTCCGCTGGCCTCAGTGACCCCACCCACAGTCAGGCAAGGTCGCCCGGCTTCCAGGTCAGGCAGGCAGCTCTTCTTCAAGGCGGCAATGCGGGGTGGGCACCCGGTCAAAAATAATCATATAAGCGGGGTGGGCACCCGCCAACACAGCGGCAATGCAGGGTGGGCTCCCGCCTTAAAATAAAAGCCTAAAGCGGGGTGGGCACCCGCTCGACAGACACAATGCAGGTTGAGCTCCCGCTTCCCCAGGCAGGAATGCGGGCGAATCCCCATGTCGGGATTCCCTCTGAAAGGGCTGCAGCCCCGCGGTGCGAAGCCCACGCTCTCCTCTTTTTCAGGAAGCAAAGCAGAGCGCTCCCAAGGCGCTATAGTCCCAAAAGTCCTTAGAGGGGAAGGTGGGCAAAGCTGGGCCCAGGCAGACCAGCACACAGGTTCCTCCAGCAGAGAGGCAGTCCTGTGTGGCGGTTACTCCTGAGGCCCAGTAGCAGCAAGCCCCCCAAGCACAGGAACAACAGCACATTTCATGGGGTCACAGCTCCTATATTTATATGTCACATTCCTTTGTCTGCCCTTGCACTGGGCTTGGGGAAACCAGCCAAAACTGGTTCAGAGGGGAATTGGAGCACTCTGTTTACCAGGCTCCTTTTCCCCTTTGTCAGGTGGGTGCATGTCATCAGACACACCAGAGGGGGGCGGAGCCCAGCATTGTAGAGGGCAGGCACAATCATATTCAGGGTCAGGGGATTACTCCTCTCACTACTCCAAATGTAGATGTCCCATTCAGCCTGGTGCTGACTCACCCTGCCCCTCCTGGAGCCACACACAACTCACAAGCCCCTGTCACTCAAAAGCCAGACATGCAATTCACTATAGGCAGGCAGACACATAGCACACAGAAATGCCAACTTCTAAAAGTGGCATTTCTAAAATAGTTATAATAAATCTGTGCACACCATTGCGCAGCATTTATTATTACCATTCCAAATATACTAAACTTGACCACGCTGCTCCTCTCATATCAGGAATTACCACTGAAACACTTATCAGGGAATCCCCAATGCATTCCTATGGGAGGGCAGCCCCACAGTAGTGGGAAACCAAAATGGCTGTTTGTCACTACCAGGATATGTCACACACTTAAGGTACATGTCCCATCTTTTACCTACAATGCTCCCTGCCCATAGGGCTAGCTAGGGCCTACCTTAGGGGTGACTAACATGCAGTAAAAGGGGAGTCACAGACATGGCACACACTTTAGGTGCCACGTCACAGCGACAGTAACACCGGATACAGGCCCTGCAATGGCAGAGGCCAGAGATAGGTTTGAGAGGCTACTTTGGCAGGTGGCGCAATCAGGGCTGCAAGTCCACCAGTAGCATTTAATTTACCAGCCCTGGGTATATGAGATACCACTTTACAAGGGACTGACAGGTAAATTTAATAGGCCAAACAGGTGTAGACCAATCTTACCATATGTGACATAGAGAGCAAACATACTTTACACTGGACAGCAGTGCTAAAGTGGCCAGAGTCCTAAAACCACCAACACCATGTCAGAACAAGCATTTGCAATGCAATAGGTCTCGCATTCGCGAGATTTTGAGCTATTGGCATTGTAAATGGCAATGCTTATTAACTATGTGTTTGAAAACCTACAAGCGATGCGTAAACACGCACTTTCTACTTATGGTCCTTGCTTACGAGAAGCAAAGCTGGCAATAACTGCGCCTCTTTTACTGCCAGCATTGCTTCTTGTAAGCAAGGACTAGTAGGAAATGTGCATGTTTACGCACCGCTTGCAGGTTTTCAAAACATATAAATAAAAGGCATTGTTATTTACAATACCAATACCTCAAACGCTAGCAAACACGAGACCTATTGCATTGCAAATGCTTGTTCTTTCCTTTTCCTAAGTCTGAAGAAGAGGAATGTTTGCACTCACTGTAATGTTAAACATGAATTATCCCTTTATCTCAACAGATCCAGGAACTGCATAAAGTCTAACAATTGATTTGTTACCATTGGGTTTTCCATTAAAAAGTGAGAAAGCGTCAAAGATTACTTTAAGTAGCTGGAGAGAGAAAATAATTCAGTTTGTTTATAGTGAGCTTGAAAAAACTGTGCCAGAATCCGTCCAACTGGAGGTTTATCTTCCTACTGGGTAGAAGTTAACGATGTTCCTCCGCACAAAATTTACAGAGCTAGGACTTGGTCTTCCGATCATACATTTACAGGATATCATTGTTTACAGAATGTGCTTAATCAAGAGAGGACTTTAGGTGCTGCTGCTTTACATTCAGTTATTTTATGCTGATACAATTATGGTTATAACTGGGTCAACGAAGAGTTGAAGCAATAAACATTATCAGTAAGTGATCGGGGTATTACCAGTAGGTAACTGGGCCATCCTTGCCACCCAGAGGAGTATTTCTTTCCCACCTTCTGCTATTGACTGTTTAGTGCATCATTGCACCGCCTATCGCATGCTTTTGTTGCAATGCATGTGGGAAAATTTTACACCTCAAAAGTATCCTGAATCATCATATATTAAATTATTCATCTCATAAATTGTTAGAATCCGGGGTCTCTGGTTGGCGCAGGTATGCACTTGCGACAAGCAGGGACCCTTTTCTCTAAGTCAGGGCGAAGGATTACTCTGCGAAAATAACCCCTGCTCACCCTCTAGGTAACGTGGCGCGAGCAGTCAGGCTAGATTCCAGAGGGCATTAGGTTAAGCATTCAGAGACATAAGGCTGTATTTTAGTAAAAATATACTCTTTATATAAAAGGTTTCTTTAAGCAGGCTTTCAAAAATACAGTTCTTTACTTTAGAGGAGGTTCCAGTTACTTGTAATACTTTTCAAAGAGTCCATAGTTCTTAAAAGGCACTTTTCTTGTTTAAATAGGCTTCTTTTGGGGTCTGTGCCCTTCGTAGCGCCTTCGGTACGTTTTGTACGATGGTTTAGGCACGGCGTGCCGTTTCTCCCGCTTCCCGCGTGAGCAACGCCTATATCTTTTCACCGGTACGGACCGTACCTTCGTAGGGACGCTTCGGACAGCTGGTACGAACCGTACCAACGCTCACGCTTCACGCGTTAGTAGCGTAGCGCGACGCTGGCACCGTACAAGCCCGTACAAAGCGAAGGAAGGTTCGTACATGGGCGCTTCACCACACAGTACCTGGTTCTTTGGGGGCAATGACCGTGGCAGCCTCGGAAGTCCGTTGAGGGGTGTCCCACGTCGCGCTGCAGTCTCTCTTGGTCAGTGGACTTGCGATGCTTCGTGGGGCGCTTCAGGGCTTCCAGGCACACAACGGAGGTCGGAAGCAGGAGGGGCAGCTCGGGGGCAATCCTCAGCGGCGCAGCGCTGTCGGCTTTCGGCCAGACGGCGAACAGGGTGCCTCGGATCCTCACAGTGGTCTCGGCGGCGCAGGGTCGCAGAGGCTCGGCGCTTGGACACCAGTCGTCTCTCCTCACGTTGCAAGCTACGGCTCGAGGGGGCAGATGCTTGCTTTGATCAGACCAGGCGGGCTGGTTTTCACGGTGCTCACAGCAGCCCGGGCAGCCAGAAGTCGCGGTGCTCAGTGAGATGGGGCACACAGATTCTCTGGGGTCAGCGTTGCAGGGTCACCCACAGCAGCTTCCTCTTCTTCCAGGGGAAAGGTAGCGCCCAATGTTCCTGGGGCGCAGTTCAGGGGGCAAGTTCACACGCAAGCCCTTGGAGATTGTTTGTAAAGCACAAGTTGAATTCAAAGTCTTTCAGTCTTTTCCTCCTCTCCTTCAGCAGCAAGCCACCCACCACAGGCCAGTCTCTCAGGCTTAGAGACAGTACTCCTCCATGCAGCTTTCCCAGGTCCTTCTCTTCAGGCAGAGTTTCTTCTTGGCGCAAACAGGATCTGATTTCTTAGGAGCAGGGCTCCTTCTTTTATACAGCAATTCTTTTGTTCTTTGTTGCCAGGGGGGCCTGGGCCTGGCTCAGTCCGGTTTTGGAGCACTTTGTTGTGGTGACTCTGCTCTTTCCTTTCAGCAGCAGGGCAGGGACATCAGCCGCTCCACAGGGGGCGGAGCCGGCATTGTGGTGGCAGAGCACAGGTCTATTCAGAGTCAAGGTGTACTCCTCCCACCCATCCTGGTGTAATCTCTCTACCCACCACCTGGCAGCCAGCCTGTCTCCTGGAATTCCCCAGCCCTGCCCCTCACTGAAACTAGGCAGCACACAACCACAGCAGAGGCGGACTGAAATGGCTAAGCAAGTAAATACTAACTTTCTAAAAGTAGTATTTATAAACACAGGATATTAAAATAAACTTTACTAAAAGAAGTATTTTATTATTCTGAGTTCAGGCATACTAAACTTGACTTTCTACCATGCTCTATGAGTCCACTGGGATTACAGCGTGTAGTAATTCCAGCAGCCCATTCTGGCCTATGGAGAGCAGGTAGCCTTCAATAGTGAAAAACGAAAATGGCTGTAATTCACTATTAAGACATGCCACACACATCAGGGCATGTCCGACCTTATGCCTACAATGCACCCTGCCCTTGGGCCTAGCAGAGGGGTGACTAATATGTAGTTAAGGGAAGGTTTAGGGACTGGCAAGTGGGTGCACTTGCGCACACAGGGCGACAGCACCAGACTGCACGCAGGTTCTGCAATGGCAGACCTTAGATATATTTTACTAGGCCGCTTCTGTGGGTGGCACAACCAGTGCTGCAAGCCCACCAGCAGCATTTGTATTTACAAGCCCTGGCACTCCTGGTGCACTTTACTAGGGGCTGATAGTAAACCAAATAAGCCAAACATGGACACCAATCAATGCATACATTTTACCATAGGGAGAGCATATGCACCTTAGCACTGATCAGCAGTGGTAAGGTGCCCAGAGTCATAAAACAGTCAACAACAGGTCAGACAAAATATAGGAGGGAGGCAAAAAGTTTAGGGATGACCCTGCAAAAAAGGGCCAGGTCCAACACAACCCCCTTCCAGCCAAAACGCAGGGTAGACCAATCACCACTGTGATGGTCTTCCCTGCTTGGGGCGATAGAACAAGGACCTGGCCCGCAACTGCAGGGGCAGACTCCAGTTCTACGCCAATCTGAACCTATTGGACTCCCTCTGTCCATACTCTCAGGGCCCACCAAGCCAATCCATGGGAAACCCTTCTCCTCACCTGTGGACACCACCTGTGCAGCACCTAACCTTAACTGGCCCACAGGTGTGTCCCAACAGACAGACAGCAAAATGCTACAGTGGCCACTGACAGTAGTCAGTGATGAGACCCAGGCCGTATGCCTCTCAGGGATCTCAAACCTCTGTGGCACCAGGGAGCGGGGGGCAGTAGCCCCAGGTGCTTGGCACCCTTTGTCCATTCTCCCTCCTGTCAGGTCAGGTATGACATCCTGGCACTGACCCACCAGCCCCAGGACTGTACCCGGCGGCTGGACCAAAGACTGGGGTGGCCTCTCCCACACCCGGTCCTCTCTCTTGGGGCTCTGTACCCTCCCACCTGGAGTGGTACCCCCTTCCAGAATTGCCAGGGCACCTGGGGCAGGTGTCCTGCGCAATTCGCTCACCAGTTCAGGGGTTCTATCCTGCAACTGGGCATCCAGGTCAGGGGGGACACCCTGAACCTGGCCCTCCAACCTAGGGTCTAAACCCTTCATTTGAGCCGGGGTCAGAGGCGAGGACTCCCTCCCTCTGCACCCCCTTCCAGAGAACTGCCCACTCCCAACTGGAGTGGTACCCCTAGAAGCAACATGGGTCAGGACACTGATTACAGTTGTCCCACCCTCCAGGTCAGACAACACCTGAACCTGGCTTCCCAACCCTGGGACCAACCCATACGGTTGAGCGCTCGCCTGGCACACCAGGAATTCCCGGGGAGCACGTATGCCCCCCCTGAGGGTGACACATAACTCATGTGTCGTGTGACAGTCTGCCTGGCGCAGATCTTCCGACCCCTGTCCCTCTGACAGTGGATGAAGATCCCCCAGGACAGAAGTGGTGTCACCATGGTCATTCACTGGTGACGCAGCCCTTCTGGCCGGCCCCTGACCCACTGGTTTTTCCACTGGGGACTCTTTCCCCCTCTCACCCCTCACTCTGGACTTCTGCACCCTCCCAACTGGAGCGGTACTGCCAGACACTAGAACTGAGGGAGGCTTGCCTACAGACACTCCCCGTTCACCAGACACTAGGGGATCCCGCAAAACGGGCAGCCCCTCAGGACAGACTAGGCTCCCCACCTGGTGGTCCCTTAAAGAACCATCCAAGCTCTGAGACTGAGGTTGGGCACTACCGGGACATAACCCATTCTCACTCCTTCCCCTTAAAGACAGGACGTGAGGCCCTACACCCCTCTCACTATTACAGGACCTAGTTGGGCTACTCTGAGCCACTTCCACCACACTGGGTTTGAAGATACCTGAACCACTCCTCTCGGGATCACTCCCCAATGCCTTTACAGACCCGCTGGACTCCAGCAAAAGGTCTGCCTCCAATGTGAGCTCTCTGCGGTCAGAGAACTCACCCTCACACAGGTGTTGGCATAGCTCTGGAAAACAGGGACTTACAATATGCTCTCTCACAATTGGATCACACAGCCCCCTAGCAGGGTTAACCAAACTATCCTTCACCTTACCATCCAGTGCCTCACACACATACTCCACACCACACTCCTGAGACTGGCAAGACAGTATCTGACTGTCTCTGTCACACAACCCACACTTTTCTGGGCGGTCTTCACACTCAAATACCAGGACTTCAATTTTGGGGGAACCCCTCTCCCTGTACCTCTCATCTAGAGTCAGTAGAGTGTCCCTCCCGCCACTAGGACCATGAACCCCTGCGCAAGTTACCTTATTCCCTTCAGGGATACTGCGCACTACTGGAGCTACGTCATGCCCTTGAACCTCCTGGTGTATGTTAACCCCCTCCTTCAAGTCAGGCGCCACATCTCTGGGTGTGCGTACTACTCTCTCAGCACTAGAAAATTCAATATTGCTGCCACCATCTGAACTGGATTCCTCCTCCCACTCAGAAAAGCTCAATCTCTGAGCTACGCACCTTTCTGGTTGCTGGGCTGAGACACTCCTGGCCTCAAGCCTCTCGAGCTCCATCTCATATTTCTTCATTATGAAGTCATGCTCCATCTGAATCTTTCTTTCTTCAAGTGCCATTTTCTTTTCTTCCAGAGCCGGCTTCTTGCTTTCTAGCTCCAATTGGCTTTTTAATTCCAGCTTTGCCAATGTTATCTCATGATCCCTGGTGGCCTGTCTGTCTGCCAGCTCCTCTGGCGACAGGCCTCTGCCAAAACTGTGAACGCTTTCCGTTGGTTTCAATGGTGTAACTTCCTTAGTTGCACCCCTTGATTCAATCCAGGCTTTGAGCGCCTTGTAGAGATCTGATTTGTTTTTGCATCCTGCATGTGGAACCTTGAGCTTCCTGAAGAAGTACTTGAGTTCCGTTCTCTTGTAGCTGTCCAGTTTTGATGCCTCCCATTCCATTCCTAGGATTTCAGAGGTTTCAGAGATTGATTTCTCAATGCTGTTTGGGCCAGGCATGACTCCAAACACAAGGGATCTTCTTTCTCGGCAAGCGAAGTTAAAATTTTAAAGTTCTGTGGCTCAAGCTACTGGACTGTCCTCACTGTGCAATGGCTAGTAATCACTGCGCAGACACCAAGAATGCAAATCCGTAAATCCCACCGCTGCCACCAATGTTAGAATCCGGGGTCTCTGGTTGGCGCAGGTATGCACTTGCGACAAGCAGGAACCCTTTCCTCTAAGTCAGGGCGAAGGATTACTCTGCGAAAATAACCCCTGCTCACCCTCTAGGTAACGTGGAGCGAGCAGTCAGGCTAGATTCCAGAGGGCATTAAGTTAAGCATTCAGGATGTCCCACACAATAACCACTAACCCACCACACAAGGCTGTATTTTTGTAAAAATATACTCTTTATTTAAAAGGTTTCTTTAAGCAGGCTTTCAAAAATACAGTTCTTTACTTTAGATGAGGTTCCAGTTACTTGTAATACTTTTCAAAGAGTCCACAGTTCTTAAAAGGCACTTTTCTTGTTCAAATAGGCTTCTTTTGGGGTCTGTGCGCTTCGTAGCGCCTTCGGTACATTTTGTACGATGGTGTAGGCGCGTCGTGCCGTTTCTCACACTTCCCGCGTGAGCAACGCCTATATCTTTTCACCGGTACGGACCGTACCTTCGTAGGGACGCTTCGGACAGCTGGTACGAACCGTACCAACGCTCACGCTTCACACGTTAGTAGCGTAGCGCGACGCTGGCACCGTACAAGCCCGTACAAAGCGAAGAAAGCTTCGTACATGGGCACTTCACCACACAGTACCTGGTTCTTTGGGGGCAATGTCCGTGGCGGCCTCGGAAGTCCGTTGAGGGGTGTCCCACGTCGCGCTGCAGTCCCTCTTGGTCAGTGGACTTGCGATGCTTCGTGGGGCGCTTCAGGGCTTCCAGGCACACAACGGAGGTCGGAAGCAGTATTGGCAGCTCGGGGGCAATCCTCAGTGGCGCAGCGCTGTCGGCTTTCGGCCAGACGGCGAACAGGGTGCCTAGGGTCCTCACAGTGGTCTCGGCGGCGCAGGGTCGCAGAGGCTCAGAGCTTGGACACCAGTCATCTCTCCTCACGTTGCGAGCTACGGCTCGAGGGGGCAGATGCTTGCTTTGATCAGACCAGGCGGGCTGGTTTTCACGGTGCTCACAGCAGCCCGGGCAGCCAGAAGTCGCGGTGCTCAGTGAGATGGGGCACACATGTTCTCTGGGGTCAGCGTTGCAGGGTCACCCACAGTAGCTTCCTCTTCTTCCAGGCGAAAGGTAGCGCCCAATGTTCCTGGGGCGCAGTTCAGGGGGCAAGTTCACACGCAAGCCCTTGGAGATTGTTTGTAAAGCACAAGTTGAATTCAAAGTCTTTCAGTCTTTTCCTCCTCTCCTTCAGCAGCAAGCCACCCACCACAGGCCAGTCTCTCAGGCTTAGAGACAGTACTCCTCCATGCAGCTTTCCCAGGTCCTTCTCTTCAGGCAGAGTTTCTTCTTGGCGCAAACAGGATCTGATTTCTTAGGAGCAGGGCTCCTTCTTGTATAAAGCAATTCTTTTGTTCTTTGTTGCCAGGGGGCCTGGGCCTGGCTCAGTCCGGTTTTTGAGCACTTTGTTGTGGTGACTCTGCTCTTTCTTTTCAGCAGCAGGGCAGAGACATCAGCCACTCCACAGGGGGCGGAGCCAGCATTGTGGTGGCAGAGCACAGGTCTATTCAGAGTCAAGGTGTACTCCTCCCACCCATCCTGGTGTAATCTCTCTACCCACCACCTGGCAGCCAGCCTGTCTCCTGGAATTCCCCAGCCCTGCCCCTCACTGAAACTAGGCAGCACACACACACAGCAGAGGCAGACTGAAATGGCTAAGCAAGTAAATACTAACTTTCTAAAAGTAGTATTTATAAACACAGGATATTAAAATAAACTTTACTAAAAGAAGTATTTTATTATTCTGAGTTCAGGCATACTAAACTTGACTTTCTACCATGCTCTATGAGTCCACTGGGATTACAGCGTGTAGTAATTCCAGCAGCCCATTCTGGCCTATGGAGAGCAGGTAGCCTTCAATAGTGAAAAACGAAAATGGCTGTAATTCACTATTAAGACATGCCACACACATCAGGGCATGTCCTACCTTATGCCTACAATGCACCCTGCCCTTGGGCCTACCAGAGCGGTGACTAATATGTAGTTAAGGGAAGGTTTAGGGACTGGCAAGTGGGTGCACTTGCGCACTCAGCGCGACAGTACCAGACTGCACGCAGGTTCTACAATGGCAGAGCTTAGACATATTTTACTAGGCCGCTTCTGTGGGTGGCACAACCAGTGCTGCAAGCCCACCAGCAGCATTTGTATTTACAAGCCCTGGCACTCCTCGTGCACTTTACTAGGGGCTGATAGTAAACCAAATAAGCCAAACATGGACACCAATCAATGTATACATTTTACCATAGGGAGAGCATATGCACCTTAGCAATGATCAGCAGTGGTAAGGTGCCCAGAGTCATAAAACAGCCAACAACAGGTCAGACAAAATATAGGAGAAAGGCAAAAAGTTTAGGGATGACCCTGCAAAAAAGGGCCAGGTCCAACATAAATGCATTGTGTACAGCATGCATTTTGTTCACTTTTAGTCTGAACTCAAAATGCAAGACATGTTTTGGCTTGGCCAAAGCTTGTTCTTCTTGGCAATCTTTCTTATTGGGGAAAAGCCAAACGGCAATTACTAAAAAGTTCATACCAAAATGTAGTGTGGAATCAACACCTAATTCATAACAACTTAGATGTCCAATTAGCTAAAAGAGATCTGCAATAACATCCATTGGGGTTCTGACAATGCTATACAGTCACACAAGAGCTGCCGTGCATTCCCTCTAAGGCTTACCACTGACTTTCTTGCTACAGAAGTTGTTTGAAGATGTCCCTGGTCTGGTGTGAGAAGCCCTTCCCTTAGTGGCATAGCTGGCAAAAAGTGATGCTGCCCCAAATAACTCATAGGAGCATTGCATTCTGGCACTTGCACTTATAAATGAATATGCACTACATGTACCAGATTTCAAATGAAAATCGAAGGCGAGGTGAACATCTCACTCCTAACACGGGTTGACCTGATAGCTTTACTTCAATCGGTCTTTGGTCTATGATTTACGAGCGCTGCCAAAGCTCACAGACTCTAGCCAGTGTAGCCGTACAAGTGTTATGTAAATAGTCACTGAACAGGAATAATACCAACCAGCCTGCACTGATCTCCGTGTTTCAGTGCTCTTACAACATGCAAATGCTCAAGGGACATCAAAGGGTGCCAGTAATTACTATTGAGGGGCAACCCATGCCTCAACGGAACGGCACGAGGGTCATTTCTTCGTTAAACAATAGCACCGAACACATGAATACTGGAAAGCGGAACTATAGACACCGGCATTCAATGTGCTGTCGACAAAGAGATGGGGCTGTCTAAACACAGCTCTCACGGTCTAATACCTGCTGGCATTTAAGCTTCATCAATAGCAAAGTGTAAACAAAACCATTTGTCTCGGATTGGAAGACTTCATGACCCACAATGCACTATCCTTAAAGGGTCAACGCGTGCCCGCAGTAATCTCCATCCTACCTGGGAAGGAGGCGGTGCCGCGCCTCGCCATAGCAGCCTCGGGGGCAGAGCGGGTTGGTCCGTGGCTGGCACTGATGGAGGAACAGCCCCTTCTCCTGCGACGGCCCCAGGCACAGCCTCTTTCCTGCCTCCACTAACGGGAACTACTGGTTCCCATTCATGGGAGGAAACAGACCCGTGGCTGCGCGCCCGAGTCACGTGACAGGTGCGCGTGCCCCTTGGGGGGGAGACAGCAGCGAGCAGCAGGGGCTGGAGAGGGGCTGCGCGTGAGCCGGTGGGTGGTATGGGGGTCTCGCGGATCCAATGGGACCGTTAGGTGGTGGACTGATAGCTGAGGGGAGACCAAAGGGATTCGGGGAGTCTTCGGAAAAGGTGTATTTGAAAGGCAGGAGGAATAGGAAGAAAGAGAAATAATATCAGAAAAGTAAGTGGGTGTCTGCTGAGGGGATGTGGAGGGACTGACAAATGACTTGTGAGTGATATTTGAGGGACGGACTGAAGACAGTTGAGGCAGCGGAGGAGGAGAGAGCGTCTTGAAACTGGTTTGTTTCTCCATTGTGTGCTGTACAAACGAACAAAGTACATATATTTACTAAGTGGTGGGCAAGAGAAAAGACCGATGTAGCAGAAGAACGGGATGAATGATGGGGGTGGTGGAGAGAGTGAGAAACAAGGAATGCATGTGAGAGAGAGGGGGAGCAGGAAGTGAGCCCAGGAGTGGGGCGCGCGCAGTCTGCTCATTTTCAAGCACTGCACTCGTGCTTGTGGCGCGCCCCTGCTCGCTCCCGCAAGGTGAATGCCACCACAAGCACGAGTGTGTGCTTGAAAATGAGCAGAGCGACGGCTAAAGGCCCTCCTAAGCAGCGCATGAACGTTGCGTAGGCGAGACCTAAAAAAGGCTAGGAGAAAGGCAAAAAGTTTAGGAATGACCCTGCAAAAAGGACCAAGTCCAACACAACCCCCTTCCAGCCAAAACGCAGGGTAGACCAATCACCACCTTGATGGGCTTCCCTGCTTTGGGCGATAGAACTCGGACGCGTGCCCGCAACTGCAGGGGCACACTCCAGTTCTATGCCATTCTGAACCCATGTGGTTCCCTCTGTTAAAGCTCCCAGGCCCAACTAAGCTACGCCACTGGTACTCCCTAGTTGTCCACCGCCAGGACCAGGCCCTAGGCATCCAGATGAATCTGGTCCTTGCCATCTCACAAAGTGGAGGGCAGTAACCCCGGACACATAGTAGCCATGCTCCACTCTTCCTCTCACCAGTGCAGTTCTAAACTGCCACTGATCCTCCAGCCTAGCGTCCGCACCCCCAGGTTGACCAGAAGTCACGGGCGATGCTCTCCTTCCCCTACCTCTCCTTCTAGGGTTCTGCACTCTCCTCCTTGGAGAGACACCCTCAGAACACAACTCTCCCACCAGTTCAGGACCTCTCCCCAGCAACTGGTCTCCCAACCTAGGGTCTAAACCCTCAGGTTGCACGGGGTCAGAGTTGAGGACTCCCTCCATCTGCACCCCCTTCCAGAGTGCTGCACTCTCCCAACTGGAGCGGTACGCCTGGAAGCCAAACCGGTCATGACACTGGTTACAGATGATCCTCCCTCCAGGTCAGGCAGACCCTGAACCTGGCCTCCCAACATTGGGGCTATACCCCGCGGCTGAGCACTTGCCTGGTATGCCAGGACTTCTGGGGACTCACACAGTATCCCCCCGGTCAGGACACTGATTACAGATGTCCTTCCCTCCAGGTCAGGCAGAACCTGAATCTGGCCTCCCAACCCAGGGACTAAACCCTGCAGTTGAACCCTTGCCTGGCACCCCAGGACTTCTGGGGACTCACACAGTATCCCCCCCGAGGGTAACACATGACTCATGTGTCGTGTGACAGTCTGCCTGGCACAGATCTCCCGACCCCTGTCCATCTGACAGTGCGCGAAGATCCCCCAGGACAGACGTGTTGTCACCATGGTCACTTCTAGGAGACTCAGCTCTTTTGGCTGCTCCTTGACCCACTGGTTCTTCCACTGGGGAACACCTCCCCCTCTCACCCCTCAATCTGGAGTTCTGCACCCTCCCAACTTGAGCGGCACCGCCAGACACCAGAACCACTGGAGCTCCATTTACAGATGTTCCAGGTTTTCCTGACACTAGGAGATCCTCCTCAAATGGCCTACTAGTACAGCCTAGACCCCAACCTGGTGTTCCCTTAGGGAACCCTTCAGGGCCTGAGACTGGGTTCTGGGCACCTTGGGACACACAGTCCCACACTCACTCCTTCTCCACTGAGACAGGACGTGAGCCCCTACACCCCTCCCACTACAATGGGACCTAACTGGGCTACTTTGAACCTCTTCCACCATACAAGACCGGAAGATACCTGTGCCACTTCTTTTGGGATCACTCCCAATGCCTCTTCAGACCCTCCGTCACACAGCCAGAGGTCTGCCTCCCGTGCAAGCTCCCTGGGATCAGAGAACTCACACACCAACAGGTGTTGGCGTAACCCCGGAAAACAATTACTGAACATGTGCTCTCTGACAACCAGATTGAACAGCCCTTCAAAATCATTTGCCGTGCTACTCATCACCCAACCTTCCAGTGCATCAAAATATTCATCCACAAACCGCACCCCCCCCAAGACTGGTGACACAGTTTCCTACTGCACCTGAACCTCAACCTATACTTCAGAAGTGACACACTCTTCCTGTGAACTAGGTACCACGCTCTGGGATCAGGGAGTGGGACTTCCTGCACTGGACTCCATATTGCTCTACTCCCACTCCACTGGAGCGTGTCCAAAGCCAGCTGATGCTCCCTTTCTTTCCTCCTATCTACCCACTCCTCTGGGAACAGGGAAAGGAATGGGTGACTGCCCCCGACACTGGACCCAGCAAGGGACTCCCTATCTGTGGGGTCCTCACTATCTACTGGCGTCCCTGCCCTGTCATTTTCTTTCTCCTCTTCAGGCTCTTCAGGGCCACCCTCAGACCCACCACCCTCTTGGAGTGCGGCCTGGTCCCTGTCTAATTGTCTCCATCTATCCTGTTGCCAGCGTAGCAGGGCTGTCCGAAGTAATAGTTGAGTGCCTACCCCACTCACTGCTAAGCCTCTCTCCTCACAGAACCCCCTTAACTCCAACATACTGTATTCCAACAGATAATCTACATTAAAGGCAGATTCCGTTTTTGTCAAGGTACTAAAACCCACACAGGCACAATGCAAGACTCCTAGGCATAAGATCTGAAGTAAGAGTACACAGTTTAAAACAGACACTTTTAGGAGCAAAATAAAACTCAGGAAAAATAATCCCCAAACACGTGATTATCTAAATGCAGCGTTTGTAGTGCAACCAGTTGTCGCTGTGGTACTGCGCAAACGCAAGTCCTATCCTCACCGCCGAAAACCAATGTTAGAAATGGGATTTCTGATTGACTAAGGCTTGCGCCAAAGCCAGGTAGAAACCACCACACTAGTCAGAGCAAGGAAGTTACACACTGAAGATAACCCCTGCTCACCCCCTTGGTAGCTTGGCACGAGCAGTCAGGCTTATCCCAGAGACAATGTGTAAAGCTTTTGTGCAACACACACAGCAGCAACACACTAGATACACCACAAAAAGGAACTCCACACAAGGTTATATAAGAAATAGCCTTTGTATTATCATAAACACATTAGAAACATAATCACACATTTACACTGTGCCAACTGGCATTAGGCAATATTCACAGGGGATTATATACACCTGACAGGGCCAATTGAGCCACTGTCAGAACCATCACAAAGCACAAATAGTAAATGTAGAACGCAACCAGTAACTTCTGGCAAACACTGTACTCAGCATTATATCCTGCAACTTAAATCATATTATGCAATCAGTATCACATTAGGCGTAAAACACATTATGCAAAAAACCTCACCAGCATAAACACATTATGCAATAACCTCATAAGCATAAATCACATTAGAGGCATAAATCAGGGTGCATAAATCACATTTATCATAGGCACCACATAAATCACATTAGGGCCTGGCGCCCTATCAACCTAACACTGACCCCCAGGCCAACTGGCCTTCTCAGAGGGCTCAAATGCCCTATGTCCCAAATGTCAGGTCTGGCTGCCAATGCAGCAGAATTAAGAGTGTGCAATTGTGCTGGCATAACTGTGCTTCCTGGGTCCCCACTGGGACTCCTAGCAATGAACTGGCCTAAACGTTGCAGCCGCCGCTAATTGTGGTGCAGCTGTGCAGCAAACTCTGGGCACTGGCACTCACTTTGCCCTTTGGGTCCTCACTGTGACTCTCTGAAACAAAACGTGCCTCATCGTTGCAGTTGCCTGCTATGGCGGCGCAACTGAGGAAATAATTGCTGGTACGGGCACCTCAGTGCCCTCTGGACCCTCACTGGGGCCCTAAAAACAAATATGGCCAACGTTTCAGCTGCCCGCTACGGCGGTGCAGCTGTGAGGAAAACAAAGAGGCACTAGCAGCACCTCTGGAGTCCCGCTCTGGGGCTCTCTAAACTAAATGGCCCCCAATGTTGGAGCGGCCCAATCTCTTGCGGGACCGCTCAGGCACCAACAATGTGCCTCAACTGGCACCAACCCGGTTCAGTCTCGAGCTCTCACTCACTTGCTCTGGGCAGAACTCTCTTCCCTTCTACGCCTGTCAAGTCAGACTGAGGAGCCCACGAGGCTCCCCCTTCACTCTGCCTTCACCCGGTCCCTCTGAGGGGACACTGGACTTCAGAGGGGAGCCTGTGAGGCTCCGGATGGTTCCTGCGGCGGTCAGAACTTCCTCTCCCTGCCCTGCCGGCCTCAGAGGCCCCACCCACGGTCAGGTAATGCCACCTGGCTTCCTGGTCAGGCCGGTGGCTCTTCTTCACAGCAGCAATGCGGGTGGGCACCCGCTCGAAAATAATCATATAAGCTGGGTGGGCACCCGCCAACACAGTTGCAATGCGGGGTAGGCACCCGCCATAAAATAAAAGCCTAAAGTGGGGTGGGCACCCGCTCGCAGGCACAATGCGGGGTGGGCTCCCGCTTCCCCTGGCAGAAATGCAGTGGAACCCCCATGTCGGGATTCCCTCTGAAAGGGCTGCAGCTCCGTGGTGTGAAGCCCACGCTCTCCTCTTTTTCAGGAAGCAAAGCAGAGCACTCCCAAGGCGCTATAGTCCCACAAGTCCGTAGAGGGGAAGGGGGGCAAAGCTGGGACCAGGCAGACCAGCACATAGGGCCCTCCAGCAGAGAGGCAGTCCCTTGTGGTGGTTCCTCCGGTGGCCCAGCAGCAGCAAGCCCCCAAAGCACAGGAACAACAACACATTTCATGGGGACACAGCCCCTATATGTATATGTCACATTCCTTTGTTTGCCCTGGCACAGGGCTTGGGAGAACCAGCCAAAACTGGTTCAGGGGGAAATTGGAGCACTCTGTTTACCAGGCTCCTCTTCCCCTTTGTCAAGAGCCAG
This sequence comes from Triturus cristatus, assembly GCF_964204655.1. Taxonomy (NCBI): domain Eukaryota; kingdom Metazoa; phylum Chordata; class Amphibia; order Caudata; family Salamandridae; genus Triturus; species Triturus cristatus. Next base: position 779,944,855 of record NC_140594.1, read on the forward strand.
CATTGTACAGGGCAGGCACAATCCTATTCAGGGTCAGGGGATTAATCCTCCCACTACTCCAAATGTAGATGTCCCATTCAGCCTAGTGCTGACTCATCCTGCCCCTTCTGGAGCCACACACACCTCACCAGCCCCTGTCACTCAAAAGCCAGACATGCAATTCACATCCGGCAGGCAGACACATAGCACACAGAAATGCCAACTTCTAAAAGTGGCATTTCTAAAATAGTTATAATAAATCTGCGCACACCATTGCGCAGCATTTATTATTACCATTCCAAATATACTGAACTTGACCACGCTGCTCCTCTCATATCAGGAATTACCACTGAAACACTTATCAGGGAATCCCCAATGCATTCCCATGGGAGGGCAGCCCCACAGTAGCGAGAAACCAAAATTGCTGTTTGTCACTACCAGGACATGTCACACACTTAAGGTACATGTCCCATCTTTTACCTACAATGCAGCCTTCCCATAAGGCTAGCTAGGGTCAGTAAAAGGGGGGTCACAGACATGGCACACACTTTAGGTGCCACGCCACAGCAGCAGTAACACTGCGCGCACAGGCCCTGCAATGACAGAGGCGTGAGATAGGTTTGAGAGGCTACTTTGGTGGGTGGTGCAATCAGCGCTGCAATTCCACCAGTAGCATTTAATTTACCAGCCCTGGGTGTATGAGATACCACTTTACAATGGACTGACAGGTAAATTAAATAGGCCAAACAGGTGTAGACCAATCTTACCATATGCAACACAGAGAGCACACACACTTTACACTGGACAGCAGTGCTAAAGTGCCCAGAGTCCTAAAACCACCAACACCATGTCAGAAAAAAGGCTAGGAGAAAGGCAAAATGTTTAGGGCCAAGTTCAACAGGGGACAAAACCGATGCTAGTAAAATGGGAATAACAACAAATCAGAAACGAATCGAGTATATGAGCCAACCGAAATTCTCTAGAGGGGTCAGTGCATCGTCCCCTGTGGGTGGGATGGGTCACCAAAAGAGAGGGGTGCAGTTAGCCACATGGAACTGTGTGGGTATTGCTACTAAACAGTCTGTACCAGAGTGGGCATTGGTATGGCAGGGCAGAGACATTATATGTCTCCAGGAGACATGGCCTACCGATCCAATATTCATCAATGGTTACCGATCCTACCAAACCACTGCAGTTCCCTCCACATCTGGCAGAGGTAAAGGGGGCCTGCTCACTTTAATCTAGAATACCCTAAACATTAAGATCATAAAATTCGAACACTCTAACCCCAACTTTCATCTCCTAGCCTTTAGGTTGGAAGGTTCGGCAATCTGGATATTGTTAAATTATTACAACAATAATTTTTGTGGCAGCATGGCATCAACTGTAGATTCACTGGAGAGGGATCTGATAAAATTAATCAAAGGAATTTAATATTCTCTGGGTAGGGACTTTAATGCCCAACCTTGCCTCCATTCATCGGAACCTGTCTGCGGGGTAGAATAGACTGAGAGGGATCCAGCTGTGCATTTCATGCATAATGATCACGGGAATACTCTGAATAGGTTGTTAATTTCTTGGAACCTAGAAATCTGTAAGAAAACAGACACATTGATAGGCAGATTGGAAAAAACTTTTCTCTGTGGTAACTATGAGTCGACACTCGACTTTATAGTCACCTCTGCCCATTCTTATGGAAATGTTCTCCATACTGATACCATACTATCCAATCGCGATCATGCAATACCTTTCTTTGAGCTTTCTGGAGTCAGAGTGTATCCTCGGCAGACAGACAAAGTAGCAAAACCAATTACAGCAAGACAGAATGGGTATCAGCTGAAATGGGATAACACAGACAAGACTAGAATTATCCCCGAGGTCGTAGCCAACAAGTTTAATCTGGTTATGAATTGTTTAGATCCTAAAGCGTCTCCTGACACCCTGATCCCAAGTTTCCTAGAATTACTTGAGGAAATTAAATTGTCCCTGAATCAGCCGATCTCCACCAAGGAAAGGTGGGAAATCGGCTAGTTTGATGAGGCTTGCAGCCATGCTTTAAAAGATCTTTGCAGGGCCCTAAAAGCACCCCCCAGAGACCACCACCTGATTAAAGATTTACGAAAAGTCTATTTAAAAAACTAGGAAGAACAGGGAAGCAGAGGTGATTGAGGAGGCCTGAGAAAACCTGGTGAAGGCAGTATCCTCCATAACAGCAGGGAGTGTTGGAAGGTCGTGAATGCTTTTTATTTTAAGACTAACTTAGAGAAAACGTTGGATACTCACATAGATGAAGACACATGGGTAGATCATTTTGAAGGCAGTTTCATGGGACGATTGTTCTGACCCTAGCCCTCGACTTCTTAACTTGGATGAGGTGAGTATTGCACTGGCCAAGTGTAGTTGTGCTAAAGCTCCAGGCCCAGATGGGGTCCTTATTGACTTTTTTCTCGAACATCAAGAGTTGTGGGCCCCACTGTTGAACATTATATTTAACGAAATCGCTAAAGGGCCACTCCCATTATGGAAATTAAGTATTATTGTCCCCATAGACAAAAAGGGTGACAAATCAAACCCCCAAAATTATCGCCCAATTACCTTTCTGGACTGTACCGGTAAACTGTTGGGTGGTGTCCTATTAAATAGGCTTGAGGACTGGGCGAGGGAAAAACACATATTGATGCCAACCCAGTACGGTTTCCAGAAGGGTAGAGGCACTATCGATCAATGTCTGAATCTAAGCGTGACCATTGCCAAGTACACTGCATCAAAGGGAGGGCATACATTCATGGCTTTTATGGACTTACCTGCAGCTTTCAACTGTGTAAGCCATGTGAAGATATGAGCCATAATGCTGGAGATGGGCATTGATCCTCTGTTGATCAATTTAATTTGTGAAATGTACTCACAGGCAATGGCGTGTGACCATTATGGGAGGGATGGGGAATGTACAAGACGCTTTAAAATCCTGAGAGGAGTCAGACAAGGCTGTGTCCTTGTCCCATTTCTGTTCTTGTTATATACTAACGGAGTAGAGGCTGCCTTTTCAGAATCTGTGGCAGATGTTCCATCCTTCCCACCAACACCACTTCCGATCCTGGCATACGTATATAATGCAGTCCTAATAGCCAGGACGGGAGTAGCGCTTCAACATCTAATAAATGCCTATGTGGGTTACATGTCATCCGTGGACCAAAAGGTCAACAAGACTAAATCTTTTGTTATCGTGGCAGGAGTGCCCCCTCTGAAAAGGATTCCATCTTTCCATATTGGGACTAAGAAACTAGAGGTACTAGAGACTTTCTCCTACTTGGGAGTTTCATTCGATGGTAAACAAACCTGGCTCCCCATGGTGGGCTGCAGGGCACTAACAATGTAAAGAACTTTGGTTGCGATTTCCAGTTACATTAAGAAACTCAGGAACAAGCCCATAGCGATGATAAAAAAGATTTACAATGCAAAAACTATTTCAGCCACAACATATGGGGCAGGGCTGTGGGGAATGGCGTTCCCTCCAAAAGATAGAGGACAGCTTTTTAAAGAGTATCGCCTCTCTTTCTTCTTTTGTTTTCCAACTATGTCTGCCACCTGGTGTTGGGCTTTCCGTATATAACGGATACAATGAAATTAGCCCCGATCATGCTGTGGCATTTAATTTGGAAAAACAACACAGTGGACCTCAACCAGGCGATAATACAAAAGTGTCTATCGTTAGACAAGGAACATAAAATTGCCTGATTACAATATGTTGAAACAACTTTGCAGTTTCTAAGTGTCCCACAATTGTTTTCCAACCCGAGTTCTTGTACCAAATTCCCTAAAAAGAAACTTAAGGTACTATTTCTAGCCAAGGTAGCTGATGCTTAGGAAGTAGCTTATCGTGAAAAAACTGTAGTGAAAATGTACTACCAAATCCCCCCCTGAACACAGGGTGACTATTCGTATTTAGAGGGTGTAAGAAATTTACAGCATAGGTTTGTTCTTTTAAGATTCTGCACTAATTTAATCCTCTTGGTGCTAGGTTTTCCCAGCAAAAAATAACTCCCTAAGTGAGTTGACCCCATGTCCATGCGATAATCTGTCTGTGCAATGTGATCTCCACCTCTTTTGCTTTTGTAACTTTTATAAAATACAGAGATCTAGATATCTTTTATCACTTTTAAGGCAGCACAATTTTAACCAATGTTGTATTGCCATGTTGTTCTTGAAGAAGCTCCATGACCCCTATGTCTGTTTCTGTGTAGTCTCCTTTTCGTGGGCTTGGCTGTGCAGGAGGCTTCTTTTATAAGGGAGACATTTACAGAGCTTGTAATGATATTGTGGAAAATGTTCATGTGATTAAGTTTTATCTTGCCAATTTAATCTAAAAAGCCAATTTGTTTTTGCAATGTAGACATGTTATTTTTAACTATTACCTATTTATAATTCATTTTTAGCTGGGTGGATGATTATTGTTGCATGATTAATTATTTCTTTTCCAGCATTTAGCATTAAGATCAATTTCAGAATTTTTGTGTATTGTATAAATTCTAGATTATTGCGAAAGGGCTGCTACGGGTTGTTTGAAATGCTGGTTTTATTAATTCTCTTTTTAAAGAAAGAATATTTTGTATGTGTATACTTTTATTATCTATGTTTACTAATTAGATCAAATAATGTTGATTGGTTTGATTGGATTGACCCATCTAGTAAGAGAGCATGAAGAGAAGACTCCTCTATTCACTAGGCCACAATTAACAAAAAGACTTTCTGGGCATCTGTATTCGGAAGATCATTTCAGATAGATTGTCACTGCCCTTACTACAGATAGAGGGTGCAAATGTTCGACTTGAGAATTTGTATCAGGTTCTAAGGAGGGGAGAACTAATTCTTGTTTACTATGAAATCTCAAACTCACCATTGTGAGGAATCTGGGGATCCGGGAGAGGAGTATCCTATCCTCACAGTCCTTAAGTAGTGATAAAGACACACCAATTTCCCAAATTTCCCAAATTGTTATTGCCAACAAAAAGTGTACCTTCACGGTGAAGAAACCCCTTTCCAAGAAGGCCTCCCTCTCAACCTCCAGACCAATAATCTTAAAGGTCTGAGGGTCTCTACAGGAAGAAGAGGATAGCTCGGGTGAAAGGGGAACAACTGAAGAATCCTCCCCTGTTCTACTGCTAGCTGATGACGTGAGTGAGAACCAAGGCCTCCTTGTCTAGTACGGTAGGACAGTCATCATTTCCTCTATCTTCTTCTGCAATCTTGCTAGGGTCATGCGATCAATGAAATAGGGAAAATGTGTAACAGAAAACATCTGGCCATGAGCTGGAAAGAGCATTCAATCACGCTGCCTAGCGCTCCTGAAATCTCGAAAGAAATTCTGAGAGTTTGACATTGTGCTGACAGTCAAAGAGTTCTACCAGTAGAACCTCTCAAATGTGACACATCTACTGAAATAATACAGGATTCAGAATGAACCCCAGGGAACAAGGAACTACTCTAGTCAAGTAATCTGCTTGCAAACTAAGAGTTCCCTTGATGAGGAGTGCTCTTGTATTTAGTAAGTTGTGTTCACTCCAAAAGCAAATCTGATATATCAGCAGGCTTAGGGAGGAAGAGCCTGTCTCAAACTGGTGATTTAGGTAGGACTATTGTCAGCCCTTATCAGTAATGCTCTCCGCAGGTGTTGAACGACTGGATTGCTCTCCAGAGTGACTTTAGCTCCCTCCAGTTGGATTATCTGCTCTTCATCAACAAGCCCCACAGAGCATGGACAGCATGAATCTACAAAACCGCTACCAAATCTATGCTGCTGGCATAGCTAGTAATATTTACTAAGTTGAGATAAGTGAATATAGTCCCTTTGGTTAGAAAAGATGAACGCATTTACCACACTAAGTCTTCCTGACCCGCTTGGGGCACAGGAATCAGGTCTTCATGATGTTTATGGTGAAGAGCCTGGTGGTCCAGGATTTGATTTACATGGTGTACCAGGTGCTGTCGTGTCCAAGGGATGAAGCTCAGAGATACCAGCCAGAGCAGTAACACTAGAAAAACAATCAGTCATGCCCTGGTCACCCGCAAGTTGAACTACGGGAACATTCTCTATACTGTAATCACCAAGCAACTCCCTAGAAGATTACTAACCATTCAGAAATTGTCAGCCAGACTCATCCTCAACCGTACATACTGAACTAACATCCCACCACACCTCAGTGAGCTCCAGTGGCTCTCAATACTGAAACATGCTCCTTTAAAACTTCTCACGCACACATTCAAGGCACTACACAACTTAAGCCCCACTTACCTGAAGAGTTGCATCTCCTTCCATCAACTATCCAGGCACTGCTGCTCCACCGGACTCCTATTGGCACACATATCATGCATACATAGAACCAGAGAAGGAGGATGGGCTTTCTCATAGGTCGCTCCTAAAGCATGGCACATCTTCCCACTCCACATCAGAGACTCCTTCTCTCTTCTTTTATTCCGTAAGAGGCTGAAGACCTGACTTTTCAACTACCGAACGTACCAAAAGGCAAGGCTAGGTATGCACACCTACTCAGAGCTATGAAACCCTTGCAGGTGATAGTGTGCTTTACAAATACACATAACAGCAAGAGAAAGAAAAGCAGTCTTACATATTTATAATAAAAATAGAACAAGTACCAGAAATTGTGGAGACTGAAAGTAAGAAAAAGAAAATATTACCCATGTCTACCTGGATTCATAAACCACTGCCTCTCTCTAGCCTTCTACCTGGTCAACAGTTTTGATATATATGCAAAGCTGGAGCTTTAGCTTTCTAGTCTCTTGGAAGAATAAGAATACCAATCCGAGGGTGATGTCAAAAACTGCTACCATATATTCCAGCTTGTGGCATGGGGTCAAATGTGATTCCTTCCAATTGATGAGAAATCCAAAACTCTGGAGCTTCTGTATTTTGATGTGTGGGATACTCAGAGACTGCTCCTGGGATTGAGCTTGAATCAGGAGATGGTCGAGGTAAGGGTGGATAATAATCACCAGAGAATGTAAAAAACCCAAAACTGAAACCACTTAAGTAGATGTTGAGGCCCAAGGGAAGAACTCAAAATTGCCAATGTTGGTTGCCTCTCTGTGGTAAACCTGAGATACCTGGGGTGGGAAAGTGAGACAAGAATGTGGAGGTATGCATCTTTAAGATCTATCTTGGTCAGGAATTTTTCCCTTCCCCTTTGGGGATACATTTGTTAAAGAACCTAAGATATATTAATATTCTCTAGTCCCCAGAGCTCTTTCTCAACAGAGATACTCAGGACTAGAATCCTCTCCCACTCTCCTGTGTGGGGACAGGAACAATGGCTCTCTTCTTGACCAATAAGGAAATATTCTCCCAAAGAGAGCCCCTCATCTCATTGTGTAATGGCCATATTGTCTTAAAAAAAAGTGGGTCCACATAATGAGGAGAAACCCTTGATAAGTATCCACTTGAAATTATCTGGAGAACCCAGCTGTCTGAAATTGGTCCTCCCATATTCTCTGAATTGAAGATGCTGACCTCCTGCATTGGTCTCAAGGATCTAGGCATAGTCAGGAGTTCTGCTTATGCCCACCCTTACCTCTGGGCTGTTGAGACGAGGTATTAGAAGAGGACTGTTGGATTGGAATATTGATCTTTTGTGGTAGAAGTCCAACTTCTTTGATATCTCTCATAACTTCCTCTGCCACCCCCAGCAGACTTTGGTTGTAGCAAAAAGGTTAAGTATGCTTCTATGACTTGAATGTTTTTTGCAGTACCTCTTCCAGTTCCTTTCCTAATATTCTGTTACCAGTATAAGACATCCTTAGGAGACAATAATTCTTCTTTGCGGCATCCACATTACTACTTCGGAGAAATAGATGATTGCCCTAGCATCTGCTGCCCCTGCTGATGCCATAGCAGAAGCTCTTAAGTTGTCAAACATGAGGTCTGAGAGATTTTTTGCTTGCATTTCCATTATTCCTAGCAATTTGGAGAAACCTTCCTTCAGAAATACTGGAGGATAGCACCTGGAATTCCTTAAGAAAGGGCCTGGAAGATCTAGACTGTGTAGATCTCCAACCTCATTGCAAGACTGGGACATGCATGTGACCTCTTGAAAGCATTTTCCCCTTCTTCTCACCAGGGTCTGACAACTTCTCATCACCTGATAGGAGGGTAGGTTTCCCTATGAAGCTTGCCAAGAGAGGGCCCTCTGTTAAATTCTGAGGAAGTTCAGATTTCCCTTGGCCAAAGGATACAGTCTCCCCAAAAACATTAGTATAGAGACCCTATTAGGATCTGTCCACTCTCTCTTTAAAATATTAATTTCTGCTACAATGATTGGAACATTGGGAAGGAGAGGTTTGTGGAACAGGCAAAATCAATTGCTACTAGTACCAGGTTGATCATCTTCCACTGCTAACTGAAGGCTGGAGCAGAGATAAGAAGTTATTGGTTTACGATCCTCCTCCTGAATATTATTCTCTATAGGCGTGGGAGACTTGGTTGCAAACCTGGCTTTGTCCTCATAATTTTCATAAGATTTCATGATGTGAAAGCACTCACAAAAGAGATGTCATAATTCTCCTTCCTATCTCAGCCCTAGATATGTGTATGGAGTCGAGCCAAGGGGTAGAATGTCTAGATCTGTCTTGCTTTCTATAAAGGATCCACAGGACATGGTAAAATCACTGCCCTGTGCTTATTATCATCAGCGAAACAGACACTCTCCTCTCCTGGGTTTCCTCCTTCAGGAAGATCTTTTTTCTCATTCTCCCCGTCATCACCCCTCACTTCTTAGGCATCTCCAAAATTCCCTCCTTTGGGTAGAGGAGGTGTCTGATTGAGTATTTGAAACGTAATTTGTCATGCTGTATGTTTTTTCATCCAAATTACTCTTAATTACACTAGCAGAAGTATAACACGTAATTATCAGTAATTTTGTGTCAAAGAGTAAAATGGAATTACCAATATTACTCCAATTACTCTGGCGTAATTTAAGTTACACCCAGGCTTAATTTTAAGTCACAATCCTGAAAACACCACTTTTAGAAAGTCTGCATTTTTGTGTCCTTACCATTTGGTGACTCCAGCCTGGTTTTGGGTCAGATAACTAGGTGTAATTGGCAGTTGGCTTTTACATATTCCTCCCAGACAGCATTACAAAGAAGGATCTGGGTGTTGGCAGGATTGGCTATCCTGCATCAATGGGGGATACGGAGGTGTAACGTACCAAATTTGCACTTCAAAGGCCCTGGTCTAGCACACTCACAAATAAATTTACACAAGCCTATTGTGCCCCAGACACACTGGGACCAGGGTAGGGAGGCAGGAAATCCCAGGCACCTTTGTAGGGGAGAAATGCCAGAAGCTTCTCCCACTCAAAAGAAGGTACCTGGCATTAAAAAGGGACCCGCAGCCCCATGCTTCATTACACTCCTTGAAAACAACAACTGTAATTGCAAATAACATAAAATAATGTAAACTAAATAAATAATGAGTACAAATATATTGTATCCAGAATATCAGCATTTTACTGGTGAGTAGGTGTATTAAATTTCAGTTAACATTATTGTATTTTAAAATAAAAGTTAAATTATGATTTTATAAAGAATATATTAAAAAAATATATAACATGAAAATAACATAAAAACATAAATTCATCAGCTTTAAAAAATATTCTGGGGGCAGGACCTGATGGGCCAAGATGGTGGTCATTCTCTGTTGGAGCTCCCACCAGGCATGACAAATCCTTCCACATGGTGATGCTGACAAGCCCGGCTGGTCGACCGGGACCTGCCAGCAATAGCTGCCGTGGCACTTGCTTAGGGTGCACTGAAGCACCCAAAGAGCTGACACCACCGCCTGCAGCTGCAGAGACTGTGCCAGCAGTGCCCCTGCCCAAGATGGCGGCGGCTTGAGGTTGCGAGTAACACGGCACCCGGACCGGTGTGGGTGGCAGGTGGGCTCCCCTGCCCCCTTTTTAGTCTTCCCTTCCTCCCCCCCTTTTTTAGTCCTCTCCTCCCCCCGCAGAGGCTGGACGATGTGTCTTGTGGGCTATGGGGCCAGGGCGGTCAAGCCCATGGCTGAGCCGCCCTTGGACCGCATCCTGCATCGGCACCCAGGCTGTGCTTGTCTGGGCCTACTTGTGGGCACTTGCAGTGGCCAGGAGGGGCCGGCAGGGCTGTGGGGTGTTCCCCCATGCCAGTGATTAAATGAGTTGCAGCTGCAAGGGACCCCTATAGGTGAGACTGCAGAACTGGATGACAGTGGGGTAAATTACTTGGGGTATTAGCTGGGGGTGACAGGCCGTAGTGGACTGTGGGCCTACTGTAAGCCAAAGGCTCCCTTCTCTTTTCTCACCCACCCATTTTAACCCCATAGAGAATAAAGTGGGGAGTTGGATGGCAGGGGCCCTCCCCAACGTGGGGCGGTCAAAACCGTGGAGAGAGTTGGCCCAGCCTGGGCATGGTGAAGGTGTGACAATTCCGCAGACTCCGGCTGCTAGTGCTGCCCACCTGGGAGCCTGGTGGTGCAAGCAAGCTGTAGAGCTGAGGTCGGCCATCCCCAGCTGAGCTCCTTTCTCTGTGGTGTACATTGCTGGGGCTTTGCCACTAATCCAGGGCCTGGAGGAACCTTCTTTGATATGGGACGCGACAGACTGGCGGGGGCCCAGGGCTGATCTAAAATTGATCACTTCAGTGCCCCATACTCTGGTGCACCTGGGGCTCAGGAGTCAAGGGTCACCCCTGGCAGCCCTCGGTGGGAGACTCTGGAGCCATATTGCTGGCAATTCAGGCTTCCCAGTTGATTGCTGAGGTCGAGGCAGAGGTAAACCCAGTGACAGAATTTCGAGGGGTGGCCGACTGGGTGATGGAAATTGAGGGGCGAGTTTCATGTTGGGTGGGCTGCAGGCCATAGTCTGGAGGGTGATGGGCATGACGCAGTGCCTTGAGGAATGCTTAGAGTGTGCATAGAACCATGTCCGGCACTGCAGTCTATGATTTGCTGGTTTTACGGAGGGCATGGAGGTATCAAATACAGAGCGCTTTCTTGAAGACTGAATCACATCCTGGATGCCATCCTCCTGTTTTGTGGTCAATTGGGCTCACAGGTCCTTTCCACCCAAGCCGCCACCCATGGCTCTGCCGCACATGCTTATCACCAAAACCTTCAACTATAAGGATCTGGACCACATCCTGCAGGAGGCCTGACAGGCTGGGAATTCTGCTCACGGAGCACAGTGAATCACATTTTTCACAGACTATACCTGCACCTGGCCTAGAAATCCTACCACAAAGTTAAAGATATGTTTTTTTTGTTAATAATTACATTACAACCACATTAGTAGCATAAACTGAAATAAATGAAGTGCGTGCATATTTCATCCTTATTCACATCCCCTCCAGGCTCAACGAGTCTATTTGGTCCCACTTCAGAAAGTTCCCAATAGTGGCAACTTTACTATTGTTTATCTGTACAAGTGTTCTACAACCATTGCTGCATTCTCCCTCTATTGTCAATTACCTGCAAACACACACTTGTTTACCCCATCTCAAATCAGCCAGATAGCAAATGGTACATTCACGGAGAGCGCTCGTCTGTCTTTGGGTCTAGTTTTACCAAATAGCTGTCCAAGAGCCCCAGGGACTCACCCTTCCCATTATGGAAAATATAGTCCTATGGACAGTGTGAGAAAGTGGCTCTGTATATACTGTTCCCAAATAGGTACAGGATGTACAGAGTCCACAGTCCCCAGAGGTCTGGCAGAGGCTAAAGTTAGATATAACCTTACTCTCTAAAGTGGTAGCTTGGTCGAGCAGTAAGGCAGTATCAGAGGACAGTGTAAAGCATTTGTTGCACACACTCAGCCAGCAAATGATCTCACACACTCAATAACTGAACACTAGGCCAATGGTTTATATATAAAAAATATATGCTTGTTTTATTTTAGAACCAACAATAGGTATTCAAATATACTTTCTCAGAATGAGATGCTTTATATAAATACTTCTGCAATATGCAATTGACTTTTGTAGAAAGTTACAAGTGGTTGCAATGGGCAACACAATTTTAAACACAATAATGCATTGAGTTCAATGGAAGTTTCAAGTTATTTGCAACAGATTATTTTTAGGATTACTTTTGGAATTCCAGGGCTGGATCCTAGATTCAGCCCTGGGTCAGTACTTGGAATCAAGTGATAAAAGTCGACTTAATTACTGTGATGATTTTTAGACAATATTTTGCTATTTTAAAAGTTGACACTTAGAAAATATTTCATAGAAAACAGTCAATGATTCCCTATGGCAGAAAATTCAATTTGCAGGTATAGTATGTTCTCGCTACTTTTGTAATCCAGTACTGGGTACCTAGACTCAGTACTGGGACCTTTATCCAAAACAGGTAAGTAATTAAGTTTTCAGAAATTATACGATTTTTAAAGAATATTTAAAGTTTGCAGAAATTGACATAGAAGAAATTTCACAGAAAAACAGTCAATGATTTCCTATGGGAGAAAATTGGGTTACTGGTAAGTACAGTTGTAAGTATTTTTCAGAGTCAGTGCTGGGCACCAAGATCCAGCACTGGCAACTCAACTAAGAGCAGGTGAGTATTTTCGTTTTCGTTACTCGGCTGATATTTGGTGAATATTTTAAGTTCTGAAAAATCCACACAGAAGAAATTTCAGGAAAAGCCAGTCAATGTTACCCTATGGAGAAAACTGAGTTATCGGTTTAAAGGAAAGTACTCGATTGGCAGAGTTAAGGTTCTGGGCATAGACTCAGGGGTCTCCCAGGGTCAGGTAGGTACAGTTGGTTCACCCTCAGGGGCACAAGGGAGGCCGGGTGCAGAGAGAGTTAGGCCCAATGTTACCCTATGAGAGGTAGGGGGGCCTTGGTTGGTGGCTGCTGACTAGCAGGCCACGTGGCTGTGGGAGCTGGGCTCCTGGTCACTTACTCAGGGCAAGTGAGGAAGTAGATAGGTATAGAGGTTGCACTGCCAGGGCCACTCGGGCGGCTGGGTGCAGGGTGCTTTTGAGCCTTTGGGCGCTCAATTGATTTCAATGGGAAATCTCCGGTTTAGAAAAAGACTGCAAGCTCGGGGACGAAGATTCTTCAGGTGCCACCACCACTTCGAGAGGTAAGTTGGGTAGTTGGAGGATAGGTAGGTACCCCGGGATTGGGCACCGGGGGCCGCGGGGCGCCGGGTGCAGGGGTGCCTTTTGGTGTCCGGAAATCTTACCCTCTGTTGATCGCGGTTGGGGGGCACCTGGTTCTGAGGCTGCAGGCTTCTTCAGGAGTGTTCGAGGGAGGTCCTTGGGTGCCGGACTCGAGGTCACAGTCGCCGTGGGGTCGTCCTCGTGGTCTTTGTTCACTCCGGCACAGGCCAGGCTTGGCGGGTGCAGAGTGTGAAGGGTTCGCGATTCTGGGCTGCTGCCAGGGTTTAGAAGTAGATTTTGAGTAGAGCCTCTACTCATGGGAGTCCCAGGGGTTTAGAGTCAAAAGGTAGCCAGGTCCTCCGGGGTTTTTGAGGTTGCTGGCCACAAGAGATGCTGGGTTGGAGCAGGAGCAGGTTCGAGGGTCGACAGGCCAGTAGGGCTGGGGCCAAAGCAGTTGGTGTCTTCCTCTTCTTAGCAGCTGCAGGGCAGGTCTTCTTTCTTCTAGCTCTTTTTAGGATTTCGGAATCTGGAATCTGGGGAAGGAAGGTTCAGGGTGCCCCTAAATATTAGATTTAAGGGCGTTACAGGTAGGTGAAGGGCAGGGACCAATGGGTCCCTGTCCTGGTTTGGGTACACCCCCTATCCTGCCTCTCTCCTGTGGGAGGGGGGCAGTAGCCTAGTCCTGATTGGGCAGGGCTTCCCATCTTCAAGATGGCGAGAGCCCGGAGATGTGCTTCACCTCGCCTCCCCCACCTGAGGGGTGGGGTTGGCAGACTGGCAAATCCCCTGTCCTTATTTGGGGTTTCCGGCCAAGCTTCCCGACAGAGTGGGGGGTTGCAGTGGCCTGGGAAAGCTCACAGAGGCGGCATGCCTTTGAAGCTTCCCCCTGCCCATCCTGGGGGAGGAGATTTAGCACTTCGCCCAGGATGTGCATTGTTGCAAGCCCAGGAGAGATGGGGCTCTCCTACCCAGGGGTCTAGCAATATGTCTGCTGTGTGGCAGCCTAGGCAGCCTCCCAGACCAGACGTGGATTGTAGGTTAGGTTCAGGGGGCATCTCTAAGATGCCCTCTGGGGTGCTTGGTACATTAAATCCCACACTGGCATCAGTGTGGGTTTAATGTGCTGAGAAGTTTGATACCAAACTTCTCAGTCTTCAGTGTTGCCATTATGGTGCTGTGGAGTTCGTGTTTGATGAGCTCTCAGCACCATGTACTCTTAAATGGCAGCACTGCACTTACAGTGCCTAGGAATGGACCAGGGCACTGTAGGGGCACAGGGCTCCTGCTCCTGTGCCCACGCCATTGGCATAGGGCACCCAGCTAGAGGGGTGGCTGATGTATGCCATGGCAGTGTAGGTGGTGGGCATGGCACACAGGGATGTGTGCCATGTTGACTCTTTGTTTTGTCTTGCACCCAGACACCCAGCCTGCAAGGGCAGTGTGTGTATGTGTGTAAGGGTACAGGGCCTCTAAGGGTGGCACAATGAGTGCTGCAGCCCTTAAAGGCCTTCCCTGGTTACAAGTCCCTGGGTACCTAGGGTACTATTTACCAGGGGCTGACATGTGGCCAGGGTTTGCCAATTTCGGTTTAGTGTTTTTAGGGAAGTAACATAGGCCCTGGGCACCTGATTGGCAGGAGTACAGGGCACACTCAGTCAAAGTACATTCAGCAATTCAGCAAAACGTGGGAGCATACCATGCAAGAAAGATGGCACTTTCTCACACACAGCTAACCCCACACTAGCCCACTTCACCATCTTAGCATGCCAGTGTGTCATAGACAGCATTTCATCAGAATTCCCAGCCATAGCTATGCATCTTTTAGGCAAGATTAGGGCCAAGCTCTGGAGGCCCTTTGCTTTTTTGGTCGCAGGTGTTATGCCCAACAAACGTCAGAGGGTTTCCAATGGAAGGAGACATGCAGTCGCACCCAAAATGCGTCACTTGTGAACAGAACTGGAATATCCTTGGACAAGATCAAACCTTATGCATAACATCTGCATTGTCTGCCGTGCATTAGGGACAAGTAGTCTTCGCCCACGAATACATTCTCTCAACTCTCTCTGGGGTCAGGTAGGAATGATGAGTATGATTGAATTGGACAAGCTGGAATCTGGCATTCCGTGACACCTGCTTAGCAGGGTGTAGGCAGTGAGCCCTTAGCTTATTTGCTATGTCAGTAGCTAATACAAGGTTCCACTACTCTTTGAGATCCACAGTCCTGCTAGAGCAGTGGCGCCGTAGCTCCCCATAGAAGCAGGTAACAGTCTTCTTGTTTTCCCCATTAGTCAGTATTTCTCCTGACAGAGTCACTGTGGGGGGCACATTTCGATCAGCTCCCCATGTTGACCGCATCACTCCCTTCCGGGCCTAGTAGAGCAGACTCTGCCTTTGTATTAGGTCTTATGCGTTTGCAAGGTCCTCTAAGGTTATGAGTTTACCTTCCGTTGTCAAAACTGCCTACATCTGAACCCCCGCTTCCGTCCAATCTCTTGTTTGGTAGAGTGAGCGCAGTGGCGTAACGCAGGCCCCCGCGGTTCGGGTGGGGCCTCGAGCTTCAGGGGGGCCCTTAGCACAGTACTCTGTCCTGAAAGATCCTGATTAATTCCGGAGCCGAGCCCCTCCACGTACCTTGCAGGGGGACCCGTCAACTTTCGTTACGCCATTGAGTAAGCGGAGTGGAGCACATTCCTGTATCGCCCAAATCGGTGGACTCAGGGCATAAGGTGTTACCTTACTTAGTACTACCATGAAAAAGTCATCTCCAGCACTGTACCGCCATGCGCAGTAATATACCGTCAGCACTGCCAGGAGGGGCGCCATCAAATAGCTGGTGCAGGCGGGGCAGCCCTCCCAGTTCGTCCAATATCCCTCTATTCAACAAGGGTGGTGCTGATCCAATAATCACATCTGCCACTGCAAGTGTGGCTCTGCGTAATTGTTCATTTGTTAAAGTGACATTTAAGAACAGCCAAAGCAGCCGACGCGTTTCGTCCAACTTGGGACTTCTTCAGGGCGTAAGAAACAGTAAATCGGTGTATGTTTGTTTTCTGGAAATTTCTAGAGCATCATTCAACGTCAATTCATGAGATAGAGAATATGTCGATTAGGGTACAGGTATATGTCAGACAAATGGCAATCGCTGGTCCCGTCTTTTTAATATAGCACCGAGTCAAGAGTTTATCCAATGATAAGGATAAAAGTCAAAGTCTTTAAAATGCCCGATTCCGCATATTCAAAATCCTGAACGGGACCCAATCCGTCCGCTGACGGATTGGGTCCCGTTCAGGATTTTGACTCGGTGCTATATTAAAAAGACGGGACCAGCGATTGCCATTTGTCTGACATATACCTGTACCCTAATCGACATATTCTCTATCTCATGAATTGACGTTGAATGATGCTCTAGAAATTTCCAGAAAACAAACATACACCGATTTACTGTTTCTTACGCCCTGAAGAAGTCCCAAGTTGGACGAAACGCGTCGGCTGCTTTGGCTGTTCTTAAATGTCACTTTAACAAATGAACAATAAAGAAGAACTTTTGAAAAAGAAAACATATCATGTACATGGACTAATTTGATATTATTTACATTTATGGAAGTGGTGCGCCTTTTGCTGTTTATTTCTCACTTTGCCCCAGTATCTGGGGAAGTATTGTGTCAGCGGGTACTACTCAAGAGCGCACACACAGGGTGAATTTGAATTATCACCAACTAATTTAATGGGTTAATTGATAATCCGGTGCTGTCCTAGAGGGATACCGCTGGCTTTGCTCCTTTTTGCTTGTGCCTCTGCGTAATACAGCTTGTAACTAGCAGCCCCCAGTTCACCCTCCTCTAGTGGGGCGTAAAGCTCAGAGTGCAACCAGGTGCCTGCGTCACCAGGGCCCTACACCAGCGCCGTCGGCAGCTGCTGTAAGTCAATGCAGAACAACTTGCTCAGGACCACTGGGATGGCTGTAAAGTATTAAAGGTGCCGGGTAAGTAACAGCATTTTAAAAATGGAAATCCTTCCCATCAGTGGCAAAGGTAACCGAGTGCAAAAGGGGAGCGCGTGGCGGATCGAGGTCACCGCCTTGCCTAGATTTCCATCAATGAGCTCAGTTTACGCGTGGTAGACTTGGACACCCAATGGTACGATGTTATCTTGAAGTCAATATTTACATGCCATTCCAGTAAGTAGCTTGAATAGTGCTGCAACATAATTTAAACAGGGCTAATTCAGAACGTGACCCGTGCTCATCTTTTTTGACAGCGCTGTTTCGTAGTTCAGTGGTGATTACAACATTTGAGGGTGCTGTTTTCTAGTTTTCACACTTCTCATGCATAGTTGAGATTGTTGGTTCGTAGTTTTCACACTGCTAATTAACAGTTTTTACAGTGTTGCTTTGTAGTGTGAACACTGATGATGAATTGTTTTGACAGTGCTCTTTCGTAGTTTGAACAGTGCATATTTATAACATTGACAGTGTTGCTCTGTCGTTTGGTCTGAGCTGATGCATCATTTTTGCAGTGGTTTTCTGAAATTTGGACCATGCTGCTGCGTAGATTTATGCAGATCGGACAGTCAGTAGCATAACACACAATGATGTGGCCCACTCCAGAGCAGTTTGAGGGCGCCTTGCTTTAGGTAGATATTGATAGGCCTTGGGCTGAATGGTGGCCAACTGAAAGGCAGGTTGCCCCATGCGCCACAGCGGCTGTGCATCGTGTTAATGAATAGTTTTGGTAGTGACTATTTGCAGTTGGACGGTCCTGATGCAGCTTTGACAGTGTTCTTCTGCAGTGTGGACTGTGCTGGTTCATTCTTTAGGCAGGGCTATTTCGTATTTTGATCCCTTGTGATGCATAGTAAAGGTCTGACAGTGCTGTTGTTGTCTTCTGAACTGTGCTCATACAAGGCATTGGCGGTGCTGTTTTGTAAATCTGACCCTGACGATGCATAGTTTTGACAGCTCTGTTTAGTAATCTCCGAAATGCAGGGCAACTTTAAAACCTACAGGTAAACTTGGTAATAAGGTGCAAACAAACACATGTTCTTCATGGGATTGCTATGATTTAAACTGTCAGAGAAACCTGTGCAGCACCACTGAATGTGGAAGCCTGTAGACAAGCTCATCTCAAACTTTATTTAATGAAAAACATGTATTTAAAAAAGAAAATCAATGTGAAAGATTGGAATGGTGGCAGTCTGTTGCAGACATCGCAGTGAAAAAGGGGTTTAGTGCTCAGTTGAACTGTATGCAGTGTAGACAAATAACGAGGCACACAAGAGTTCTCATCTATTTTTTCAAAACGCGTTTTTCATTCAATACAATTGGAGATTAGGGATCCTACAGCGACAGGCCCCTGCATTTATTGGGTGCTAAACAGACACAATGACAGTTGGGTTTTGTAGTCAGAACTGTGCTGGTCCCAGAGACATTGTAAGTCATGGGAAAAGTGGGCAAATGCCCAGGCCCCCCATCCTCCAGTCCAAAGGGCCCCTCTGGGAAAGTGAACGTTCTCTCTATTCTACTCCTGTCTTTGCTATTTGTCTATCTAAACTTCTCTGCCGAGCCCCGACTCCAGTCCCAACATGGCACTTGCCTTTTGTCACATGACACATTATTATGTATTTCTCAAGTCCTCAAGCTACAGGCGGCAGGCCAGTGAATGAATGGTACACGAGGACGTGAGATGAGGCTCTCTTTTGATATATGCATAACGTCATAGCTTAAGACAGCCTCACAGCGGGCTTAGCTCTGGTGAGGCCGGAGCCGCTACTCGGAGCCTCGTTGCCGGTTATTCAATAAGACAAGACGCTTGCATGAATTAGACCTGGTAGGACCGTCCCCTGACATATCAGTTCAGGAAATCTCCGGCGCCCCACATCTATCTCCCACTGACTGGCACCATGCCGCGCGCCACCTCACAGAGACCGGCAATTAATCCGCGCGCCAAGGCTCTAATCACAATCTGGTTATCCGCGCGCTGCCTTTCCGATCCAATCATAGGCGGCGTCACTCTACCTGGCACGCTGTCCCTAGGGATGTCCGAGAAGGGGTAACCTCCGTGTGTCTACAGATCATTATGGACTCCTCGGTGCTAGGGAGTGACGATGACAGAGCCGCAGCTCAGGAGATTCCCTGTCCAGGACATGCGTGCAGCGTGACGCAGTCACGCAGATGATGTTGCCAACCAAGGCCCTAATGTGTTAGTCTGGCATGGGTTCTTCCACCCTATAAGCGGTCTGAATGGCAGCACTAACCAACTTTCATGCAAAACGCGATTTTAGCGTCCAAAGCTGTTGCGAGTGCAACCTGAAATGCGTTTTACCTCGCAGAGTGTGAAAACCATGAGGGGGCGTAACAAAGCGGACGGTTCAGTCACCCCTAGGATCCCACGCAGAGCCAGCTCGAATCTAGGGTGATCTAGCTTTATTTGGAACAACGGTGGCAAATTAAACCAGGCTGAAACGATCGGCAAGCGTAATATCGCAATTATTCCATTGCATAAGGTGTAGTGTCCACAAAATTATACATTTTACATTACACTTGGGCAGTTGACAACTCGAAAAACTTGCATTGGAGGGTTTATTGCAATTTCAAAATGTCATACTAGACATGATTCACTGCCTATATGGTGAATCAAAAAAGGTACCCTTTGGACCAAATAATTAAGGACAGGTAGAGATTATCGCACACACGTATCCTGATTCAGACCCAATAATCACATTCATTCATCCATACCGAGGAAGATTGTAGTACATGTAGTCAAGAATACACAGAATAAAACTGTAAATTAATAAAAATCTGACTTCATGGGTAAATTCACTGCCTATATGCACTGTTGTGACTCCTCAGTGTGGCACAAAGTCGTTTTTGTTGTGCCCTAGCATCTGATTAGATCATTGGCTCCTAAATGTCTGTAAATATGGAGCTGTTCAATCTTTCCCTGACCTGCAATGTAGCGTTGCAGATTTTCAAGTGGACTTTCTCTGCCAAATATTTAGTAAATCTGAGTGGCCTATTTACGAGGTGGTTAGGTTTGCTCCTGCACCCCGCCACGTGGTGCAAGAGCAATGCAAACCTTAAGTCAGATTTATGAAGCCACGCTTTCTGCAGCAAACATAGAAAGACGAAAATGCCTCTCAGGACTGTTTTTGTGCAGGAAAGTGCCTGTTTTTGCACAAAAACAATCCTGCATGCAACGCAGGCGTACTTGCACCATGATACAAGGCTCTTTGAGTTGGCACTAGACTGCCAAAAGGGTGCTAGAGCAGAGGAAAAGGCAGGAATGTGCTGTATTGCCTTAAATACAGCACTTTCCTTGTCATGCAGTGCAGCACAGCAAGGTCACTTGCTGCGATGCACTGTGTGACTATTTCGTAGATAGGCCCCTGAGTATCATGAGCTTGTGAACTGTACTGGTGTCAGTGTGGCACAATGATAAGACACTGTAACCCATTAATATAGGCTGTAGTGCATGCATACATGCAATGTAATGGCCCCACCGTTCTAACCACCAATTGTCAAAGAATCACACTACAATTTTCAGCCATTGAAAGGTAGGACATAGCTTAAATTTACTTCTAAACATAATATAGAATTGCATGTTACAAGTGGTACAGGTTGTTTGTAAATACAATCACCGAGTAGCACATCTTACATATCTAGCGAACGCACATAATGTTGGCATAACATTTCGATGCATGTGCAACATCTACGTCACTTCTACAGGTTGTGCTCAGCATCCAATATTTCCATAAGTGATACTCAAGCAAGCACATGAACTCCATCAGAACACAGAGCTGCCCATTTACAAAACCAGCAACCAGGGAATCGCTTCCCACACCATCCCTGCTCTGGGAACCACATGACCGATAACACCCTGTAAACTGTCATACCTTGAGAAAACCTGCGGTAGGTCTAGAGCAGTGATACTCAAAGTACTGCCCGGGGGCCGCACACGGCCCTTCTGACCTTTACATGCGGCCCCCTGGGCAGCAGCAGCACTGGGCTGCTGTTGTCTCAACTCAGCACTAACATGGGAAAAAATGTAAAATATTTAGCAATCACTTATTTAAAGGTTAATTGCAGTTAGGGAAAGGAAGTAGCGAGGCTGGTAACTTTAGGAGTACCTTCATTTTTAACGACAGCCACTAAATGTACATGTTTTGCTTCCCCTACACCCAATTTACACCCCCTGCTGGCATCGGTGCGGCCATCGGTCACACCATAGACCAAACTTTGCGGCCCCCGGTAAAATGTTTGTGAGTACTCTTGGTTTTGAGGGTTTCGATCACCATAAGGTCAGCCCACCCTCCAACCAGCCCATGTGCCCAGCTCAAACTCTAATGAATAGGGTTAAGATACATCATGAGAAGGTTTTGTACTTGTAGGCCATAACAATTTTCTCTTTTGGCATGATTGCTGCCACAGGGTGAGGGGGTCACTGGCGAACACGCCCTTCCCCAACAAAACTGGTCTATTTTTCATTGATTGACCCAGGCCCGACTGAACAAGAGGTCATGCTCTTCGGGGAGTTGTACCCCAATTCCCAAAAAAGTTCTGCTTGGGCCAGCTACCCCAGCTAATGCTGATAGTAAAATATGTCTTCCCTCCATTTCTAAGGACAGCTACCAACCTGTCCACAGAACACCCTAACCATTCTTTGAACACATCAAGTAGAACTCGAAGGCAGATGCACCGTGTCCTACCTCCCCTGTCAGCCAAGATGCCCATGGTTTTCCTAGTCATTCTTCATTGCACTTATGTTTGCCAGTAGACTGGATGCCTCTTGTTGGCTGACCAAATCTCTGGACAGAGAGGGATCAGGTGTTTAATTTTTCACATGTTCAGCTATTGTTCCACTTGCATTTACAGAAAGGGGGTTGGTTGTTTTCTATGAAGTCATATCTTCTTAAATAGTCTGTATGTTTTACAATGAAATGTTTTGAGTGGAATGCACCAGTGCACATATATTGTTCTATGTGGCCTCCAATTTGGATCGCCCTCTTAATATTATCCTCCACACATCTTAAAAGGTGCGCTAACCTTGATATCTATGCAGTCTTTGTAATTTCACACCCAATCCAATGCAGTGTATTCTTTCATCCATTTGTTTGTCTGATTTCAAGGAGTCATGTACTAAGTCTGAGCACTGGGTGTTGTTGTTGCCATTGTCTGTTCCCACCTCGTTACGCTGAGAAGCATTTACTAACAACCTAAACAGGTTGCTCAATTCGTCACTGATGATCCAATCGCGTTCTGTCTTTTTACTTTTGAACGTCTTTCAGTTTCATTCACTGATTAGGCAATGGGTGTCACTGTGACTTGAAGTCTGATTCAGCCTCTTCCTAAGTCAGTTATAGATCTCGAGTCTCACTTGTTGAGAGTGAGCCTCACATGCTTGGGGACATGTTTATAGGCCGGTTTGCGTTGCTCTTGCACCATGCGCAACGCAAAAGTTGCAAACGATTTTTGAAGCCACGTAAAGCCACTTTGCATGGCATTGAGTGGCTGAAAAAATCTAGAGTAATGCAATGCAGCGTCAAATCGCTGCGTTGCATTACTCTGCACTTAGTAGGCATTCCATTGGTGTTGCATGAGTGTTCCCACGCAACTCCTATGGTTTTTAAGACATTCCCAGATTTATCGGAAGTGGTAAACCTCAAAATGTGCCAAAAAGAAACGCCTTCCCAGGAGAGGCATAACGAGGAGAAATATCTTTACTTCTCCTCATTGCTTCCTCTTCCTATGTGTGCTGCGGCACACATAGAAAGAGTAAAATGGCTCTCAGGATTGTTTTTGTGCAGGAAGGTGTACCTTCCTGCACAAAAACAATTCTGAATGCAATTCAGGCACCTTTGCACCATGGTGCAAGGGTGCCTGCGTTGGTGTTAGGCTGCCAAAAGGGCACCAGTGAAGGCGGAAAAGTCCGGAATGCGCTGTATGCCTTAAAATAGCACATTCCTGGCCTTTCCCAGTGACCTAGTGCATCATAGAAAGGTGACTTGCTGCGCTTCACTGCACCACTATTTCATAAATATGGCCCTTGTCCAATGTCATGCCTGTTGAGAAGTGTTAGAATTTGACCTTTAAAAGCAGCTTTGATCAAAATGCTTGCTATGTGTAGAGGAGTCCCTGAGTGTGCTAAAGACTTCAGGAAGCAATGCCACTTCAGGTGGGATTCTCAGCCAATGCTTAATTTGTAAAACAAAGAGTGCCATGCCCAAAGCCCTGCTCAGAAACCCCTGGCCAGTGCAATTAAGGGGCATATTTATGACACCGTCACACAGTGCGGCGCAGCAAGGGAAAGGGCAGGAATGCACCATATTTAAAAGATTAGAGAACATTACTGCCTTTTCCCCTGCACTGGCACCACTTTGGCTGCCTTTCACCATTGTGCAAGGGTGCCTGTGTTGCATGCAGGATGGTTTTTGTGCAGGCAGGCGCACCTTCTTTCACAAAAACAATCCAGATAGGCATATTCCTCTATGTGTGCTTCAGAATCCAGCACGTACAGAAAGAGGAAGAAACAAGGAAAAATAAAGATATTTCTTCTCGTACGCCAGTGGCGTAACAAACCTTGAGGGGGCCTCCCTGCAAAGTTCACGGAGGGGGACCCCCGCCCCGCCACCTACCACTTTTGTTGAGGGGGCCCCATGGAGCTCGGGGGTCACCCCGCACCTCGGGGGCTGAGGGGGCTTATGTTACGCCACTGCGTTAAGTCTTTCCTGGGAAGCCATATCTTTTGGTGCATCCATAGGTTTACCAGCTCCTGTAAATCTGGGAATGCATCAAAAATATGGGAGTTGCATGGAACACCCACGAAACACCCATGGCACCCCTCTCTGGTGCATAGTAAGACATTGCAGTGATTTGTGCTGCACTGCGTTATTTGCAATTTATGAAGCAACTCAGGGCCACACAAAGTGGCCTTGTATGGCATCATAAATCTCATTTTTCAGTTCCATTGTGCATGTACCACGTTGCATGGTGCAACAGGGATGCAACTAGGGGTCACAAATATGTCCTTCATTGTCTTGCACATAATACCAAGGTTGCGTTGTCTGGAGTACACCTCATACCTCTCTAATTCACCACCTGGTACTTCTTGCCCCTTTTTTCAGTTAAATATGCTGTGCTCTTATTGACCCCAAATTATGACCCCAAAGTCAAATTCTCAGGAGGATTCCACCCCCATTGTGGTGACACTCTCTCATCTTCCATTACTTTCCTTGTTGAAACATGGACATGCTATGGTTCAGGAGAGCAGAGTTGGTGAAGTGGCAAGTTTTAGCAGATCTCCATTTAAGCCAACGCCTCCATAATCCCTTCACCCTTGTTTATGTGTTCAAATAACTCATATCCAGACACACGTATCACATTTCAGCTTTAATAGTCAGACAAACCTAGGAACTGCTGGACTCTTAGAAGTACCTCACACAATAAACCAAAATTGGGTTGGACAAAGTAAAACCTGGAAAGTTGATTACACATTCCACCGTGAATTTTCACCTGCGCTTGCGTTCAACCTGATTTGTTTTTATGATGCAATTATTTTTGTACATGTGTAGAAGCTTATGCTTTCGTTAGTTCTCTGTGCAATATTGCATTTTGAAGGGCATTAAAGCACTTTTTTTCACTAGGGGGCACTGCATGTCAAACTAAATAGTGATTCACTACAGACTGATGGAATTCTTCTAGCTTCCTTCTCTTCACTGCTACCACTGGGACTGTAGGTGGAGTGGTAGCAAAATCCTAAAGGTAGTAGTGCAATCCTGAACAGTGGTAGTGTGATTCAAGGCTGTGGGTAGTGTGGTCCTTGGAGGTAGAAGTAAGTCCTGGTTGATCAGTGCTTAATTTGTAAAAATGTATGTGCCGGGGCTCTTCATGGAAGGCCACTGCAGCCTGCACTACCCATACCCTGCCAGCACTGCCAATGACAGTACCAACATAACACCTAACCATTGCAATTTTATAAGTGTGACAATTCAGTATGTTTCAGGCCACACAAAGCTATAATAATGTAATGAGAGTCTGGTAGTAATAATTTTTTAATACATGTTGATTTAATTAACATGATTGTTGTTCTCATCTTGAAATTAAAAAGACAGCGCCGCCATGTGGTGGACTATTACTAGAGCTGGTGCTGACAATTAAGTGCCGGTGCTGAGCACAGGAAACCACCAGCACAAATTAAGCACTATGTTTGATAATAATGCACTCTTAGTGGAAGAATTTACTAAAATTACTGCCGTGTTTGCATCACAAAATTAATGCAAATAGGCAAAAAATCTTTTTTTCTGATTTACTTTCCTGCGCTTAACTTATTTAGCAGTTGAAATAACGTGAAAGTAGCACAAAGCAGTACATAGCACTCCTTTGCATTACTAAGCGCTAAGGGGGCATACCGTGGGTGGAGCATGGCCATTCCCATGCAACCACCCAAGGTTTCTGATGCTAAAGCCTATTTACAAAATAAAGTCGACAGGGTTTAGCATAAGAAAACTGCGCCCTTTTGAAGTAGGTGCAACGAAGGAGAAATGCTTTAATTTCTCCTTCCTTTTTCGATTTTGTACGTGTGCTGCACTGTACAGCACACATACAAAGAGGGTAAAGGGGTTAAAGGCAGTCTATGCATAGTATAATCCTTCCAGTACAAACTCTATGCTAGACTCACAGAGACACCCTTGCACCATGGTGAAAAGGTGTCTCTGTGGTGCACGGCAGCAGATCTGAGTGCTAGGGAAAGGGGGAGAGTGCCATATTTCTGTAAATATGGCAATGTCCACCTATCTCCTTTTCACGCAGCGCAGCATTTATGGATGCTGCACTGTGCTGCGTGATTAAGTGGTAAATCTGGCCCTTAGAGCCTTACATGGAACTTGGTGGGTGGGATACTCCATCACAGACAAGGTGTATATGGTGTTTGATATATTAAAAGTGGATTATAGCCTAATGGACTTGTAATATTATGAACTGAATATCAGCCATGCTGGGACAGAGTATCGAATCTGCCAAACTCTAGGTAAGTCCCTTAGTGGGTGACAATAAAGTGCAGGCCTGTTGTTGGTAAGACACTAAATGGCTGACCTTTTGACTATTCCAAGAATAATGCCAATAATGTAGAATCACAAGAATTTCAAACTAAATGGTTCAAAGAAATAATTAGCGATACAGTATTGAATTGTATTGTATTGAAGAACTAGCTACCACTATAAGCACAGAGAAAGGGATGTACGTTTAAAAAAATAAAGCACAATAGAATTTAAAGTCAAAAGGTTATATACATTAGAAAAGTGAATGAACAGGCAGTTTGAGGGAAGTATTTGGACAGGACAAAAGGAGGGTTTAGGACGGAAAAGGAAAACACAGTCAATCATCTGTTTGAAGAGACAAAATAGAAGAGAAAGTGAAGTAAATAATCAGCAAGGAAAAGAGAGGGGAAATTAAATGTGAAAAGGAGGCTGGGAAAGGAGGAGGTTAGCTGGATGTTAAAGGGGGCGGTCACTACTTTTCTACAAGAAAATGTCTAACCTTTTATACATTTGAATAAAATAATTCAAAGTAATGCCCATTTCGAAGCAAGTGATGATTTCAAACCAAATTCATTTAGGTAATTTCATTAGAAACCGCTGTAAATCACACTAATTGATTTCATTTAATCATTTGGTTCTCGATGTACCGTGAATCCATTTTCAAAAATTGGTGACAAATTGTGCGCCGAGTTTTTGCAAATGAAGTCTGATTTTTCAAACCAACTTACGTATTGCTAGGTTGGGTCATAAAATCACCATTCACAGGGGGTTTTAGAATGAGCTGCCAAATAAATATTAATTAGACAGGTCACAGTTTGCGACCGCCTTTGATCGGCTACAAACATAAGCATTGGGGGTTTGCATTCCCATATGTTTTTTTTCTTAAAGCAGCTCAAGGTTAGTGCTTTTTTAGGTCTCGCTGAGCCCAGCGCATGCGCTGGCTCGGAGAGACATTTTGTATGTGAGTTTTCAAAGTGCTGCTGGCTGGCCTAGCGCTTGCATTCATGCGACCGTGCACGCGCGAACCGCTAGCCTTCAGCAGCACTTTGAAAACTCGTGCGTCATCGCGATCACGATCACTTTCGCTTTCAGAGCGATCGTGATGACGCACGCTTTCAATGCTTGTTTGACTTGTTGACGACAATAATCCTCTAACTATCTGCAGGATCGTTTTCATACCAAAAAGGCTTTTATGAGGACAAAGTTATTTAATAGAGTTGTGCGACATTAGGCAAAAGTTTGAAAACTTAGTTTACTCGTCCCCACAGGTGCAACTAAATCTTCGCTCCACTCTGGCCTCAAGTTTTCAGGTTAAAAACGTATCTAAAGTGATCAAAAACAGGCCAAGGACCAGCTGCTGAAAGTCATCTGTAATTTCCAAGTGACGCGTTCAAATCCCCAGGACGTTGCTCCGTCATTTTATCATCTTGTGGTTGATGAAATGTGCTCCACGATTATGCACAAAACCGTAACAGCTCCACTACAAACATTACATTTTTGGGGGCAGGGAAGGGGTGTAGCTCCCACTGGTGCACCAGGTACAGCGGAAGCGGTGTCCAGAGAGACCCACGTATCCCTAATTATTGCTTCTATGAAGGCTTGAAGTCCCGAGTACACGTTTTCTACTTGTTTGGTCGCCCCCCCCCTTCCCCCCTCTTCTCAGATTGTGCAATGTGGGACTTTCCGAGATCTCAGCCGGCGCAGTTTCATCCTTGTTACCAGAAACTGAACACAAACCACACCCATGTAAAGGAAAGTAGTCAAGTAGATGCCTCAAGAGCATGCAGAAGACAGTTATTGTGTGCGCCAACTAGGCCCAGGGCATTACAGCGCTTTACATGCGCACCAGTTACAGTACACGAAGTCAGATTCATTTTTTTTTTTTATTTAAATGTATTTGTCGCGGGGAGAATCGGTGATTTACCCAGAGCCAAATGATTTAGAGCCAACCCTGGGTGTCAACTCCGGTCCCACCAGTCCCAAAGTCGGCTGCTGTGGCTCTGACGTCACTGCTCCTCTTGTCCACGGACTCATGATCCCATAAAAGTATTGGCACCACCAGACACCTACGACCAACGGCATACGGACACCAATGGATACCGGAATGTATATACAGACAGCTGGGTTCCCACGGGCTCAAAGTTCTCCTCCTTCAAAGACACTTCCAAATTTAATTCACGCCCTCTATTATCTGAAGGAAGTCCTTCCATTATAGGAAATTCTGTTCTCCATGCCTATAGAAGTGCCTTCCCAGTGTGTTCTTGTGTTTTGAGTGTCTGCCATTTAGTGCAGTATTATAACTCTACTTGTACTTTGTACTCTTTTGTAACATGCACACGTCACCTTTCCTTTTGTAACGTATTGTTTGCTACCTCTTGTATTTTGTTTACTCTTGATACTTGCACAATTGTCACTATTGCCTCATGTAACGTAACGTTTGCTTTTGTAACATGCTCACTTGTAATTTTCTCCTCATGTATCATTACTGTTCCTATTGTGAAGCGCTCTGACACCTTCGGGTAAAGTCCGCGCTATATAAAAATGCATAAAATAAATAAAACTGTCCATAACCCACAGACCAGCAAGTTCCCAGGTACCACCAGGCAAAGTACCCACAGACCTCCAAATAACAAGAGACAGTCAAATATCAGAACACAGAGCTATTATCCTCGCTCTTATCAGACACTCAACAAATCACTGTCACCAATAAACACGCAGACACTCACATCATGTAACACCCAAACACAGTCAGATAGCGTAAGACAGGAACACCCGACACCCACTGCTAACTGAATACCAGGACATAAAAAGCCCAAAAATAAGACACCCAGAAATAGGTCGATCCATAGTTCACGCGAATCCTCCCCCCGCCCCAAGTACTCTCTCCGACAAAACAATTCAGATTGTTAATGTGCACCTTCCCATACAGATAGTATCAGCCCACCTGTGCCCCTCCACGCTGCAGCAGGCACCTCTACCAGCCCAGCTGTGCCCCCTTCGTGCTGCAGCAGGCACCTCTACCAGCCCAGCTGTGCCCCTCCACGCTGCAGCAGGCGCCTCTACCAGCCCAGCTGTGGCCCCTTTCGTGCTGCAGTAGGCGCCTGTACCAGCCCAGCTGTGCCCCTCCACGCTGCAACAGGCGTCTGTACCAGCCCAGCTGTGCCCCTCCACACTGCCACAGGCACCTGTACCAGCCCAGCTGTGCCCCTCCGCGCTGCAGCAGGCGCCTGTACCAGCCCAGCTGTGCCCCCTCCGCAATGCAGCAGGCGCCTGTACCTGGGGGGCGTCCTCAGACTCCACTGATCAACACCCGGAGCACAACAAATCCAGTCCCTTAGCACGCAGCCGCAGAGCGGTTTTGATGGCGTCTGGCGGAGAGTGGGCGGGGATTCCTGGGAGAGACCACTGCTCACTCCTCCATGTGGGAAGTGAAAGTACACCCCGCGGGCACACTTCACACCCCCAGAGGTGGTAAGGCGAGCTCTTCCCCTTCCGTCCAGACCCTGTCTCTGAGGTGCAGCCTCTAGGAACAGCGGGAGGTGTGAGTAGGGAGGACAAACACAAGACGTGCAAGTTCACCAGGACGTGCTCGAGTTGCACGTGTAGGACTGTGTTAGGTGCATTCTGGGACTTGTAGTGCTGCTTAACCTCTCATATGATCATGACTAAAACTTTCGGAGTGCAACGCCACAAACCTGCATTGGCTGATGCTCGTGCCTGGGTGTGGCAAACTGGAGCGCTTTGAACTTTACCTACAGCTCATTGAGGGGGTGGGACTGGAGGGGCTCAGGGGAAGCGTGGGGTCTGACAGCAACACAACCGGATGTGGAATCAGACTAATACAGCACATTTGAGTTCCCCATGTCCATGCAGGAGTAACTCACTCACTCCTGGTTTGTTTGGGTCGAGACAACCAGGCAGCGCGAGCTGTCTGGCTGTGACTGACACTGACCATCGCCAGCTTCCTAAGACAGTGGTCGTAAAGCCCTCCCATTGCTTCCATTGGTTGGATTCAGGCGCACAACGCCCATTGGGCTCAAAGGGCTTCAGCCCCCCCCCCCGTTGTGTGTGTCAGCCCAGGCTAAGACAGCTTCCCAGACACACACACAGCCGCACCCGAGTACTTCACAGGTCTTTAAACAAGCATTTGCAATGCAATATTTATGTTTTTAAAAAGAAAACAAAAAAAAAGGCATTGTTATTTGCAATGTCAATAGCTCAAACTCGCGTCAATGCGAGACCTATTGCATTGCAAATGCTTGTTATCATT
The DNA here is from genome assembly GCF_964204655.1 of Triturus cristatus. Taxonomy (NCBI): domain Eukaryota; kingdom Metazoa; phylum Chordata; class Amphibia; order Caudata; family Salamandridae; genus Triturus; species Triturus cristatus. Next base: position 779,975,281 of record NC_140594.1, read on the forward strand.
TATTTTTAATTGTTGAGATAACTCAAGCAGTGGTATTGGAGCGATTAACTACTCACAACATGGTCAAATAAAATCAGTCTCCCAGCCTACACAAGTCTGAAATGTTGTATATTACCCAAAAAAAAAAAAAAAAGTTTGTAAATGCCAAATAAACCATCTTAACTTCCCTCCTAAAAAAGTTTTTGAGCCTACAATACTAACATGCCTAAAAAGCCGAAAACTTTTACACATTTTCTTCACATAGGCAAAGAAAACATCACAATGCTGACTGCAGGAGATAAGGCTGGACAGCGGCATAGCTAGACCTTGTGCCACCGGTGGCAGTCCCTGCGTTTGCCGCCCGCGTAAAAGCCGGAGGGATGCCTGCGCTTATTGCAATGGGTAAGAGCTTACCTAGTTATGGGTCAGCCAATGACGGGAGGCAGCAGTCCCTTATTTATCACAGAGTGGGATGGGTCAGTGAGATAGCAGAACCCACACCCCACTCTGTGATGGACAATCAGCCCTGGGTATTTCAGGGCTTAAAACTGAAGCACCCAGGTCTGAGCTTATCTGTTATGCTACCCTTCATCTTAAGGAGGAGGACCTCCAACCGATTTGCCAGGCTGAGAAGGGCACTCCCATAGGGCTGTGAAATCCTCAAGAGTGTCTGTCAGGCTGACATTTGCTCAGCTTGACACAGACACTCATCATTTTTCCAAAATAGTGGTGGGGTGGGGTGAGGTGGGGCCCACCCACCAATAAAGACAGGCCTCTACTGCTTTCAAATTTGACAGTTCTCCCCTATGTTTTTCTCCTTATAACGAGATCATTTTTGCAAAAGTGCAAAACTTAAAGAAATAACATCTTCATGAACCAAATTTAAAAAAGGGAATGTGGGTTCTAAACTGCTATCCCTACCTGAGAATGTCATCACAAACATGTTAGATCAATTTGTCCTTCTTTGGCACAGTTCCCTGGCACACATTCTCCACTGTGACTCTTACTTTATTTCATCTTCTTTTTTCCTCACATCTCTCTATAAATATAACTTTCATTCTATGGTATCCTTGCTCAGAATTTCTGCACAGTTTTTTGTTCCATGTGTATGCACCCATCAGTTTTTTTCGCATCTTTTATTCCTTGTGTACTCTCACTCCCTACTTTTAATTCACTCTCCTCAATTGCCTTCTATCTTATTTTTTTTCTTATTCCATTATGTGCCCCTTCCCAAATCTCTTCTCCCGCCACCAATTTCATGCATCATTTGCAACTACTTTTCTGTCTACCACTTCTTTCTCTGTCTTTTCCCCTTTTTGTCTTTGATCATTTTGCTCCTTATGTCTGTGCTCTAGCTTTTCTAATTTTGTTTTATCCCTACCTCTCTACTTAATATCTACTTCATGGCTTTCTTCGAGCAACCTCCTCCACCACTTATTACTCTGTCCTCCTTGCTCTTAACACTTTATTTTTCTATGCTTGTTCTTTCTGTTTGTCCTAAAAAACACAATTAATTATTTCTTTCTTTCTTTCTTTCTTTCTTTCTTTCTTTCTTTCTTTCTTTCTTTCTTTCTTTCTTTCTTTCTTTCTTTCTTTCTTTCTTTCTTTCTTTCTTTCTTCCTTTTCTTTCTTTCTTTTCTTTCTTCCTCCCATTGTTTTAGCATCCTTCCCCAAATTCCTTCTCCCCACTCTCTTTCTCCACTCTTTCGCCATCCATCCCTCTCTTTCTGCCCCTTTTTCTTTCTTCCTCTTCTCACTCTTTATTTGTATATTTGAACCCTTCCTCCTCAGCCTAATTTATATTCTGTTTTTTTCTCTGCTCTCTCTACTTTCCCTCTTACCTTCTCTCTTTCCACTTTCCCTACCTAGCTCCCCTCTCTTTCTGTTTCAATCCTCTCTTCCTCCATTCCTTTCTTGCTCTCATTGTTCGTCATTAATGTCACCTCTGCAGCATAATATACCGTTCCCCGTGTCCCCATTGACATGGACAGGGAGGCGCCACCGATGAACGCAAGCCCTGGTGTTCTCTGGGAAGCGGCCCCTTGGGGTCCTCCTCCCCGTGATTTATCGGCTCCTGCAGTGAAGCTGCTCATGAAATGTTTAAGGCTGCTATGATTCAGTGTCATCCTTTATCGAGAACGAGTTGTTAAATAGAAAGCATTTACTTCACGCGACATTTTCAAGTCTTTGCAGAGTAGAGCGCATAACCAATCAATCCTGCAAGAGTTAAAGAACATCAACAGACCATTGATTACTGTTTTAAAACATTACGCTAAAAGAAAATTTTTTGTCAAGCAAGAGCTAAAGGCATGACTGAAGTCGGAACTCTTCCAGCACATACTGTTTTGATAATTTATCTACTAATATCGGCCACATTTTAATGCTATAAATTCAAAAATAAGTTTAGATTCTCCTGACTCGAAAATCTAACAGGAGAAACTCCAATCATGGGAGAGAAAAAATGACTTTTTGATTTCCCCTTCTCTTTTTTCAGGATGCAGGCCTCAGTGCCTGGCAACCTGTAATGGCAACCAACACTTTCCTGCTGCTGTCAGCCCGTCAGAAAGCCCGAATCCTCGAAAAATCCACAAGTCATGGGTTGTGTGAAAGGAAAACATGGTCCCTCTATCAAAGGAATTTGTTCATTTTTTGACTAGAATACCAGTCAGAGCATTCAAGGATCCAGATCTGCAAAAAGTCCAAGGATAAACTGGCAAGATAAACAAAAGTTCCCGGGCTGATTAACCCTTCAAAACCCGCCCAAAGCGTTTTTCCAATGCAAATATTTCAAAACATTCTGAATGTCTTTTATTGAAACCTTTCATTCGTTTTGTGCTAAAAACCAAATATGATTCCAAGTCTGAGGTAAGTTTATCCAGCAGGTTTGGTTTTCATCTTCTCACAATCGCTCGTTCCTGTGAGTACCCCAGAGAGATCAGTACAAAACATGACATACCAAAATGTTGACAAACAGGTAAGCTAGTGCTAAATTTTGCACAAATTTGTCAACCAAAATAAAGTTTATAAACAAATCTTTATATAGAAATTGACACTTACCTTTAACAGCAGTGCTACTTTAGTCAACCTAGTAAAAAATCTGTTCATACCATGGAAGTGAAAATAAATGTAATCCAATAGTGCATTATTTAAAGCAACTGTGCTATTAAACACTGTTTCACTCATTGATTCCTAGACTGCAATGGTCAAATGGTGCATTATTACTGCTGTACTGTGAGAATATCTTGAGAGGCCTATGCTTATTTTCTCAAAGATTCCAGGATAGAATATATTGACAGAAGAAAAAATTGAGCCTTACAAAATTTAAGGACAGATATAAGAATATTTGGTTGCAAAAACACTAGTTGTAAATTGCGAACAGTATTTTTGCAACCAGTAAAGATTTTTAAGAAGCAACCTATGTTCTTATAAGTCTGTTCTTAAAAATCCGAATCATAATGGGTCAGAATCCGACCTACCTCAAGAATATTAATAAGGTAGGTCGCAAATTGAAGCTAGCTACAACTGGGTGCAATCAGAGGGATGGTGGCCAACTGGGGCCTGAAGATCACCAAGTCTGTGTTAGCATTTCAATAAAGTAAACTTTTTTATTTATTTTATTTTGAATGCAGCCCATTTCTTTAAAGGAAAACAGGCTACATGTAAAGGGAAAGCTTTACTTTTTTTTGTTTGGTTGATAGTTAGCAGTGGTCGTGTGTACCACTGACTACTCCCAAACAAACTTAAAAAACAAAAATTATAAAGGGGAAGGGGTGTCCGAGGGACTCCTACCCTTCTATGAATCGGTCACCACCCCAATTTAGGGACTAGAACTTTTCAATGGTTTTCGATTGCTATTTCAGTCTTACATCATTGTACATATAGATGCTATATGGAAGGGATCCATAAAACATGACGCCGCTTCCAAATAGCTATTCCTTATCCATTTCTAAAACAATTTTATTAGTCTTTAAAAAGTTACAGAATCCTAAAATGGGCATAGTACATTGCTAAAAGCAATTTTTCTGTCTCAAACTCTACATCAGAGTGTTTGTGAACATAAAACTACCATGTACGCTAAATCCTATGTTATTGTGATTCTGTCTCGCTGCATGACTTTAACCCTGCTCTAAATATGGTTATATAATATTTGTTTATAAATATTACTCATGGAAAAATTGAGTGGCATAAATGATACATGCAGATCTGCTGAGTGTAATGTGCTATTTATTGCCATTGTTGAGAAAAGCAGGGGCATCATGATCTACTTGTGGCTTCACCTATTGTAAGTCATGGACCCTACCTACACTGAACAAGAGTAATCTATAGCGTACTACACTCTGCACAGCTACATATATATGATGTATGTCATGCCAAATGTATTAAAATGATACTTGTTATTTTGATCAAGATTAGTAATAAAAACACTTCCAATTATTATACCAGTTCAAAGGTGAAACTCCTTCTTATTACCAAAGTCCTGTTTAATTAACTTGATAAAACTATGATTATTGTAATAAAGATTCCGTTCTAGACTTATTTGACAGAAGAAAGAACTGGGCCTGACATTCAAAATGTAGGTATTGTGATTCTACTTCACTCCATGAATTTTATCCTGTGTTCTCTGGAAATTGCTATACACCTTTATGTATAGCTACTGCACATGGAAAAATAGCATAAAAATCACTATTTTAGCTGATCTGCTAAGTGTAATATGCTATAGCCTTAGAGCCCAACGTAAAAGCCTGCTCCAGCGTTAAAGGCCCGAGCCAAAATCGAGGGCCTTTAACAAGGGAGTGGGCCTTTAATGGCCTGTAGAGCCTGCTATGAGGGCTCTAAGGCTATTAGAACATTCTGTCCCTAGAGGGCAAAATGATCTAATTTGTAATGTTCTATTTGTTCAAATTGTCATCAATGGAGTGCTCAACATTCCAATGTTCCAATAAAACTAATTTCACACACAAAAAAAGTGAATTCCATCAAGTTTATTATCAGTAATGATCCTTAAGGAGATAACATGGATGCCATCAAAGTTGAAAATTAAAGCATTTTAAACATCAGTGTACAACATTCTAAGTACAACCATACTGTATTATATAAAGGAATAATGAATAAAGTATGAGACATCATTAGCACAACATAAATCTACTTATTATCTTTTCAATATTCTTTGTGTTAATAGCAGTAAATATCAAGAACAGGCATCTATTTACAAAACATTGCCAATTACAATAATTTCATCCTTTCCAACTTAGGGGCCTATTAGAATGTCGGGCGGATCGACACTGCCCGCATGGCGGTGGCGATCCGCCTGACATTCTCCTCCGCCCGCATGCCATTTCCCGCCGCCATATTAGTATGGTGGGGGTACCCCGGTGGACGGAAGACCGTCCGCCGGCTTTCCGCCGGTCACACAGGTGACCGGGCGGAAAAGGGGCCTGATATGGTGGCGGTGTCTGCTAGACACCGCCATCCATATTAGGAAGGCAGTGGGAGGCAGCCTTGAAAGGCATGCAGTTCCCTGAGTTGGGGGCCTGTTGTGGCCCCCCAGGATGTTGGGGGGGTGAGGGGGCACATGGGGGTACCTATGGTACCCCCCTGCATTTGCATGGACAAAGTGGCAGGCACCGCGTGGTGCCTGCCACATTATGCATGCAAATGCGCATATGCCTTTTTTGTATTGCGGCGGGTGCTGCTGCCTCAATGCAAAAAATGCGGGATGCGTTTCTTTTCCATGGATAGTAATTCATGATGCTGTGAATAGGAAACTAGGGGGAACCTCGTAAAATTGCAAAACCTCACATTTCTTGGAAAGAAGGCACTCTATCGGTGCTATTGCATTTCATAAGCTTTCTGATTTGTAATATTTAACTTCATCAAAATAAAAGTTTCATGTATGGTCTTCATATTTAAATGAATCAATAACTCAAAAGTAATTTCTGATCAAATGTCATTGTTATATTTGGAAATTGACAATACACTTGAGCTGTGTTCACTCTCCTGACTCCTCATCACTTGGAAGTCCTCTTCCTAGGCCATTTTAGAAATATTAATTTTCACTATATTACTAGCTGACTGATTTCTAGGGCGATGAGACAATTTTTACTAACCCTGCCACTTAAATGTCATAGGGCATACCTAACCACATGCCATGTCTGGCCATAAATTTAGAAAAAGAAAGGCATAGAAGGAAATTAATCCCCAGGCTACCACCCACCAAAATGCACATTGCCTTTATATTCTTGACCCTTATCCCATAAGACTTGCCCTACATTCCCAAATCCAAACCCCTGGCCATCTGGCAACAAACTCAATGAAAATCTCCAGAAAAAGAGAAACAAATTATAGTGTCTGCCATCCAGCAACCATCAAATACTTTGTAAAGTATCTAACTGAACCTTTTTGAGTTTACCAAAAATATAAAAACTCAAGGAATGGATGATGCAGCAGACATTGCAGACAAAGTACGAGTGATACTATCCCTATAATCCAAATCCAAATCGATCATGGACTTTAAACAGAACAGGAAGGAGTTTAGTTTTCATGGCAAGAAGCAGAATAATGTATGCACATAGAGAAGGGCAAGCCAACCAATTCATGGGAGGAGCTTAGTCAGAGCAGAGACGGGGATAGTTCTTGGTACTAAGACCTGGAGCACAAGCATGCCAGAAAAAATATGATTCCCAAACAACTATTTTGCCAATCACTGAATTGACATATACTGTGCACTCTTCCTCATAAATCCCTCTCTTATTCCCTTTTCATTCATGTTATGTGCATATGAGTTAGGTGCAGACTCACAGACTAGGAATTAGGCCAGGACAAAATTTCAATAACGCCAGCATAATCCACATAATTTGGGGCATTTTGTGTTACGCGGCTTATGCAAAATTCACAAAATTATGCCATTACACGATGTTGCATAACGTTTTTTTTTTGTTTTTTGGCTGTTGCCTTATAAGTAGGGCTCCCAGTTTATGGTATTTGTTTTATTGACATTTCCGTTTGTATTTATCCATATTTAGTTTTTTGTCAACCTTATCTGTCAATATTGATATTTATTATGGGTTTTGTGAAAAAATAAAGCTGAAACTGGTATATTTCCGCATTTATTTTACCAAGAATTATGCAGTCACGCTTGAAGGCCTGCCAGGTTTCAATGATATGAACACCTGCAGAAGATAAGTCAATGCACTTACATGAAAATATGCACATTTCAGTATCAGCCTTGTGCATATCTACTGCTGTTTAAGCCTCTTTACTAAATTCCTTTTTTTAACCCCCTTCCCTATCAATCCACTCAGTTATTGGCCTGGAAATCACGGCAAAGTGTATTTAGAATCACTCAAAAAGCACCTAATTTCTGTTTATATCCACATTCAAAAATAAATACAGACAAGAAAATAAATGTTTTTCTGTCTGTATTCATCTGTAAAAATCAGTAAAAACGGAAAACAGGGAGCCTTACTTATAAGTTATCGAAGGGTGACTATGGCAGTGCTCTGGCAGTGCCTAGACTCACGGTATTGAAAAGTGGCTGTCTGAACTTTTTTCTGGGAACCAAAGATATTATCCACCTTCTATCCAAGACGGATTCAAGAGAGCGGTACCCTTCTGAAGTGCATATTTAGGGAGAAGGAGTGTTGTCTCTGAAGTGTTCACCCACAGTGTGGTCTCGTCGTATCATGGTCACGCCACAGAAATCATCTGACTGAAGAACACACATGTTTGTTGCTTCATATAAAGTGAACAAACAATGGGTTCATTTGCTACAAATGAACACACCTAGGGTACTCTCTTCAGCACATCTACACACACGAAGCACCCTTTAACACACAGACACACAGACACTCAGGAGATCATTACGATGTCGGCAGATTCACTTCCGCCCCCAACACCACACCGGTCATGGGACCGACCAACATCCAGTCATCGTTCCCCGACAGCCTCATTAGGATGCGACCAAACACTATTCGGTTGCATTTCTACATTTTACTTTGGCAGCATGCATCCGGCTATAAACCATCCATAATGCATGCCCCCATAGTGAAATCGATGGTGCAGTTCATCCCTGCACCTCGTGGCAGGCACCTCAAGGTACCTGCCACAAGGTGCAAGGATCAACTGGGGGAACAGTAGGTGACCCCTCGGCATTCAACCAGATTCCGTGCACCCAAGGAGGCCCTGCTCGGGGCCTCCAAAGACGCACACTGGCATGAAAAACATGGGGCCGATGACAATGTCGTTAGGAGAGCATTCCCTGATTGAAATAAAAAAAGTATTTAAAAAAAGGAAAGCATTCCCACCGAATCGGGTTAGGAATGCTTTCCGAACGATTCGTATTTGGAGAGTCCTACAATGTGTCCAGATGCTTACGGACTTGGTTCAGTCAGACTCGCATTGACTTCAATGGGAGCCTGTGTCCCGAACAATATCAAGGCTCCCGTTGGAAAAAGGGGTGGGTGGGGAATACCTTGCACCCTGTGGTGGGCACCCCATGGTGCCTGCCACATTGTGCACAGTTGGGAAGAGGGGTCCCTTTCGTACACCCACGGGCCACATTTAGTCATTTCCGGGTGAATGGGGGCCAACAACGGGCACCCCAAAGACTGATTCTGAAAGCTGTTTTGTCTCAGTCAAACCTCTTTGAAACAGCTGTCTGGATCGGTCATCTTACTCTCTCGTTCGGAAACCGTCTCCATTGGACTGTACAATTCTGCTCTGAATAGCGTGGGCTGCCTGAATCCCATTTGGAATCGATTTGGACAACCCGGACAGCTTCCTTGATATCGTACTCGGTTGTCCGGAAAGGTGAGCGATTTGAAAGGAAACAAGGGTCTCGAATTGGATTCAACAATACCGAATCCCATCCGGATCCCTTCCTACCGACATAGTAATCGGCCCCCATGTCAGAAACTGTCATCGTAATCTCAAGGGCGGAAAGATCCGCCTTTGAGATTACAGGAAGCCTGCCGAAATGACCGACCAGTTTCCTTTCCAACTACCTCCATCGTAGTGAGGCAGTTGAAAAGGAAAGCAAACAGCCCATTACGATGCAGCTGTAAAGGCTCTCATCGTAATTGGCCCCTTTGTCAGCTTCTAAAAAAACACACCCACTTGGGGAGCCTTCCTGAAACATACAAGTGCACCTTGGAAACTGAGCATCTAAAAACACACTCACATACGAACAACAGATGTTTGTTCCAGAAACACACTCATCTTGTGTGTACTCTCATAAAAAACACACGCCCTTTACCAGTACATGTGAAATACCATTCACTGATACACATTGCATAGATCCACTCCTCTCATACACATACAGCAGTCAAGCTTCCTTTGAAGTAAACTGAGGCTTACCTAAAGTGTGTTTTTATTTTGGAAAGTTTCATAATGATGCATGTCCCATTTTCATGCTATCCTCTGTTCAAAAATATTCACAATACCTGTATGTAATTTGTTTCTAGCAAGAACTTTTTCTACTCTAATTTTTTTTTTTTAAATCTACGATCAAGATTAAAGTTACCCTTGAGCAGGGAATAGCAGTGGCTCAATAGTTTATTATACTGAATATGAGAGCAATGAACTCAAACATACCTATACAGGATGATGAATACATTTCCTTTAATTAAGAATCAGCTGCAACTCGAAAACAAAATATCCGTGAATCTCTTTATTGTTTATTTATGCAATAAATGTGTGGATTACATTCATGTGAATTTAGTTTCTTTATTGTGCTGAATGGTTCAAGGTGCTTATACTTGCCAGTGTATGTTATCTTACGCTGATGCATATGAAAGTCTATTACGACTGGTCTGGTGGTTGAGCAGATATTTATCGGAACATACAAAATCTGTTTTTTGCACAAAATATCGAGTTTTTTTATATCTAGAGTCGGAAATATCAGGAACAAATATTGTGATACAAAAGTATTCTGATGCAGAAGTATCATTGTCAAGAAGATCGATTTTTTTCAGGCAAGTGATATTGTTTTTACGATTATCTTTGCTCTTAATATCGTTTTCAGTAATATTGTTGTAAAAATATAATTTTTTTCATTATCATAATGTGTTTTAGTTAATATATTAACTTTATGCGCCATTATTGTTAATAATATTTTGTAATTTTAAGTGTCTTTAAAATTAGTAATTTAATTGTTAAAGTAATTTATAGTGTTGTATTGTTTTTGCTAGGTTTGTAGGGATATAGGGTCGGAAGGTAATTAAGTAATCATTAATTACCAATTATTTATCAATATAATATTAATTAGTTAATTGATAATTATGTAAATTGTGTAATAATTATATATTTTTTATACTTTATGTGCAGTGTGCTGGGTTTGTAAGGGTACAGAGTGGGAAGTTAAGTAACAATTATTTAAAAATGCATTATATTTGTATTATTCAATTGATTATAAATTATGTACATTGTGTAATAACTTTGTATATGAGATATATTTTAGGTGCTGGGTATGTAGGGCTATAGGGTAGGAAGTTATTAATAACCAACTAACATTTATTTATCCATTTATCATGAATTATTGAATTGATTATCAATTATGTAAATAGTTTAGAATGTTTATATCTTAGTTTTATTTTAGGTCTGGGCTGGTTGGTTTCTAGGGATATAGGCTGGGAATATAATTAGTTATTTTTTAATGATTAAATATATATTTATAATTAATTATTTAATTGATAAGTAATTAAGTACATTATGTAATGATTTATTTTAGTAATATTTTAGTTGTGAGTTTGTAGGTTTGTAGGGGTATAGGAAGGGACATTAATTAAGTAGTAATTAATTAACAAATAAATATTAAGGGGCCTATTAGGATGGCGGTCGGAAAATCTCCCTGACCACCATGGTAGCGGGAAAAGCCCGCCCGCAAGGACCGCGGCGTTACAGCCGGTTCAATTAGGGTGCTCCGCAGTCGAAATCTGACCGCGGCTGTCGGATTCTGGCGATTAACATTGTGGCGACTGCTGCTGCCAGCAGCACCGCCCCGGTGTGAAAAGGAGCATGTCATGCATGTCACTGCACTGCGTTGCCACGTGGTACAGTGACATGTAGGGGGCCCAGTGCACCCACACCCCCCCAACACATTGGGGGCCTGCAATGGGCCCCCGGAGACATTCTCTGCATGCCTTTCCATGGCGGTTCTACTGCCACGGAATGGCTGGCTACCACCGGCATCATAATCATGCCGCCGGAGCCTGGCCCTGCACCGGCATCATTGTAGCGGTCCAGTTCCACCCGCTAGGCATGCGTGCGGACTGGTACCGGCAGAAAAGTGGCGGGCGGAGATTCTCACTGCCGCGGTCATCACCGCCATGCTAATGGGACCGGCGGTTTTCAGTGTTGCGATCGCGGGCGGATGTCCGCCGCTGGTCTGGCGGTTGCCACTGCCGGCCCGGCGACGGCCATCCGCCTGCAATCCTAATAGACCCCTAAGTGTTAATTGATGATCAATTATATAGATTGTGTTATACTTGTTTATTTTAGTTACATTTTAAGTGTGGGAAGTTAATTAAATAATCACTAAATACCCATTTTTTTAACTTGATAGTTAATTATGAAATTGTTTAATAATCATGTATATTGTTTAATTGTTTTTTTAATTTTATATATATATTTTGGGGGTCAAATAATGATGTTCATATTAAGAGTTTTATATTTGTTCAAAATTAATAGGGTTAATAAAATATGCAATGTGGTTGAAGTGAAGTACTTTTCATTCAGTTGCAAATACTGGAGTAGGAGTAGTACATTTAACCCTTCCGAATGCCAACACTTTCTCTACTGTTGCACATACTGGAGTGGAAATAGTAAATTTAAGCTCTCTGGAGTCCAATGCTTTCCCTACTGTTGCACAGACTGGAATGGGCATAGTAAATCTTACACCTTCAAAGTCCAATGCTTTCTCTGCTGTTGCACAGACTTGAGTGCTAATAGCAAATCTTACCCTTCTGAAGTCCAATGCTTTCGCGACTGTTGCACAGACTTGAGTGGGAATAGTAAAATTAACCCCTCCAAAATCCAACGCTTTCCCCACTGTTGCACAGACTGGAGTGGGAATAGTTAGTTTAATTCCTCCGAAGTCCAATGCCTTCCCTACTGTTGCACAGACTGGAGAGGGAATTGTAAATCTTACCCTACCGAAGTACAAAGCATTCCATGCTGTTGCACAGACTAGAGTGCGTATAGTAAATTTAATCCCTCCGAAGTCCCACACTTTCCTTACTGCTGCACACTCTGAAGTTGGAATAGCTAATTTAATCCCTTTGCAGTCCAATGCTTTCCATACTTTTGCACAGACTGGAGTGGAAATAATAAATGTGGCCCCTCTGAAGTCCAATGCTTTCCCTACTGTTACACAGACTGGATTGGGAAAAGTAAATCTTACCTCTCCGAAGTTCAAACATTCCCCACTGTTGCAGAAATTACCAAATTAATTAAATAGAAAAAGCAAAAGAAAGATATTTACTAAAAATATTATCCCCAAAAAATTATACAAATTAAATATTTATAAATATATACACATAAAATATTTATATATATATATATTCACTGAAAAAACCATAGGTTTCACACACGTTATAGTTAGGAATTAGCATTTAAAAAACCTTGCAAATTCACTTAAAAAACCATAGGTTTCACACATGTTATAGTTAGCTGGGCATTTTCCTCGTGAAAAACCAATGAAATTCCCCCGTTATAGTTAGTGCAGGCAACTATAACTCACGCGACCGTAATCCGCTGCTGATGACGTCAGATATTACATCACTGTATTTACACATTTATATACCCATGTCTTCTTCCTTTTTTTTTTAGCTATACATATATATATTTTTTTCTTTTCAGAAAGACACATATGTCATCAGTGATGTAATATCTGACGTCATCAGCAGCGGATTACGGTCGCGTGAGTTATAGTTGCCTGCACTAACTATAACGGGGGAATTTCATTGGTTTTTCACGAGGAAAATGCCCAGCTAACTATAACATGTGTGAAACCTATGGTTTTTTAAGTGAATTTGCAAGGTATTTTAAATTCTAATTCCTAACTATAACGTGTGTGAAACCTATGGTTTTTTCAGTGAATTTGTACGTTTTTTTAAATGCTAAGTTACTTTATGCCGTTCGTGCCGTGCGCGCACGGTGCGCTTCGTGCACGGTGCGCGCACGGTGGGCAGGCGGTGCGCTTTGCGCACCCCGCGCCCACTTCACGCAGTTCGTTCCGTGCGCGCACGGTGAGCACGCGGTGCGCTTTGCGCACCGCGCGCCCACTTTACGCAGTTAGTGCCATGCACGCACGGTGCACTTTGCGCACCGTGCAGGCACGGTGGGCACGCAGTGCGCTACGCGCACCGCGCGCCCACGTTACACTTAATGGGCCATGTACGCACGGTGCGCTACGCGCACCATCCGCACAAGGAGGACACATGATACGCTTTGTTGTTAAGGGTTTTGGCATAAAAAGTTACGACAGAATAAGCCATGTACGCACACTGCGCTGCACGCTGCGTGCGCACACGGGGGGACTGACATTGCAAGTTTATTTGTAAGCATTTACACCGTGGGCGCATGCTGCGCGAACCTTGCGGAAATTTTTTCATTTCTATAGTGCGCGCACGCTTCGTGCACTCGGCGAATTACCGAAAAAAATTTAATTTTTTTAATTGCCCTTGGGGGACCTCTTGGGACCCCTTGACCCCTGCTAGGGGGTCAGGAACTGTCCAGCGTGCCCCCTTTACATGTTTTTCTCCTTTGTGTTTCACCCCCCTCTCAGTGCGAGAGACAAAATGGCGGCCGACACTTCCTGGTTTCGACCGATTCGAATGTTTACTAAGATGTAACAACCAATCAGAAGTGCGCTCGCGGACGGCCGAGTGCGCGCACCCTGCGCGCACGCTGCGCGCGTATAGATATATATATTGATTTAAATGCTATTTTCTCAGAAAATACTGAACAGATTTACACCAAACCTGCAAAAGGCCCCAAACGGACGTTAGGCCTACCTCTCTGCCAAATTTCACGTAATTCTGTTCAGCCGTTCGGGCTGTAGCTGCGACTAAAGTCCCTATGGAAAAATCCATGGGGAAAACGTGTTTTGGGACCCCCCCTTTTTCTCAGCCCCCGCTTGACGAATCACCCCGAGACTTTCAGGGTAGGAGCGGAGCGGGGCGCCCCATTAGTTTTGAAAATTTCGCGAAGATTCGTCAATCGGCGCCAAAGTTATTCAAAATAGAATTTTGAGATTTCCTATGGAAACTCGGTCCTAACTATAACTATCTACTGGCGACCGCCAGTAGATAATATATATATATATAGATATATACACATACACACATACAGATTATCAAAATGAAACAAATAAACAAATAATAATATTAGATATATTTATACAATATTTAGAAAAGTATAGACATCTGGGTATAATAGAAATACTATTCCTTCCCACTCAAGTCTTTGTAACAGTAGGGAAAGCATTGGACTTCGGAGGGGTAAGATTTACTATTCCCACTCCAGTCTGTGCAACAGTAGGAAAAGCATTGGACATCGGAGGGGTTGCGTTATTTACTATTCCCACTCCAGTCTGTGCAACTGGATGGAAAGCGTTGGACTTCAAAGGGGCTAAATTTAGCATTCCCACTCCTGTCTGTGAAACAGTAGAGAAAGCTTTGGACTTTGGAGGGGTAAAATGTGCTATTCCCACTCCAGTCTGTGCAACATTGGAGAAAGCGTTGGACATTGGAGGGGTAAAATTTATTATTCCCATTCCAGTATGTGCAACAGTAGGAAAAGCGTTGGACTTCGGAGGGGTAGCATTTATTATTTCGACACTCAGTCTGTGAAACAGTAGGGAAAGCGATGGACTTTGGATGGGTTACATCAACTACTTTCACACCAATCAGTGCAATAGTAGGGAAAACATTGGACTGCGGAGGGGGAAAATTTACAATTTCCACTCCAGTCTGTGCAGCAGTTGGGAAAGCGTCGGACTTTAGAAGGGTGCTATTTACTATTCCCACTCCACTCTGATATTAGGGAAAACATTGGACTTCAAAGGGGTTAAGGTTACAGTTTTCATTCCTGGCTGTGCAACAGTAGGGAAAGTACATCAAACACATAACATATTTGTAACATAACCCTATTAATTTACAACAAATATAACAATCTTAATATGAACTTTATTCATTAATCAAAATAAATTAAATATATATATAAATGAAAAACAATTAAACAGTTTACAAGAATTGTAAACAATTTAATAGTTAATTATCAATTAAAATGTTTTCATTTATTTGTTACTTAATTAAATTACCACAATATACCCCCACAAACCTAGCAGTCCACACTTAAAATATAACTAAAATAAATGAATTTAACACAACTAACATGATTAATATTAAATTAAGTATGTATTAATAACTTAATAATTTGTTCTTATTATTTAACTTCTTACCCTATACCCCTACAAACCTTGCAGCCCACAGCTAATATATAACTTGAAAAATTATAATTATTACACAATTTCCATAATTAATAATCCATTAAATAATTAATAATTGTTAATTAATTAATTACTTAACTTCCCACCCAGTATTGCGCACCTAATATATAGCTTTCAAATATAATTATTACTCAACTAACATGATTAATAATAAATTAAATAATTAATAATACAGTAATGATTAATTGTTAATTAATTATGCTTTATTAACTCCCCAACCTAGACCCCTACAAATCTAGCAACCAAGTAGTACTCTATAAATTACTATTAGCAATTCTATTATAAATGATAATTCATTTAAAATTAAAAACTATATTTATGATATTATTTACAATTAAACAAAAACAATAACATCATTAACATATGACCTGAAACATAAAGAAAATTAAAAAACGATAATTTGTAGAACTATAATATTGAAAAATTATATTGACAACAACGATATTCTCGGTAACGATTTTACTTATTTGAAAAATCGATACTTTTGACAGCGATATTTCTGCATCACAATATTTTTGTATCACAATTTCTTTTCCGATATTTCTGTAACTCAAAATTTAAAACTTGGTATTGCGTCCAAATACCAGATTGAAGATGGGACAGCCTTGGAATTGGGTTCGCCAACATTTAATAGTGCCAGACACAGGCTTCCGAGTAGAACCCTGGGCACTAGCACTGATTCTTTCACAAATTTAGGGGTCTATAGTCCGCCCGCCACCGCAACGGCTAAATGAACCGCCTGCCATAGGTGCGGCGGTCCCGCCAATTCAAATCAGGATGGCGGCTGCATCTCGCATTTGTACATTGCGGCGGGCAGTGCTGTAAGCAGCACTCGCCGCAATGTACATGTGCATGTAGTGCATTTGCATGCACAATGTGGCAGGCACCACGCGGTGCCTGCCACCTTATACATGCAAGTGCAGGGGGGTACCATAGGTACCCCCCATGTGCACTCACCCCCCAACACTCTGGGGGCTCGGAAGGGGCCTCCTACACGGAGGACCGCATGTTGCCGCCATGGAAAGGCTCACCTACACATGCCTCATAATATGGATGGCAGTGTCCTGCAGACACCGACACCATATTATGCCCCTTTTCCGCCCGGTCCACTTGTAGATGGACGAAAAAGCGGCAGACGGTCTTCCCGTCCGCCACGGACCCCCCAGCCATCCTAATATGGCGGGTGGTCATTCTGGCATGGATGGCGGGCGGATCCCCCCCGCCGGGCCGGCGATGGCTACTGCCGGCCCGGTGGGGGCGATCCGCCCGCCATCCTAATTGACCCCTAAGTAATGCCAACACAAGCAGCGAAAGTTGGTGGTATCTCTTGTACCAGAATATCAGTCATTTATCAACATTTCATTGCACTGAAAATGTCTTCTGTCTGAGCAGAGCCAATAGGAATAACTTTTTTAACCATTGTTGGTTCTTTATATGGGCAAGTGGGTGGAGGTGAGAATGAGTCAATCGGTGGATGAATGAGTGAGTGATGAATTACATGGATAGTACGGGTTTGTAAGAGAGTAAGTTGATGGATGAATTGGGAAGTGCATGGATGATTGGTTGAATACGTAAATGCATAAATTGATGGGTGGATGAATGAATGGTCGTTTGCAAAAAATGTTCAACAGTAGGGTAAAGTTTTGTATGGACTTGGCCCTTTTTGCAGGGTTATCCCTGAACTTTTTGCCTTACTCCTGGTATTTTTTCTGACCTGGTGTTGGTGGTTTTTGGACTCTGGGCACTTTATCACTGCTGTCCAGTGTAAGGTGCATGTGCTCTCTATGATAAACATGGTAAGATTGGTCTACAGCTGTTTGGTGTATTTAATTTACCTATCAGTCCCCTGTAAAGTGGTATCTCATATGCCCGGGGCCAGTAAATTAAATGCTACTGGTAGGCTTGCACGCTGCTTGCGCAACCCACCAAAGTAGCCTTTCAAACCTGTCTCAGGCCTCTGCCATTGTAGGGCCTGCATGCGCAGTTTACTGCCGCTGTGATGTGGCACATAAAGTGGTTGCAACGTCTGTGACTCCCCTTTTACTACATATCAGTCACCCCTAAGGTAGGCCCAAGCTAGGCCTAGGAGAAGGGTGCAATGTAGGTAAAAGGTAGGACATGTGCCTTAACTGTGTGGCATGTCCTGGTAGTGACAAGCAGCCATTTTGGATTCTCACTACTGTGAGACTGCCCTCTCATAGGAATGCATTGGGGATTCCCCAATATGTGTTTCAGTGGTAATTCCTGATATGAAAGGAGCAGCGTGATCAAGTTTGGTATGTTTGGAATAGTGGTGATAAATGCTGCGTGGTGGTGTGTGCAGATTTATTATCACTATTTTAGAAATGCCACTTTTAGAAGTTGGCATTTCTGTGTGCTATGTGTCTTTGTGCCTGCCTGTTGTGTATTGAATGTCGGGCTCTGGAGTGACCGAGACTGGGGTGGTGCAGAGGCTCCAGAGGGTCTGGGTGAGTCAGCGCTAGGCTGAATGGGCCTGGTCTGCATTTGAAGTAGTGGGAGGAGTAGCCTCTGACCCTGAATAGATCTGTGCCTGCCTTGTACAATGATGACTCCACCCCCCTGTGGTGTGTCTGGCGCCAGAGCCTACACTAACAACGAGGGTGTTTTTTGCACTGAAAGGATGTTCCTAAGTGCCCCCCCAGAACTGTTTTGGACTGGGCACAGAGCACTGTGCCAGGGGAGAAAAAAGACTGCCATGGGTATAAGTACTGGGGCTGCGACCCCATGAAGGTGTGCTGCATGGTGGTTACTTGGGACCGGCAGGCTGCCGGACTGCCAGGAGGAATCCCTACCCGGGGACTGACCTGCTGCCCTGCTTGGCAGCTAAAGGATCTGTTTTTGTCCAGGGAAACCCGGTGTGCTGGCCTGCCTGTGCACTTTGGGGAGAGAAGTGTTGCCCGCTCCTTACTGGTGTCTGCAGAGGTGAGATCGGCCGGGTGCTGCTGGGGCCACCGGTGATGTGGGCAGTGCTGTGGCCAGATCCCCTACTACTGCAGGGCATGTGGAGCCCTTTGAGCGTTTTCATTTCACGCTCACGAGCTCCTTGCCCTGCGGTAATCGGCCCACAAAACCAGAAGTCAGGCAGAGCCTGATTGTGGGCGGAGAGAGGAAGCCAGGGGAGGACTGAGCCTGGTGGAAGGCGTGGTGACCGATGGAAAGGGACGCTGTCTCGCCAACATTCAGGCGGGAGCCCACCCCGCATTGCTGTGTCCCGTGGAGATCTGAGGAGGAGTGCAGGACCAACGGAGACTTAGCTCCATGATCCCTGCGGCCAGAGTCAGGCAAGTCGGCTCCTGTCTGTGGGCGGGGCTCCTGGCAGGAAAGGGAGAGCCCTGCGCATTGCCCGGAGTCACTGGGAAAAGAGAGGAGGAAGTCAGGCGACGGACTCCTGGTTGAGGGCGAGGCCGACGGAGGCTTCGCACCGTGCCCGACTGCCCATGTATCGATTTGCCAATGATGGAAAGGAGCCCCGGTGGTGGGGGCTCACAAGTCCCACTGTTGGTGCCCTCTTGCGCGTTAATCCTACGGGGAGGAACCTCAGTGATTGGGGTTCGCATGGCACACCGTTGGTGCCTGCTTGTTGCGATTTCACTACGGAGAGGAGCCCCCGTTGAGGGGTGTCACAAGGCACATTGTTGGTACCTGCTTGTTCCCAGCTGTATGGCCATATCGCGGGCAGCTGCAACTGGGGAGCTTTTTTGTGTCGCTGAGAGACACGGGTGAGTTGCACCCTTGCCCCCATTTGTGTACCGGCCCATTGGAGCCAGTACTCTGCTGCATCGGCCGCCTGGTGGCTAATACAAGGCCACGTGCTAATAGAGCCCTGACTTTGGGACAGAGGGCATTACGGAACAGCCTAAGAAGGGCCCCCGAGAAGGCCAGTTGGCCTGGAGGTCACCTTGTGTTCTGGTGGGGCGTAAGGCCCTAAGGTGATGTGTGCACCTCATGAGTGTTACTGGGGAGCCCTGGTAATTTAGGATGTATGGCTAAGATGTGATGCATAATGTGTTTATGATACATGCAATGTTACCTGTAGTTACTGGGTGTGGTTTTCACTACCTGTGTGTAGTAATGGTGCTGACAGTGGCCCGATTGGCCCTGTAATGTATGTAATCCCCTGTAAAGTAATACTTACTGCCAGGTGACACAGTGTATATAAGTCATTATGCTCTAATTTGATTTATGAGTAATACAAAGGCTATTTTTATATAATCTTGTGTGGAGTTTCTTTTGTGGTGTGCCTAGTGTGTTGCTGCTGTGTGTGTGTTGCGCAAACGCTTTACACATTGCCTCTGGGTTAAGCCTGACTGCTCATGTCAAGCTACCAAGGGGGTGAGCAGGGGTTATCTTCAGTGAGTAACTCCCTTGCCCTGACAAGAGTGGTGGTTTATGCCTGGCTTAGGCGCCTGTCCTACCCAACCAGAAATCCCATTTCTAACAGTAACATACACTTTTTAAGCGATTTTTTGCAAAATCCAGAGGAAAGAAATTTAGCAGAACTCTTTGGTTGGCAAGATACAGTCTTATTTTTTTAGCACAAGTATGTCAGAAAAACATGGAAATCTGGATTACTTCCAAGCAGGGACCAGGCAATCCAGGGCGCATAACTGGTGTCCATAATGGAATGGTCATTGGAGTTCAAGTTGAAAAGTTGCACAGGCACTCAACAGGTACACCATGGGGAGAGAGCTTCACCCACCATTTAAAGGGATGTTATACCGCTCTCGAGGCCTGGGATAAAATACCGTAGGTCCGGTCCTCATTCAGCTTATAAAGTCTGGCATCATGACTCCATGGCAGCAAGAATGACTCCACCGTTGCAATAGATATCAACAGCCACAAGGCACTAGGAACTGTTAGGTGCCAGAGGAGGAGTGGAAGGAGCTTATCTTCCTATCATGCGTCTATCTATGGGTGAGGACGGCTGACGGCAGGAATCAATGCCCACTGGGGCTGTGCTGCTTAAGTCAACATTTATAAAAACATGATTGTAATGTATGATGTTAGACTACATAAGCAGAACAAAACATATTCAGTATCTCTTAGTAAACAATGCTACAACAGATTATCTGCATTGCAAAGTTTAGAGTACAAGCATTCTCTTACTATTCTCTTAAGGCCTCACTTACTTATTTTTAACTTAGGGCAGAGCCGCAACCCTTCCCACTGCGCTGCCCTATGTCAAAAGAAAAGGGCAGGAATGGGCTGTTTCTATGAGATACAGTGCATTGCTGTCCTCTTTTACTGCACTGGTGCAGAAATGGCTGCCTAGTGCCAATGCATGCACCCTTGCACAATAGTGCAGGGGTGCCTCCATTGAAGTCAGGTTGTTTTTGTGTAGGAAGGGACACCTTTCTTCACAAAAACAACTGTAATGCCACCCCGGTGGAGGAGTAGGATTTTGACACATTCCCAGATTTACATTGCAAATCTGGGAATGTGTCAAATGCAATGGGTGTTATGTGGGAACACCCACAGTAACGCCCATGGTACACCTCCCTATCGCAGTATAAGGCAACGTAGCGAGTTGCGCTGTGTTGCCTCACACCATATCTACAAGGCCATGAAAAGCCACGGAGGTTGGCTTTACGTGGCCTCGTAGATATGGGTCTACAGTGGGAGCCGCCAGAGCGTCATTAAAAGTGATGTTCCGGTGGCGCACTGGGCTTGTACATGAGCCCCTTAGTGTTCAAATTGTGTTTCTCACATTACAGTGCTCTTCATGCAGTTGTCTTCACAAACGAAATCCTACTGAATACTAAAATGACATAATATGGTCTTCAAATAAAACTAAAAAGTTCAATAAAAAATGAAATATTAAAGTTTGGTAAGGGACATTACTCTTTTCACCAACCATCTGTTTTACCATTCGTCATAAAAAACAAATGCCTCTACTAACATGAAAAAAAAAAGAATCTGGCGTCATAGTTGGAAGGCTATAAATCTCCTCAGAAAATAGTGAGACGAAAATAGGTGGAACAAACACAAAAAATACAACAAATCATGAGCCGAGGGCAGAAAATCAAATAAATCATGACCTGAGATCTAACCCAAAGCCCACTCTTTGTGTATGTTAAAGCATTGGTCACAAAAGGCCACCCAAACACTCAAAGTGTGTAGCAAGACCTCAATATATGAAACTAAAAACAAAGCATTAACATTTCCACCACTTTACAAATACTCCTCTTTGCAAGTGCAAGCTTTGTCAGTCAAAAAAGGAAAAAGTGTTACCTCTGTAAACCTGTCATTTTGAGAAAGATTTAAAGCAAAAAAATATTTTGAAGTATTACAATGGAAAGACAAAATAGCTGTGATTTCAGTTTTGAGTTAATGATGGAAAGGGAACACTCCCCAGGTCTAATGAACAAGGGAGCAAAAGGGAACAGCCCTCGTGTCTTTTATACAAGAGGACAAAAAAGGATAACTCCCCATGTCTTTTAAACCATGGAGATCGCCTGTCACTTTCACATGGTGAACCACTCTCTAAACCCAAAAGAAACAGCCAGTACTGTCCGAAAATTATACATGGGTTCACCTTACGTAAGCTAAAATATGGTGGTTGTGTAAAATGCAAAGTTCTGAAAGGCAAGTCAGTAATTATCTGTTCTGCTCTCCAACATTTATGTGTATAACACGATTTATCAAATAGGAGAAAGTACTCACAGAGAGCCATTTTGGG
The DNA here is from genome assembly GCF_964204655.1 of Triturus cristatus. Lineage (NCBI taxonomy): Eukaryota > Metazoa > Chordata > Amphibia > Caudata > Salamandridae > Triturus > Triturus cristatus. Next base: position 779,997,468 of record NC_140594.1, read on the forward strand.
CGATTTTAACTTGCCCTTAAACTTAAATTCAACGCTTCTGTTAACAGGGGTTTTAGAGTAAGTGGAAGACCAAACAGTTCATATGTTTTGCGTGATTTGTACTGGTTATCGGTTCCAGAGCTGCTGGTCAAAACACAGAGCTTTAAAAAACTGTAAACATTTTGAAACGTATTGCCACAACCACAGATAAAGATGAATGGTGTTTCTCAACATAGAGGCTATAATATGGTAATTTATTGTTTAAGTTATGAACGTGTAGGAAAGAAGGGGCATATTTACAAGCCCCTATCGCACGTTGTGATGGCGATTGGGGCCTCGCCTTATTTACAAGGAAGCGTTTGCAAAGACAAGGGGAACATCTGACTGGGACAATACTAAGGCCTGCTCCACTAACCCACAAAAATCTGGATAACCCGGTGGGGAATCATACAACCGAGGCCCCCTGGAAAAAGGAGATAAAGTGGTGGAGCAGAGAGGGCTCTCGGATCTAGCTGAAGTACATGCTATACATGAATCATTGGATGCTTTCTTCTTCCTATCAGACCGGTCTGGCATCGGTAGTGCTTCATGAATCTGAATCAGAAGCAGATGACAATCTGGCATGGGGTAACAAGCTAATGGGCTCTATAAAGCGGCCTTGCTGGAAGCAACATATCTTCCTTGGGACCCTGAAGGTATCAAACTAATCCCTACTAATGAACGACAGAGTGGGGGCCGTCAAAAGCCTGCAGTTGCTAACCTCACACCACATGGTTCTCCTCATATGCTCAGAACGGCCCTGCCAATGCTTCTTTCTTTCTAGGGAATGGACCTATTTAAAGAAGGAGAACGTGATCGGAATGCCATGGCTTATGGTCAAGCTCAGTGTGGAGAAGAACTGGAAGAAAAACCTCCTACCTCACTCCCCTCCAATTATGAATTAATACAGCAGCACAGAGAAGAATACAGGAGGTATTCCACCTGGACTAAGGAGTCACTTCACTACACTCAGGTTATACTTGACAAAATGTAAAAAAATACAGATATTCTCTAAAGTTGTTTGAATAAGCTTAAGATGCAAACTGCAGAGACTCTGGAGCCATATAAGACATTGCAAACCCAAGTAGATCATTATGAGGTATAACTTAGGGAGATAGACCATAAGGTCTAAGATATGTAAATGTAAATGTATGTGTCTTGTAAAGCGCACTGCTGCCCTGAGGCGTCCTGGCGCTGTAGACCGCTGGGGAACCCGTCCTGGCTATCCCTGTGAGATGGTCCCTCCTGGGTATCTCCAAGGTGAAACCAGGCATCCCCGGCGAATGTGGGGGCCGTTGTAGAGATGAGGCAAGCTAATGCCCAGAGTCGCCGAGTGTGATTCCTGGTTAGAGTAGGCACCGAAGCGAGAATTATCGAGTCCGCTGGCCCTGGTCCACGACCCTGCCGCGTCGGGGATTGAACCTTGGTCCCGGGCTGTCCTCTGCTTCTGGGTCTGCTTCCTCTAACCAGTGAGCCACACCTCTCATATATGGAAAATCGCCTACAGAAGAGTAACCTCAGGGTGTTGGGCATACCGAAGGATAATGAGGTGACGACTCAAGAAAATATGTTATTCATCTGTTTGAACCAGCTGTTTCCCAAAACTTTCGGATTGGGACATGGACTGTCAAGTCCAAAGAGCAGGTTTCCTCTTTCGAATGCTTGACAAGAGCCATTCAGGACAATTCCCTGATGCTGTCTTGAAATGCTTGAGCAAATTTCAGTTTTGTTAACTTGTCTTTTAGCTGGCATGCCCCTGTAGTCCAGTTAAGATGCTCAGGGTTGAGTTTTTGTGCAACATGACTTTTGCCATCAGACAGTGAAGAGGCGATGGCGGCTGAGTGAATTGATTGCAGCCTTTCAAAAAACTGGCACAGCTGTATCTTTGCTTGAGGACTTCATACCCGGGTCAAACGCTCTTCTGTCAAACTCTATGAAAGCAAATGAAGTCTTCAGTAGGGAGAGTCTGTTAGGAAATGATAGTTGATAGGTTTTTCTTTTGCAGAATTTGAGTGTCTGTGCATTTTCATTTTTATTTTTTGCAGTATAGTTGGGCTCCCTTGATTTATTGTAACTGAGGATGGGCCACAATAAGTTTGGATGCTATTGGATATGGTCCTCTTCTTTATTTTTTTCTGTTTTTCTTTTTCTTTTTTTCTCCTCATTTTCGTGGTAGGCATGGCTTCAGCAGTGGACATCAGTTTTCTTCAGACTGCTTTCTCCTAGTGTGGGTGGTGTGTTTTCGAGTGGAGGGGGTTAGGGTTATTTCCCTTTAGGGAATTTTGATAGGGGTGGGTAGTTGCAGGAAGGTGCAGGTTTGGCTTTGGGGTTGCAGGGGAGAGGAGTGGAATGGTATGCATGGGATGTGGAGAGGGATGAACGCTCACAAATTTATAAGTGTCTATTTCGGAAGTGGTGGGGTTGCTCTGTGGGGTTATGTGAATTGAAAAATTGGAAAGTATAAGTATGTGTTGTTCTACTTTATGCTGTCATCATTAGCAAAGTCTTTTATCAGTAATAAGGGTTAGTGATTTGTGTTTTCGCAATCAGAATTTACAACTCTTTCCTGGAACATAAATGGTATGAGAGCGCCGGTTAAGATGAATCTCCATTTAACTACTTCAGAGCCCAGCAAGCTCAGTAGTTTTGGGTGAAAGGACCTTGCGGTTTCTACTACTGACGTCCCCATGGGCAGGGTCGTGATTTCGGTGCATGACCAGGGATGACATGTCGCGAATCTCAAAACAGGTTCTGCTGGTCATTGACAAATGATTCATTAATATATGTGTGGCCTTGGGTCAACTATCTGTACCCTTTATGCGTCTAACAAGGACAATCCAGCATTATATAATTTTTTATTGTCTGCACTTAGTCAGTTGCTAGAGACGATTAATATATGTGGAGACTTTAATCTTGTAACCTGGTCTAGATTCCACGTTCTTAAAGTGGTCCCATCAACATCATATGTGCAAGTCTAGGCTGACTGTGAAGCAATTGATGGACTCCTTCTCTCTTATAGAGGTCTGGTGTGCCTGTAACAGTGGGGAGGATGGGTTCACCTATTTCTCAGTGCCATTAACAATGTCCTCGCGTGTATACATGTTCTTTGCAAGCTATACTTTGTTATCATCTCTTTCGATTTGAATCAATCCTCTGATTATTTTCTGGCCTTAATGTCCCTTGTCTATAATTAAGAGGGATGATTCACTAAGCCTCTTGGACATTTGACCAGAAAGTACTTTTGGACGTAGAGTTTGTTAAACTTATGCAGTCTGCTTTACTTGAATTTGTGGGTAACAATGTTGGCTCTGCTGAGCCAACAATTGAATGGGATGCTTTAAAGGCATATGTTTGAGGACAGATGCTGAACTTTGCCATCCAAAAAAGAGAGCAGGCGTCAGAAGAGAGATTACGGTCTCAGCATCATGGTTTGAAATGGAGATGTCGATTGCTATTGCTAATCAGTTAGAGCCCCATATTATCACACATAAATCCAAGCAGCTTATTCTGGCACTTATGGTCCTTCAGAAAAGAATATGGGATAATCTGTGCCAGAAAGCAAATAATAAGCAGGTCTCATGTTTTGAGAATAATAAGGAAATAGGCAGACTACTTTGATTTCAAATTAAGGATAAGAAAAGCGCAAACGTAATTTAGGGCATTAAAACATTGAGCACATCTTGTGTAACATTGCAAGAAACCAAGGCGTTCTTTAAGAAATTCTATTCAACATCATATCATGACGATTGATCTGCCCCTCTTGATGTGGTGGAGATATATCTCAAGGCTGTAAAATTGAATCAATTAATGCATGGCCAGCAAGACATCCTTGAGGCGTCAATTACTCAGGCGGAGATAGTGAAGGCTAATGGGCAACTTGCGACCTGCAAGGCCACTGGCCCAGACCTTATACGCCTTGAGTTTTACAATGTTTTTACTCATTCGTCATGATGAATGGCCCTGTAGATAACAAATGACCCATGTTGATGCTTTGTATTCTGAAGGTAGAACTATGTGAGGTAATACAATTAGCGCATTTTGTGTTTTTTCTCCAGGTAGTTTTAGCTGCCTATAAGAAAATTCACAGTTTTGCTCGATGCTGGATGTTAATTCAAATTGAAATACTGTTGGTACCTGCCATGACATTTGTTGCACCTCTCCTACTGAGGCCATGTGAATTGACTCAACAATTTTTTAAAAATGATGAATCAATGTAACTGGCCTACTGGTTTGGAGGAAATGGATATTTTATCTAGTTATGAAGTCAGCTGAGGCTTCACTGGTTGGATCACCAGTCATGCTCTCGTCGATGTGCATGCCCTCGTTCTGTTACAGAAGCATATAGGCAAACCCCAAGTAGAATTTCACATATGGCAGAATAATTTTACCAAATTATGTCAGTTTCACGTTATGTTTGTTATGCAAAATTCCCAAGATTATGCCATTATGCCACGGGGTGCTTGGAGCAAATAATTAGGGTGGGAACATAGGACCATGCAATGAAACTGGAACGTGAGCTGCTGTTGTGCAGTACTTGTGTTTTAACTCTTTTTTGAAGCACAAAATGTGTCCTCACTTCCAAAATGGACACAAGGATACATTTCGTGCTCAAAGAAAACACTAAATGCTGGTTTAGCTTTCCACATAATTGTAAGTAATTTACACAAAAGACTATTGCTTGAATTTAGAACACCTCAGGACACACAGATGGTGAGGCCCATGGGACTAGGGTATCTTGTTGAGTCACTGAGTTGAAGATACCCAGTCTTGCAAAAGCAGTCTGTTTAAGTCTAACTCAAAGAAGAGCCAAGTTTCTGCAATGATAAAGTGATGAAAAACTGGAACAATCCCTTACATACAGGGTACAAAATCCCTATTCTGTAAGTAAAGAAGACTCTTTATTAAAATGCCTACTAACTTTTGAACATTCCAGAAGTATAGGAATTGGAAGGTAAACTAAATATGTATTCAAATAAGCAGAAAACATTTAATTTGAAAAAGAACAGAGTAGTGCTATATGTTATCTTACTATTGTGACTAAATAGATCAAAGAAACAGGAGGTAAGGTACCAAATGGATGCCCAGAGTCAACCTAACAGGTAGGGAGAAAAGGAGAATGTGGAGAGGAGAGGAGAGTGTGGAGAGGAGATATAGGGTTTGGAAGAACTCGAGGGAATATCAAGAGTAATAAGTGGGACCAACAAATGAAAAATGTAACAGATTGATAGAAGTTGAAAAACAAAAGAGATTGCTACTGTGGTAGGAGGGGCACAGGGGGAAGAAGATGTCTAAAACTGGTGGCAGTGACGTTATGAGGCCGAGCCAGACCTTCGAACAAAAAGAGCATGTAGGAAATAGGTTCTGAATGACCATGCTGGCAAAAGCAGCTGCGACTTCAATTTTCCCAACATTCACAGGTTGAACTCTATGTGCCGATGTGGTACACTTTTATCCAAAGTTCAGATAGTGATGCATGCACTGGGCTCCAGCCAGGTTGGTGGGGCTAGGGTGGCTGGCCCCTCAATACTGTGGAATCTTGTGACCACCAGCTTAGGCAGAAGTGGGAGAGTATTTTAGCTTGATCATTGTGCCAGCAATTGATCAATGCCCTTGGCTATCTGTTTCTGGTCTCTGGGGCTGGAATGTACTCGACAAGGGGAATCTCTCTCGGTGTGTCATTTGATCATTTGAGGAAAAACATTCACTAGGGAGCCACAAAGTGCTGTGTCTCACTTGGAACTTAGTATGGGCATGAACAAAGGATTGGTTGCTTGTTCCCCTGTGGTTCAGAGTATCTGGAGATCTAGGACATTTCCACGATCAGATGTGTCTTTCCTACCTCAATGCGTGACATCCTGGATTCCACTCTCCTTCTAAGAATCTGTCTTTTTTCAGATGGCCACCATAGATGGTAGTCACACTAGAACAGGTTGCTATCTGAGGGGTTGTGAAAAGAGGCACTCACCCAGTATTTTTATTGTACCATGAAGAAAACATAGAGAAGCTGCTAAGGGAGCCAGGTTTTGTCATGCCAGCCACTGTTTTGATGCATGAGACATCCTAAGGACCACTCTAGATGCCAGTGTCAAGAAACTGAAGAATACTACATAATTTCACAGACTGTGCTCTATTGCAAAACAAACCTGACAATAAGAACTGTGAGGTCTGTCACCGCACTGAGGCAAATAAGACTGTGCCTGAATTGTCTGATACAAAATAAAGCCCAGAAAGAGCATCTGGATTGGATTTGTTTTTGTAACATAAGCTACTCGCCTGACTCAGCTTCAGAAGATTTGCTTAGCCCCAGATTTTCTGATGGTGCTTGGAAGCGTTCTGCTATTTTATCTTGTCTATTAAATACTTGTTCTCCATGAAAGGACACAAGATTCTTGACATTGACTGTGCTTCCACGGAATATAGTTGTTCCATCTCATTAACCTTATTTATTACCACAGGATCCAGTAAGACCAGGCATTTTCGGACTTTCCCACCGTTCTCCTTACAATGCCGTTCTTTGGGAATTCCCATTGTTGCCACTCTTCGTGGCCCATGCAGGTAAGAGAGTTGGGGCAGTGAGGCCGAGTGGGGGAGGGGATTTTGCCAGACGATGACCAGGAAAAATGTAATTAATAATTAATTTGCCCAGGTCTTTGTCCGTCTAAATTCTCACACACCCAGCCCCACCGCCCCACTGTTCTTACCTATACGGACCGCGGCTGGTTGCCACCTATTTCGGACCACCATTTCCTTCAGGCTTCTTATCTCTTTGACTAATGTAATAATCACACTGTCCAGACAGTAGTAAAGAAAGACCACTTCTGTGGGTGAAATAAAATAATTTGAGAAACTATTGTCAGAGATGTATAAAGGTACATTGCAGTTAGACTAATTATTCTCTTCCACAATTTCTGACATACTTCAACCTCGGCAACCTTACACATCCCTACTAAGATCGAACTACCCAAGGGGACTAACCCACAATGCAAGGGAGTTCTTGATATTAACCCTGGGCATAGTTCGTGAAGTAGCGCTACGCGTAGCTACGCAAAGTGCACTTCGCACTACGCGAGCTACGTGTAGCACTTTGCGAACTGTGTAGTACCCTGTTCGCACTGTGCCAGATGCCGTTTTCAATGATTGCACATTGCGGACAAGCATCTGGCACTGTGCAATCATTGAAAACGGCATCTTGCACAGTGCGAGCTGTAGTTTTCTGCCGCTCAAGTAGATTTTTACTCTAGCGGCAGCTTTCTCAACGCAAACTGGTAGTTTCTCATTGCGAGCGGTTGCGAACATACGCGACCACTCGCAAGGAGAAACCTGACCTGTCCGCGTTGAGAATCTCGCCAGGAGGTTTATTTTCCACGCTCGCAATCGCCAACTTGATGTTGCTGATCGCGAAAAAGGAAAAAGTCTCGCCAGGATGTCATTTTGCTTGCTCACGGTCGTCAACTTGACGTTGAGGACCGCAAGCAAGCAAAAAATGACTGCTACGCTACGCGTGTTTGCACTGTGCTATGTGCAATTCGCGTAGTGCGAAGTAGCGCGAACTTCGCAAACTACGCGAGCGTAGCGTAGTGTTTTGCCCAGGCTTACTTGATATTATATATCCTGGATACTCAGGGGATCCAGGTGAGTTAAAACACATTAAAAATACCTTGAGGTGGACCCAAGGGTATCCCTTTATTAGTGAGTACCACAGGTTTGTTTAAAAACCAGATAGGTGGGGGCGGATGCTCTTTGGGTTTAATGACCCATGCATCCATGTTGAGTCAAAACGTTTCTGCCGTCTTTAGTGCCAATATTGGTCAAGGGCATTCATCAGGGCAGTAAGGATACTGGATTTCTGTGGGAGGATATGTGATGATGTCACCTCCATCTCTCCCTAAATCTGATTGATTTGCTCAGATAAGTTACCTTGCAAAAGGTAAAACTGCAGTTATTCAATTTGTAAATTTTACAGTTTGCACAAATTTAAACTGTTGCAGTAAAATCTCATTAAGCACGCCATTTTGCTCCATAAAGTCATGGTGAACCATTTCAAATTACCACCAGGAAAAGCATTGGGGTACCTGCATGTCATCAAATGTGATCAAATCTGGAGTCATGCTTTTACCATGCAGTAACATGTTTATTTGTTCTGCACAATAACCCCGGAAGTCCCAGTGCAACCAAAATGAACACCTCAGTGTTTTACTCAGGTATCAGAGTGAAGGGGAAAGCTCAGCTGTCCTTCAACAGAGCAGGGGCGGCTCTATCGCTATGGTGGAGGAGCATCGCCACACTGCTTTTAAGCGCGCAAAGTAAAGGAAATATATAATGATAATAACTTAGAGTTATTATCATTTTGTTCCTGCTGCTTTGCGGGCGGGCAGGTGGCCAGGGTTGCTCTGCTCTTGGAGAAGGGCAGGGGAGGATTGGTTTACCCCCTCCTAAGTACACATGACTGTTCGGCCGGCGCTCTCAGGCCACCCAAAACAGTCTTGCCCACTTTCCCTGTTCTCCATGAAGGCGGCATTACAGCCTGAGTGGAGAACATGCCCATGGTCCCCATTCCCTGGCTGAGCATTGAACCAGGAAGCTCAGACCAATCACAGCGCTGCATTGCTGCATTGTGATTGGCGAGAGGAGCTTGGGTGCTTACCAATCACTATGCTGCAATGCTGGCTATGCTTCCTGTGCCTCAGTCAGTCGAGGAGAGCAGGAGCAGAGACACGGGACCCGGCACGGCAAGGTAAGTGTTTTTTTACATTTTTTATATTGCGCACCATTCCCCCCCACTGCACGCGCCTGTCTCACCACCTCGAGCCATGCCGGCTGCCACTGGAACAGAGCTGTGAAAGCTTGGGCTTGGGTTGCGCAATTCACCCAGTTAGTACAAGGTTTTGTGTTTCTGTGAGTGAGGGTATAAACTCTTCGAGTCAGTGGCAGTTCACCTGCCACCTTCAAGGAGCAGCCCTACAGTGCTGGGGCATTGAGTGTCATACCAAAGCTGGTGCCTTTTCCCACGACCATTTGTTCTGCATTCCGTCTATCAATTGTCTGTCTTTTGCTTTCTCGCCCTAAGTGCGCCAGGTATGTCCAGACGTTGGTCCTGGGCTCACTGTGCCACTGGAATCAAGCTATCCTGGCTGAAGAGGGGTGAAACCCCGAAACCGGTCCTGGGATGCTTGTTTCCGGTCCAGGGAGGACCTGGCTTGGCAGTTCGGGCTGGACTGTTCCCATGAGGCACAGGTTCAAGACTGATTTGCATATGGCCAGGTCTAAACTGGGGTGGCATGGTGAGCCAAAGAATGATGGATTTAACCCAGATCTCTTGACTGGGGTGAATGTTTTGATTTGTTCTGCATTCCGTCCATCAATTGTGTGTCTTTTGCCTTTTCCCACCACACCATCTCCCCTCTTCAGGGCATAGATTCCTGCCCTTTGCACTTTTTGGTTACATTATGCATGTACGCAATAAAGAACAGGACAGGTCTTTCTCGTTGCATTTGAGCTTCCTTTATATGTGCACCTGTTTATTGTTTAGGCACGAGAGTTCTAGGAAAATTATGTGGCTGTGGATTTATTTGGAATTTAAATTAGCTTTCGGTGTGGCTCTTTAGTAAGCCAGCTGTTGTGCGTTCTGCGCGAAGAACTTACCTCTTCCAAGTAAGTCTGGCCAGTATCAATACATTTAATTTGCATAAAAAAAAAAGAAAAACAAAGGCCATGAGTTCCAGTTTTTACTAATAATACTCCTGCTGAATTCCATGGTTGCTAAATACAAAGGGGCTTATTTACAAGTCCCTTGCGCCACGTTATCGTCACTTTTAACATGGGAAAAGTGGCGCAAAAGTGGCGCAAGGGGCTTGTAAATCTGCCCCAAAGAATGCCTAGTATTGATTTTATCTCATGCTTCTTTCTTCAGCCATCGTAGACTTCTTCTCTCTTTATCTCACTCTTCAAGGTTCTTCTTAATTCCTCCTTTCTCCTTTTTGTTTTCATTTCTTTCTCTTCTTTCTCACCTATCTCTCTCTCTCGCTTTAGGTGAAAATGTGATGATCAGAAATAAGACTTGTCCACCAAAAATGATTGCTGGTCTACACCACCTGCAACCAAAAGCATAAACTAACCCCAGCCTATGCCTCCAGGGCTTCATATAGGTGAAATTCTGTTTGTCTTTCAAAATGCACAGCACAGCAGTGCTGCAAACTCTGCATATGAAAGGGCGCCACTTGGATAAGAGAAACAGGCATTTATGATTTTGGCACACAGGGTTAAGTATTCCTAGACTGCACACAACAGCTCTATGCTGAAACTTACCATCCCTGAACACTCGCCTGCATTTTCAACACGGAAATATGCATCTAGAGAAAGCCCTCATGAATATTGCAGTTACACCCCCTAGAGAGTGGAGGTTTATGAGAAAACCTCCCTTTATATTTGGCTTGTTGGAGAAGCAGAACACGTGTTGCTTTGAGAAGGATTTTAATTAAACTCTGTACACTTGCTACAACTGCTTTCCACTTGGGGGCACCGACTGATTTAACAAGGCGGAGCATGGAGAGCTACAGAATTTCAAAAATAGGAGCGCTTTCACAAACCCTTTAAAGACTGATAGCAGAATTCATCACCTGGATGGAGAGAAACAAGCCAGCATCCGTTTTGGTCAGACTGGGGTTTAGCTATGGAATTAGTTAGGAGGATATTGAGAGCGAGTTGAGAGCTCTGCTAAGCGAGTGCGGGAGAGACAGAGAGATGAGACTGGCATGGAGTGAGTGGAAAGAGAAGTGGAGAGACAGCTGAGCAGTAAAAGTGAGATAGTAGAGAGGAAACACAGAAACACATTTCTACCCATTCAGATTTAGGGGTGGGCATAACTCGCGTAATTCCGTGTAGTGTAATCAAGCGGAAATACCTAAGAATGACACTAGATTATGTGAAAGCACATGAGAAGAGTAATTTTTCATTCAGCATTATTTCTTAGCACAAAAATGCCACCACACATCCAAAAGTGGTGCAAGGATGCACTTTGAGCAAAGAAAGGGCGCTAAATGCAACAGAACACGAATAGTGAGCAAGTGCTCATTAAATGTGCTCTTGGGGAAGGATTTCCCCTAACTTACTATCAACATTTAGTGCTATTTTCTTAGAGCAAGGATTCACTTTGCGCTAACAAAATGCTCACGCTCACTAAATGTGCTCTTGTGGTATGATTTTCCCCCCATATTACTCTTAATTACATGAGTAGGAGTAATAATGTTTTCATCAGTAATTCAATGTCAGAGTAAAGTGTAATTACCAAAAACACTCAGATTGCTCTGGCGTAATTGAAATTCCGCCCAGGTCTACTTGGAACGGAGTGGCATATGTACATTGCTGAGTCTAGTCACACCTATTTCAGCTCTTGTGCTTCGTCTTCCTCAACAATTACAAGCAGTTTTGATGACTGAAAATCAAGATACAACAAAAATACAATCACTGCTCCACTTTCTTGTCCCTGTACCTCCCACCGTCATCTATGCCCAAGGTCAATTATCAGACAACAAATCAAGGCATCCTTTCCAATGCTGAATTTGACAGACCATAGTAGTCCCAACATTTCTCCCAGATCTTAGTGAATTTCTGCTGGCATCCGCGGGCCACATAGACCAGTTATTCTTGTTAAGAACACCAATCTATGCATAAACGCCAGACTTTCAGAGCTGGCAAGTGTGGTTGTTTCCAAGATCGCACAATGTCCCTTTTGGCCACCAGGGTCAAGACTGATTTGCATATGGGTGGGTCCAAACTAGGGTGGCGTGTTGAGCAAAAAGATGATGGCTAAAACCTAGATCTGTGACTGGGAGTGAATGTTTGACTTGTTCAGCATTTTGTCCATCATCTGTTCTTTTTGCTTTTGTCAACCTAAGTGGGGAGGGTATGCCCAGACGTGGGCCCAGTGCTCAATATGTCACTGCATTCAAGCCAGCCTGGCTAATGAGGGGGATACCCTGAATCCGGTCCCAGGATGCTTGTTTCTGGTCCAGGGAGAACCTGGCCTGGCAGTTCGGGTTGGACTGTCCCAATGGGGCGTTGGGTCAAGAATGATTTGCATATGGCTGGGTCTAAACTGGGGTGGCGCGGTGAGCAAAAAAGCAAATGATTAAACACAGATCTGTGACTGGGGGTTATTGTTTGCATTGTTTAGCATTCCTTCAATCATCTGTTCTTTTTAGTTTTGTCTCCCTAAGTAGGAAGGGTATGCCCAGAAGTGGGTTCCTTGGTCACCGGGACCCCCGATTCAAGCTAGCCTGGCTGATACAGGGCTGTTAGAAATGGGGTTTCTGGTTGGCTAGGGTATGCACCTAAGCCAGGCACAACCCACCACTCTATTCAGGGTAAGGGTGTTACACACCCAAGATTACCCCTGCTCACCCCCTTGGTAGCTTGGCAGAGAATCAGGCTTATCCCAGAAGCAATGTGTAAAGCATTTGAGCAACACACACACACACATCAGCGACACAACTGGCATATTACAAAAGAGACTCCACACAAGGTTATAAAAATATCCTTCGTACTATCCATAAAACACATAGGCCACAATCACATAAATCACTTTGCCACTAGGCAATTGCCATAATAGTGCATAAATCATGAATCACATAAATCACTTTGCCACTAGGCAATTGCCATAATAGTGCATAAATCATGAATCACATAAACCACTTTGCCACAGGGCCATTGTCATAATATCACATGTAGTGCAACACAGTAACTTATAGATTGCACATGTTATAATATCATGTAAATAACACCTCACACCATTACTGTACATATTGTGCAGTTTCTAGTCTTAACAGTATTTGTTATTCCACCCTCATAATCACACCACTTTATACCATCTCTCTGCATAAATCACATGTAACAACCAGTATCATCATAAATGGATACAGCACAGCGCTTCAGTGCTTTTAATGCACCTAGTATGGTAACTTCCCTCAACTCATAGGTGGCAGGGCCCCCTGCCCACCTACACAAGTAGCTGCAGTAATTGCTTTGGTGCTGAAATCGTCTTCCTCCAGTTACAGCTATGGACCCTTGGGGCCTGGGAGGCAATTACGACCCTCCAGCACCCCCTCCTGGTATGTCACAAGGGTAGCGGGTGGGTGCACCTACTGCAGGGAGGGTGAGAGACCTCACTCGTTTTACCTCATATATAAACTTTATGAGTGCAGCTGCCCATGAACTTGCAGTGCAGCTGGCACAGGGGAGGTTGGTGACATCCAAGAAATGCCCCCCAAGGTATGTGTCAGGACGGTGAGGGGAGACACGACCTGTCGCCGTCTGTGGGAGACCCCGCAGGGCCACCAGCCGGCAGAAATCCCAAGTGTAGCTGCCCGCAACAGCGGTGCAGATGCGTTGGACACAATGCAGCCATTTAATCCAGCCAGGTCCTCACACCGGCCCCGCCCTCAGTGCACTCTCACCTGCCACAACAGCTCCTCACTGCTCTTATTGGTGGGAGGTGCGAGTCACCGGTCAGCCAGGCATCGGGATGCTGGCCCTGTGGGGCTGGGGCGTTGAGTGCTAGGCTTCTTCCTACGGAAGCTGGGCAGTGCTTGGGGCTTTTTTCCAGTGTAATCATCACTCTCCTTCCTCCTAGGTGGTATGCTGGCGCAAAACCTCTCCTTCACTGGAGAGTGTGGTGTGGGCAGCCAGAAGCCAGTGCTCCCCAAGTGCAATACAATTAGAGCACTCAATATGCACTGATGGAGTTCCACTGCTCCCGCTCGGCCACGCTACCTTCGGATCATAAAGAAGATAGGGCTTAAGAACAACACCCGGCTTCACAGCTCTGCAGGCACTATGCTAAATAAGCTCAACCCGTGCGGTGCGAGGCCTGGGGGGAGAAGGGCAGAAGCCATTGACCGGCTGCTTTCAGGGATTCAGAAACAGCACTTCACCATGCGCTGGTTTAAAACTGAAGCGCTCACCTCGCACTCACTTTCCAAGGTATAAAGGACAGTCCAGTCCTTGTCTGACAAAAGACAGAAGCAGCAACTGCAGACCATCCTACCCCACACAAGTTAGGGGCAGCGCTCCTGACAGTTTATTCTGCACTACTCCTAGACAGAACACTTTAAGATTAATTTTTCTTGAATTTTTTTATGTCCCTGAGATTTCCAATAGGAGGCTGGCACACACAAGCCCTTGGAGATTTATTTTTCACAAGCTGGATACCACAGCAGGGCAAAAAGAGTCAGTCCTTTTCCTCCACCACAGACAGAAGCAGCAACTGCAGGCCAACTCTCACTCAGAAAAGGTAGCGCTCCTCGCACAGTCCTTCCACTCTTCTTCTTGACAGAGTCCTCTTGTTCCTTGAAGTAATCTAAAGTCCTGGGGGGACTTATACCCCAGTTTGTCATTGTTCTCTTTGTGGCAAGGGTCTCTGAACCCAGTCCTCCCTGGTGCAGCATGACCACAGGGGACAGAGACTGCATAGTGAAAAGTAGACACAGCCTATTCGGGTGCAAGCAAAACTCCTCCCACCACTCCAAATGCAGACCAGGTCTACTCAGCCCAGCTATGAGTCCCGCAGGCAAGGCAGGACACACATCAACCCCCCAGTGACTGTCTAGAGTGAATGAACATCCCCAGCTCCGGTCTCTCCAACACCAGACGCTGAATTCACAGTCAGAGGCACACAGTATGGTAAAGTAAGAGAATGCCCACTTTCTAAAAGTGACATTTTCAAACACAGAATTTAAAAAACACATTTACCAAAAAGTGTGTTAATAATTTCGCAGTTCACAGAGCCTAATCTCCATTTCTCTATCTTGTCCTAATGGAAAGTTATACTTGTAAGATGTTACAAAGCAACTCCCGTGTTAGCCTATGGGGGAGACAGCCTTTCAATAGTGAAAAACTAAATTGGCAGTATTTCACTTATAGGACATGTCACACACAGCAGTATATGTTCTACCTTTCCCATACACTGCACCCTGCACACAAGGGGTACCTTGGCCCTAACTTAGGGGTGCCTTACATGTAAGGAAAGGAAAGGTTTGGGCTTGGCAAGTGGTGCACTTGCCAGCCCACCATGGCAGTTTACCACTGCACATGCAGACACTGCAATGGCAGGTCTGAGACACATTTACAGGGCTTCTCGTGTGGGTAGCACAACCAGTGCTGCAAACCCACTAGAAGCATCTGAGCTTCGGGCCCTTGCAAACTCAGTGCACTTTACTAGGGACTTACCAGTAAATCAAATGTCCCAATCATGGATAGCCAATCATATCACAATTTCTACTGAGAGCATATGCACTTTAGCACTGATTAGCAGTGTTAAAGTGCCCAGAATCCTATAGCCAATAAAAACAGGGTTAGAAAAACAGGAGGCATAGGCAAAATATTGGAGGTAAACCTGCAAAAAGGGCCAGGTCTAACATAGTGATACCCCAAAACCGGTCCCAGGATGCTTGTCTCTGGACCAAAGAGGACCTGGCCTGGCAGTTTGCGCTGGACTGTTGGTGTACAGGGTCAAGACTGATTTGCATATGGCTGGATTTAAACTGGAATGGCAGGGTGGGCAAAAAAGGAATGGATTTAGGCCTAGATTTCTGTACTGGGGTGAATGTTTGACATTGTTCAGCATTCCGTCCATCAATTGTTCTTTTTGCACATTTCCATATGTATCATTATTGGTGGACCTGGTAAGGCATCAAAATGCTACGTCTCTCTAGATGAGGTATTCCATCCTGCACAAAAATAATCCTGCTTACAGCGCAGGCACCCTTGCACCATGAGGGAAGAGTGCCTGTGTTGACGCAGGCTGCTAATTGTGCCCCAGTGAAGGCAGCGGACAGGAATGCGCCAAATCTTGATACAAATGGCACAGTCCAACGATCCCTCTTTCACCCAGCACAGAACAGCAGGGTGGCTTGCTGCAATGTGCTGTGTAAATGTTTGTTAAATATTTCTTGTAGGTTTGGTGGAGGTAGTGTAACTGGACAAGATGGAGCTGCACAGAGATCGCAATGTCCTTTTAGGCCACCAAGTTCATCCATAACACAAGAGTCCTGTCTCCACCCCCAAGCTGAGCCTGCGACCAGCTGTCTGTGTGTGTCTGGGCTAGAGATCACCGGTTGCCGGAGTGCAGCGGGCTCCCCACTGGAGAGCTGAAACGTTGATCTGGTCGGCAGCCCCCTGTGGTAAATAACATTTGGACCGCTGCTGTAAGTGAGGAGCCAGGGCAATAGTTTAGGGAAAGGCCACTGCTGCTTGAGCCTTAGCGGCATATGTGAACCACATTTTCAGGCTTCAGGGCTCCACCAAATGCCTGGCCCCATCTCTTTGAGGGCCTGGCTAGAGCCAAGCAGCGAGGGGCCTTGGTGGGCGGGCCTTTGGCCTCATGAGAAGATGCTGTCTTCGGAGCTCTGGTGAGTGCATTCAACATCTTACCTCACCCTCTGGACTGCCTTCCTCTGTTCTCTAGCCTTACCCTGCATAGTGCTAATTAAATGCTCCTGAGGCTGAATTGTTGCTGGGAGGCCCAAATTCCTGAGGGGAAGAGTGCTGCTACTCTCCTTCACCCCTGTGTGTAGCCTGCACTGCCCCCAGCTCTGAAGAGGCCCTAGCCCGTCCTTTTTATTTAAATGCCCCCTAAGCAGGGTTAGTGGAGGTTGTGACTGGGCCCCCCTCCCACCTTGCTGGACTTTGATTCGGGCCTTGGCCTTCCTTGGAGTTTCTTTCCATTTCGTTCCTCCCCCTTGGTGTGGCACTGAGTAGATGTCACTGTCTACCACCATAAGACCTCAGATTCCACCTTTTTTTAGCTTGAAAAAGTGCTCATTCCAGATGCTTGCACTTCTGCCAATATCCTTGCAGATTTGCCACTATCTACGCTGACTGTATTGGCACGGACTTAGTGACACGAGGTCTCTTGGGAGTGATCTGTGGCTGGACACATTGTTGTTGCTGTCTGCGCTGCCTTACCTTGGCTGCTTGTGCCGCCCTGTGGTAAAGGGTGCAAGTGGACCGACAGTGATGGGGAATGATACCCCTATTGCTATGACCCATGCCCCATGGGAGAACTTTCCCCCTTCTCTTGGAGTGGCTCACTCCATTGGGGCAACGGAAGGCGGCAACATTTTCCACCATTGACGTTCCTTCTAGCATGCAGCGATGGGGAAGGACAGACTCCACATACTGGGCTCCCAATCTAAAATGGAAAAATACATGAGGTCCACCTCTGACCCTGACAGGCGACTCACCAGTGGCGATCCCCCTCCTCCAAGGCCTGCTGTGCCCCCGGATATGCTCCGGATCCTGCAGGCCATTCAGACATCGCATGAGGCACTCGAGTCCAGGATTGGAAAGGCTGATGTTGATGTTGCCTGAGAGCAAGAGGACCTCCGCAATGCGGCGGGGAGAGTGGCGGAAGTGGAGAGTCAAATCTCAACTCTGAAGACGATTCGTCTGGCATGAGAATCAAGGTGGGGGCACTGATCTTGACCGTTCACATCCTTGAGGCCAGGGTCCAATATGCAGTGACCACTCTCGCCCGAGCAACCTTCACCCGGTGGGTTTCCCTGAGGGGGCTGAAGCCCTCGCCCTGCGACCTTCATAGAGGACTGGCTCAATTCCTGGTTACTAGAGGGTTCACTGTCTCTGTGGTGTGCAGTGGAGCGGGCATATTGCTCACTGGCGCAGCGCCTTCCCCAGCTCCTCATCGTCAAGATTCTGAATTTCCGTGTCCAGGATATGATCCTTTGGGAGGCCTGAATCTGTGGTAGGCTCTATTTTAACTCCTTTCACATTATGATTTTCTCTGAATATGCAAAAACTATTCAACTGCAACATAAATCCTGCTGTGAAACAGAAACTCAAGGCTATATATGTTACTTTTTCCTGCATGGCTATGGGTCATTCATGACTCCCACTCCCATTTTATTGACACTCCAGAAGCAGCTTGGGAGTGGGCCACTGAACACAGAGCCCTGCAAAGGTATTAACCCTTGGGAGATGCCTCCTAGTTAGATTCGAGTCCCTCGTGCTCGACCTACATCCACTCTCAGACGCGAAACCATCCCAAATCCAAGGGCAAACAGGGATGATGCGGAATATCCCAGACATTCTCTGAACCTGACCCAATCGTGTCTCAGCTGGAAACTTTAAATCCATTTCCTCTTCTGTTGTCCTCTGGGAAGCCCGGATTGGAGGATGTTGTGGCCTCCACTGATGCGGAATCTCTGTTGAACACTAACTAACTCCTTAACACACTGTTTCCGGCTGCTCGTTGGCCCTTGACCCAGGTAGCTCTGTTCGCAATATGACCTCTACATCTAGATCCTGGGCAAGAGGAGTTTATCTTGACTATCCTGCTATGTTCCTTGTTTATGTGCGGGTTAATGTTGAGCAACATATGCTTTGGGGGTAGAAGTATGGGGTGGGGATGGATGGGTATTGTTTAATTGGGGCTTATGTTTACTGTTTTGCCCCACCTTTTTTTGTTCTGTTAGCTCCCGTTGATGCCTGGTCTTCCAAGCTGTGTTCCTAGTGACCAACTCACCCGGTACCTCCTAAATGCTTAGGCAATCTCCCATATGGAGTTCCATCTTATCTTGTGGAATGTTAATGGTCTGCTATACTGAATCAAGCACACTATGGTCCTCAGGTTCCTTCATTGCCATCAACCTGACATGGCTCTTCTGCAAGAAACAAGTCTTCTGGTACCCTCCGTCCCTTCCTGTGTAGGTGTGGTTGTGACCTTGTTTATCATTCTGGCCTTGCTAGAGGGACCAGAGAGATTGCAATCCTTCTCCATAAGACCTTCTTCTTGGTGGCCGCTTAGGTTTTTCAAGATCCGTTGGGTAGATATGTGGGGGTGACTGGAACACAAGAGAGAAAGCTATATAACCAACTGAGCATCTACACCTCTCCTCAGCTGCAGGGCCACACACTTATTGTACTCCTGACCCTGAATCCTGCTTTTCCATATGCGGTGCTGGTCCTCGGGGGGACTTCAATGCTGTTGTCAATCCTGATTAAGATGTCTCCGATCCCATCATATGAGAGCGCTGGGCTCTCCCCAAGTCTCTCACATGTTGGGCTGATTCCCTCAGAATTTGCGATACCAGGAGAACATGGAACCCATGGACATGCACGCACACACACCTTGTCATCCACCAAGCATATGTCCTGCATTAACTACCCTTTCTCCGGCAGTTGACGTCACATGCACAATCGAGGCCGGCATGCTACCCCAGGGTATCTCAGACCACTCTACATTACTACTTTTAGGTTGGAGCCCCACAGCATCATAGACAACTCATGTGGTGTCTAAACACCTTGTATTTGATGGATAAGGGATTACTGGATCAACTATCTGAGGAGCTCAGCTCCGACTTTGAGATCAACGTGAGTACAGTTCAAAGGATTTGCACATTCTGGGTGGCAAGTAATCCGACTTTGTGAAGAGCTGCTAAGGCCTACCTCAAACGTATAGATCAAATTAAACAACGGATTATGTTGTCAACATTGAAACCCTCATACTGCAGTGTGAGACTGCAGAGGGAATTCAGGCCACTGAGGCACTAATACAACAGCCAGATCTTGACAGGACCTCCCTACACCAATTGGTCATTCAAGAGGCCCATCAGTGTTGGCAAGTCACTTGTCAACAAGTCTACAAACATAGTGACAAAAATAGTGTCCTTCTCTATTGACTGGGCAACAGAAATATTAGTTCACAACTTGTCTCCACCCTAAGGGACAATGCAGGAACCCTGATTATGTATTTATTTATTTGAAAAGTTTTATAAAGCGCAAACAAGACCCAGATGGGTATCAGAGCACTGTACAAAGAGAAAACTTATGTTGAGGTGAAGAAACAGTATAAGTACAGTACAATAGAGCAGCATGAGAAGAACCTGAGGCATAAGAATAAATGTGGGTGCTAGGGGAGGAAGAGGTAGCAAGTGAACAACATGTAGAAGCCCAACTGGATGGGCCGTACAATTTCATCATCAAACTACATCCAGAGAGCAATGACATACAGTTTAAATCCCAAGAAAAGTTATTGTCCAGCACATATTTCAAATGCAAAGTGAAAATAATTGTCAAGTATAACTTCATTGAGCGAGGGGGAAGTGTCTGGAAAAGGTCATAGATTTTATTGCTGAGGAAACATAGATAGATTATCTCAGCAATGGACATTATGGCCATATTTGTGGATTACTATTGATGTCTCTATGCCCCTCAGCCACAGCCTACCCCCCCAAACGTGCACATCTGTTGCTGTCCGACATTCCTTTCCCTCGTCTGACATGGCTCCAGCAACAAACCATAGGGGAGTCAATTACAGAGGATGAGGTTCTAACAGCCATCAGGAACTTAAACACTGGTAAAACTCCTGGCCCAGATAACTTTCCTCTTGAATATTGCTCTAAATTGCGAGACATCGTGACCCCCATATTCTTAAGTTTTATTTAGAAGCAATGAACCAGGGTTCCCTCCCTCCAGAGCTTGATCTGGCCACCACTGTGGTCATCCCCTAGACAGATCAGCCATCATCAGTTTGAGCGTCCTATTGACCCCTTTCTTTAATTAATGCAGATATTAAAATATACTTTAAGATTCTGTCGACCAGGTTCCTGTCGGTCATTGGTTCCTTGAGCCACCCAGATCAATTTGGCTTCCTGCCGGGCCATAGTCAGTGGCGCAGCGCGGGGGCCAAGCACCAGGATGCAACCTCAGCACAGTAAGCTGGCCTGAGATCCTGAGTGAGTCTGGAGGCGGACCCCTCCATGTACTTTGCATGGGGGGCCTTCTCAAGTTTTGTTACACCACTGACCATAGTACCAGACACTGTATCTGGTGGTTGCATGTGGCATTGACCATGTAGGAGAGCTCTGGGAGGCAGCAACCCTGTTGCTTGTCGACTTTGAAAAAGCATTTGATACTGTCAACTGGGGCTATCTTACATTGTTGCTGTGGCTGATGGGCTTTGGTTCTCGATTTCGGGCAATGTTGGCATTGGTATACTCTCACCCAAAGGTCCAGGTCATGGTCAATAGAGTTTTGTCCCCAGAGTTCCCGGTCGGACATGGTACCCGCCAGGGATGTCCCCTTTCTCTGCACCTCTTCACCCTTATTATTGAACCCTTGGCTCATTTTATTAGCTGAGATGCTCAACGGCAGGGTTGGGGTTGGTGCCGTGCCAATGAAGACAGGATTGTTTACAATGCAAGAGGCGGTATTTGTGTTTAAGGGATCGCACTTCTGAAAATGTAGAAATAGACTTGGCAATCAAAAGTATGGTGAACTCTCTAAATATATCCAACAGTTAAGAAATTCTTCAGGTGCCACTAAGGGTAAAGGTGTACCCTACTACCTTGGGTGCACAGATACACAGGGACCATCCACAGTCACTGTAAGATACATTACAACATCATTATACCCCGGCACTCTAAATATTATATAACTCCAAATATGGAACCTTGATAAGTTGGTTTCACAAAAAAAAATAACCAAAATGTTCTTTTATTTAATTTATGCAGGTATTTTTAAGACATAACAGTTTCGACCAAGATTGTGTATACCCCTATTTCTAGGCAGATACAAATAGGAAGATATTGTACAAGAATCTTAATACTACATGGTCTTGATCAGTGGACACATGTTTCGTCACATCCAGTGACTTCCTCAAGGCTTTCTAAAATAGATTTGTTAATCGTAAAAATAGCAGACCCTGCTTCTTCATAAATTGGGCAGGACGAGATTGTAATGTTAAATTCCAACAGTGTTCTAAAAATGTTGTGTATTTGCCATCGAATTTGCACTCTGTTAAACAAACAGAAGTTCAAGAAATCAGGCCCAGGTGCTAGACCGATATTTTTGCCGCAGGTCCTAAATAAATCCAATCGCAAGGTACGATGTATTTAACAATCGTCCAGAGCGTAATAGTTGCTGGAATCCCAATGCGATTTCAAGAGAATATTCGTCCCCCTATATTATTCATAGTTCCTATGTTTGTATACCGGGAAATCCATATGTCCTACAACTTCTGTTCGCAGAATCACAGCAGTATTTAGAATCACAGCAGTATTTAGAATGCCGGACCGGGCTATAGTAGCCCCTCATATTTGTTCCAGCCAGCTGTAACAGTGGGCTTCCAATTCTGTAATAGACCATTGGTGCTGTGGCTGATGAGCTTTGGTTCTCGATTTCGGGCAATGTTGGCATTGGTATACTCTCACCCAAAGGTCCAGGTCATGGTCAATAGAGTTTTGTCCCCAGAGTTCCCGGTCAGACGTGGTACCCGCCAGGGATGTCCCCTTTCTTCACACCTCTTCACCCTTATTATTGAACCCTTGGCTCATTTTATTAGCTGAGATGCTCAACGGCAGGGTTGGGGTTGGTGCAGTGCCAATGAAGATAGGAAGGTATTACATGCAGACGCTGTCCTCCTGTTTCTTGCAGATCCAGAAGGTTCCAACCTGAGAGCCTCCGCAACTTTGAAGATGCTTCGGGTCAACAGAAAGAAGTCGCTACTCATCTCTTTGCAAGGGGATAATGCATCAGTGGACTGGCAGCCTGACATTCCCATCTGCTGCCTCAGCATTAAGTATTTTGGGGTATATATTTATACACCTCCAGACCTCACACATGCACTTAACCTCACTCCCCTCTTGAAGGGGACCAGACCTAGTTTTCTAGAATGTCAAAACCTCCCACTTAATTTCCTATGCAGGGAAGCGATAATTAAAATTAGGATTTTACCCTGTTGTCTCTATTTTTTACAGTCCTTTCCACTAAAAATTGCTAATGCCTGATTTACAGAAATTGAGGCATTGTTACGGTTCTTTCTTTGGAGGGACTGTCCCCCTCGCATCAGTCAAGCCAAATGTCACCATTCAGCGTATGATGTTGACTTCGGAGCAGTAGACATCCATCTATACTATTGGGCCTCTCAATTATTAATTATATAATTTGACTGGCTGATGGCTGACTGGAATGACCTGGAGTCTCAGCTGGAGCTTTCTGGCCCTAAACCTGCAGGTTCCTGCACCACTTGTGTGGCTGTCCAATTTCTCTTTCCCTTACAAAGTTTACTAGAGTGGTATTTTTGGCATGGAGGAGCGCACTATGATTCACGGGCTGGGAAGGACGTTGATCTTGCAGATTCCCCTGTGGAGAGGGCATTGGCTGGTGCAGGTGACATGCCTAGAGGGATTTTACTGATGGGACTCCATCGGAATTACAGTATTGGGTGCTGTGTGGTGGTGATCCAATTTGTACTCCTTCACTGACCTCCAAGATCAGTTCACTCTTTCCCGCATTTAGTTCCACAAGTATTTACAACTACATCATGCCCTGGGCCCTGACAGCACTCGCCTACATGATGTGCTGGAATTTAGCCCCATTGAGACTTGTTTATTGATGGGGACGTTATGCAGGGGACGTATCTCTGAGCTTTCCTAAGCCCTTGTATGCAATGCCCCAGAGACACTAGACCCAGTAAAACAGAAATGGGAGGCCTGAGTGTGAGAGTTGGAGGAGGTTGAATGGCAAGGAGCTTGCATGGCGCCTGGAGCACTGGCGATCTCTGCACAGCGTCATCTTGTCCAGTTGCACTACCTCAACCAAACCTGCATTACTCCCTAAAAATTGGGAAATGCTGGTATGCTCTCTGACCCTAGATGTGCTGGTTTTCATTCCTGAGCCGCAGATTTTTACCACATGATCTGGCAGTGTCCTGTGATTGCCCACTGCTGGACATGTATAGTTTCGGCGGTTCTAATTATTGTGGTTGCATTGACCCCGAAGCTGGCTCTGCTGGGGATAATAGATGACTTTGGGCATACTAGAGGGGCTGAGGGGGAAACAGGAACATGAAAGAGGGACCCAGGGCACCAGATTCACCAAGAATGCAGAGGAGGTTGCAGGAGCATTGTTAAGGCATGTCCAGCACCTTGGCTGTGTCAGCCACGCCCCCTTAGGGAATATTTATCTTGCAGTTGTGTCACCTTAGCACCACGTAATGGGTTGCAAGGGTGACGCAACTACTGAGTAAGATTTATCAAGCCACCCAAAACCAGCCTTCATGGCCCTGCGCTGGTTGATAAATCTAGAGTAACGCAATGCAGTGAAAATTGTTACTATGCCACAAGGAGGCGTTCCATGCATGGGCGTGGGTGTTCCAATGCATCCACCCATGGACTTTGGCACATTTCTAGATCTACCATTACTGGTAGACCTGGGAGTGCGTCAAAATGCTCCGCCTCCCCTGGTGAGGCATAAGTGGAGAAAATGCCTCTCTTCCTGCACAAAAACAACCCTTTATACTGCATAGGCATTCTGGCACCATGGTGTAAGAGTTGCTTTGTTGGTGCTGGGCTCCTAATTGTATGCCAGTGCAGGCAGCGGACGGTAATGCACCATATTTTTATATATATGGCGCATTCCTGCGATCCCTCTCTCACGCAGCGCAGCACAGCAAGGTGCCTTGCTGCACTGTGCTGCGTGAAAGTTTGTTAAATATGCCCCCAAATTTTGCAATCTCTCCAAAAATGATAAACGTTTTCAATTAAATTTGAATAATGATGATAAAAGAACAAGGGGAGTCAGAAACACTTGATTGTTGAAAAATACGTTATATATTGTCTTAAGTGTAAGCAAGAAAGACAACACGCCTAATCTACGTACATCATATCTAATGTAATGTATGATTTTCATACAGGTTTTATCAATTATTATACTAATAAATACCATTGAAGATATATATAAGACAATATTAAATGAAGCATTGTTGGCCCATCAGAAGTTTTAATTATTATCCAACTTAATATTACTAATTTTATCTTCTACCGAATAATGAAAATTGAGTCAGCCCTCAAGGACAGACACATATCTGTTGCTTATTACAAACCTGCATTTAGTAAGAGGCACACAGCCAGCCAAATATGTACAAGCATCCATTCCACTACCTTATTAGTATTAGAACATTAATTCTGCTAATAAACTATGGGACTCCAGTACCAGGTGATGTGTAAAAAGTGTAAATGAAAGAGCACTTGCCTGCATCGACTTTTGTAAACACAAAATAATTGGGGGCATATCAACAACAACATGCGATAAACATCGCAACGCGCGGTCAGCGCGATTTTTCATATCGCCGGCTATAGCTGGATTGCATCGCCTTGTTAGCGCGTTATCAACAACAATTAGCTCCTTGGCGATATGAAATCCAGCGATAGCAGCAAAAACCCCCGACAGCGCTGCAAATCCAGTGATAATTTTGTGAGATAAAGCATAAACTCGCTAATACGGCCCTGTCGCCTTAACCATGTAATCCACCTCTCATTAAACATATGGCTAAGTCAGAAAAATCGCAGACGTTAAATACCTGCGGTAAAGGGTGCATAGCGCGATTATTCTTGATGCTTCGCGGGCCTGCTGCAGGGTTGTTGATATGGCGAAGCCGTGTTAGCAACTATTTCTATGTTGTTTTGCTCCGGAACACCTACTTTGCATGTCATTAGCGATGGCATGCAGGGCAATAAAAATTGGCAGCTAACTCGCGGAAATTAGCGCTTACATGGGTTAGCGCGATCTTGTTGATAAGGCGATGTAAAATTACCACGTTAGCGGCACAAAACTGCCGCTAACCCGGCAATATTGACCTTGTTGATATGCCCCTTGGTGCTAAAAGGGCAATTAATGATGTAGTTAAAATTTTGATTTTGTTTTAAGCAAAGATGGTGACCCTAAAGGAATGATACTGCTTCCAATTTGAATATTCTCTGTACCCACTCTGTGAAGGTTTTCTTTACACTCTTAAATGATAACTCTTATGATCTGGCTGATTCCTCATTTGCCACAGCTCTCACCATCCTCAATCTCAATCAGATGTTTTCATCTCTCACACACTAGCCGGCCAAGCCTGGATCTAGTCTTCTCCAATTCCCCTCATCTTACTTCTCAAATGCCCTTTCCTGTGCCATGGTCTGATAACTGGACAGTGCCCTTCTTTTTGCATTGTCTGAAAAATAATAAGATACAGAGAGGAGTGGTCCTAACAGATGGTCTAAAGATATAGCAATTTAATAAGCCTATCCTGACTCAAAACTAGTAGTCCAACGACCCCAATCCAAGGGACAGGGAAATGTAACATTATAAGTAAAAGGAACAGTATACCACAATTACAACACAAAAACGCAAAAGTTTATGTGAAATTAATTCAAAATTATATTGACATTAAATGCCTATATATACATTATTATTAAATAGCGGTCGGTCCATAGTGTGAAATGCAAGTGCTAGAAAAAAGTGCTTGTGCATAAGTGCAAGGCAATCAGAAAAGAATACAATATAATTCTGACAATTTGAAACCACAAACAAGTAGCGTCTTCGCCTGTCTGACACCGTTTATCTTTAGTTTAAATAATTTCCATCCATAATGTACAGATACAGTGTTCAAATCCATACTGTCCCTTCATGGATAGCGAAGTCAGTCTTGGCTATAAGAGTGAAGAGATGTCGATGTTTTGACCCAAGTTAGCGAATGGCCAATTAAAACCTTAACTGCGGGTCTTCATCAGGAAAGTTGGGAAAAACCTGGGATCAAAATTAGTCCTGTGAGGTAGTTAACTTGATATCACAGTGAAGGCCAGCCGGATTTTCATCTGTTTGGAATTGATATGCTTATGAGCCCCATCCTATTAGTCTTAGAAAGATCCAATAGACAAGTGTGCCTACCATGGGGAGGCTCCTTTATGAACCATTAAATTGCACAGTGAGTAGTCTGATTCAATCAGGATACAGACTCTTCATGATGCAAAGTATCTTTGAACGTCTCACGGCTTAACGGAAACTAATTCGACCTTCTATCTTCAAGATCCAGGGTCATTGCTCTTCAAAGCAGTGTTCCTTGTATTCTGATGACCGCATTACTCTATCCCACTCTTACAATGCTTGGCTTTTGGTTGCCTTGGATTGGAATGCACGTCACCAACTCATTTGCTTTCGCTGGCACAATCTGACTGGCCCCGGTAATCTGAGGATTTGTGCAACACTTAACATAATTGCAAAGAGCTAGAGCTTATCTGGTGGAAATTTTAATATACTGCGGGAATGAACACCTACAATACTGTTATCGAACATTATCACAAAGATATTTGCACCGCGAGCAAGTTTTATCATTCCTCTAAACTCGTTGTGTCCTCCAGTTTGTCCAGTGGACTCTTCTGCATAGCTTTTATTCAGCCCACATCACTTGGCAAGGCTATCACAACATCTCACAAACTTTGTGACAATCTCTCTTCCTTCTTCTTTGACAGGATAGCAGCAACTTAGGTAAATATATCTGCCAAACCCCTGGCCTTCCTCCAAAGTCAAACACTCTTTGTTCAGGCTGCCTCACTATCAGAGTTCCCCCTATTGACACTAACTTGTACTCTGCTCTTCTTTCATCCATCAAGTCTGCCTCTTCTTCTAACCTATATTCTTCTCATATCATCAGTCTCACTCCAAACATTATGGGCCCAGTCCTTGTTAAAATCTGCCCTATCCCTAGATACTGCCATAGTCCCTCTTTTTTGGACTTAAAAAAGCCACTTACCAATCACTGTTATCTTAAATATTACAACCCTGTCCTCTCTATTCCTTTTTCCCTCAAAAAGTCTGAAGAAATAGGTCAATAAACTTCCCTTTAACCGAAGCAAAAAGACCTTGACCTGCATCAATCCGGATTATACCCAGGCCACAGCACCAAGACTGCTGTACTAGCATTCAACTGAAGATCTCAAACAAACTCTGGATCAACGCTGTTGTGCAGCCGTAGTCTTCTTGGCTCTAACAGCTTCCATTGATATGGTCTCCCACTTGATCCTTACTACTAGACTTCACAAGCAAGTCATCAGCTAAAGCTGGGAATACTGCATCACTGAACATTAAAGAAACTCCTACTCTCTGCCCCTTTAAAAAGAAACCTGAAACTTAACTTCTCAAGTCAGCTTAATCTTTGTATAAAATGCCCCCTCCCCCCTTGGGCAATGGTTATTCTAACAAATTAAAATAATATAACAAAACAAAGAGAGTTGAAGTTGGAGAGGGACAGTTAGAGAATGCACAGAGGAAAAATATATAGGAAGTGTGATCTGTTCTGCTGTCAGCCATGTGGACTTGCCAAGAAGTAGTGATACATTTATAAATCTATAAAAATAAACACAGCCTCCAAGGAACATTCTACATTAGCTTCAGTCAGTTTTGAATTTATTTTGAATTGACAAAAGTGACGACCTATGCTACAGCTGAAATTACCTTCAATTTGGCCTCCCAATAATTCATAAAGGGATTTCTTGTAGGTGTAAATCGTTATACCACTGCAGATTTCCCTACCATATGTGTGGAGAAAGCTGCAGCAATAACTGGGGCACAGGTGTGGGTTAGCCGTGTAGGTTTGTGGCCATTCACAAATCCAGCCCTTTCCCACACTAGAAATGGCGAAATGTTACTCCAGTCAGGTGATATGGTACCTCACCAACAGATCACCTTAAATTTGCTGAGGGTGTAGAGAAAGGTTTTCTCCTTAGGGAAATAAAGGTAACATTGTGTGTTAGCACAGGTGGATCGAAGCCCATGATCAAATCTGCACTGTGTAGATTTTCTCACAGGACAACTATTGGGAAATGTCGCCTGGCGTGAAAGTTTGTGAGCTTCCAGATGTAGAAAATCTTTGGAAAATAAAAAGCAGTTCTGAAGCTACTGCAATCAAATGTACAATACAGTGCAAAATAAACTCAATATATTTAAATGCACAAAAAAAACATTCATAAAACTAAAGTAACTGTGAAAAGGAGGGAAAATGTTTCTGACTCAAATAAGCTGGGCACCAAAAATAGAAAGCTTGTGCGTGCTATCAAGGCTACTGTATAGCGAAATAGTTTACTAAAAATGATTTTGCTAAATTTTCTTTTTCGGGATTACGTCACCATTGCTTCTCTGGCAAAAAAACTCAACATTGGGGATGAGTGATCTTCTGTTTTAGCTACAACATGGAAGATTTACAGAAATATTTTGAGCGCGTTCACGCGATGTATAACTAGCCCAACGCACAAGATGACATCTCAAACGGCAGTGCAAATTAGGATTTGAATGCAAAGGTCTTTTTTCTATTGAAAGTTTTTGCAAGAGCAACACTTAGCACAGTGCTGCATGAAATATTCAAACACTAAGTAGCATGAAAGATGAACTTTTGCTCATTTAATATATATATATATTGTTGCATTGAAAATTGATGCGCGCGCTGAGTCAAAATGCTTTGCATTGATTTACGTGAACTATCCAATCACGCATGCAGAGCGGGCATCAGGAGGCAGCCACAACAGAGACACCCACGGCCATGAATCTATACATACTAACACATGGCACAAAGCAGCTCACATGGGTGCCCGTGCTATTGCTTTACATAACTCTGTGAAAGGAAAGCATGTGCAAGGCTGTCAAACACATCAGTGACACTTGAAACAGTGGCGGTTGTAATAAGAGACTGTGACGGGTAAAATTGGTTAGGAAACACCAGAAGGGTTTGCAGTGAAATATCTAGAAGGTGAGAATGTTTCTGAAACCAGAGATGGCAATCAACATTTTATTCTAAGCAGTGAAACAGTACTGGAACTCTTTGAACAAATTACACACTCGCCCCCCATTGAACCAACTCCAGGTAGGTGTTAGAACACCGCTCAGAGGGCCACGGGGGGGATACTGGGCCCAATCAAGGAGGTTGAGGCCATTTACTCCTGATGTCCCGAGGCCCACCCTATCCATCCTGCTCAATTGGGGCAAGTACCTCCTTCTATACTTGACTCTCAATTGCTAATGATGCAGCAGAAGCGTTGGCGGATTTTTGTCAGCACACTTATCCACACCAACCAATATATAACAATCGGAAGCATAACTCTAATGACAGGCCCATAAGTCATTATCACACAGTTAACAATATCAAAGGTCCTCCGATGAATCTTTGGCAGAGCTAAAAGGGACTAAATAATGAAAGACGGAATGTTATTCCCCCACGAGGCCCTACAATTAAGAAATATGCTAAACATTGGCCATTATAAACATATCCAAATAACTCAGTAACTCAGTAATAAAGACAAACACCATTCTTTTTTATTAGTTTTTCTTGTTATTTCATAATATGAATGGTCAAGCACAAAATACAAGTTAGGATGTCATTATTTGGTTAATAAAAATACAGAATAGAGTTACAATAATCATAACAGTTCATTTATGAAAACATCAGAACATCAGGTATAGAGGAGTGAGAGAGAGAGAAAACATCAGCGAAACACTATTTCACTTACTAAATTAAATACTAATGCACAGCGTGGAATTAGTCTGAAAAGCTAACCCCACGGCCGTTAGGGTAAAGCGAGAGAAGTACCATCAGCCTATAATGTGCAAAGTTCCTAGGAAAGTTTCTTAGGATCAGCAGGTTTTGCCAGCCAAAGAATCAGGAATCTGCATGGCATTCATCATACCACGAATGCAGGGACAGCTCACCAATCTTGTGAACGAGCCGAGGAACACTTTCCCACAGGAATCTTTATAGTACGCACTTCCTTTCTTCTGTTAATTTGTTTCATTCTCACTCTTCAGCAAGCCTCTCTATTGGTTGTTCACGATGGTATGACAGTCTACTGACAGTGACATTACTACTATTTTCTAAACACTTTTTGTCTAAATATTGTATGACTTCCAAGAGAGGAAAAGGAAAAGAACCTGGCTACAAATGTATTTAAACATTGAAGTAGTTACATTCATGTCATCTACACCTTCGCTTAGACAGGAAAGAACTCTAAAAGACTTTTTAGAAACAGGCTAAATATCTGTACTCTAAGGAAGCATTTGTAACATTTGAAGGACAGGAGCACGGAAAAGCACATCCTCTAAGAATTCTAAGGCCTACATTATTTTAGCAAAACAGAGAATAATTTGTAAAAGTCTATACTACTTTCACGAAGAATAAAGCATTTTCTCCGTCGTTTATTTTCTACAGAATAACATCCAGGTAGCATTATTCTCATTATTTTGGCTAAGATAATCAAATTGCCGTGCCTTGTGCTGAAGTACTGGGTATTTTAGTCCCAGCGGTGCAGGGGCACACACCCTATGACTTCTGGGTTTCACCCTGTTCCGGACCTACAGAAACACAGAGTCTTCTGGGTGAAGTCAAAGAATCGTTTATTGGCTGCAGACCAATGACAGGTATCCTAGAAGTACAACAGCGTGTATGTTCTCAGGAGACTGCTGAAAATCATAGGAACGGACTTCTCCTTAAGTACAAAATATCATGCTCCAGGCACACATTCCTTGGTTTACGATATGGTCATATAAAGGCATACATTACAAACGAAAAAGCAGAGTCATGATGACCATCCCACATTCCAGTTCGGCCAGCCCATAATGATTTACACAGGAAGGTTCAGATCCCATGTTTGAAGTAAATAGACCCCCCAATAAACATGAGCATCTCCTGTTTTGGGAAACAAGTCATAAAGCAAGAACAAGCAGGTGTGGAAGAGATTAGCCGGGGGATTGTGTAGAATGAAAGGGTTTTATGACGGGTCAAGCCCTGATACGAATCACAGGTGGACGGAGGAAGGGGAGCTCGTGAGACCGGTTTGACCCGGGGCAGCAGAGCCAGCTGCCCAGGTCACAGAGAAGTCAGAGGGAAAACCCATGTACTGTGAGGCCCGTATTAACTCCATCATAGCCTATGTGAGGGCAATGACAAGATGGCCACTGCTTCCAAAATGGAACCCGCGTAGTTGAGCAGAATAACGTGTACACAGTGCATTCATAGCTAGAACGGCACATAAAACACTCGTACGTGCCGCATTTACCATTTGCGGTTCGCTAATACCAAGATAGACAGAGGTAGGGCCCTGTCCCCTACGCGGTTCCGAATATCAAAGTACGACAGACCCTCCTTTTGCCCTTACATAGGCAATCACTATACTCATCTTAATCCGAGTCTAGGTCAATGTCCACGAAGTCATGGAGATGTTGCTGTAGCATCATCCTATTACTTAGCTCGTCCCTCGATACAGGTTTCCTTACACATAAGGTAGCACAGAGGCCACATATCGTAGGAGCACACTGTATGCATAGACAGAACAGGAAAAGAATGGCTAAGATCATTCCAATGACCATCAGAACTTTCCAACCCCAGGCAGATATCATTTCCCAGAACCATCCCATCAGTGACCAATCTCCCTTATCCACGTGTATGGCTTCAGATATTTTATGGAGTTTGGAGATGGCTTGATACACTGTTGGAGCATTATCTGGTATGAAAATGCAGCAACTGGATTGGATGACCTTGCATACCCCACCGCGGTCTGCAAGAATAACGTCTAGAACCATGCGGTTCTGCAAAGTCATAAGGCGATCCGCTTGGAGCTCAGCTGTCAAATTACTAAGGGCACCAGCCGTTACATTGACGGTGGATTCAACCACACGAGTCAGCTGTCTCAGGTTCCTACTATTGACCATAGGTCCCCAAAACGGCAGGAAACCCAAGAAGAAGTCTCCTGCTTCCTGACCGGCAGTGTCCTCCTTACTAATCACACCTCTCACAACTCTGGTCTTGTGATAGTCAGAGGCGGCAGTAAATGTCGGCGGTAGCAAGTTCGCAATATAACATGTGCCCGAGAAATCAGGGGGCAACCATGTATATGCTCGATCATTACAGATGAAATATGTGGCCTTAGCAGCCAAAAACGCAGGGGAAAACTGTGACGGGAAAGTGTACGTTTCAGTACAGTCACTCCTTCCCAGTTGAGCCCTTGGATTCTGACCATTACCCTGTAAGCAGAACCGACCCATGTGGGGTACGACCCAGATTGGAGATGAGATTTTTCGCTGTCTTTCACCCAGACTAATACTATACCCCGTCGCGTTCCATCCTACATAAGGTCTCAGCTCTTCTTTAGGAATGGATGAGTATGCATCAATATCTCTACTCATATCGGCAACTCCTTTCATCAAAGCCTTATTATTGGTGATGGGTCTGATAGAACGCGGTGGGCGAGGGGAGTATGTATCTAGAGCGTAGAGAAACATGGTTTGGAATGCCCATGACGATCCATTGTAACTGTACGGTAGCACCAGGTAGGGAATACCCTTGTTAATGGTATGTGGCATTAACCCACAGACCCAGCAATTGGTCGTATTCATTACCAGTTGGTGCTGGTGCAAGAGTTGGATAAACGAGTTATTTACGAACTCTGATCGTCTGGTCTGTTCGTGCTCAGGCAAAGGGTGAAAAGAGTGAGAGGAGGCAGTAGAAAGAGATATAGGCTGTTGAGTGGGTGCAATGGGTTTTTGAGCAGAGAAAAGCACACATCCTACAATAAACATCATGATACTACACAGTGTAAAAAAGCACAAAAAGACAAAACATTTACTTTTTACAATTCTACACATCCTTGTTTGAAAGTTCATTTCCTCAATCGGTCTCTCCATCTTACAAAACTCCATCCTCTACTCGGGCCGCTCGCGGTGGATGAGTTTCTTCTGCTAAGGAGTACGCCTGTCAGTCCAGGGAAACGCCCTAGACCAACCAGAACCGTTGACCTAGCGTCTTCGGCCTGTACCCCAAAGTCTTGGCACCGCGACCCTGCGGCAGAACCCGGATGGTGGTTCGAAAAACAAAAATCAAGAAAGTCCTTCAGATGGGAGAGCAAAAATGTCAAAAGGGAAATAATGAGGAAATCTTTATTTGTCTATGGGCCTAGGTCTCAAATTATAGCGGAGACGGCCAGGTGCTGTTTGGTCTTGAAACAAAAGTTCAGGCTCAGTGGTGTCCAGTCGATTTGATGGCGGCACAGCTTCCTGCAGAATATTGTCACTCTCTTGGACTGAAGCTGTGTCTCTTAAGCGTGCGTCACTGAATGGTACAAAGCGAGGTACAATGTCTGTCTCTGAGTCGGCGATACCCTCCTTGACCCACTGGTCATATGGCAGAGGCAAGGGAACTACCTTGCAGTGAGTACCATGAATCCAGTGTTTCTTCCCTTTCACTCGCACTGCTGATCTTGTCGAAAGAAGAACAAGATGAGGGCCGATCCAGCGAGGCTCGTCGTTGCCCTTGCGCTGGAAATTCCGGACCAGGACCCACGAGCCAGGGTTGATGGGGTGTCCAGGAGGTTCAGAGGCTTGGGGAAGAGTATCATGTACCTGTTGGTGCAAAACACGCAGTTTAACAGTCAAATCATACAGGTAATCGAGCAGTACTGGATGCTCTATTTCGCTGAACTTCGTAGGCCTTGGTACACCCCATACGTTGGCCGGGCGGCCAAAGACTACTTCATAAGGACTAAGTCCCACTCGTGAGTGTATCGTCATTCTGGTGGACAAGAGTGCTAAAGGCAGAGCGTCAGGCCATTTAAGACCAGTGCTCGCCTGAATTTTGGCTAACTTGAGCTTTAAGGCTCCATTGTAGCGTTCTACTAGTCCAGCTGATTGGGGGTGATTTGCAGCGTGGAATTTCTGCCTTATGCCTAAACCTTCACATACATTCTTCATCACTTTACCCACGAACTCACTTCCATTATCACACCATACCATTCTCGGCATTCCAAACCTGGGGAAAAATTCCTTCACAAGGGCTTTGGCTGTGGATAGGGCAGTGTTATCTTTCAGAGGATAAGCCTCTACCCATTTGGAAAAAGCACAAACAACCACCAATACATATTTTAGGTTGTTGCACCTGTCCATGTGAATAAAGTCCAGCTGCAAAACTTCGAATGGACATGATGGGGGTGCAAAGTGACCGGCTGGAGTTGGGGTTCCCCTACCAGGGTTGTACTTCAAGCATACCATACAATTCTTGACCACATTCTCTGCACACTTGGGAATCCCAACAATCTGCCATACTGGAGCCAACAACTTACAGATACCTTTCGTACTGATATGTGCCATTCCATGCGCCATAGTAACCACTGGAAGCACATATGCATCAGGCAACAACCATCGCCTATGTTCTGTCAGGTCAATCCAACAACCATTCTCATCCAACTTACCCATACTCTCTCTCCACTCGCTTAACTCTTCTTCTGTAGCTTCAGCCTGAAGCGACTTCACACTCTCTATTGTGTTCTCGCACATTCCCACATCATTAACCCATCTTGCGGGGCCTGCAACATACATTCTAGTCTTCACATTCTGTGCGGTTTCTCTCGCGGTCTCATCAGCAAACGCATTCCCACGTCCAACATCATCTGTGACTTTCCTGTGCGCACTGCATTTCATGATCGCAACTTGCAAAGGTAGGGTCAGTGACTCAAGGAGATCATTCACCAACTTGCCATTCTGAATTTTAGCTCCATGCGACGTCAGGAACCCACGCTCTTTCCACAGTCGCCCAAAATTATGAGCCACGCCAAAGGCGTACTGGCTATCTGTGTATATGTTCACTCTCATTCCTTCAGACAACACACATGCTCTCGTGAGGGCGATTAATTCTGCTGCTTGGGCCGAATTATGTGGCACTCGTGCAGTTTCCACGACCGTGTGCAAAGTCGTGATAGCATATGCAGCAGTCGTGTCACCATTAGGGAGCTTGAAACATGACCCATCTACCCATAAAGTGCCATCACACTCAGTCAGGGGAGTATCTTTGAGATCTACTCTCCCTTTCGTCTCTTCTTCTGTTCTGAACAGACAGTCATGTTGCTCAATCTCATCTGAGTCTGCTGGAATCGGCAATAATGTGGCTGGATTCAGCGTATTGCATCTTTTTATGTGTATGTGATTCGCTAACAGTGTGAGTTCATACCCTGATAATCGCGCACTAGTCAAGTGTTGTGTCTTGGTTCTATTTAATAATGTGTCTACAGCGTGTGGAACCATGACAATCAATGTGTTGTCCATTACCAGACCAGCAGATTGTCGGATAGACATCGCTGCAGCAGCTGTCGCTCTCAGACAGCTTGGCAATGCCCTCGCTACAGGGTCCAAGGTGGATGAAAAATATGCGCATGGGCGCGGTCTGTCGCCAAAAGGCTGTGTTAACACTGACAACGCACATCCATCTTTCTCGTGAACATACAATGTAAAAGGCTTGCTATAGTCAGGAGTGCCCAACACAGGAGCTGAACACAACGCATTGCGTAATTCCACAAAACTTTTCTGGCACTCTTCAGACCATGGGATAGGATTCGGTGTGTCTTTGCATGTTAATGCTAATAAAGGTTTTGCCAATAAAGAAAAACTAGGGATCCAATGCCTACAGTATGAAGTGATGCCCAAGAAAGCACGTACTTCTCTCTGTGTCTTTGGCACACTCAACTGTGCAATGGCTTGAATTCTTTCTGGGGTCAGTCTCCTTCCCTCCTTCGATAAGAGATGACCTAAGTAGGTCACTTCTTGTCGACAATATTGCAGCTTAGAGAGAGACACTTTGTGATGGAATGCGGATAAATGGCGCAACAGTGACAATGTGGCTTCTTTACAGATCTTCTCAGTATCCGCGGCGATCAGTAAATCGTCCACGTACTGGATCAGGATAGCGCCACTAGGTAAAACAAGTGCATCAAGCTGCGCTTTCAAAGCTTGACTGTATATGGATGGACTCTCGCAGTAGCCTTGGGGAGCGCGTTTGAAGCGGAAGCTTCGGCCTCCCAGACTAAAACCAAAAATGTCTCTGCTCTCTTCTGCAATTGGGATACTAAAGAAAGCATTCTTTAAATCGATCACTGAAAACCATGCAGCAGAGGCTGGAATCATCGTTAACAAGGCAGTTATATCGGGGACAACCGGAAACTGTGGCACAACAATCTTATTAACCTCTCTAAGATCAATCACAAATCTGTAAACAGGTGGCTGTGAAGGGTCCGTTCGTTTTAAGACAGGTAAAATCGGACTATTGCAAACGTTGCCTCTTGTCTCCTCAATCACACCCTTATTAATCAAGTCGCTGACAATGTCTAACAATGCTTTCTGCCCTTCATTAGAGATCTTGTACTGGGGAATACGTGGCAGTCTGACATTAGCCTTTAGAGTCACCACATATGGTGGTATCTCCAAGAGGCCCACATCATTGGGACCAGTAGCCCAAAGGGCATCCGGAAGGGATGACAATTCAGGTGGCATCGTGTTTTTAGACAAATACATTGGGGAAACCACTTTCTTGCCTAATGTAAGTTGTACTCCTGAAGGAGAACAATACAGTGTAGCGTGCAATCTTTTCAACAAATCTAATCCCAGCAAATTCTCACCACAACCAGTTGTCAGGATCAGGGGCGCTTTCAGCTCGCAAGGTCCAACAGAAAGTGACATGGGACTGGAAATCGGGTTCCTAACTGGGGCGCCAGAAAAACCTACTGAAACATTTATATCGCCAGACAAAGGTGCGCCAGGGAGTTTTGAATGCATGATTGAACTCTTTGCAGCACCAGTGTCTAGCAGAAAAGGCTCCGTTACATTTGCTGTAGTCACCTCAACATACGGTCCACTCTGATCCACTGGCACTGAAACAACTCCCTCTCTCTGTCTATGGCTGTCCTAGTAACCATTATTTTCTGCATCGCCATCCTCCACATAATAATCATTATTGTAATACTGTGCCGTATTACCAGTCGCGTTAGCTTGCTGATCAAAACTATTAATGGCGCTTTGGGGCGGAAGAGGACGCGCGTTTTGGGGAACACTTCCACGCCCTCTGCCTCTAGGAGCTTGCTGACCACCTCTACCTCTGGCGCCATACGTATTACCGTTCCGTTGCATTAATTTAGGGCAACTATATTTAAAATGACCTTCCTCTTTGCAGTATGAACATTGGTTGGGACCTACAGGGACACGTGGGTGATAATACCCATTCATTTGCTGATTAGTCTGAAATTGTTGGGGTTGGTGATAGACACCTTGGGGTTGTCTATAATTATTACCACCTCCACGTGGTGGATAGGCCTGCTGTAAAAGGACCTTTGTCTTTAGTTCCTTCGTTTTCTTCTCCGTTCTATCTTTCTCGTCTTTATCTCTGTTTTCATAATACTGTGCAGTAGCCAGTATTTGCGCTGAAGAGGAAACGGCCCAAGAACTCTCTGAATCTTTCAACTTTTTACACAGGTCAGGGAGTAAATTCTGCACAAACTTATCCACAAACAACCGTTGGCCACCCTCAGTACTCATATCTTGTCCACTGTGGTCAATAAACGTTTCCTCAAACCTAGTAAAGAAGTCTGACACTGTCTCATCTTTCTTCTGCTTACATGCAGATAACTTGTCCCAATTTACGCGCATCGCAGGCATTAGTGTCTTCATATACGTGATGATTCTACCAGGCAATTCAGCTACTAAAGGTTCTGGTTTCGCACCACCCGTTTGTCTAGCATCAGCAGCGACAATGTTAGCCCATGTATCCCCTAGTTCTGCATTGTGATCTACATTACGAATTGATCCCCATAGAGGCTGTGGAACAACATTACCAAACAACATGTCTATGTCGGCCAGATTCATAATGCATGACCCTGCCGTCTGTGACAACTCTTTATAATAACCTGCTGGGTTTTTACGGGGATCAGGCAATGTCTGCTTAAGTGCTAACACCTCAGAGCGCTTCCATGGAACATGCACCCAAACACGTTGGAAATGCGCTGGCACAGCGGGGTTATTGCCGACAGCTGCAACTGCTTCCTTCCATACCGGGGGAACTTCTCTCATAGGATATTGTCGCGCTTTTGCCTTTTTCCCCACAAGGACCTCTTGTTCAAACAATGACTGTTGGCAATCGTCATTCCTTAAGGACAATACAACCGCAACTGCTTTATCTACTTCGCGGTCCACAATTATACCAGTTCCAAAATCGAACCTCACTCTACACAATTCCTGCGGGTTCGGATTTCTACCACTATCCTCCAATTCTTCACAGAGAATTTCGCACATTTTCTCAAATACATATCTCTGTTTCGGGGCATCCCATTGATGGAAAGTGTTAACAACCGATTCCACATCATACAGTGAAGGAAAAACGATCCATCTACGCGCCATGTGATCTATTACCTTTTTCTCATCGGGGTTAGGCAATTGGCTGCGCAACTGCTTACGCTGTACACCAGGAGTTGCACCAGATGACCCAAAGAGAGGCGACATTAATGTAGTAACCACATTAGCTAAACGCTGTCGCGCTGAAGGAGAAGCTGAGGCGAGAACAGGGGGAAAAACAGAGGGAAGAAAAGAGGATGTAGAGATAGGTACTGGAGTGGTAGAAGGAAGAGTGTTAGGGGAGGCAGTTACTGGATTAAGCAAAGTCGCAGGAAGTGCGGGGGCAGTTGGAAGCACTACCGGAGGCGCTTGAGAGGACTGCGCTACAGGAATAGGAACTGGTTGCAAAGCAACTGGCGGTTGCGGCAAGGCTTGCAGTATATGCACTGGAGGTGGCATATTTACAAGCTGGGGAGGCGCCGTGGCAGTTTGAGCATACGGGGGTGGCGAACTCAACAAATGTGACATCAGGGGATCTTTCTCCTTTTCTTCTGACTCATCCTGCTTAGAATGTGGCAAAGCTGGGTAACATTTGTCAATCCCTAACTTACGCTGCCTGTGCAATTGCTCATTCATTTGCTCCTCTTCATTGTCTTTAAATTGTACAGCTGCTTGCATTACTGACATACCTCTCTCTCTCTTATTCTTTTTCGCTAGCTTAATTTCCTTCTGTTTGGCTTCCTTTCGCCATAAGCGGAAAGAGTCAAACATCGCCGGCCGGGCTTTCTTCTTAAACAATTTAATTTCCAGATTATCTAAAATATCGGTATCAAAACTACCATTTTGGGGCCATTTTAAAACACCGTCTTTCCTGGTGTAGTGGATCCACACTTCGTTATATGCAATGGGGCCTACGCCATGTTTCACATAGAGCTCATAAGTTGGAGTTCCAACCGGAGGAACCGGACATGATTCCTCTAGCTGGAAATCTTTTCCACAACCCAAACAGAATAATCTACCAAATAGTCCAGAACCAGGCATCTTCGCTCACTAGTCTAGATCCAAACGTCAGAGGATTATCGACTACGATATTCTCGTGAATACACGAGTCCTCTGGCTTTGGGGTTTGCAAACACCAAATCACCAATTACCAAATCAAACCAAACGATCCCGAGGGATACCAAAACAAATGGGAGACGCTCCACTTATACTTAACTGAATATTGCTGATCGATGACGTCACCAGAAGACTCTCTCGATTGTTTCGCTCTCTCAAACTCGTCAAGGGTCCAAAACAGGTCGATTAATCAGGGCAGCAGTCCTTCGTAGCCGTCGGGACGCGGAGAACCTCGCAGAAAAGACTTTCGGACCACGTCGACATGCAGGGGTCGATGAAGTGGCGGCCTTCCTCCGGAATTTCCACACGAAGCTCCTCACGAACCTCTGGCTTGGACTGGTACCGCTGAAATCGGCCCGAGTTGGGCGCCAAACTGAAGTACTGGGTATTTTAGTCCCAGCGGTGCAGGGGCACACACCCTATGACTTCTGGGTTTCACCCTGTTCCGGACCTACAGAAACACAGAGTCTTCTGGGTGAAGTCAAAGAATCGTTTATTGGCTGCAGACCAATGACAGGTATCCTAGAAGTACAACAGCGTGTATGTTCTCAGGAGACTGCTGAAAATCATAGGAACGGACTTCTCCTTAAGTACAAAATATCATGCTCCAGGCACACATTCCTTGGTTTACGATATGGTCATATAAAGGCATACATTACAAACGAAAAAGCAGAGTCATGATGACCATCCCACATTCCAGTTCGGCCAGCCCATAATGATTTACACAGGAAGGTTCAGATCCCATGTTTGAAGTAAATAGACCCCCCAATAAACATGAGCATCTCCTGTTTTGGGAAACAAGTCATAAAGCAAGAACAAGCAGGTGTGGAAGAGATTAGCCGGGGGATTGTGTAGAATGAAAGGGTTTTATGACGGGTCAAGCCCTGATACGAATCACAGGTGGACGGAGGAAGGGGAGCTCGTGAGACCGGTTTGACCCGGGGCAGCAGAGCCAGCTGCCCAGGTCACAGAGAAGTCAGAGGGAAAACCCATGTACTGTGAGGCCCGTATTAACTCCATCATAGCCTATGTGAGGGCAATGACAAGATGGCCACTGCTTCCAAAATGGAACCCGCGTAGTTGAGCAGAATAACGTGTACACAGTGCATTCATAGCTAGAACGGCACATAAAACACTCGTACGTGCCGCATTTACCATTTGCGGTTCGCTAATACCAAGATAGACAGAGGTAGGGCCCTGTCCCCTACGCGGTTCCGAATATCAAAGTACGACAGTGCACATTTCACATGTTGTACACTTTCGTGTTATATATGTTAACAGTTCCGCGCATATTATTAAAAAAACTATACCTGAAAAACTGCTTCATTGACAGAGGTGTTCGTACATGTAGAAATGTTATGGTAGTGTGTTTTAGACCAACGGATATTAAAATGAACGCCAATTTTACTAAATTTCTGATACTTGCAAAAAAGAAACTGGATGCTTGTGAGCTGAGCCCAGTAATTCTGGCCATTCAAAATAATTAGTGAAAAATATTGTACCATATTAATGAATTTGCACATAAGTAATGAAATAATCATTGTATTTATCCATATTAAGCCTTTGAAAAATGATGGACTGATGTAATGTTTATAAATTATATTCTGGGACCTTTTGAGAAAATTAACTTGAGACTATTAGGTTTTTGAGAATTATTTGTTTGTTAAATTTTAACTGGTATGTTTTTTAAAGATTGTTCTAACTGTAAGATTTTATATTAATAATGCAATAAAATGTATACACAATAAGGGCCCCCTCGGAGGAAAGAGTAGATACAGATCAGTGAACAAGACGCATATCTCAACATACAGGTAGCACAACCATTAATCAATGTCTAGTCAAATACTTATTTTTTATCAAATAAGTATTTTAATTGTAACTCTAAACATGCAAAGGTAAACAAAATGCAATAAGCATTAACACAATCCCCCTTGTGGTAGGCACCCTATTAGTTGTCGGGCCATCCCCCTGGGCTACTAAGTTCCCATGTAACAGGAGTGTTGTTGTTCCCCACTCACCTGCAGCAAAATCGAGGGAATTGAAACTATATGCCCTGTGGGGTTTTCCTCTCTTGGATTCAGTCAGTAAGGTGTAGTCACTAAGGGGCATATTTACAATGAAATGGTGTGTGTCGGCAAGCAATTTTGCTGCATTGAGCTGTGTCATTTTGCAAGAATACACCCCTGTGCTCTCAGCGCCAGTGCAGACTCCCTTGCACCATGGTGCAAGGGTGCCTGCGTTGCATAGATGATTGTTGTTGTGCAAGAAGGGACACCTTCCTGCGCTAAAGCAATCATCAATGGCGTTTTGCTCCTTCTATGTGTGCTGCAGAATGCAGCACACATAGAAAGAGCAAAAAATGAGGAGAAAGTAAAGTGTTTCTCCTCGTTGCACTACTTTAATGCCTCCCTTGGAAAGGAGTTCCTTTTTAGCACAGCCTCAGATTTTTCGAATTGTTATAAATCTGGGGCAGTGTCAAAAAGCCATAGGTGTTGCGTCGGAACACTCAAGCAACACTCATGACATGCCCCTTGATGCAGAGTACTTCGTGAAAGAGGGCCAGCACACAGTGCCACCGGAGCATAAAACAAAGTGATGCTCCGGTGGTGCTAGGAGCTTGTAAATATGCCCCTAAGAGTGCAAGTTGGTTTGCAAAAATCCAAAGGCGGTATATCCATTCGGTCCTGGAAGGCTCAGTTCTCAGCGTACCCGCTCCTTGCTCGGGGATGAGGGCAGGCTCCTTGCTCCAGCGGGTCTCTGACAGCA
The DNA here is from genome assembly GCF_964204655.1 of Triturus cristatus. Taxonomy (NCBI): domain Eukaryota; kingdom Metazoa; phylum Chordata; class Amphibia; order Caudata; family Salamandridae; genus Triturus; species Triturus cristatus. The sequence goes on from NC_140594.1 coordinate 780,040,326, forward strand.
TCTCCAAGTCCTCAGCCCTCCTCAGATACAAAGCCTACCTCGTCTTGGTTGTAACAGCAATTTGGGTTCCAGGAAATGACCCGGACCTCTGGCCTCATTGTTTTGAGTGGCCCTCCATGGAATACGGGGTCACTCCAATGTACCTCACTGTCTGTTCATGCTGGCCTCAGGTTGTCTTTTTTGTGACCTCTCCTAGCATGCAGGGTCACGGTAACTTCGTGCAAATGGGCGATGGATGGCCCAATCGATGGGACACAGTTTCTTAGACTAAATTGCATCCCCTAGAACTTGGGTTATGTCCCCTGGGCACTGACCAAAAGTCCTCATGTGAGGCTCCAAAAGTTCACAGGAAACGATAGTCCAAAACTTTAACATCAATATCAAGTTGTATTGTTTATTCACAAAACATTGATTTCACAGGGAAAATTAGACTCCATTTCCCAGAATGCATCAATCATGAAATCACTAATTGCAAACTTCACATATACCAATGCATTTCAGCCGACATGACCTTCATCTGGGGATTATCTGAAAACATAGAAGGATGCGTTTCAATATACAAGAACCACGGGGTTAAGTTAGTGATGTGCCCATGAAAAGTGGATGGGGAAATGCAACGCATAAAATGGAGTGAGTTAAAAGAATTATGATAAGTGACATCTATATGATTAAGGCAACGGGGGCTGTGCGGACTTAACAAAAATCAATGACACAGGTGTCCCGTAACATAAAAGTGCTCAGGAGGTGGACTAGACAAAACGGAAATCGATCATGGTTCATGTATACCCGGGGACCCCCACCTTCTCGTGGTTAATTTTAATGTATGCGTGGGGCACTGCGGCCCCCGGCAGCCCCGGGGACCGTCACCTCCCCGGGGCTTGAGAAACAAAATGCGTGGGGGGGTTCCAATTCCTCACACGCTGCCCCGGGGACCGCCACGGGGCTCTGTAAAACTTTTAAAATGACGTGTGGGGGGGCTCGAGCCCCCCACACACCTCGGGGACCACCACCTCCCCGGGGAACTAAATATTAAATTGGAGGGTCCGATACGGATCCCCAAACCCCGGGGACCACCACCTCCCCGGGGTATAGAAAATAAAGGGATGGGGCCCTTGATGGCCCTGGGGACTGCCACCCCCCAGGGCAGGCTCCTGCAATGTCTCAGGGTGCACACCCCCAGGACATTGCTGTTTGCTATGGCAGGGCGGGAGCTGTGTGGCTCCCACCCTGTCATAGCAAACTCTGCTTTGGCGTTTGGAAGCGAGAGCAGGGAAACCTGTTCTTGCTTCCAAAAGCCAAAGCAGAAATGCTTTTCCACAAGGGGAGCTGCATGTTAGCAGCTCCCCGTGAGGAAAACCAATGCTGTATCCCGCAGAACGCAGGGAGCCGGCAGGGGCTGTGGGGGCATTGAGGCTCCCCCCACGGTCCCCAACGTAGCAGCCATTCCCTGGGGGATGGGGTCCCTGTGGCCAGAAGTGGTCCGGGAGGGGAGCCACGTGGCCCCCCTCCACTGTGGAAAAAAATATTATTAAAAAATGTAAAGGCCTCCCCAGGGGATGGGGTCCTCCTCCAGAGAAATACATTTTTGGGAAAAAAAGAAAGATTGATCATGCCCCGGTCAAAAAAATAAAAAGGGGTCAGGCCCTGGGAGATGGGGTCCCCAGGGCCCAAGAAATTTAAAAGAAGGGGGTCCACACAGCCCCCCATGTAAAAAATAATATAAAAAAAGCCGGCATCTAGCCGGAGGCCACGCCCCCTATTACCACCACACTGCAAACATGCCCCAGGCGCGTTGTTAGTTGGGGAAATAATTCCCCTTGAATACTGAGGGTCCCTGGGCCCAACTAGCCCACCAGGTACCTCCAGTATGCGCCAGGGAGCTGCGTTGCAGAGAGGTGGTCTGAGGCCACGCCCCTTTTTACACCTCTCTGCAACGTGATGTCTCAGTGATGTCATTTCAGATGTCATCAGTGATGTCATCAGTGATGTCACTGACCATGTCATAAATGATGTAATATGTGACATCATCAGCAGTGCATTGCGGGGGCGTGAGTTATAGTTAGCTGAACTAACTATAACGGTGGAATTTCTCTGGTTTTGTATGAGTGAAATGTCCAACTAACTATAACGTCCCTGTAACCTATGTTTTTTTCAGTGAATTTCTAGTGTGTGTATATATATATATATATATATATATATATATATATATATATATACCAGTAGGTAGTTATAGTTAGGACCTATTTTCCATAGGAAATCTGCAACATTCTATTCCCAATAAGTCTGGTGCCGGTTGACGAATCTTCACAAAATTTTCCAATCTTTTGGCCGGTCGTATCCTGAAAGTCTCGCGGTGATTCGTCAAGTGGGGGCTGAGAAAAAAGGGGGGCCCCAAAACGTGTTTTCCCCATGCATTTTCCCATAGGACCTTTAGCCGCAGCTACAGCCCGAACTGCTGAACGGAATTACACCAAATTTGGCAAAGAGGTAGTCCTCAGTTCAGACTCGTGCCTTTTGCTTAAATGGTGTTAATCTGTTGAGTAGCTCCTGAGAAAATTGCAGTTAAAAGTACATATATATCTATGGCCTCGGAGGATACGCTCACGCCATACGCACCATGAGCACACCCTCTGCGCACCGTGCGCACACCCTCCCGATCACGCGCTGAATGCTAATTGGCTGTCAAGTGGTTGTCAACATTCAAAACCAGGATCTGTTGGCAGCCATTGTGTGCCTCGGTAGAAGCGAGGCTGAAGAAGTAAGGGGAATAAGTGTGTAAAGCATATAAAGGGGGCAGGGTAGAAATACTCTGACCCTCTAGACCTGCTTAGGGGGTCCCAGACGGACTCCCAGGACCCCTTTTTGTTTTTAAAACTGCAAAATGTGCGCTGGGTGCGCGGATCCGGCCATAAAAAAAAATAATAATAATTAGCCCCCGGGGGGCCAAATCCCGGGGGCAAAAACCATACAATGTAATGGGGTCCCAGGGGGGCTCCCCAGCCCCGGGGACCGCTACCCCCCGGGGCTACAAAACAAATGGGTGGTGGGGCTGAATGGCTCCCCCAAGCCCCGGGGACCCCCACCCCCGGGGCTTTATTGTTTGCAGGAGGGGGCTGCGTGGCTCCCCTCCTGGAGCCCTTGAGGGCCCTGGGGACCGCCACAACCCATGGCCGGCTCCTGCAGTGTCCTGGGGTGCCCACCCCCAGGACACTGTTGTTTGCTATGAGAGGGCGGGAGTCTCCCGCCCTCCCATAGCAAACTTTGTTTGGATTTTGAAAGAGAGAGCAGGGAAACCTGCTCTCTTTCAAAATCCAAACCATATTGCTTTTCCACACGGGGAGCTGCATGTCAGCAGCTCCCCGTGTGGAAAAGCAATGCCAGCTCCTGAAGGACGTGGGGAGCAGGCTGGGACCGTGGGGGCGTTGGGGCTCCCCCCACGGTCCCCAATGTTTTTTATAAGCCTCGGGGGATGGGGTCCCCGGGGATAATAAAAATTAGTGATATAAGCTATTTTTTTTTAACGGTAAAATTAGGAGTCGCGCATCCTATCGCGTTGGGTGCACTATTTCTCTCACGTAGGGTGCGCGATTCCCAACGCGTTGGGTGCGCGACTCCAAGCAAAAAAAAAATTAAATTGTTTTGAGATAAACATCAAGCTTATGTGTTTTGTTCTTGAGTGGCTCTAAAAAGAGCCGTTGTGTTCATTGAGAGTTTGTGGTACTTATAAGTAATAACACAGTATTAAAAATATAATTTAAAAAATATATTTTTTTTTTAATAGAGTTAAAAAAAAATTACAAATTTTTTAAAGAAAATGACATTAAAACATGTAATATTTATTACGTTTTTTTAAAAAAATTTAAAAAAAATTAAAAAATTGTTGAAAAACAGTATAAAAACATAAATAAAGGAATTGATACACTGAAAAATAAAGATTTAGAAATCCTATGAAATTCATTAAAAATCATAGGTTAGAGATAAGTTAAAGATAGGAATTAGCATTTAAAAAGCCTTTGAAATTCACTTAAAAAACCATAGGTTTCAGGTATGTTATAGTTAGGAATTATCATTTAAAAAACCTTTGAAATTCACTGTAAAAACCAGAGGTTTCAGGCACATTATAGTTAGGAATTAGCATTTAAAAAACCTTAGAAATTCACTGAAAAAACCATAGGTTTCAGGGGCGTTATAGTTAGCTGGACAATTCCCTCGTACAAAACTATTGAAATTCCCCTGTTATAGTTTGTAACTATAACTCGCGCCCCCGCAATGCACTGCTGATGACGTCACATATTACATCACTCATGACATGGTCAGTGACATCGCTCATGACATCACTGATGACATCACTGATGACGTCATCCATGTGATAATTTGATGCATCTTCTCACAACCTAATATAACCTTTGATACACCCACTCTAAATTACATACTGCCATTCTCAAAACCATAGACACTCCAACACCAATAAGTACATACCCACTCACTGATTCTTAGGTCTACACACATCCACTCACTCACCCGTACAGTCACTCATACTTATGGTCACTCAGTACAGGATTATCATATGCACTCATACACCTATATAGACACTCACAAACCACCACTCATCCATAAAGGTACTCACACACCTACTCAGTCATGCAAATAATTAATCACACTGCCATTTATTCACCTATACAGTTATACACACACTAGCTCAATTACTTATACAAATACTAGCACATTCTTACGCTCTTATACAATCAATGATACAAGCACACACTCATCCATACAGCCACTCTCACAATCACACACTCTCACTTATAGCCATTTCTGTACTCCAACACACATATATACTCATTCACATATGTACTAAATCACACATGTACTAATGAAATATAGATTTACTCACTAACACAACCATACACACACTCACCCACCCATACAGTCCATCACAGATCTAGTCTTGAAACCATGCACCCAGTGAATCACCCACTTACATATCTATGCACAGAGTCACACACACCCCACCCACACAAACACTCAGGCACCCATACAGATACTCAGACAACCAATCTATAACCCATATAGACAATCATGTAGCAATTTGCAAACCCATACAGCCACTTACACACCAGCAGACAGACGGATACAGACATTCACACAGTTTAGTCACTAACCCATGCATTCATTTAGATATGTTTAATCGCTCACCTATAGTCAGTCACGCACCTACAAAATCATCCATTCACACACTTATACAACCACTCATTCTTCAATATGCCTTTCCCTATACATAATAAACATATTTAAACTTTATAGAAACACACAGACACTGGATGAGGTCATCAGTGATGTCATCAGTGACGTCATTTGAGATGTCATCAGTGATGTCATCAGTGATGTCACTGACCATGTCATGATTGATGTAATATGTGACGTCATCAGCAGTGCATTGCTGGGGCGCAAGTTATAGTTAGCTGAACTAACTATAACGGGGGAATTTCAATGGTTTTGTACGAGGGAAATGTCCAGCTAACTATAACGCCCCTGATACCTGTGGTTTTTTCAGTGACTATATATATATATATATATATATATATATATATATATATATATTACCTACTGGCGATAGCCAGTAGGTAGTTATAGTTAGGACCACGTTTCCATAGGAAAACCTCAACATTCTATTTTGAATAACTTTGGCGCCGGTCGACGAATCCTCGCAAATTTTTCAAAATAGGTGGGGCGCTACGCTCCGCTCCTACCCTGAAAGTCTCGGGGGGATCCGTCAAGCGGGGGCTGAGATAAAAGGGGGGTCCCAAAACGCGTTTTTCCCATGCATTTTTCCATAGGACCTTTAGAACGAGCTACAGCCCGAACGGCTGAACAGAATTACTCAAAATTTGGCAGAGAGGTAGTCCCTAGGTCAAGGAAGTGCCTTTTGTAGGTTTGGTGTAAATCTGTTCAGTAGATTCTGAGAAAATAGCCTTTAAATCAATATATATATCTGAGCCAGCTTACGGTACGCTTACCGTACGCTTACGGTAAGCGTACGGTGGCGTGCGCGAGCGCGATTCTGATTGGCTCTTAGATCTTAGTAAACATTCGAATCGGCCGAAACCAGGAAGCGGCGGCCGCCATTTTGTCTCTCGCACTGAGAGTGATTTTTAAAATATCAAGCCCAAAAACATGTAAAGGGGCTGTTTTGACAACTCCCTCCCACATAGTCATGTTGAGGGAGTCCCCAAACATCCCCCAAGTGCAAAAACGGTTTTATTTTTTTTTCGGCAATTTCGCGGGGTACGCTTACCGTACGCTTACCGTAAGCGTACGGTAAAAAAATAAAAATAAAAAAAACACTATCCACACTTACCCCACCCCCTGTGCTTTTGGTGGCCGAAGGCCACCAAAAGCACAGGGCTTATGTTAAGGGCAAAAAACACTATCCACACTTACCCCACCCCCTGTGCTTTTGGTGGCCGAAGGCCACCAAATGTACAGGGCTTATTATAAGGGAAAAAAACTTAGCATTTAAAAAACCGTACTAATTCACTGAAAAAACCATAGGTTTCACACACGTTATAGTTAGGAATTAGCATTTAAAAAACCTTGCAAATTCACTGAAAAAACCATAGGTTTCACACATGTTATAGTTAGCGGAAATTTTACTGATAAAAAACCAGTGAAATTCCCCCGTTATAGTTAGCGCAGGCAACTATAACTCACGCGACTGCAATCTTCTGCTGATGACATATGTGTCTTTATGAAAAAAAAATATTTGTAATATATGTATAGCTAAAAATGTATGGAAGAAGACATGGGCAAATAAGTGTCTAAATACAGTATTAGCATCAGCAGAGGATTGCGGTCGCGTGAGTTATAGTTGCCTGCGCTAACTATAACGGGGGAATTTCACTGGTTTTTTATCAGTAAAATTTCCGCTAACTATAACATGTGTGAAACCTATGGTTTTTTCAGTGAATATATATATATATATAATCTACTGGCGGTCACCAGGAGATAGTTATAGTTAGGAGCGAGTTCCCATAGGAAATCTGGAAATTCTATTTTGACTAACTTTGACGCCGGTTGACTTATCTTCGTGAAATTTTCAAAACTAATGGGACGCTCCGCTCAGCTCCTATCCTGAAAGTCTCGGGGTGATTCGTCGAGCGGGGGTTGAGAAAAAAGGGGGGTCCCAAAACGCGTTTTCCCCATGCATTTTCCCATAGGACCTTTAGTCAAAGGTACAGCCCGAACGGCTGAACAGAATTACTTGAAATTTGGCAAAGAGGTAGTCCTCAGGTCAGGCATGTGCCTTTTGCATATATGGTGTCAATCTGTTCAGTAGTTCCTGAGAAAATTGCAGTTAAATGTACATAAATATCTATATTCGCGCACCAAATGTGCGCGAGCGTAATTCTGATTGGTGGTTAGATGTCAGTCAACATTCGAATCGGTCAAAATCAGGAAGTGTCAGACGCCATTTTGTGTGTGGCAGTGAAAAAGAAAGGTGGAGAACGTGAAAAGGGGGCAGGGTAGAGAGTTCCTGACCCCCTAGCCTTTGTCAGGGGGTCCCTGAAGGACCCCGAAGGCTGAAAAAAACATTTTATTTTTTTTCAAAAAATCGCGGGGTGCGCGCACGGTGGCGCACCCCCCAGCCGCCATTTTGAGTTTTAGACGCAGAAGACAGCTAAGAACACAAGTGGAGAATGTGAAAAGGGGGCAGGGTAGAGAGTCCCTGACCCCCTAGGCCTTCTCAGGGGGACCATGAAAGACCTCTAAGGTCCCAAAAAAAACCCCAACATTTTTAATGAATATTGCACGGTGCGCGCACGGTGCGCGCACGGTGGCAAAAAATTCATTAAAAAAATAGAATCAAAAATCAAGTTTAAGTGTTTAGATGTTGGTTGGCTTTAAAAAGAGCCATTGAGTTCATTGAGTGTTTTTTTGTACCTACAAGTAAGTACCGATGCAGAGTCTAAAGTTCACGAGGAAGACTCTGTTCCCTTCATCTGTGAAATGAACACCGTCTCCTCTATAAATGCCTTGCATGTTGTAACGCAAGTTGTTGTGGTATATAGAACCCATACCATAGTCTCTGAGGAAAGCAGAAACAGACTTATTGACGTGCTTTTTTGCTTTCTCAAACTGCGGACAATATTGGTTGGACCAGTTCCACTTTTGCCTTTGGCATATATTAGAATATACAAAGGTAGTTTGTGGAAAAAGGGACATCAATTGCACAAAGGTGTCCTTAACAAGCATTTCCAGACCTACCCCAGTTAAAGTGCCTAGGTCATTTCCACCACAGTGCACAATTATAAGGTCAGGCTGTGGGAGATGTAGAAAGGATTTCACCAAATGCATTAATTGGTGCCACTTTAACCCTCTCTGACCAATCCATTTAATGTCTACATTTGGCAAAGCAAGGTCTTTCACAATACCTCTTTTTTCTGCATAGTTTTCACTCCAGTAGACATAGCTATGACCTACAATCGACACTGTGAACATCTTTCAAGGAGATCTGGATGCACTCAGAAGGTGTCTTTCAGTAGAATGGCAATATGAAAAGAAAGATAGTTGTAAAATGGAGGCTTACATACTTTTTTTTAAATAAAAAGAACTCATTGGCTGTTTCAGACCATTCAACACTAAAAACTAGGCTGTATGTTTACATTTTTAAAAGCATGTTTTGTATTGGTTCAGAAAAATGTGTTCCCACAGAAGATTACTTTGGATATGCTGTTTGAAAAGTCAAGCACTATTGCTCTTTGGATTAGAAACATTGTGTGCTGAACTTCTGACCTCTCTGCTCACACCAGTGTTACATGATCTGTTGCTATGGTAGCAGGCAGAAGTCATGTTGGGCGTAGGAATCATTTGGAAAGGGTTGAAGTTTGCAACCAATAGAAATGTGTGTTTCCATTTAAAAAAATGTGGGAAGCAATGTGATTTGAAGTTAACATGTATATGTGTGAAAAAAGAGAGGGGAAGTTTGCCATTTAGTGGTTTTGGTGAGAGGAGTACAGCTCAGAGATTCTGGCTCTGATAATCTGCTGTGTGAGTGGCACATTTCTTTCTCAACTAACTACTTTTAAAGGTGAGTTATGAATTTGAGAGGCGATGTATGTGGTGTATTTTGATATAAATAATAGAAATTTGTTTCTTCTTTAAAAGTTGTGTTTTACATTTTATGTTTTGGAAGATATTTAACTGCCTTGAACTTGTAAGATATTATGGAGTATGTCTTCACCATAAGTTAAGGTGTACTGGTATCACCCAGGAATCCTGTTTTGTGCCTAGAATCACATCATGAGTCTGTGTGCACACAGGAATTGTTGTCAGAGATTTAATTAGTTTTGCTCTTGTTCTGTAAGACTTGCACTCGTAGGAAAGGGGCAGCTTGTTTTCTTGAACTGTGATGGTTAGCATTCAGCAGAAATCACTATCTCACAGATGAGAGGCAAATGCTAACACATTTGAAAACAACAGGGTAGATTTTCCTTCCACTCCTGCAATGGGTGAGGTAGTTCCTACATGTTCAAAACTCCAATTAACCCTTACCACAGGTGATCTTACATACATCTCTGCAGTCTGCATGCAGTTGTGCAAGCGTCCATGCAGATCTCTCTTGCCCCTGACAATACACAGTCTCCAGAAACACACTCTTAGCACACAGGCAGCTGCTTCTCCTGCACTCCCACGCTTACTATTCAGCACTGTGTGGTATTTCAGATAGCAGTCTGTAACGCTAACACATTCAACATCACCAAGGCTCATTTCCTTTGCTCTAGTCTAATCACTCACCCAGGTTCCACATGCTCATGGTCTCAAGTAGCTGTTAGGACATGTGCTCTTTTCTGCCTCTCTAAAGTATAAGGAAAATGTGTCAGGCTGTTACAGTAATTATCACTTGCTCTACCACAGTAGTAAATGTGCTTTGAAATTGCCAATCAAATATCGTTTTCTGCCTAGAATCACACCATGAGTCTGTGTGCACACAGGAATTGTTGTCAGAGATTTAATTTGTGTTGCTCTTGTTCTGTAAGACTTGCACTCGTAGGAAAGGGGCAGCTCATATGATAGGATCTGAAAAGCTCAAAAAAAATATAGTATTATATTTAAGTTACATTTTTAGTTTCCTTTAGGTATTGCTGAACAACACTGAAATAAATTAAACATGCCTATAAAATCAAGAAAGAGAAAAGAACGGCAAAAACATCTATATTTGAAGACAACTGGACAACAGAAATTAGTTGAAGAACCTCATGTTGGAAAAAAGAAAAAGTCTTCTGGTAAGCAGACTAAGGATGTTTTTTAAAAATATCCTCAAACATAGAAAAAATGTTGAAAGTATATCCACAGCAAATAGTGTTTCAAGAAGAAAACAACAAGATAATAGAAAGAAAATACTAAATGCTAATGTACAATCAGAAGCAAGAAAGAATGACTTAAAAAGAAAAACAGAATTTCAAAACATTCGTAAAAAAATGTTTCAGAGAAGAGTGGTGTTCAATTTGCTAAAGAATGTAAAATAATATAGGAAGAAAGCAATATTTTATAAGAAAAAGAAACATATTGAATCAATTGTTGCAAAGGCTTTGGAATTAAAAAGAAAACTATTCATTTTAATTTTGAACAGGATCCGTACATTAGATAAAATAGTCAATGTAATGAAGTCAAAAAGCAAAAGGAAAAGAGTAGTGAAAAAAAATAACTTTTGTAATGTGTTCTTAGGAGAATGGAAGCATAGTTCAAGTACTGAACCATTTTTTAATGAAGAGAGTTATCTTCAAAGTAATAGTTTGCTGCATGCAGTTGACACCAGTGGTCGAAGTTATGAAGTTAAAGATGGTTGTGTAATGGAAAAGGAGAAAATGGTTCCAAGAAATGAGGAAGAAGTGTTAGCTGATGAGGTTATGGGGAAACGTCCTAAAGCCCCAGTGTACACTTGGAATTGTAGTAGTATTTGTACTGTACGACAAGAATCTATTGATAAATTACGTGACTTTCTAAGAGAATATAGTAAAAAAAGTGTTAAACAGAAGATTAAGGTGCTTCAAAGACTAGATCCATGCAGAGTGAGAAAGAATACTGGTTTGCAAGGACATTCTCTGGCTTGTCTTTCTAGGAAAGTTTGTCAAAGTGTTTTCACCATTTTAGGATGCTGGCAGTACATCATACTGAAATGAGAAAGTTTGTGAGAAGATTGTATTTTGCTAAAAGTCCAGCACTAAAGTTAAATGAGTTGAATAGTGCTCTGTTGGTGGATCTGTATCAGATGTAAAGAAGGTTACTGATGATATTCAGTTTTGTTACTTTGGTCCAGAACAAGAAAGTGCAGGAAATGACACAGTTATTGAAGAAAATGTGGAAGAGAATGTAGAACCCACTGTTAGTAAAAATTTTGAAGATCAAATGACAAAATGTACTATCATCTCTAATGAAAGACCAAATATTACTTGTATTTGTTGCCAGAGAAGCCATTATAAAACTCAAATAAGGAATGTTGATCTCTATAAAAAAAGTGAAAAAGAAAATAATTATGAGTGGAAGGATTTTGCTACATATTTGTTTCTGGAAAATTGTTTTGATTTGGGTGAAGATCAGCGTATTTGTAAATACTGTTATAACAAGTTAGGAGAAAATAAAATGCCAGCTAGAGCTGTACTTAATAATTTAGAATTGGTTGATATTCCTGCAGAACTTAGTGATTTAAATATGTATGAGTCTATACTCATTCAATGTGTCAATCCGTTTCAGACTATAGTTCGTATGGAGCCCAAAACAGGTAAATTACCTCCTTCAGATTTACAAAGAGGTTTAAAAGGAAGAGTTGTCTATTTGCCATTAGATTTGAAAAAAAATATTGAAAAAATTGATGCAGATAGTTTGGAAACTGAACCATTAGTTATTCTGGTTAATGGTGTACCTACAAAAAATAAGAAAATTTGGCAGGAGCTAGTAGATGTACGAAAAGTACAAAGAGCAAATTTATATTTGAAAAGAAATAATAAGTACTATGAATCAATTTATATGGATGAAGATGAAGAAGTTTTACTAGCAGACACAGGAATACCAACAGGGAAAAATTGAAAAAGTGGATAAGTCAAAAGAAGAAGAAATTTATGAACATTTCAGCATACATCCTCTTCAATCTAAAGAAGTTATGGGAAACACTATTGATCTGTTTCAGATGAATAAAGCAAAAGGAACTCCCGTGAGTGTATGGGAGGAGAGCTTGGAAGCTCGTTGTTTTCCCCAGCTGTTTCCTACAGGAAAAGGTGGACGATATGATGAACGTCCAGTACAGATTCCTGCTTCGGAGTATCGGACTACAAGATTATATGCAGAAGATCCAAGATTTCGTCAAAGTATTCCTTATTTGTTCCATCTTTTATTTGAAAGTGACTTGTCTGCACTATCTTATGCAGTAAATCACATTTTAAAAACTGGAGTACATCTACATAATGTGTCTGCAAAGGATTTTATGAACAAAGTGCAACAGCGAGATGATCATTTGGAATCTCAATTGATTAATCTGATGGCTTGTCAGCGTGGAACTAATAAATATTGGTACCGACGCCATGGAGAATTGAAATGTATGTTACGGAATTTAGGAATTCCTACATGGTTCCTTTCCCTAAGCTGTGCTGAGTACGCTTGGGATGATTTACTGGATTTTCTTCGAGAGGCAAATTCAAATATTGAAAACATCCAATACAAGAGAATTGTGCTCATTGAATCCGGTTAATGTTTGCAGATATTTCAATCATAGATTTGAGGCTATGATGTCCTTCATCTGCAATAAAAAAAAATCCACCTCTTGGAGAAGTTGTGGATTTCTTTTGGAGAAAAGTGTACCAAGCAAGAGGTGCTCCTCATATTCATATACTGTTGTGGATCAAGGATGCCCCAAAATTTGGAAGAGATTCTGATGATGCAGTTTTATTTTTCATTGAAGAATATGCAACATGTGCTATACCTAAAAGCACAGAAGAAAAAAACTTAAAAGAGCAAGTTTTACATTTCCAAAGTCATCGGTGTGGAAAATAATGTCGATGAAAGTACAAGAGTAAAAATAAATTCTACACAAAATGCCAATTTGGATTTCCATGACCTGTTCTTTCAAAAGGAAGAGTAAACAGTTTTATGTCAGCTGTGCGACATACCATTACAAGAAAATCTCAAAAAAATACCTACAACCTAAGAAGAAAAGAAGAGTCAAAATATATAAATGACTACAACCCAGTCATTTTATCCATGTGGAATGCTAACATGGATATTCAGTATGTAGCTGACAATTATATTGCTGTTGCTCGGTATGTCACATCTTACATCACTAAATCTGAGAAAACGGAATTGAAAGAAATGTGGGAAGAGATTTCTCATGAGAAGACTGTCAGTAAAAAGATATACAGTTTCAGTTTAAAGATGTTATTGCATCGAGAAATTGGGTCATACGAATGCTCAGATAGGTTATCATCTGTAAGTCTGTACTCCAAATCCAAAAGAATAATTTGGGTAAGTTTAGGCCTTGCAGGAATGCGAATCTATTCTAGAAATTGAATATTTAGCAGAGAACGAACCAGAAAGTACAGACATTTTGAAAACAAATATGTTGGACACATATTACCCAAACAGAAGTCATCATCTTGAGAATATGTGTCTCTATGAAGTGCTGCAGAACTACATTTTTACACGGAATGCCACAGAAGACATCAACAATGGAAAATATAAAGTCATTGGTGAGGAAGGATGTTTGGTGAAACAAACAAAAGGAAGTTTGATTAATCACAGGAAGCTGTGTTGCGACACTACTGACAAAAAGGAATTTTACTACTTAGCACTTTTACAGCTGTTTAAACCATGGCGTTCAGAGGATGAATTACTTGGAGATTTTCAGAGCTATGAAGATTCCTTTAATGCATGTAAAGATAGCATAGAATGCAGTACTTTCACAAATTATGTACACATTTTAAATGAAGAAATTGAACAATTGCAGCTGAAGTAGCTAGAGACAGTTCTCAAGACAGTCAAAGTTCTGGTACGCTCAGTCAAGATCCCCTAGGACAACCAATCGTAGAAAATGAAGCTGCAATAGCCATGACTGAAGTGGAAACAGCTATGAATCAAGCTCAGGAAGATTTTATAGACTTACCAAATTTGGAACAACAACTGAATGATGAACAACAACAAATTTATGAAGAAGTCACAAAACAAATTGATCATGGATTACTACATGAAAATAAAGAGTGCTCATGCACATCATTTGAACCAATCAGAATGTATGTGAGTGGACAAGCTGGAACTGGAAAAAGTTTCTTAATTAAAGTAATTAGAAGCTACCTACAGAAAAAAACGTGTGTTGTTACTGCTCCAACAGGGTTAGCAGCATATAACATAAAAGGAATTACCTTACATTGTTTGCTAATGTTACCAGTAGAGCATGAGAACAAAATAGAATACCACAAGCTAACAGGAGAAGCATGTTTTGAAGTTTCAAGAGTGTTGAAGAAAATGAAAGTTCTCATTATTGATGAGGTAAACATGGTATCAAACTTAATGCTTGCCTTTGTGCATTTAAGAATGCAGCAAATTCTAAAGACAGACTATGACGTGTTATTTGGAGGAAAACATGTTATAGTTTTTGGGGATCTACTGCAGTTCACTCCAGTTAAAGGACACCAGTATTTAATACTCTTGCACATGAAGACACGAAAAAGTCATTAGGAAGTATAGGTAATGTGAATATTTGGTCATACTTTGAGTACAAAGAACTCATTACCAATATGCGGCAAGCAAATGATGATGATTATGCAAGTATTCTCAAAGATATCAGAATTGGACTACTCACAGAACATGGCAGAAAAGCTTTACAGAGTCGATTGCTATGTAATTTGTTTCCAACAGAACAAATAGTTCCAGAGAAAATATACAAGAAAATTGCAGAAAAAAATACTGTAATCTGCTTAATGCCAACACTACATGAATGCTCTATTTCAATGAAGAACTTTTGAAATTGGAAAATGAAGAGATTATGAAAATGGAAGCCGTGGATAAAATACAGCATGAAGGAATAACTATTATATTGACAGGCAAATTGAAAACTAAATTGGATTCTCTAGAGAAAAACATATCAAAAACAGCTGGTTTAGTAAAGAATCTTTATGTATGTATGAACTGTCGAGTAATTTTAAGACGTAATTTGAATGTAGAAAAAGGTTTAGTGAATGGAGCTATGGGTAATGTTGTGGGTTTTGTTAATTACCAGAAAAAAGATGGAATTGAATTTTTAAAAATAAAATTTGATCAGATTGAAGAGGTTAAAGACATTAGTCGTTGTTCAGTTCGTTTTTTGCTTGTGAAAGACTTATATGTACGTAGGAAGCAGTTTCCGTTTTCTCTAGCATATGCTGTAACTATTCACAAATCTCAAGGATTAACTGTAGATAGTGCTTTTGTAAACATTGGATCTAGTGTGTTTAAAGAAGGTATGGCATATGTTGCTGTCACGAGTGAAAAAATGATCTGGTTTATTCATGATAGACTTTGATGACTCAGAAGTTAGTGCTGATGCAAATTGTGTGAAGGAGTATAATAGATTAAGAAGAAGCTATGCTCCTCATTTAGGTCAGTATCCTGTGTTTGAAAAACGTGTTGTTTGTTGGAAAAGGAGAATTGAGAATATCTGTAATGAGGATGTACAGAAGAGAAAACAAAAGGAGAGTGATGTGATTGCAAGCAAAAAGAAAAATGACAATGTTGAAGAGGTTGTTGGTTGTCATTTTGAAAATAGCTCTGGTATCAACTGCTACGCTAATGTAGTGCTGAATGTTGTATTTTATCTTGAAAGTTTGCAAGAGCAGATAATACTAAATCATGAAAAAAGATTTTGTTCTCTGCTGAGTTTCCTTTATGAGAAGTTGAGTAATGATAAAACTAAAATAGAAAGTGCTTCTGATGTTAGAAATCTTTTAGATGTATGTTGTGGATGTACACAGTTTACACAAAAGGTGCCAATTACGATCCGGTAAAAAAATGGCCCATACGACTCGTATCCGGTCTTTTTACCGTACGAATCGTACAAGTGCCGTACAAACTGCCAATTACGATTCGCATGGGAAAAAGACCATACGAATCGCATTGGGAATAATTCCCCACACGTCCTCGGTCCGTAAAACGTGTCCGACACGTCCCCAGACGATTTACCGTACAAATGTGAAAAGTGAAGTCCGACCGCGGAATCACGATCCATCCCGTGCGTCCGATGTTACAACTGTATGGAAAAAACACCGTCCGCACCGAACTCCCATAGCAACCATGGCGACATGTGCCCGCATACGCGCCGAACACCCCCCAGCCCCCGTACGTTCGAGTTGTACCCCCACCCGTGTATGTACACCCGTGTACGTGTCGCACCCCCCCGTGTATGTACACCCGTGTACGTGTCGTACCCCCTGTGTATGTACACCCGTGTACGTTTGAGTCGCACCCCCACCCGTGTATGTACACCCGTGTACGTGTCGTACCCCCACCCGTGTATGTACACCCGTGTACGTGTCGTAACCCCGTGTATGTACACCCGTGTACGTGTCATACCCCCACCCGTGTATGTACACCCGTGTACGTGTCGTACCCCCATGTATGTACACCCGTGTACGTTCGAGTCGTACCCCCACCCGTGTATGTACACCCGTGTACGTGTCGTACCCCCGTGTATGTACACCCGTGTACATGTCGCACCCCCACCCATGTATGTACACCCATGTACGTTCGAGTCGTACCCCCGCCCGTATATGTACACCCGTGTACGTGTCGTACCCCCACCCGTGTATGTACACCCGTGTACGTGTCGTACCCCCCCGTGTATGTACACCCATGTACGTTCGAGTCGTACCCCCACCCGTGTATGTACACCCGTGTACGTGTCGTACCCCCCCGTGTATGTACACCCGTGTACGTTCGAGTCGTACCCCCACCCTTGTATGTACACCCGTGTACGTGTCGTACCCCCGTGTATGTACACCCATGTACGTGTCGTACCCCCCGTGTATGTACACCCGTGTACGTGTCGCACCCCCACCCGTGTATGTACACCCATGTACGTACGAGTCGAACCCCCGTGTATGTACACCCCTGTACGTGTCGAACCCCCCGTGTATGTACACCCGTGTACATGTCGTACCCCCACCCGTGTATGTACACCCGTGTACGTTCGAGTCGTACCCCCACCTGTGTACGTGTCGTACCCCCGTGTATGTACGAACCGTACCCTCACCCGCGGACATATGGAGCGTTCCCCAGGCCCCAACACCAGCACCTTCACACAACATCGCGCATGTACGAGTCGTACCAAGCCAGACCCAAGGACAGCACTGTACAACCAAATGGCTGAAGTACACACCGTACACACGTTAAAACCGCACGTACACAACCAGGACAAAGCAAAACAACACAAGAATACACCATTCGAATGGCACAAAGCCACTAAACATGTCCAACAAGCTCAAAAACAACACAATCACTGACCTGGAACTGCCAAAATCCAAAACAGAGGCCCAAAACACAACCACTCCTTATAACACACCCACCCAAAGTTCAAACACAGCCACACCCACCAATGGACCAATAAAAAGGGCCCACACACACAAACCATGAGCCTTTGCAACAGACTCACTGCTGCCAGACCCCACAGACAACCTACAGCACCATACTAGAAGCTTGACCACACCTTACACTTGCACACCTTCACACACACACCTACACAAACACCCCCACATCACATTCACACACACACCTGCACAACCACACCCACACACCCACAACCATCCACACCCCCCCCTCCAGACCCACACCCCTCACCATGCCCACTAACAAGAATCCAAAGTTCACTAGCCGAGAGTTGGAGGTCCTTGTCGATGAAATCCTCAGAGTTGAGCCACACCTCTTTGGAACATTGGTCAGACAGACCAGCATTTCTGAAAAAACATCCATGTGGCAGACCATCGTCGATGCTGTGAATGCTGTTGCGGACACCAGAAGGACCAGGCATGAATGCCAAGCCAGGTGGTACGATCTGCGGAGGAGGGTCAGAGCCAAAATGACGGACGAACACAACCAGGCCAACGTCACTGGAGGAGGGCCGGCCCGCAGACGCGTAGAATACCATCCCTGGGAGGAGAGGGTGATGGCCATACTGCCGGTGGTGGCAGTGGACGGATTAGAAGGACTCCGAGACCCGGGTGAGTACACAAACAACTCACCTCACATGGGAGGAATGTCATCCACAACCAAACTCACAAACAGGCACGCAACCACCCCAAGCTATCGCATGACTCAACCACACTCCATGAACACGCACATGCCACTAGCGCCACCATGCCCCATGCACCCAGCTGGACAATGTCAAGTCACAGGCCACAGAAAACACCAACACAAGACACGGTAACCCGGATGGCGGGAGTGTGGGCCCCAAAAATCACATAGTGCAACTCAGAAGCAGACAACAATGCCCTCTGCCCATATGGCCTAGGTCACAGCCAGACAAACAGTGTGTCCCCACACAGGAAAGATTCGCCAGCAAATGGCGGACGCCTTGCATCAACACATGGGGGTGACGGCACGTTCTTGCACATGACAGCAGCTAATGAACAGCCAACACTGTGAAAGAGTGGCAGCACACACCACCACAGCAGCAGTGCAGACACACACACTACACACAATGGGTGCCTGGAGATCAGAAACAAACTCACATCAACAATCCAAGGGCCATTCAGAGATCTGCTAACAGTCTGTGCCCAGGAAGCTGGGCTGAGGTGACAGAGGGTGACACACAGAGGGAGGGAGAGGGGGACAGAGAGGGAGGGAGACAGAGGTGGACACAGGGAGACAGACAGAGGGAGGGAGGAGGGTGACAGAGGGAGGGAGAAAGGGAGACAGAGGGAGACGGACTGAGGGAGGAGGTTGACAGAGGGAGACAGACAGAGGGAGGAGGCTGACAGAGGGAGGGAGAAAGGGAGACAGAGGAAGACGGACAGAGGGAGGAGGTTGACAGAGGGAGGGAGAAAGGGAGACAGAGGGAGACGGACAGAGGGAGGAGGCTGACACACGGAGGGAGGGAGGGGGGACAGAGAGGGAGGGAGACACAGGGAGACGGACAGAGGGAGGAGGCTGACACACAGAGGGAGGGAGAGGGGGACAGAGAGGGAGCGAGAAAGGGACACACAGGGAGAGCAAATCAGCCTTGTGGGGTGTGGGAATGTCTGCTCGTCAGCAGATGGACTGCGTGAATGTAGACAAGGGTGGCCAGTGCCAGAACCCCCCCTCTTCTCCATGGCTAAACACAGGGCCATGTCATAACCTGTGCATGAGCACAACGACAGCTACCTGCATTATCTAAGTGTGTGGAACAACTCCATGTGCCCACGTACAGTGCAACACGGAAGGCGCCAATGCATGGCTCGCCACACCTGCCCACTCCACTGCTGACTGCAGTCACAATTGACGCAGCAAGTAAGACTGTGCCACACATAGGTAAAGTCGCTAAAGCTGTGGCCAAGGGACATACCCATGTACAAGTGCACTGTGAGTGGAATGCAAGACATATCCAAATTCCCAGAGGAAATGTGCCAACTTAGAAACGAATGAAACATGGATGTTGCATGGAACAAAATTAACATTGTCTCTCTCACACACAGGTCAACGTCGTGGATCACCCCCCAACACTGGGGGGGAAGACTCACAGGACCCGGCTCGGCGGGATGACGGAGCCACCGGCAGCGACGACTCTCACCACTCTGTGGACGAACCCGACCCCGACCAACCTGGCCCCTCTGGTGTCCAACGACCTGCAGCACCTGCGTCAGGTACAACTGGGCCAACCACCACCCCCACTCCTGCCACATCCCAGGAGACACCGAGGATCCCTGCCCCAACACCACAATGCAGCCAGGCTGGCCAGGAGGGACACGGTGTCCCGGGCACCCAGGAGGAGGCAGGCGACAACGCCAATGCCACCCATCAGGGGTCCCGGAGACCCGATGTGCCAACAAGGGCAGGCCAGGTGCAAGTGGGCAGGGGTGGTGGGAGGGGAGGATGGCGGAAGCGCGAGCCTGACCTGTTGGCTGGGGAACCGGTATATTCCCATGTCCGTAACATCCTGGACACATACCGGCAGGACACCACGGGCATGGCCCAGGTTGTGTCCACCCTCAATGAGATGAAGGGGACCCTCGATGAGATCAAGACCCAGCAGGCCCAGCAACATACGGAGCAACATGCCTGTCTACTGCGACACCAATGGCGGATGGAGGACAGACAGGCTGAGCTCGTGACGGTGTTCACGGGAATTCACAGTACACTCCGTCGGATTGCCGACAACATGGGCAACCCTCCCTGTGCCAGCAGGCATAGAACATCACCAACCACAGGGAGGGATGAGGAGGAGGAGGAGACATCCGACGGAGCATCCCAATGGCAAGGACACCAACTCCCCTAGTGAACTTTGGATTCCACATACCCGGAAAGCCCCTCATGTCAAACCCCCCCCCCCTACCACAACCAAAATAAAAAGTCACACCATAAAGAGAAGATGCCTACTGATTGCATTATTACCTTACATGTGTCTTGTAAAGTCTAACAATGCCTGAGTTCTCATTTGACTTCAACCATCCACACCCTGGGGCCTGAGTCTGGCACAGGACACACATGGGTCACATTGTAGTAGGCAAGACAGACATGGAGCACCATACACACCCGTGATGGGCCCAACCAGCTGAGGGGGTGGCCGCAAAACTGTGCCGACAGACATATTGAGTACAGCTACAGCCATGCGCAGAGGTCAGGGATCATGTGGAGTGTCCTGGGGGGCACCCAGGTATGTGTGGACAGGTGGCAGAACCATGTCCTGCAAGCTTGAGTCAGGTGGATGCAGTGAATGGTGGCCTGGCCAACGTGGGATGCATGGGGATGGCACATGTCACAATACCCACACAGTCATTGACTACATGCACAATACACAGTCTAATCCCACACAAACAGCTTGCATCTTGCTACTCGACACATAGACACATAGCCACTATCACGGAAAACCATGCCAGACATGCCGGATGCACCGTGGCAACACACCAGCATTGACTGAGAAGAGGCACCTTGGAGGCATAGGGACACCTTTATTTGTCATGTATTCGGGATTGCAGAGGCAACTCGGAGTACACATGAACGGGTAATGTGGAGTAACATGTGGGTCCAACACTGGAACCCCCCTTCTGCAGCCCAAATGCGTGATAGCCATGGAACTGGCACACAAGTGTCCTAAACACCCCCTGCTGCTCACGGAGAGACTGCCATACACCATTGATCCGCTGATGTGGAAGTCCCACAGCATGTCAAGCCAAGGCAAACCGTATGTGTCCGAGGGCAGTGTAACACACATTGATGCCATCATCACATTCCACAATCCCATCACTGATGACTGTCAACAAGTCTGACCATCTATTCAGGTGTACCCAGCTGCATGTAATGTGTACCATGGTGATGCGACATGTCTGCAGAGGAACCAAACATCGACAGGGGCAGTGTGCATACATCGTGAAAAACTGCCACACCCAATACACCCCTGATGCATCCCTTACCCTAGGAGACTTCCAAACTTGTCCGTGCATGTAACGCTGAGTCAGCACACGATGACGTGTCCATGAGGAATAGCAGTGCCACAACAATGCAACCAGCAGACGGCATGCGCAAGTACCTGGGGATATGAGAGACACAGGAAGTCAGCCACAAAAAGCACAGCCACTTGCATGTGCATGTACTCGACACATGTAAGGATGACAACATGCCAGGTCACAATTATGACAGGGGAAATACACATCACTGCCACCATCACTCCAGTGACACATCCACACACACCTCTGACTCACGTGCCATACATGCAGATGGACACACACATCGCAACACATGCCACACGGGGACCAATGCGTGCACACACAGACACTGGTACTCACCACTAAACAAAGAAGTCGCGTATGAGCCGAGTCCGGATGTCCTCTTGCGGAACCACGTCCTCCACATCACTAGCCCCATTGCCAAGCCCTTCGTCCTCCACGGGTGGATGGTCCTGATCATCTTGATCCAGGATGAGTGGCACAGCTTTCTCAACTGCCATGTTGTGCAGCATGCAGCAGACCATGAAGATTTTGCAGACCTTCGCCGGGGCATATGGGAGGGCACCGCCGGTCTTGTGGAGACATCGCAATCGGCTCTTCAGGAGGCCAAACGTCCTCTCTATCACTCGCCTTGTCCGGCCATGGGCGGTGTTGTAGCGGAGCTGGGCCGGCGTGATGGGGTTGCGGAGAGGTGTGATCAGCCATGGCATGTTGGGATAGCCAGCGTCCCCTACATGGAAAGCACATGGACATAAGTAGGACAGGAGAAGCGGTCGTGCTGGAAGTCTACGCAAGATACAGGACAGACAGACTGTACCCACCAATAACACATGCTCGTTCGTTGTGCAGCTGCTTCATCATTTCAGGCATCCTGCTACGCCTCATGATGTAGGCATCGTGTGCTGATCCTGGAAAACGAGCACAGACATGTGAAATCACCATGTTGGACAGACACACCACAAGGGCATTGATGGAGTGGTAGTGCTTGCGATTCCTGTACGCTACCTCCTTTGCCTGTGGTGGTACCAAAGCCACATGTGTCCCATCTATGGACCCAATGACATGGGGCATCCCTCCCAGGGTATAGAATCCACGCTTGACCCCAGTCAACATTGCAGGGGTTGGGAAATGGATGAAGTCCTCCAGGTGAATCAACATGGCCTCTAAGAAATCATGCAGCACACGGCAGAACATGCTCTGGGACATGCCACCAACATGAGCTATGGTATTTTGAAAGGTACCCGTGGCAAGAAAATGTAGGGCTGCCATTACCTTCAGCTTGGGTGTCAGTGCCGTAGGATACCTGTGCAGCGGTTGCAGGTGTGGTGCCAGTCTCGCCGTCAACTCCAGTATCAACCGTTGGGGGAAGCGGTAGCACCGGATACAGTCATTCTCCCGCATGTCAGCCAAGTCCGGAATTGGTCGGTGAAGAGGCGGCGCTCTGCAGTAATTTGGAAGTGACAAGGAAGAGTGAGTGCACCACAACAACAATTTATTTGTACTGAGCACATTTAATCTGCCAATACACATATGCTACATACGGAGTCAGGTATGTGCCACATGCCCTGGACACGTATGGCTGCCAGGTGACACCCCTACCAAGACCCAGCTACACACGGAGATTGTGAACCTCCACATGCCATGGCATGGGATTAGCTGTGTCCCAGTGTAAGTGAACAGCCAGACGCAAGACAGGAGTGACATACATCCACACATCAGCAGAAGTAGGATGTCGATTGCAGAGACTGGTAGCGGAACACTAGAGCCACAGGTCACATGACAAACACTAGGACAGCCCACACACCTTGCCATGAAGGTGTACATGTGATGACTCACCACACATTCATAGAGAGGATGCAGACATGTCCTTGTTACGCTACTCCGTGTCCCATGCATACATACGCACCTCACATCCAATATCACATGTGCCATGGTGTGCGGAACAGTGTGCCATGTCAATCTACACACAGACACATGTTGGTTGCTGCAACAGCTGCTGCTTTTGAGGGAGCTCCAACATCAACCTAATGGGAACCCCCCACACATACATGACATAGTCACATCGTGCACCGTGGGTAGTGACATGTCAGGTGTGGTAACCCCTGTACCGGGCCTCAGGGGACACTTGCGTGTGTTGTTGTCCGTGCCATGCCAGTGACGCTCATCCCAAGTGTGCAATACGACATGCACACATGTCAAAGGAGTCAAGGGCATGCCTGGCACACATTGCACCATCACACATTACATGTGTACACATCTCATCATACATCTGGTGCCTTCTCCACTCAGGAGTAATGTGCCACATCACAGCCTTTCACACCTGTGCCCCACACATGTAGTACTGCCCAGACAATGCCTTGGTGTCCATCCATGGACAAGTATGTCAGCCCTATTCCTTCCTGTGTGCTGCCTGTCACCACTGTGATGTGTGAAAAGCACCGTACTTTCGCAAAAAGGGCCTGTGTACGTTCCCGTATCACTATGGGAGTGCTGCCGTATGTGTACCCCTAGGGATAGTGAGCGTACGCACGCGTGTACGCTCCGTACCACCATGGGTACGCATACGCGAGAACACCCATAGTGAGACGGGCCATACACGCGTGTGTACGCTCCGTACCACTATGGGTGTTCTCGTGTATGCGTACTCATAGTGATAGTGAGCGTACAGGCGTGGGTACGGTCCGTACCACCATGAGTACGCATACGTGAGAACACCCATAGTGAGACGGGCCGTACACGCGTGTGTACGCTCCGTACCACTATGGGTGTTCTCGCGTATGCGTACTCATAGTGATAGTGAGCGTACAGGCGTGGGTACGGTCCGTACCACCATGAGTACGCATACGCGATAACACCCATAGTGAGACGGGCCGTACACGCGTGTGTACGCTCCGTACCACTATGGGTGTTCTCGCGTATGCGTACTCATAGTGATAGTGAGCGTACAGGCGTGGGTACGGTCCGTACCACCATGAGTAGGCATACGCGAGAACACCCATAGTGAGACGGGCCGTACACGCGTGTGTACGCTCCGTACCACTATGGGTGTTCTCGCGTATGCGTACTCATAGTGATAGTGAGCGTACAGGCGTGGGTACGGTCCGTACCACCATGAGTACGCATACGCGAGAACACCCATAGTGAGACGGGCCGTACACGCGTGTGTACGCTCCGTACCACTATGGGTGTTCTCGCGTATGCGTACTCATAGTGATAGTGAGCGTACAGGCGTGGGTACGGTCCGTACCACCATGAGTACGCATGCGCGAGAACACCCATAGTGAGACGGGCCGTACACATGTGTGTACGCTCCGTACCACTATGGGTGTTCTCGCGTATGCGTACTCATAGTGATAGTGAGCGTACAGGCGTGGGTACAGTCCGTACCACCATGAGTACGCATACGCGAGAACACCCATAGTGAGACGGGCCGTACACGCGTGTGTACGCTCCGTACCACTATGGGTGTTCTCGCGTATGCGTACTCATAGTGATAGTGAGCGTACAGGCGTGGGTACGGTCCGTACCACCATGAGCACGCATACGCGAGAACACCCATAGTGAGACGGAGGGTACACACGCGTGTACGGGCCGTTGCTATGCATTTGGGGTGCCCTAGGGCCCCGGAACGCACCGTACCTGTGTGTGAAGCTCCAAATTACATAGGGGACATATGAGGGACAAGTATAAAGGCCTACATGCATTCTGGTTGTCATGGAGACCAAGTTTAAAGTTTGAAGTTTTCCCGGAAGGTGCACAGCAGAAGTCAGTTGGAATGAATCTACTTTGTTGCAATGTGTTTGTGGAGTTGACATCATGCTCAAGAAAAAAACACAATAAGAACCCACTGACTGCTAGGTTTGAAGGGATTGGAGGAAACATAGGATGCAAATGTGAGTGACCAATCACTCTGTACTCCTGTGCATGAAACAGGCCAGCAAGGCAGATATAAGGCAGCCAGGTCCCATGAGGGAGCACTTGCCTGCACATCTCTGTAGTCCACGACCCAGCTGCTGCTACTGATTCCCTGGAACCATGTCAAGGGCTGTGGAGAGGTCACAGCCATTCACCCTGGAGGAGAACCTGGCTTTGCTGGATGTGATCCTCCCACAGTACCCCCTGCTGTATGGGCGAGCACTAGCACAGACTGTGTCCCTTTTTTAAGACTGTGACTTCTGCCATTGTGTCCAGGTGTGACACACATGCCATGTCCTGTAGGGTGGGTCCCAGGGGGGGAATGCCTGATGTCTCACAGCCAGAGCATGCTGTGGTGCATGTCTGCCTTCCTCACTAGCATGGTGTTTACTGTGACAATCACTGCATGGTGCATGCCACATTCTGCCTGTCTTGTCCTCCTGGGAATGTAGCCTCTACAGTCCTCATGTGATTCTGTGGTCAGCCCAGTGTGACAGGTGACTGTACCCACAGATGTGCGTTAGTTCTGTGTACCTGTGCTGAGAGTGTCCACATGATGTGTTCGTACCCTGGACATCGGTGTATGTGTAAGTCCCCTGCCATGTGGGTGGGTGCATATGTGGAGTGTAGCACCCCAGCTGCATGAGGGATGGATATAGCCTGGCCATGTGATGTGAGCAGGGAGCAGTGCTGTGTGTCTGACGTGCAGAGCCAGCCCCACACCTGTGGGCCCCCCCCGTCTAGTGGCACATGTGCAGAGTGAGGTATGTCGCTGCATTTGGCAATGGCAGGTGAATGTCCTGTGCCTGTGTGTGTCTGTGTACTCTGCTGCGGTGGCGTCAGTGGCCTGTGGCATGTGACTGCTTAGAGGTGCTGCACATTATCCTGGTGTAGCTTGTGATGCACAGTGTGAGCAAGGATCATTGATTGTGTAGTTGCCCTCATTCCACCTGTGTACTTTCAATGGCACATACTGCTTTTGCCCTTCCCCAGAGGATCATGTCCCTATGACAAAGGTGCAATGCGTTGGATGCATACTATGCCTTGTTGTAAACTGCAAATGTGTCCTAATATGTGTCTCTGTGACATGTGCCAGGTGTATTGATGTAGTGTCACTTGTTCATCCTCACAGGTAGGCGCCTCTGCCAAGGAGCAGATATGGCTGACCGCCGTCAGCGCCGTGAGGAGTGCGGATGGTCGGAAGCGGCGCCTGTCCCAGGTGAGGAAACGCTGGCAGGATATCCGGTGCTGGACGCGGAGGATCGTACGGGTCCTGCTGGGGGACTCACCTGAGAGCCATAAGAACCGCGGGCGCCGCCGACTGACCCACATCCACAAGCGTGTGCTGCCAGTGGTATTTCCAGACTTGGAGATGCGCTTACAGGAGAAGCAGCAGCAGGAAGGGGGTAGGTACATGTGTGTTTGTTGTGTTTCACCAGCATTTGTAAGTGCACAGTTGCATGGATACACTGCCAGGGTTTAAAGGTGCTGTGCAGATCCTGTTAGCCACAGTATAGCTGTGCTCTCCTGCCTCCCTTCCCCTCCTTGCAATGTGTTCCCTGGTCTGTGTGTAGTCACTCCTTCACAAGGTAATGTAGGCTGGCGCTTTCTCCACGTGAACTATGCCTGTAGCATCATGTGTGGGGGTGGTGTGTAACAGGTTTGGGGACCTTGGCTGTGCCCTGTCCAGTTCAGTACATGTGGGTTCCATGTCAGTTGGCACTGATGCAGAGTCCAGACATGGGAGTTAGTCTCACAAGTGTCATGCCTTACAGCGCGCATGTCCTCTGTTGTGGCCTGTGACATGATGTGCATGAGTGTGCGATACGCATAGTGCAGGGATGTTGGGGTGTGTTGCAGTCATTCCCATTCAGGACCATGGAGTTGTGTTGCCACTACTGTCCCCCGGGGGATATTTTCATAGGTGTTATGTGTGTCATCACAAAACGTGGACACTCTCAGTGTCTACGGCATAGTTTGTGCTCTGTGCCATTGTCCCCTGGCACCATGTATATTGACGTGAAATGTAGTACAAGTGTCCACTGTACAGCCTGACCTGATTTTCCTTGTTCATAGTCACAGTGGCCAGTGCCTGTGTGTCTAGTTACAATCCTCTGATGATGCCCATTTGTACATGATTATTTGGACAGGCGCACCTTGGGTATTTGGCGTCCAATCTTGCATTTCTGCAGCCCCTGTGTATTTCACCCAGACTAAGAGATGTAAGTGCCACCTGTGTCTCAACAAATTGTCTCATGTAGGGGGTGGTTGGTGCGGGCCAAGCCTACATGTCAATACCAGAATTCTCCTTGCTAGGTCTGGCCAGTGTGTGATGTTTGTCTGGACATACACTCAAGGTGCAGTGAGCCAGTCATGGTGGGCATGTTTTCAGTATTACCTATGCAGCATGTGCCTCAAGTTCAGGGATATGGTCCCTCCTCATCCCTATTGTCGGCAACGCTGTGTGGTGCAGATGCAGTGCTCGATTGTCCCCAGGGCCTGGCTCCTATTTCAAACTCCATTTCATGTCAGTTGCTATTGTGTCATGCTCTCCATGGGTTTTCATTGGCATGGTGGGTGAACCAACTGTGTGTTGCATGCCCTACATCTGTACCTTGTTTTGTAGATGTTACTGATCTTTCTTTGCAGGCTATGTACTGTAACCTATGTAGATTGGACTCATGTGACATATGTATACAGGTGTGTGATTAATTGCTGTCTCTTCACCTTGCCCACAGCATCGTCGGGGGACACGGAGGGAGACATGAGCACAGACGGTGCGGAGGGACCGAGCACCTGTGCCAGCGTTGACATCGTGGCTGGCACACTGAGTGGTACTGAGGTGGAGGAGAGTGAGGCCAAGGACCTGTCCACTGGCACCACCGAATATGAAGCGGACGGGTCCGAGGATGATCTCTCCGAGTGGGCGGAGGCTGCACCAGCAGCTGACAGCGGCACAACATCGCACCCCGCCCCCTCCATTGCCATCAGCCGCCTCCCACTTGCTCGTGTCCCTTCCCAACGTGCCCGGTCACCACATGTCTCCTTCCTGCCAGGCACCGCACCCCCTGCCCCTGTCTCCACTGCTGCCGCCAATGCCGAGTCTGTGGACATCCAGCGGCAGTTGCAGATTGGTCAGGCTGCGATCCTTAATGTCCTCCATGGCCACAGCCAGGTCCTCAACAACATGGAGGCATACTTGGAGGGCATTCACTCATCGCAGGCTGACCAACGCAGCTTGCTGAGGTCGATAGACTCGACACTGACTGCAGCAGTGGGTCTCCTGCAGCACTTCATCCAACCCCCTACCCCTGCCCCATCCACACTTCCCACTCCCATGCCTGTCCCACGTACACCCAGACGTCAGCATGCACCCACCACGACGGACACAGGCACCACACCAGCAGGGAAGGTCACCCGCACACCTCCTGGCACGCACACACAGGGTGAAGTAGGCACACCCACTGGGTCGGGGGGCAAACGTAAGAGACGCAGCCAGAGTGGGAGTCCGCATTCCACCAAATCCACTCCCTCCAAATCCCCTCCCCTCAGCTCTCCTGGCCACATATCACACAAAGACTCCTTCATGGCCGCTCTGTCCCTGAGCCCCACAGTGACACCACCCCGCAAGCGGTCAAGGGAGTCCCCGGTCAGGGTGGTTGAGTCCCCCCCTGTCTACGCCCGCCCCCAGTGGCGCTGCGACCCATCCCTCTGACCCCCCGCCTCCTTGGGGCCTGTGGTTCCTTCGGGTGCAGGGGATTCCCTGGAGGACCTTGCTAAGGTGTGCAGCAAGATCCTGGCCTCCGCCTTTGGCCCTGTGGTGGAGTCCTCCATCCCTGCACCCACGACGCCTACCCTTCACCCTCCTGTCCCTGCGGTGCCTGGTTCTTCCCCCCCACATGATGCCCTCACCCCTGTGGAAGACGACGGAATCTAACTGTGCAGGCAAGCTAGGGGACACGCATCCCACTGTGTCCCCCATCCAGCTGTGACTTCTGGACTGCCCTATGGGCTTTGTAAATATTGAACTTCCTACAAACACGATTTATTGGATCATGCTGAATAAAGCAATTTATTTTTTTCCCTTGGAACACTACTGCTTTGCTGGTATTGCTGTTGGTGGGGCTGCTACATGGTTTTGGGTGGTGTTCATGTGTTGGGTGTGTGGGAAATGTAGTAGTGTGCTGGTCATAGGGGGGACCCTGGTATCTGTGTGCCATCACACGGTGTTAGCTAGGTTTCTCTTCATGTAAGCAGTTGCTGCATGGTGAAATTGTCCAAAGGTGTATTCCTTCCTCTGTGTACCCTGCCATCTTCCCTGCAGGGTGTTCCCAATTTTTAGCGCTGAGCTGTGTGTACATTAGCTGGGTGTGTGACGGACTCCTTCAACTTTGCACATGCATGCTGAGCGATGTCTCCACCTGCATCATTCGTGGCATCCTTGGTAGTCATTGTACTTGTGTATGTGGACGATTGACATGACTTCATGTGGACATGTTTTCTTTTCGGCGCTATGCATGCGTATACTCCCAGCCTCGCACACATGTGGTACATGTACTGCAGGGTCTTTGTGCACCTGACTGACATTTGTGGGCATGGTATCTGTGGCTACTCCACCCTTTGCGTTCCATGGGCACTGCTGGGAGTGTTAGGCACCCACCCCTCCTGTGTCTGGGCACTGCTGGGAGGACTCTGCACACACCCCTCCTGTGTCTGGGCACTGCTGGGAGGACTCTGCACCCACCCCTCCTGTCTCTGGGCACTGCTGGGAGCACTCTGCACACACCCCTCCTGTGTCTGGGCACTGCTGGGAGGACTCTGCACACACCCCTCCTGTCTCTGGGCACTGCTGGGAGGACTCTGCACCCACCCCTCCTGTGTCTGGGCACTGCTGGGAGTGTTAGGCACCCACCCCTCCTGTGTCTGGGCACTGCTGGGAGGACTCTGCACCCACCCCTCCTGTCTCTGGGCACTGCTGGGAGGACTCTGCACACACCCCTCCTGTCTCTGGGCACTGCTGGGAGTGTTAGGCACACACCCCTCCTGTCTCTGGGCACTGCTGGGAGTGTTAGGCACCCACCCCTCCTGTGTCTGGGCACTGCTGGGAGCACTCTGCACACACCCCTCCTGTCTCTGGGCACTGCTGGGAGGACTCTGCACCCACCCCTCCTGTCTCTGTGCACTGCTGGGAGGACTCTGCACACACCCCTCCTATTTCACAATATGTACGCTTTGAACATACACGTGTGTGGGTTCGCTCCATGCATACGAGGTGGGGGTACGTGTCGTACATACACGGTTGGGGTGGGGGTACGCTCCATGCATACGGGGTGGGGTTACGGTCCAGACGTACACTATTGGCATGGGGGTACGCTCCATACGTCCGCGGGTGAGGGTACGGGTCGTACTTACACTGTTGGGCTGGGGGGTACGCTCCATGCATACGCGGGTGGTGTTACGGTCCGTATGTACACTGTTGGGGTGGGGGTACGCTCCATACGTACGCGAGTGGGGGTACGGGTCGTACTTACACTGTTGGGGTGGGGGTATGCTCCATGCATACGCGGGTGGGGTTACGGTCCGTACGTACACTGTTGGCATTGGGGGGTACGCTCCATACGTACGCGGGTGAGGGTATGGGTCGTACTTACACTGTTGGGGTGGGGAGTACGCTCCATGCGTACACGGGTGAGGGTACGGGTCGTACTTACACTGTTGGGGTGGGGGGTACGCTCCATGCATACGCGGGTGAGGGTACGGGTCGTACATACACTGTTGGGGTGGGGGATACGCTCCATACGTACGCGGGGGGTATGGGTCGTACTTACACTGTTGGGGTGGGGGGTATGCTCCATACGTACGCGGGGGGTACGGGTCGTACTTACACTGTTGGGGTGGGGGGTACGCTCCATACGTACGCGGGGGGGGTACGGGTCATACTTACACTGTTGGGGTGGGGGTACGCTCCATACGTACGCGGGGGGGGTACGGGTCGTACTTACACTGTTGGGGTGGGGGGTACGCTCCATGCGTACGCGGGTGAGGGTACGGGTCGTACTTACACTGTTGGGGTGGGGGGTACGCTCCATACGTACGCGGGTGGGGGTATGGGTCTTACTTACACTGTTGGGGTGGGGGTACGCTCCATGCATACGCGGGTGAGGGTACGGGTCGTACTTACACTGTTGGGGGGGTACGCTCCATGCATACGCGTGTTAGGGTACGGGTCGTACTTACACTGTTGGGGTGGGGGGTACGCTCCATGCATACGCGGGTGGGGGTACGGTCTGTACATATCCATACCCACGCTGTGGAATGCTTGTGCGGGCCATACCCAGGCCTTTGCCACGTGGGTACGAGCCGTCCCGCCATTGTTGGGGTGACGTAGGTGTGGGCGTGGTACGACTCGTACCCACGCTCTTAAGGCGTGGGTACGGGACGTACCTGTATTGTTGTGTTGCCGGTTCGCGTCGTCAAGAACTTCTGTTGTGGCGGTGGGGGTACGGGTCTTACTTACACTGTTGGGGTGGGGGTACGCTCCATGCATACGCGGGTGGGGTTACGGTCCGTACGTACACTGTTGGCATGGGGGGTATGCTCCATGCGTACGCGGGAGAGGGTATGGGTCGTACTTACACTGTTGGGGTGGGGGGTACGCTCCATGCATACGCGGGTGAGGGTACGGGTCGTACTTACACTGTTGGGGTGGGGGGTACGCTCCATGCATACGCGGGTGAGGGTACGGGTCGTACATACACTGTTGGGGTGGGGGATACGCTCCATACGTACGCGGGGGGTACGGGTCATACTTACACTGTTGGGGTGGGGGTAAGCTCCATACGTACGCGGGGGGGGTACGGGTAGTACTGACACTGTTGGGGTGGGGGGTATGCTCCATGCGTACGCGGGTGAGGGTACGGGTCGTACTTACACTGTTGGGGTGGGGGTACGCTCCGTACGTACGCGGAGGGGTACGGGTCGTACTTACACTGTTGGGGTGGGGTACGCTCCATGCATACGCGTGTTAGGGTACGGGTCGTACTTACACTGTTGGGGTGGGGGGTACGCTCCATGCATACGCGGGTGGGGGTACGGTCTGTACATATCCATACCCACGCTGTGGAATGCTTGTGCGGGCCATACCCAGGCCTTTGCCACGTGGGTACGAGCCGTCCCGCCATTGTTGGGGTGACGTAGGTGTGGGGGTGGTACGACTCGTACCCATGCTCTTAAGGCGTGGGTACGGGACGTACCTGTATTGTTGTGTTGCCGGTTCGCGTCGTCAAGAACTTCTGTTGTGGTGGTCGCTGGCTTAGCTGGACACGCCCCCACCCCCTCGTAGTGACCAGGGCCTGAGGGTCAGGTATGTCCAGGGCATGTGTGCTGTGTGACTTTGGTGGGGGTTTTGTGGCCTGCCCCTGGTCCTGCCACCCTCCCCTTTCCCCCCTCCCTTTGTTGTTCTAACCTTCTGCGGCGTCTGCGTCCGAACCTGTAGAGGAGGTCGACTGCTATGAGGGCCGGGATGACACGTAGGTTCGGGTCCATGTCTGTCCGTCGCGTACAGGTACTCCTTGTTTGCGTCGTCCTGATTTCCCGGCAGTTTTTGGCAGCCGGAAAATATTCACCTTGCGGGATGACGTCGGTGCGAATCGTGATTCCTGGTTCGTGAATGGCAGGCTGCGTGCGTCCCGACGTCACGTCGGCGCTTTCCCGGATCGCATTTGTACGTTTATTTTCGTCGGTCGGGGTTTTGTACGATTCGTACGGAAATGGTGTTTCCGTGCGAATCGTAATTCCATGTTTGTATATTTTTAAGACCGGGTACGCGTCGGACGGAGAATATGCTCCGTCCGACGGTTTGTACCCGGTTTTTACCGGATCGTGATCGGCACCAAAATGTCCAGTAAGATGCACAGGAATTCTTAATGTATATGCTTATGTTACTGGAAGATGAAGGGGTAGAAATAGAAAATATGTTTGGTCTCTCTTATAAATGGGAACATTTTTGTGACAACTGTATGAACACATGCAGCACTAATGTGGATTCTGAAAGGTTCATACATTTAACATTACCAGAGTGTAAATCAGTGACTTTTAGTAAATTAGTTAAAGATGCAAATCACAACATGGAATGTTCTCAATGTAAATCAGAAATGTTATCAACGTTATTTTTAAAGAAATATGGACAGTATATAATTTTAATGATGCAACGTTGTAGAGCTGATGGAACAAAATTGGACACTTTAATAAAGAAGTTTGTAGGAAATCAATTATCAATATCAGGAAAGACTTTTGTTGCAGTTGCAATAATTTTCCATGATGGACCTTCTATATCTTCTGGTCATTACACAGTTTATCTAAAATGTGAAAAAGGCTGGACACTGTGTAATGATTCTCAATTGATTTTCAAGCAACGTTTGCCTGCAGAATTACCAAATTCCTACTTAATTTTTCTAAAACCAAAATTTTAGATACAAATTGCAGCATCTGAAGAAACCATTATTTCGATTTTATAGGATTACCATTGGATATTTCACCTAAAAAGGATTTAAAAATTACCATTTGGCCTCATGGAAAGGTAAATGTTTCTATTGTGGACTTCTTTGACAGATATTATTTTGGTGTATGTGCTTAAGCAACAAGATTTACAGACGTTATTTATTGCAAATAGTTATTGTTCTTAGAAGATATTTTTAATATATATGTTACATTTCTATCAAGGTATGTTTTACTGAGGATAGATTCAGGGCTTTTTTAAACAATCTTTCAGATTGTATATGTTTTTGCCCACTGTTAAGTGATGAATACAATTGATATCACTATTTTCAGTGAAATTCAATATATTGTGAAAACAGCAAAAAAAAAGGGCAAAAAATTACTTTGTTAAATATGAAAATATGTGTACTGTATTCTAAAATGTATTGTTAAATATTACTACTTGTTTTCTTTTTTCAGATCTAGAAAGAAAATGTAGGAAATTGAATCCATTTTTCTTGTAATTAAAAAAAAACATTTATTTCTAATTAAGTTATTTTGTTGGTCAGGTAAGTTTAAAATATCTGTATTTCTCACCCCTTCACTTTCATGCTCCCTTTTCTTCACTTCTCCTCACTTTGCTTTTCTCATTCCCATTCCCTCTCTCTTCTTCCCTTACTGCTCTTTCGTAACTCCCTCACTCCTTCTCTACTATTCCCCTAGGTTTACTGCCTCATCACTATTTTTTCAACCATGTTTCTCTCCCTGTCTCCATATGTCTCAGTCACTCTAACTGCCTTACTCCTTCTCAGTTCCTTGCTCTCTGTCTCTGTCTCTGTTTCTGTCTCTCTCCCTTTGTCTGTCTTACCCTTAATTTCCTTAACATTTCTGTTTCTACCACTCCTCCTCTCTCCATCACTCATTTTCCATCTATGTTAATTTTTTAACCTTCTCCGTCATTCTCCTTCCCTCACCTTCCCTAACTGTCACTATCCTTTACTCATAGTCACTCCTATTCTCCTACTTCACTTCTTCCTGTCTGTATCTCACACCCCTTCATCTTTTCGCATTCTTTCCTTCACTCTCCCTCACTCTCCTTTGCTCATTGAAATCCTGACTCCCTTTCTCTCACTCCAGTTTCCTAAATCCCTCCATCCCCTCACTCCCCATCTCTCACTTTCCCTTACCCCCTTTTCTAATCCTCATACCCCTTATCTCACTATCACTCCAATTCTCTTACTTTCAATCCCTTTACCCTGCTGTACTTCATCCGCTTCATCTGTTACTCCCTTTTCCTATCTACGTCCCTTACTCCCCTTTTCTCACTCCCCCTCCATCACTCTCCATTACTCACTGCCATTCCCTTACTCATTCACTCTTCTTACCTGTATTCTCTACCCTTAGTCCTTTTGTTGCAGTCAGTCTTTCACTTCCCTTTCATGACTGATCATACTTTCCTTTTCTCACTCATTCTGTCTGTCCTTTCCTCCCCTTCACTCAGTCATTTCAATCATTTCAATCATTCATGTATACACTACACATTCATTCAATAAAATTACAACACAGTATATTAGGAGTATAGCTCTTCTTGGAGAAGTGAAGTGAGTTCTGAAAAGAACAGTTTTTTTTGTCATTTTTGTTTTGTATTTCTTTTTTAGTTTTTTAACAATTTTGTATTTTTTTGGGTTTTTTTAGAGCACCAAAAAAAAACTGGTAATGAAAAACTGTTCAACAGGAACAAAAACAATAAATGAAAGAAATTATGGGCTGGAGCATGTGTGCTGCTGTATTCTGTTTTCAATCAAGTTAATACTGCTCTCACCGTAGCAAAGAACAGCATGGCACACATTACAGTGTATGTGCACCTTCTGAAAAAGTGGGCGGATGTCCAGTGGCCAGGTACACGGTAAATCTGCGGCCGCAGATGATGTGCTCGGCTGAGCAGGTGGAGGGTTGTCCCTTAGGGCTCTAGTTGTCTCTCGAGCATAAGGTACAGGATGCACTGTCTTGAAGTGCCTCAGCATTGAATAAATACTAAATGAGTATTTCTTGCTGGGATCTCCTCTGGATAAGACAGTTCCACAAATAGTGCATGTCACCTTCGGAGCATTCACCTTCTTTTGGCCCTCTGGAAAGGTGAAGAATTTCCAGATGAAAGAGTCTTTTTGTTTTGTCTTCCTTGGTGGTACCACAAAGGTCTCCTCCTCACTCCCTGAAGTAGACTGCTGTTCTGCCATTTTCTAGTACATTTTTACTAGAGTAGCTGTTCAGCTCCTTGTCCCAGGAAATAAGAAGAAATAGTGTGGTGTTTGAAGATTCTGGAACAGAAACTACTATGAACCAATGAAAAGTGTTGTTTCGTAATCACATGACTTGCCGTGCGCGCACGGTGCTCGCACGTATGCGTGCACCGTGCGCGCACGGTGCTCGCACGCATGTGCGCACGGTGCCCGCACGGATCAGAAATGAATTACTTTTAACCCGATTTCTAAAACATGAAAAGGAGGCACGGAAGACATTCCCTGACCCCCTAGACCTTCTCAGGGGGTCCCTAAAGGACCTCGTAAATAAAAAAACAACATTTCCTTTAATAAAAAAAAATTGCCGGTGTGCGCACGGTGCGCACGCGGTGCGCGCACGGTGCGCGCACCGTGAAAAACCCTTAACAAAAAAACATTTTAAACTGTTTATAAGTTTATAGAAGATATTAACTATGTTGTTCAACTTTATCCAAATTAAAAAAAAAAGAGCTGAGCCATTCCATATTACAGGATACAGTCAATCTATAACTATATACATAGGTAGTTTATTGTAAAATAAATATATAAAAAATATAATAATACATACATAAATTAGCATTTAAAAAACCTTACAAATTCACTAAAAAAAACATAGGTTTCACACACGTTATAGTTAGAAATTAGCATTTAAAAAACCTTAAAAATTCACTTAAAAAACCATAGGTTTCACACATGTTATAGTTAGGAATTAGCATTTAAAAAACCTTGCAAATTCACTGAAAAAACCATAGGTTTCACACACGTTATAGTTAGCTGGACATTTCACTCGTACAAAACCATTGAAATTCCCCTGTTATAGTTAGTTCAGCTAACTATAACTCGCGCGACCGCAATCCACTGCTGATGACGTCACATATTACATCACTCATGACATGGTCAGTGACATCACTCATGACATCACTGATGACATCTCAAATGACATCACTGATGACATCACTGATGACATCACCCTTGTGTAAGAGTGCTAGACCTCCTCTTATCCTAATATAAACTTTAATAGACACATTGAAAAATACAAACTAAAGTTTTGAAAACTATAGAGATACCAATACCAGTTAGAACAACCTATTCAGTAATTCCAAAATCTACATACGCATCCACTCATTCATCAACACTTCTATATAGTCACTCATACATGTACTCAGTCATCATATGTACTCATACACCTATACATCCTGTTACACACCTACACTCATACTTAGAGTTATTCACACACATACTCACACATGCAAATAAACATCCATTTACTTGCATATACAGCTATACACACACCA
The DNA here is from genome assembly GCF_964204655.1 of Triturus cristatus. Lineage (NCBI taxonomy): Eukaryota > Metazoa > Chordata > Amphibia > Caudata > Salamandridae > Triturus > Triturus cristatus. The sequence continues at coordinate 780,077,946 of NC_140594.1, forward strand.
CTACACTTACTTCTACAGAAACGTACACATACTTACTCTCTTAAACAATCACTTATAGAAACACATACTTATTTATACAGGAACTATTCCAATCTCTCACTCTCATATATCCTCACTTATATACATCAATACTCACATATACTAGTTTAAAACATATGGGCTTACTCATAAAGACACTATTGAGACAGTCATTCACTCTCTTACTCACCCATACACACACTCATCCACCCATACTGTCCTGCTCACATACTGTCTTCAAAACACATACAAACAGTGAGTCACTCATTCATGCATCTATACGCTAAGTAACATCCCCCACTGAACCATACAGACACTCATACTGATACTCTAAAAACGAACTAATAACCCATATACACACTCATGTAGCTACTCACCAACCCATGCAGCCACTTATACACAAAGTGAGACACTGATACAGATATTTAAATATTTAAACATTACTCACTAATACTTGTATTCACTAAGACACTGTTAATAAGTCAGTTATACAATTAATTTTACAAAAAGAAACATCCATTTAGACACTTATTTACCCATTTATTCTTCCATTAACCTTTAGATATACATATATAAAAAATATTTATTTTTCAGAAAGACACATATTCACTGGATGATGTCATCAGTGATGTCATCAGTGATGTCATTTGAGATGCCATCATTGATGTCATGAGTGATGTCACTGACCATGTCATGAGTGATGTAATATGTGACGTCATCAGCAGTGGATTGCGGTCGCGCGAGTTATAGTTAGCTGAACTAACTATAACGGGGGAATTTCAATGGTTTTGTACAAGTGAAATGTCCAGCTAACTATAACGTGTGTGGAACCTATGGTTTTTTCAGTGAATTTGCAAGGTTTTTTAAATGCTAATTCCTAACTATAACGTGTGTGAAACCTATGTTTTTTTAAGTGAATATATATATATATATATATATATTCACTGAAAAAACCATAGGTTTCATGCACGTTCTAGTTAGGAATTGGCATTTAAAAATCCTTAGAAATTCACTGAAAAAAACATAGGTTTCAGGGGTGTTATAGTTAGCTGGACATTTCCCTCATACAAAACCCTAGAAATTCCCCCGTTATAGTTAGTTCAGCTAACTATAACTCGCGCGACCGCAATAGAAAGGTGCGCATAGGGTGCGCGAATACAACAGAAAATCTAAAAAAAAAAAAAAAAGTATTGAAAATATAGTTTAAAAAATATTTTAAAAAATATTTTTTTTTTAAATTACTTTTTTTTTTTAAAACATATAATATTTTTCATTTTTAAAAGAATTAATTGAAAAAATAAGTTAAAAAAATGGTGAAAAAAATACTTAAAAAGACAAAATGAAAGGAATTGACACACTGAAATAAAAAAATGTAGAAATCCAATGAAAATCATGAAACATCATAGCTTTAGAGATGAGTTATAGATAGGAATTAGCATTTAAAAAACCTTTGAAATTAATTGAAAAAACCATAGGTTTCAGGCCTGATATAGTTAGGAAATAGCATTTAAAAACCTTAGAATTTTAACTGAAAAAACAATAGGTTTTAGGGGTGTTATAGCTAGCTGGACATTTCACTCGAACAAAACCATTGAAATTCGTCCGATATAGTTAGTTGTACTAACTACATCTCGCGTGCCCGGAATCCACTGCTGATGATGTCACATATTACATAATTCATGACATGGCCAATGGACCCGCCCGCATTAATAATAACAAAAAAGTGTCCTGGGGAGATGGCGGTCCCCGGGGCTAACGTTATAGTTAAGCTGACATTTCACTCATACACAACCAGAGAAATGCAGCACACCGTTAAACCATACTCCACAAAAGCTGGGGTCCCTCAAGGCTCTATCATCTTGCCCATGCTTTTCAACATCTACATGAGGTCATTACCAGTACTGATCAATCAATTTCAACTCACGTGCTATAACTATGTAGATGACATGCAAATACTCCTTCAACTGGAATGCCCCAAAGACATTGGAAACACGCCAATTTTCAGTTGTCTCAGATCAATGGATGACTTGGAGCCATGTCAAATTGAATGCTTCCAAAACGGAAATACTTACGTGTGGCGATTGGAAACATTATGACCCGCTTGCCACCTGGCCTGATGAACTGGGATCACTGCCTAAAGTATCAAAGTAAGTAAGAAAACTCAGAATGACCATGGACTCCAAGCTATCGATGAATGCCCAATTGGACAAACTAGCATGATCAAGCTTTGTTACTATAAAAATTCAGTGACTAATCTTCCCCCATTTGGGATTTCCACACAAGGTCCAAGCTACCATCTCCCTTGTTCTGTCCAAACTCGATTACGCCAGTAGCATCTACCATGATTCACCTTTAACAACTATGTAAAGACTTCAACAGATTCAGAACTTGGCTTCTAGACTACTCTTGCATATCAAACCGTGAGACCACATCTCCCCTGCCTTGAAAGTCCTGCATTGGGTGCCGGTTGCCAGAAGATCCACGTTCAAGCCGCTTTGTATCACCCACAAAGTGATACATGGGATGGGACTGCTCTTCATCAGGAATAAAATCACCAAACACATTCATTTTAGGAACCTCTGCTCTAGAGTAGCACCTCGCCTCAAAATCCCAAGATACAAGGAAAAAAACATGGGTTGCACATCCTTCTCTGTTCAGGCAGCCAAAATATGGAACTCTTTACCCCCCAACATAAGATCCACCGACAACCACCTTATCTTCAGAAAACTACTAAAGAATTGGCTCTTTCCCACATAAGCACTGTACGCAAACAGAAATATACAGCATATCCCTTTGTATATAAACATGAATTTGTACTATAGATATGTACCTATATACGTGTATTGCTTTGTATAAACATGCAGAATAATTATGTGTTAAAAATAAATAAATACATTTTTAAGTAGAATAATTATGTTTTTAAAATAAATAAATGTATACATTTTTAAGTACAACACTTGAAAACCAGAGTTTATTGAATGCATCTTTAATCTACTTATACTTACTGCCTTTATGCATCTATATATCTTCCAAGTGCTTGGATCTATATATTTATTACTTTCCTCCCCCTCCACAAAAAATATATTTAAAGCACTACCCTATTTCTCACCCTATACCTCTATCTATATTTAATCTACATATGCTTACTTCCTTTATGCATCTATAAACTTTCCATGTACTTATATATCTATATATTACTTTCTTCGAATTCAGCATATCCAATGCACTACCCTATTTCTCACCCTATACCTCTATAAATATATCCTCTACATCCACTCTCTCTTTCAACTCAAACCCCATACTGCTACTATGATCCCCAAAATAGACCTTTTTAGGCTGTCCCCTCCTCTACCCCTCCTTGCACCATCTGACATCTCTTTTATTATACTGATCTCCCAAAACAAGCCTATCTAAACTCTTCCCTCTGACTCTTCACCTCCACATCCCTTTTTACTCATCCAAGTCTCCCACTACTGCTATGACCTCCCCCCCCAAAAAGTCTAAATCCTTCACTCTTCTATCCCTCCCATATCCTTTTCAATCAAAATAACAGACTAACATGTCCCCTTCTCAAATTTCATATTTCACTATACTAATTCACAACTAACACTTTATGGGTTCCAGAGTAGTGGCTACTCACCGAAAAAAGCGCTTCAACACTTCATTAGGGGTAGCAAGCACTATATAAATGCACACCTTTTTTCCCTCTTTTACCCTTTCGCTATCCTTCCCAATCCAAATCACTGACTAATATCCACCACTCAAATTACTTTCATATTTCACTATATTAATTCACCACTAATCCTTTATGGCTTCCAGAGTAGCGTGCGACTCGCCGAAAAAGCGTTTCAATACCCCATCAGGGGTAACAAGCGCTATATAGATATGCAAACCTCTGTCCCTCTTCTATCTCTCTGCTACCCTTCTCAATTCAAATAACTGACTAACATATCCACCACTCAAATGACTTTCATATTTCATTATGCTAATTCAACATTAATCCTTTAATGGGTTCCGGAGTAGCGTGTTACTCACCAAAAAAGTACTTCAATACCCCAGCAGGGGTAACAAGCGCTATATAAATTCAAACCTTCCTCCCTCTTCTATCCCTCCGCTATCCAAATAAATGATTAATATCCACCACTCAAATTCCATTCATATTTCACTATACTAATTCACCACTAATCCTTATGGGTTCCGCAGTAGCGTACTACTTGCTAAGAAAGTGCTTCATCACCCCATAAGGGGTAACAAGCGCTATATATATGTAAAACTTTTTTCCCTCTTCTATCCCTCCGCTATACTTCTCAATGCAAATAACTGGCTAACATCCACCACTCAAATTACTTTCATATTTCACTACACTAATTCACAACTAATCCTTATGGGTTCCGCAGTAGCGTGCTACTCGCCAAGAAAGTGCTTCGTCACCCCATAAGGGGTAGCAAGCGCTATATAAATGTAAACCTTTTATCCCTCTTCTATCCCTCCGCTATACTTCTCAATCCAAATAACTGACTCATGTCCACCACTCAAATTACTTTAATAGTTCACTATACGAAATCACCACTAATCCTTTATGGGTTCCGGAGTAGCGTGCTACTCGCTGAAAAAAAAGCACTTTAACACCCCATCAGGGGTAACAAGTGCTATATAAATGCAAACCTTTTCCCTTTTCTATCCCTCTGCTATACTTCTGAATCCAAATAACTGACTAACCTATCCAACACTCAAATTATTTTCATATTTCACTATAATAATTCAACACTAATCCTTTATGGGTTCCGGAGTAGAGTGATACTCACCGAAAAAGCACTTTGACGCCTTGTCTGGGGTAGTAAGCGCTATATAAATGTAATTACAATACATTACAATATAATTCTTGCCCTGTCCTGCCTCGGATTCTGCCCTGCTAGCAGCAGAGCAACAGGTTGCGGGGGCCTCAGACTCGGGCTATACTTCCCCCACGAGGAACTTCAGAGCTGCGACCAGTGCACACTCGCGAGGTCAGACCGCCTCATCACCATTGTAAGGTTTTAGGCCCTAGGCCCACGTGCCGGTAATGTAAAAACATGGACACATGGATATGGTACATGCAACTGGCCCAGGGCATTTGTGCCCAGACCCTTTTATTGGCAGGTGCCATGTCACTCGTGACACCTATGTTGGATGACTGTGGGTGAGTGGGAGACCAGCCCTCAGGGAGTGGCTGGATACAGTGACATATCCAGCTGGACACTAGACAGCCCATCGGGCACTGCCAGATTACCCTATAGGCCAGTCCGACCCTGCATATATGTTCCATTAGGCTGTGCCTTCTGAATATATGGCTCTCTTTGAAAAAAGTTTTTGTCTCAGTAGATGAAGCAAATATTTTTTTTGCCAGACTCACCTTAGGATTCTGGTCGGGCAATATGGAAATGTAGGTTATACTGTATAGAGACTGGCATGTGTAGAATCTTTGTTTCTCTATGTGTTTAAAATGCATGGCTCTATAAAGGAATGGAAATGTACTGGGCTTCATGGAAAGGATGGCTTTATGCGTGGAAATAACAAAGATGTCACTGAGGTGTTTGGTTTAAACTTGAATTCCTTTCACCTCTAATTATGGGTCCTATTGCTTTCCCTACACTGGTGAGGAACTGATCACAGGCAAATACTGCATTGCACTCCAAGAAATCGAACTGCATAGCTGCATAGTGCTTATGTGTGACATTTCCATAATGTCAGTGTAATTATGAGTGTAATTATGAGTGACATTCCACGACTATGCGTGACACTTTCACACAAGCAAAATCAAGCAGTGAAGACAAGGGTAGACAAATTAAAAGAAAAGTGTGTTAAACTTTTGTCATAAAAGTAAGTCTATTGCGCATTACTGTGTAATAATGCAGGACGCATTCTGTCTACAGAAACGTAGCAGGAGCTGGCTTGGCGGAGACAGATGCACACTTGGAATGACCATAGAAACTGCGGTTTGTTCTTTCTAGAAAAGTCACTGCTCCCTCCGACCACCTCCATTGTTCACATGATGCGCTAAATAGACTCTGAAAACATTTTGCATCCAAGGATGCACGTCCTGCACCGGAAAGGTCCTCTGTGTGCATGTGTTGCTGTCAGTTAGTAGCGAATTGCAGAACATAATCACTAGGCAACATATGGGTCAAACACAAATGATATCAGACTATTGTAATGAAGTGTATCTCACACCATTTAGTAGGAAGATCTCTTTATTAGGCAACCACCATAGGACCCGGGCAGCAACCGCCATACACGATCTCCCTCAACAGCTCCTCATCTCTGGTTCTGATGATGCACCCAGTGTTCTACTGAAATGCATCATCAGTACTTAAAGGGATAATTACAACACATCTTCCCTTCACAGAACAGTGAGGAAATAAAATAAAACGTAATGACAGCAAAGAGAACAGCATAACAATTTAACTGCATTTTACAGGAATTCTATACTTAGAAGAACGATACTGAAAAAACTGGTAACAGGAAATTGGGTCATCCTGTAGAAAGGAGGGGTATACAAGAAAATAAAATCAAGACAAAATATAGTCATTCAAATAAGATGGATAGGCCCTTCTCCTTTTTCCTAAAGGAGAATGATCAACATGAGTACTAACTTTGGGATTAGCATGGTAATGATTAACATGCGTTCCAACACGGGGATTACCTTGTAGAAATCGATCTTCCCCATCCCAGTCGCCAGTATTGTAATGAAGTGTATCTCACACCATTTAGTAGGAAGATGTCTTTATTAGGCAACCACCATAGGACACGGGCAGCAACCGCCATACACGATCTCCCTCAACAGCTCCTCATCTCGGGTTCTACTGAAATGCATCATCAGTACTTAAAGGGATAATTACAAGACAGACCTTAATATAAACATTGATGATAGAGATCAACTCAATGTGCCAAACAATTAAGAAAATGTATCAATTTATTATTACAAAATCATTAAAAAGTGGCTCAGGATTACAACAAACAGTAACTCAAATACATTTAGAATAAGCATTGGCATAGCCAATAGGTCTCGCCTTTGGAACCTTATAAGTGTTTAGCCATGCAACAGTTGATGTTGTTGCACCAAGGATATTGTGCTGGATAACTAAACACTTATAAGGTCCCAAAGGCGAGACCTATTGGCTATGACAATGCTTGTTGCGTTTGTAATTGTGCACCAGGCGGAATTTCGCTCTTTCTTTGTGGGAATTCACGAACCTTCACTGCCACCGTTTCCCGGGGCACTCTATGCAACCTTTAAGAATTCGACATATTCATCAGTCTGCGTCCAGGCTTTGTTTAAATGTTTACTTGTTGTGAGTGGGGCCTCTGTGGCTTTCACCGTGGGGGGTGTGTGTTATTCATCAACCTTTCCATTGCTCCGCGCCTGCCATCCTCTGCTGACCACTTGTGTCCTTCTCTTTTCTCCCACGCTTGGCAAAGAACGAGGGCATTGGGGCTTTGGGTGTTTTTTTTAGTTTGAAGTTTACAATGTTATTTTGATAGTTTTGGAACTCAAAGTGCTCATAAGCACACACATTTGACAGCAAAAATATCCCCACATCGTGTATACTGCACTAGGGTTCACAGGCATATTTTAGTAGAATAACTAAGGATGAAGAGGCTAAAGAGGTGCGAGATGAAGGCGTGCGGGGTGAAGGCGGTGCTGGGTGAAGGTGTTGTGGGGTGAAGGTGGTGAAGGCGGCGCGGGGTTAAGGCGGTGCGGGATAAAACGGTGCAGGGTGATGGCAGTGCAGGATGAAATGGTCTGGGGTGAAAGACGGTGCGAGGGGAAGGCGGTGCGGGATGAAATGGTGCAGGGTGATGGCAGTGCAAGATGAAACAGTGCGGGGTGAAAGACGGTGCGAGGGGAAGGCTGTGTGAGGGGAAGGTGGTGTGGGGTGAAGGCGGTGTGGGGTGAAAGCAGTGCGGGGTGAAAGACGGTGCAAGGGGAAGGCAGTGTGGGGTGAAGTCAGTGTGAGGTGAAGGCAGTACAGGGTGAGGCAGTGCGGGATGAATGGCGGTGTGAGCTTAAGACAGTGTGGGATGAAGGCGGTGCGGAGTGAAGGTGGTGCTGGGTAAAAGCGGTGCAGGATGAAACAGTGTAGGGCGAAGGCAGTGCGGGATGAAGCAGTGAGGAATGAAGGCGATGGGGGTGAAACGGTGCAGGGTAAAAGATGGTGTGAGATGAAGGTAGAGCAGGATGAAGGCGGTGTGGGTGAAGGCAGTGCTGGGTGGAAGGCGGTGTGAGGTGAAGGAGGTGCAGGATGAAGGTGGTGAGGGGTGAGGCTGGTGCTCGATGAAACAGTGCGGGTCAAGGCGGTGCGAGATGAAAAGCAGCATGAGGTAAAGGCAGTGCGGGGTGAAGGCAGTGCGGGATGAAGGTGGCGCAGGGTGAAGGAGATGCGGGATGAAAAGCGGTGTGAGGTGAAGCTGGTGCAGGGTGAAGGCAGTGCGGGGTGAAGGCTGTGCGGGGTGAAAAACGGTGCAGAATGAAAAACGGTGCAGGATGAAGGCGGTGCGGGTGAAGGTGCTGCGGGCTGAAGGCTCTGCGGGATGAAGGCATGCGTGGTGAAGGCGGTGCAGGATGAAAGTAGTGCAGGTGAAGCCAGTGCGAGGTGAAAGGCACGTTTATACATACCCCGGTATAGAGAATTTCTGAGCACAGCATCCAATGAAACGGAGGCTACATTGGGGTCCCACTGTAAAGTGAGGTACAACTTGTACTACTGAGGATATGGAACACACAGGAAGTCACGGGGTACCAGAAAGCATTTCTAAATCGAGGCCTTATTGCAGCGAAGACGAACAAGCCAAGCTGCGAAAGGGAAAATGATCGGACGAAACTGGAAATAAAAACAAACATTTGCCGCGCAACGCGGGAAGCTTGTAATAAGAGAAGCTGACGAGGAGGGAGTGGGAGAAGGGAGGTGGTAGGGGAGGGGATTCACGCGCAGATGGCAGCTGTGCATGTCGCGCGCGCTTGTGCGCGTAACAGCAAGCTGGTGGGCAGCAAAAGCCTGTGGGTAGCACTTTTAAAACTCAGTTACTAAATGTTTACAATGTTATTTTTATATTTATGGAACTCAAAGTGCTCATAAGCACACACGTTTGACAGCAAAAATATCCCCACATCGTGTATACTGCACTAGGGTTCACAGGCATATTTTAGTAGATTAACTAAGGATTAAGAGGCTAAAGAGGTGCGGGATGAAGGCGTGCGGTTGAAGGCGGTTCTGGGTGGGAGTTTCGCTGGGTGAAGGCGGTGAAGGTGGTGCGTGGTGAAGGCGGTGCGGGATGAAACGGTGCAGGGTGATGGCAGTGCAGGATGAAACGGTGCGGGATGAAAGACGATGCGAGGGGAAGGCGGTGCGGAGTGAAGGCGGTGTGGGGTGAAAGCGGTGCGGGGTGAAGGTGGTGCGGGATGAAATGGTGCAGGGTGATGGCAGTGCAGGATGAAACGGTGCAGGGTGAAAGATGGTGCGAGGGGAAGGCGGTGTGGGGTGAAGGCGGTGTGAGGTGAAAGCGGTGCGGGGTGAAGGCGGTACGGGATGATGATGTTTGTGATGCTACTAATCTCCCTCTGTCTTTTTCAGTGAATCATGTCAAACACACTGTATGTCAGGATGATCACATTACTACAGTAAATATCAAAAAACAAACATGGGAATAATATATACTAACAATTGAATATAAAGCCACTCTACTAAAATCAAGAAAACATGCATGTGAACCAATACACAAATGTGGCACTTATTGTTCCGAATATCACATATGGACAAATACGTGAATGTGGCGCTGATTCTTCAAGTTACCGACCGCCTGTTTCGGCCAATGTATCGCCTTCATCTGGAAACCACATTAAAAAATGTCATCATGACCAGACGACCGAAAGGGCCTATGTTGGCTTAGATATGCCTTACAGGTGAGCAATATCCTAAGTAGTGCTACTAATAAGGAACAACAACTGATCCCAGTTTGGGAAGGCAAACATGTTGATTAGATTTAATCAAATCTTGAATAACTAGCTTATAATGGAAATGGAAATTAATAGAGTGTCCAAATGAAGGAATTTTTGTTTGCGGCCCCTATGGATGCTCATGGATGAATAATGATAGTTGATAAAACATCCAAAGTTATCATATTTAGAAATGTGGGGTCCGATATAAAAATCACTGGGCCAAACCAGATATTTAGAATGATCCAGTCGTCCTCGGAAGATATATCCAGAATACTCCACTGTCTGTTAGTAGCACTATTCGGGTCTAGGAGCTGTATGAGTTGTATTCTCACACATCATGCATTGTAAGCCCACAATGCCTGTCTGTAGCTGTGTAGATGTAGAGGGAGTGAGCACAATTGTAGCCAGAGCACGCTATTCATTAGAAAATGCACAATTATGTGCTTGTGGGCAACAAAATGTGAAGATGTGTGATGTGTGGTGGCATTAGTACAAGTGAGAGTTAGGCCAGCAATACGGACCTCACTGATGAGGCCCCTTGCTCCACCAGAACTTCACGTTTTGTGACATTCCATGGCCGCAGATCCCTGCTCCATATTTACGAAGCAGCACTAAGTCACTTTTTTTGGCTTAATGCTGCCTCGTAAATATTGTTCCCTTTGAAGCAGTTTTCTATGTTAAAGGGATGCAGAATGGGTGTTGTTGGGGGCGTTCCCAGAAACATCCATGGCTTTTTGATACTTCCCCAGATTTATGAGAATTCGTAACTGTAAGGCAGCGGCAAAAACTTGCGCCTCCCCAGGAGAGCCATACAGGAGGCACAACGAGAAGAAATATCTTTATTTCTCCTCGTTTTTCCTTTTTCTATGTGTGCTACATTCTGCAGCACACATAGAAAGAGGAAAAGGCCTCTTGTGATCTTTTTTGTGCAGGAAGTTTTCTCTTCCTGCACAAAAATAATATCATCCCCACAACGCAGGCACTCTTGCACCAAGTGTTGGCGCAAGGCAGCACATTGTGCGTTGGCGCAGCGATAAAGGACAGGAATGCATCATATTTGATAGATACGGCGTATTCCTGCCCTTTTCTTTTGCAATAGGGCAGCGCAGCAGGAAGGCCTGTGGCGCTGCCCTATGGCTAAACCTCATAAATGAGGCCCTAAATGTACATGCAAATGATTATGTAACAGCTGAGACAGGTGTGCATGCGTATATTGTCTGTGCATGCCTGTGTGTGCTGGTGTGTTTGTTGTATATGCATGCACACGTTTGCAAGCACATTTTTAGAAGCATTACTGTCAAATTAGAAATGATTTATACTTCACTCGTGGGGGGGGGGGCTAGGCACTTTGACTTATTTCTTGCAGTATAGCCTTGCCTGCCTGGTGGCCGTCCGCCGCAACACCAGGCATGATGACATGAGGCTCTCTGGGCTCATCTAGGTAAAGCTGCACAGTGAGTCAGAGGTCCCGGGTGAGCTCTGGCAATCTGAGATGTGGAGTGTGAACGCACCACCACCACTCTGGCCGCTGCAGTCCATGTTCAGTCAGCCGCTGCCCACGGTGAGGTTGGCGTTGTGGGATTCATTGCCACAGTGAGCTGCACTACTTTGCAGCCAAAACAAATACTCTATCTGTTTCAACTGCCTATTACAGTGAGCCTGACCTCACTGGCTGACACTGCCTCTGTAGTAGCCATTGGACAGACACTGACTCTTGATGTCAGTAAAATGTATCAGTATATTGCTACATGGCGATTGAATCCTAATATAAATCATGTGTTACATTAGAGCAGAAGCAGCTAGAGCTGAGCCAGCCCTTAAGCCTGCCGAAAAGCCACTCCAACTTCTCTAAATTGTGTTATTAGCAGCCAGCGCTCCGGCTGCTTGACAGCTGAGAATGCGCTATATGCATTTTAGTGCAATGATGCGGACCACCACACTGAAATTCGTTATTCTAAAGCCTGATGAGTGGCACTTGGCAGGGTTGGTACTGGATGAAGGAGACCACTAGTAGAGACTTTTTGAAGGCTTACAGCCTGGATGAATTTTTGCTCAGGATCACACAATCAAAGTCGTTGACTGTGCGGACATAAAGAGCTTCTGGTTGGATGTGGAGTAAAATAATTCCAAGAGAATTAGAGCAAAAACTTTTCCAGAAGCAGTGGAATACATTTAGCCAGTTGAAATGTCATGCATACCATTGACGACAGCCATCGGCTACAGGGATTGGTGGGGCAGTATTAGCATATATTCTGCACTACGTGCATTCCAACCAGTTTGTTCGTAATGTGAGATGCACTCAGCAAATACACTCCTAGCAATGTTGAGTTGTTAAGGTCACCATGCACCACAACCCCACAGTAGAAAGGAGCTAAGAAGAAGAGCAGCAGAGGAAGTATGTAGTACCAGCATTTGAATTGTTCTGGCAAAACCTCGTATGGGGTAGTAAAATCTATATAAATGCAATTTAAACTTCGGAGGGAAAAGCAGGGTGATGAGAAATAGTTTGTTGTTATGTGCAGTACTAATAAATTGAACTTGCACAAAGGTGAAATTGAGGACCTCATTTACAAGCCCCCTGCGCTGTCGAAATGCCACTTTTACTGACTCCCCGCAGCGCACATTGCAGTGCCATATCTACAAGGCCACGTAAAGCCACCCTGAATGGCTTTTCATGGCCTTGTAGATATGGTGTGTGTCAATACAGCGCAAGTCGCAGCATTGCCTCACAATGCGAAGAAGAGGCGTGCCATGGGCATTACGGTGGGTGTTCCCACGCAACACCCATGACATTTGACACATTCCTAGATATACAACGTTCTGTAAACCTGGGAATGCATCAAAAACCTACGCCATCCCAGGGGAGGTGCAACAAAGAGAAATAACTTTATTTCTTCTCCTTTTTTCTACTTTCTATGTGTGCTGCCCTCAGCAGGACACAAAAAAGGGGGAAATTGCCTCCACTGATTGTTTTTGTGTAGGAAGGTGTCCCTTACTGCACAAAAACAATCATTGTCACAACACAGACACCCTTGCACCATGTGAAAGAGTGCCATTTGGCGCATGGCAGCCAATTGAGCACCAGTGCAGGGAAAGAGGACAGGAATGTGCTATATCAGATAGATACAGGCAGGGCCGGACTGGGAACCACAACCGGCCCTGGCAAAGTGCTCGGCCGCCCTCCCCCCCCGAGGGGGGTGCCGCCGAGCTCTTTGCCAGGGCCGCTTTTCGGCCGATTTTGCAGCTATGCTGCAAAAACGGCCCTCAGGAGCCCAAAACCGGCCCCCACCCGTGCGGCGCACCGGGGGATTGCCCGGTGCCCGCTACGGCCAGTCCGGCCCTGGATACAGGCCATTACTGCCCTTTTCTTTTGCAGTGGGGCAGCGTAGCAGAAAGGCTTGCAGTGCTGCCCTACTGCAAAATATTGTAAATGATTGCCTGAATTTGTTATTCTGCCTTTTTTGGTAAATCTGCAGGCAGCCTGACATTGCTTTGCGTTTCTGAGTAATACAGATTCAAAGCATTCCACAAGTGTCAAAAGAAAAAAAAATACTGTACTGTCTAGTGTCTGCTTTGTTCCGCTCTATCTACAGTCTCGGCGGGTGGGCTAATTAAACTCCGCGTATTTCTAGATTCACTGGTGCTGGAACAATTTTCAAAGTGGGGGTGCTGCCATCAGTGTTACATCTATGAAGTCACAGGGACTGTGAAAAATGCAAGTGTTCCATAAAGAACAAGAACAAATGAGAGACAGTGTCATCCATTCAGCAGTAGAGTGGTAACGTTCTGGTATGTAGCCAATAGTACATTTTAGAGCACACTTTTGCAAATATGTTACTAAACCATGGTGTAGTAGCACACTGTCATTTATACAAAGCATGTTTTTCGTTGAAATGGTCACAAAAGTTGCACTGACGTAGGTTTACTAATACAACTGTATTGTGCACAAACAATAATGTGTTGAATTTAGGGTTCTGCAAATATTTATTATATCCACATCAAAAAGTAGTGTGTCTTGATTTTTTTTTTATCCCTGCAAAGTCTTTATTTTCCTCACACTTCACAATTACAAAACATTTGCTTTTGTATTCTTTCTTAACTACTGATATATTTTGAAATGTTTGTAAAGTTCATTTATAGGTTTTTATATTTTGTTGTGAGTTCCAAAAAACTGACATCCTATAGCCTATACTTTCAAACTCCCTGCACTCCAGCAAGATTGTCTCATAGTTCACTTTAACCCCCGATCTTCATGTTAAAAGAATAAGCAGAAGTTTGTTAGAAGACATAGGGGCTTATTTACAAGCCCCTTGCGCCACCGGTGCGTCACTTTAAACATGGGAAAAAGTAAGGTAGCGGTGGCGCAAGGGGCTTGTAAATAAGCACCATAGTCTGACATTCGATTTCTATCTTTGAAGTTTAGTAGGTACAGGTAAAAACATGATAAGAGAAAAACAAAATGTAAAGTCATCTTTATTGCTTGGTCACCTTCTGAACTCCCGCATAGTTATTGTGGGGGTGCTGCAGCACCCCCAGGGTACCTACTTCCAGCACCTATGTCTAGGTGATGCAGGTTCAACCCAGACCAGGACAATTGTTTAGAGGAACTATACACTGGTTTTCAGCTTTCATGATAGGTTCAGACATAATCCCTTCTTTCACTTCTAGTCTACATTGATTTCAGAATTCAACATTTCTGGCTCACTCTCGCAAGTTCAAAGTCAGAGAGGAGTTGATCAAAACTTCAAGAGTCTGGAATTGAAGACACAAAAGATTTGTGCACTCTTTTATATTGGTATCTTATTTGGCTTGATATTCTGATTTTGATTATTTGGATGCCGCTTTAATTTTTCCTAAGTCATCCAGGAAAAATCACCTCTTCACTGGGGAAAGTGGAAACAGTATTCTTAAATTGCACCAGATTATGTTGTATAAATATGGAAGTAGAAAGAAAACTTACTGTTGTTACATAGGAGTGGTTCTGAGTGCCAGGAGGTATTAGACAACTTGCATGTGCTTGAACAAAATGAGGCAAGGGGTTAAATGAGTTTAATGTGTGCTTAAAAAGGAGACAAGCACTATTTCCAAACAATAAGCACTGTAGTGGAGAGAACTTTTTTTGCTCAGATAGATCAAGTAGAGAGGAGTCAGTAGAAGAAAAAGCCAATGCTCGAAGAAAATTAGCCTAAATTTGCAAATTTGTGGCCTGAGCAGATGAACAGATAAGAGAATAGCTCGTTTTGAAATGTAAGTGCAAGAGAGTAAGAGAGGAGTTATGGCTAAAGAATGAGCCACTTCTCTCAGAGGGGATTGTTGTAGTGTGGACACATGTTGAGATGAGACAGGTGACGATTAGAGGTCAGTGTTTCAAAGGTGGACAGGTGGGGAATATGGCGAATTCCAAAGAGTGCCCACCAAGGAATGGGGACATACTGTCAAATATGTAGGAGTGCCATGCAGAGTGCTAGACCTAGGGATGTGAAGGAAGTATGTGAAGCGATTGTGTTAGAGCTTGGAAGTCTGGGGGCAATGACATTGAATGCCAGGATTTAGAAGATAACAGCATAATTGGTTGGTCCTATCAGAAAGAATTAGTTGTGTACCTAGATCAAAATGCTCAACTTCAAGTGCAGGTTCATTTCTTAGAGGTTAGGTGTGAAGACTTTAAGAAAATGGATCTGGCTGTGTGTTATGACAAAATTGGTGGGTTGAAGTCATATGTCCATGAAACAAAACTGAAGAAAGTTGGACAGTCTATAGGCTCCAAAGTAATAGGGTGCCAAATAAGCAGTCTAGATTCCATTAAAAGAGAATTGGATAAACTTTGTGAGTCAGATGTGATAAAAAACGAGTTGAATCCACAGAGTGGCTGGCCCCAACTGGAGTAGCCAAAAAGGCTTCAGATGAAATTTGTGAACTGATTTGAGAACGTTAAATAAGGAGATTGTGGAGGACAAGATTCCACTGACAAATATTAGAGAAATGTTGTCACTGGAAGAAGGGGCTAAACTTTTCATGACACTCTACCTCACCTCTGGTACTAACACATCAGTCTTCATTGTGACTCACAAGATTTGGCATAATTCATTACACCCATGGGGGCTTTAAAATTTTAGAGCATGCCAGTCAGTTCGATCACTGCAGCATCTTTTTTCAGAGAGCCCCCCCCCCCTCAATTTTAGGAGGTTTACCAAGTGCGAGTAATATTAGGATGATGCTTTCCTCTCTGGCATATCCTGGAAAAAGCACATGTGTTTTCACATTTTGAAGATAACGGGTTGATGTGAGAAATGTTGTTTTGGAAAAGATAAGATCAATTATTTTAGACACACTATAAACAACTATGGCATTAAAAGGAAGCAAGAAATGGTTGATGCGATTAAGTGAATAAAATCACCTCAGAATAAGGAAGAGCTTTCATCCTAGCTGAGCATGGTGGAATATTATAGTAGATTCATACACAAACCACTGAGAGCACCACCAAAAATGAAATAGCTTCTGAAGAAAAAAGGGAAGTTTACCTAGGATGGAAGTTTTGAGAATTAATTTCAAATAATACATGAAGATGTTAATAAGGTGCCAGACCTAAAAGGTTTTGTCCCTGTAGAGATACTGATTTAGTTACTGAAGCAAGTTCAAAGGGGCAAGATGTTAAATAAATGTAAAAAAGGAACAAACACAGAATCCACCTTAGTCTTTATTCTGCTCGACGCTTGGTGTTGGGCAAAATAAGGAAGGGGATTGGGAGTCTACAGGAATTCACATGTAGCATGGAAATAATCCGATGTTGCAGAGACAGTGCTGCAGTTTTTCTGTTGACATTCAGCACCAATATGTCTAGAAATTAGGAGTTTGAGAAGGAGGAGATCTTACAGGAACATGTGTTAATACTGATGGGACGGTGAGGAAGGAGGAATGAAAAGAGGAAGTATATCCAGAGATTTGTGTTGGAAATGGCTCTTTTTGCAGGATCACCCCAAACTTTGCCTTTCTCTACTACTTTTTGCTGAATTTCCTTTTGCTAGTCATACGACTCTGAGCACTTTTCCACTGCTACCAGTGCTAAAGTGTATGTGCTTTCTCTTTTCAACATGGTAATATTAGCTCATACCCAATTGGCATATCTATTTACCTATAAGTCTCTAGTAATGTGTATTGCATGTGCCCAGGGCCTGTAAATTAAATGCTACTAATGGGCCTAAAGCAGTGATTGTTCAACCCACTTAAGTAGCCCTTTAAACATGCCTTAGGCATGCCATTGCAGAACCTGTGTGTTCAGTTTAAACTGCCACTTCAACCTAGCAAAATAAAACTTTTGCCAGGCCCAAACCTTCCATTTTAATACAGGGCCCCTAGAGTAGGACCTTGACAGTCCAGAGGGCAGGGTGCAATGTATTTAAAACAGAGGACAGATACCTTTAAGCTTTACATATCCTGGTAGTGAAACACTCTTACTTTTATTTTTCACTACTACAAGGCCTATATCTCCTGTAGGGTAACATTGAGATTACCTTATTACATTTTTTAGGTGAAATTTCAAACTAGGAAGATATACATGGTTCAAGCTTGGTGTCTGAAATACCAATTTAAATCTTATGGTAAAGTTGGACTTTAAATTGCAATTCTGAAAATACCACTCTTAGAAAGTTGATATTTTTTTGCCCTAATCATTTGCTGGGTGCAGCCTGTCTCAGGTTACATGAAAGGATGTAGTTGCCAGTTGGGCTTTGTGTATTTCTCCTAGACAGCCACACACAATGGGAGCCTAGGTGTGACTGAGTGGACCATCAACGGTAGAATGGGAGGGAAGAGCTGGACCAAGCCTTACTTACACTTGAATAGGTTGTGTCCTATCCCACACGCAAAGGTCTGCATATCCCCTGTAGTTAGTCTGGAGCCAGGGAAGGCAGGGCGCCTGTTTACTTCAAAGGCATGCCTCTAGAGGCATATTTCCACGTCAAAAGCACAACTGTGTATAAAAAAAGGACCTCAGACACCACTGCTTCAGTACACTTGCGGACTCTGAGTACTCTGCCAGGAAGTAGGACTGCTGTGCTACTGAAGGACTGCCACTCTGCTGGACTGCACTCTTGTGGACTCTTGCTGTGCTGATATGCTGCATACTGCCCTCTTGCCTGGGTGAGAAGGACAATACCTGAATCTCTTGAACCCAGAACCTGGAGTGATTCCAAGGGCTAGTTGGCTGGCCTCCTTATCTGAAGCCCCAGGGACATAATAGGGTTCCAACCACCTGCACCGGGACTTTCCCACCTGTGTAAGGTGCTTGCCAGCATAACTGACTCATCTTCTCTGCTGAGTGACGCATCCCCGAGCTGAAAAAATGCATCTTCTTGGCTGACCGGCCCAATCCCGAGCAGAACCGACGCATCAGCACTGCTGAGTGGATTGGACCAATCACAAAAGACCTGCATCGTAGCCCCACCAGTCCTCGCAACCAACACATCGCCCAACAGCATGATGCATCCACAGCCCAGTCCTCGCATCTATCGTAGGTGGCAGATTCGACAACAGCACCAGACTCTACATCACAGCTCCTCGGAACCAACAGATCACCATCTGCGCACCACATCGCTGATGCCTCGCAAGCCCTGTCAATGGGACCCTCGATGATGACCCAACAGGACCTTCTAGGAGTGGAATGATCCAGACCTCCATGACGCACTGCTAAACCAACTCAAGGAGTTTACAAAGGAAAGTGATTTAATGTTCATCAAGGTAAGTTCAACATTCAATGTGGTAACGGGTTATCTTTCCTATTACATACAGCAATATCTAAATGAACAATCAGTGCTACTAATGTAGATGGCCAAGAAAAAGATTTTTACAAAACAATCATTCCTTGGTATTTTTCACTTAAATACACAACTTGTGAAAAGACAAAATGAGTGTAAATATTCTTGCGAAAGAACAATCCCAATGCATTTTGGGCTGTTATAACCCTTCTTCAGGGGTTATCAATTCAAGAGATTTCCAAACTGTCCAGCGTTACAGTCACTACAACAAAACAAAATACAATGTATTTAAACGAGTATCAACAGTGTTACACTAGGATTTGCACTCATAGAGAAAGAAGTACAGTGGGTGCCATGGAGATGGATCCGACAATTCACATGCCAGTCTGTTAAAGTGAAAGCTGTGAAACCATGTTAAAGGTGCTCAGAGCAAGCAGGGGATCTATAACGGTAATAGAAACCGTTAAAAAACGGGTTGTGGAGAAATCCAGTGAATCTTTATTGAGTCGGAAACCAAAAGGTGTGCATGGTGAAAGAATCGAGTAAACCCTTGTGAAAGTCAGATAGAGAGACTCAGATTTGTGCATGGGAAATTATGACTGGAAACGTACTATGGGCTTGACTCACTTGAATTAAAAGAAGTAGTTAGCGCTGGCTTGCTGAGACGATATTCCAGAAGGTTGGGTATCTACACAGGTAAAAATGAGAGTGTGAACAACTATAGGAATTTGAAAATAATTTTTCTATTTCCTAATGAGTAGGGATAAGCCCTTTGTGGAGAACGAGCACTCGTAATGGATGAAATCTTACCCGGGTTACTCCAATTGTTGTAATTACTTCAATGTTAGGGAAATCTGAAACAAGAACGAGGAAGAATTTACCCGAAAGTTCGAATGCGTGCTAAACGGGATGGGAGAACTACTAGTGCCCGTACTGTTTTCAGAAGCATACCGGCAGATCAGAGCAAACGCCGCGAGAAGCGTGGTGCGTCAAAGAGCGTGCGTGTAAATGTGACTCTTTGCGCTGCGTATTTAAAGGAGTCGCTCTACCGTAAATAGGTGTATAAAATGGAAAGCTTTATTGACAGTGTCGAGGGACACACGACAAAAGCTTTACTGACAGAATCAAAAGACTCAGTAAAACAAACTCGAATAAACATGAATGAAGTTGCGAGGTGATATGAAAATATGAAAACATGAAAACAAATGGTAAAAGAGATGGAAAAAGTCAAGGATGAATGTTAGAAGAGTGCAAATCCTTTACAAATATAATGTTCATCAGAGGGCATGAGCGTACCCTATATGTAGAGCTGAAAGATTACAGTTTATAAGAAACATTGCAGTTCAATGTGATCATTCAACCCGCCCGGGATCAAAGTACCGAGCTTTTTTGTCCAAAACGTTTCCTTTCTGGCTAGTGTATTGTGAAAGTCTATGCCAGAAGTGGTTGAAATTTTTTCCAGTATGGTGAAACGTAATTGTGGTATAGTGTGTGCAGTGTTTGTCCAATGTGTAGCTAAGCATGATTTGGGATTTTTGTTTCGGATTGTGCTTTTGTGTTCTATTATCCTGATCTTAATTTTTCTGGAGGTCCTGCCTACATAGACTAACCCGCAAGGACAACGTATCGCATAAATAACCCCTTCTGTATTGTAGTCTGAAGAGTGTCTCAGGGTAATCTTCTCACCTGATTGAGGATGAGAGAAAATATTTACCAGGATTATGTTACCACATTGACCACAGTTGTGGCATTTTTGCATACCTTTATGAATTTGTCTAATGAGTGGATGTTTTGGTTTCAAAAGTTCTCTGATGTTTTTAGATCTAGTGTGTGCAAAAAGGGGAGGACCTCTAAACAAATCTGTAAAATCAGTTTCTTGTGTGATGATATCCCATCGTTTATTGATGATTTTCAAAATGTAAGAAGCTTGTGTGGAGTATTTTAAAACGAAAACTTCTCGTTTAGCCGGTTGCTTCCGTGCAGGAAGTAAGAGATCTTCACGTTTTTTCAAAGTAACAGTTTTCTCGGCCTCTGTAAGTATTTCTTCAGGATAACCTCGTTCTCTATATATCAATTTTTGTTCTTCAATCAGTTTCATGCATTCGTGATCGTCAGATGTGATCCTTTTGATTCTAATGAACTGCGAGACCGGTAGGTGTTTTTTCAGAGAAAATGGGTGTCCACTGTTGAAATGTAATGCCTTGTTGACATCAGTGGGTTTTTTATAAACAGAAGTTTGTAGCCCTTCAGATGTTTTGCGAATTTCAATATCCAAAAAATGGATTTTATTAGTTTGAATATTGTGAGTAAATTGAATTCTTGTATTGCATTGATTGAGAGTATGAATGCAGAGTTCCAAGGTCTGTCGTTGACCTTTCCAAAGACCTAAAATATCACCAATATATTGTAAGAAAAGAATTGCGTGCTTTTGCCATATGGGATTGTGAAGAATGAATTGGTGTTCGAAGTGTGCCATAAAGGTATTTGCGTATGCAGGTGTCCCAGGAAATCCCATGGATGTTCCTGTTTTTTGAAGATAAAAGTGTTCTTGCCAGTGAAAGTAGCTGTGATACAGCGAAAAATGTAGGAGCTCTAGTAGGAATACGCTCATGTCTGGTTCAATGGGAGAATCTAAAAGTCGCCATTCTACAGCTTCAAGTCCCTCATTATGGGGTATCGAAGTATATAAGGCCACCACGTCTTTGGTGCACAGTAGTACATCTTCCTCAATAAGATGTTGTGAGGCTCACAGTTTTAAAAAAGACAGTCAGTAGTGTCTTTGACATAAGTCACCCAAGATTGTACCAAGGGTTGTAGGTGGTAGCCCAAAAATTGCCCAATCGGTTCATGTATAGATCCTCAACCTGCCACAATCGGACAAAAGGTTGGGTTGTACAAACTCTTATGTATTTTGGGGAGCATGTATATGTGAGGCATTTGTGGCGTATCTACCAATAAGAATTTCCTGGTGTTATCCGAGATCAAACCATTGTCCATGGCTTTTTTAAGCAGAGAGCTTAGTAATTCTTTGAAGACTTTGATTGGATCATCATTCAAAAGAATGTAGGTATTTTCATCTTTAACATGAGAGTCAACGCTGTGTTTGTAAAATTTTGAATCCAAAATGACTAAGGCACCGCCTTTGTCTGCAGCTTGACAAGTAATTTCCAGGTCTTGTTGTAATGCCTTGAGTATTCTCAGTCCCTTCTTAGAAAGGTTGGGGTGTTGAGATTTTGAGTATTTCACTTGAGCCAAATCTTTTTTAACTAATAGTTCAAAATTATCTAAAGTTTTGTGAGAAATTGGTGCCATGAATTTACTTTTAGGTCGAAAACGTTCAGGTGGTCTCTCTTGTGATTGTACAACGTTTTGAGAAAAAAACCATTTCAATCTGAGTTTCCGCATGAACTTGAAAAGAGATATTTCGGTCTCCAGTGTATTAGATATATAAGTTGGAACAAACAACGTTCCTTTACTCAAGACTCTGAGTGTTTTTGTCTGGAGGTAGATTGGAGGAACCTAGACAAAAACACTCAACTTTCAGACATCGCACCCGCAGGGGACAAAACAACAAAAAGAACAACCGAAACAGGGAGACCTCAAAGAAACCTGAAGAAACAGACTCCTGCGTCATAAACATTTCCAAGAAAGTGTTGAGCCCTGAGCAATTCAGAGTCTTGAGTAAAGGAACGTCGTTTGTTCCAACTTATATATCTAATACACTGGAGACCGAAATATCTCTTTTCAAGTTCATGCGGAAACTCAGATTGAAATGTTTTTTTTCTCAAAACGTTGTACAATCACAAGAGAGACCACCTGAACGTTTTCGACCTAAAAGTAAATTCATGGCACCAATTTCTCACAAAACTTTAGATAATTTTGAACTATTAGTTAAAAAAGATTTGGCTCAAGTGAAATACTCAAAACCTCAACACCCCAACCATTCTAAGAAGGAACTGAGAATACTCAACACATTACAACAAGACCTGGAAATTACTTGTCAACCTGCAGACAAACGCGGTGCCTTAGTCATTTTGGATTCAACATTTTACAAACACAGCGTTGACTCTCATGTTAAAGATGAAAATACCTACATTCTTTTGAATGAAGATCCAATCAAAGTCTTCAAAGAATTACTGAGCTCTCTGCTTAAAAAAGCCATGGACAATGGTTTGATCTCGGATAACACCAGGAATTTCTTATTGGTAGATACACCACAAACCCCTCACATATACATGCTCCCCAAAAATACATAAGAGTTTGTACAACCCACCCTTTCGTCCGATTGTGGCAGGTTGTGGATCTATACATGAACCGATTGGGCAATTTTTGGACTACCACCTACAACCCTTGGTACAATCTTGGGTGACTTATGTCAAAGACACTACTGACTGTCTTTTAAAACTGCGAGCCTCACAACATCTTATTGAGGAAGATGTACTACTGTGCACCATAGACTTGGTGGCCTTATATACTTCGATACCCCATAACGAGGGACTTGAAGCTGTAGAATGGCGACTTTTAGATTCTCCCATTGAACCAGACATGAGCGTATTCCTACTAGAGCTCCTACATTTTTCGCTGTATCACAGCTACTTTCACTGGCAAGAACACTTTTATCTTCAAAAAACAGGAACATCCATGGGATTTCCTGGGGCACCTGCATACGCAAATACCTTTATGGCACACTTCGAACACCAATTCATTCTTCACAATCCCATATGGCAAAAGCACGCAATTCTTTTCTTACGATATATTGATGATATTTTAGTTCTTTGTAAAGGTCAACGACAGACCTTGGAACTCTGCATTCATACTCTCAATCAATGCAATACAAGAATTCAATTTGCTCACAATATTCAAACTAATAAAATCCATTTTTTGGATATTGAAATTCGCAAAACATCTGAAGGGCTACAAACTTCTGTTTATAAAAAACCCACTGATGTCAACAATGCCTTACATTTCAACAGTGGACACCCATTTTCTCTGAAAAAACACCTACCGGTCTCGCAGTTCATTAGAATCAAAAGGATCACATCTAACGATCACGAATGCATGAAACTGATTGAAGAACAAAAATTGAGATATAGAGAACGAGGTTATCCTGAAGAAATACTTACAGAGGCCGAGAAAACTGTTACTTTGAAAAAACGTGAAGATCTCTTACTTCCTGCACGGAAGCAATCGGCTAAACGAGAAGTTTTCGTTTTAAAATACTCCACACAAGCTTCTTACATTAAGAAAATCATCAATAAACGATGGGATATCATCACACAAGAAACTGATTTTACAGATTTGTTTAGAGGTCCTCCCCTTTTTGCACACACTAGATCTAAAAACATCAGAGAACTTTTGAAACCAAAACATCCACTCATTAGACAAATTCATAAAGGTATGCAAAAATGCCACAACTGTGGTCAATGTGGTAACGTAATCCTGGGAAATATTTTCTCTCATCCTCAATCAGGCGAGAAGATTTCCCTGAGACACTCTTCAGACTGCAATACAGAAGGGGTTATTTATGCGATACGTTGTCCTTGCGGGCTAGTCTATGTAGGCAGGACCTCCAGAAAAATTAAGATCAGGATAATAGAACACAAAAGCACAATCCGAAACAAAAATCCCAAATCATGCTTAGCTACACATTGGACAAACACTGCACACACTATACCACAATTACGTTTCACCATACTGTAAAAAATGTCAACCACTTCTGACATAGACTTTCACAATACACTAGCCAGAAAGGAAACGTTTTGGATAAAAAAGCTCGGTACTTTGATCCCGGGCGGGTTGAATGATCACATTGAACTGCAATGTTTCTTATAAACTGTAATCTTTCAGCTCTACATATAGGGTACACTCATGCCCTCTGATGAACATTATATTTGTAAAGGATTTGCACTCTTCTAACATTCATCCTTGAATTTTTCCATCTCTTTTACCATTTGTTTTCATGTTTTCATATTTTCATATCACCTCGCAACTTCTTTCATGTTTATTCGAGTTTGTTTACTTGAGTCTTTTGATTCTGTCAGTAAAGCTTTTGTCGTGTGTCCCTCAACACTGTCAAAAAGCTTTCCATTTTATACACCTATTTACGGTAGAGCGACTCCTTTAAATACGCAGCGCAAAGAGTCACATTTACACGCACGCTCTTTGACGCACCACGCTTCTCGCGGTGTTTGCTCTGATCTGCCGGTAAGCTTCTGAAAACAGTACAGGCATTAGTAGTTCTCCCATCCCGTTTAGCACGCATTCGAACTTTCGGGTAAATTCTTCCTCGTTCTTGTTTCAGATTTCCCTAACATTGAAGTAATTACAACAATTGGAGTAACCCGGGTAAGATTTCATCCATTACGAATGCTCGTTCTCCACAAAGGGCTTATCCCTACTCATTAGGAAATAGAAAAATTCTTTTCAAATTCCTATAGTTGTTCACACTCTCATTTTTACCTGTATAGACACCCAACCTTCTGGAATATCATCTCAGCAAGCCAGCGCTAACTCCTTCTTTTAATTCAAGTGAGTCAAGCCCATAGTACGTTTCCAGTCATAATTTCCCATGCACAAATCTGAGTCTCTCTATCTGACTTTCACAAGGATTTACTCGATTCTTTCACCATTCACACCTTTTGGTTTCCGACTCAATAAAGATTGACTGGATTTCTCCACAACCCGTTTCTTAACGGTTTCTATTACCGTTATAGATCCCCTGCTTGCTCTGAGCACCTTTAACATGGGATAAGTGGTTTCACAGCTTTCACTTTAACAGACTGGCATGTGAATTGTCGGATCCATCTCCATGGCACCCACTGTACTTCTTTCTCTATGAGTGCAAATTCTAGTGTAACACTGTTGACACTCATTTAAATACATTGTATTTTGTTTTGTTGTAGTGACTGTAACGCTGGACAGTTTGGAAATCTCTTGAATTGATATCCCCTGAAGAAGGGTTATAACAACCCGAAATGCATTGGGACTGTTCTTTCGCAAGAATATTTAAACTCATTTTGTCTTTTCACAAGTTGTGTATTTAAGTGAAAAATACCTAGAAATGATTGTTTGTAAAAATCTTTTTCTTGGCCATCTACATTAGTAGCACTGATTGTTCATTTAGATATTGCTGTATGTAAAAGGAAAGATAACCCGTTACCACATTGAATGTTGAACCTACCTTGATGAACATTAAATCACTTTCCTTTGTAAACTCCTTGAGTTGGTTTAGCAGTGCGTCATGTAGGTCTGGATCATTCCACTCCTCTTTTGTTGATTTCGTAGAGATAGGGTTGTGGGCTAAAACCCTAACACATGACAGCACGCTACACTATGATTAACTTTGTTTAACTTCTCCAAATGAGCGATTTATAATTGTATAAACTGGTGTGCAGGTTCATCTCATTTCTGTACCAACAGGACCTTCGACAGCAGCCTCACCAAATCCCTGAACTAGTTCATCGCTTTGGTTGTGTGGTGGCTCTTCGACGCAGATCAGTGTAACACTCCACAACCAGGATTTAAAGTACTCTGTTCAGTGGGCCTAGCTGCGTTCCTGTAGCCAATCCGTGCTCCATCATGGTTTGCCTGAATTTGTGACGATGTTCTGATCTGGCCCGACCAGATATCCCTAGTACTGTTTTATGCTTTTGGGAGCTATTTTTACTATAAACTTTAAAATGTAATATCTCTAGTTCAACTAATTGGATTTTTGTTGTTTTGAAGTTGTTTTATTTATTAAAATCTTTTTTATAGTTCTAAACCTGCTGTCGGCTCTTTTTGTGGTGTGTTGTTACTGTTTTACCATTTGAACTGTTGCGCAAATACTTTACACATTGCCTCTAAGTTAAGCCTGCCTACTCAGTGCCAAGCAACCAACGGGGTGAGCACAGGTTAATTCATTTTGAGGTTTGCTTGTGCCTTACCCTGACAAGGATTGTGGTTGCTGCTAAACAAGAGCTTAGAACCCCATCAACGAACAACCCAATTTCTTACAATTTGGTTTTGAGCAATGTGATAGATAGTTTGAGAAGAGCATGGTATGTGAAAATAATAGGTTAGCTGAGAGGTTGAAACCAAATTGTCAGGTAAGAACTGAATTGCCTTGGAAAGATGGCCTGTGGTTCAGACGGACTTGAAAGGTGCCACATCACACCCTTAAAAGAAAAGTGATAGCGGTATCCCATGAAGGAAATTTGGACATGATGAACACAAATGTGAGGGTTTGACAATGTTTTTGGTGGCCTGGTTTAATCGGGAGTTGAAAAAATGAATTATGGATTCTTGGGAATGTAACAGGAGCAATAAGATTTGTAAGAAACACAGAGCTCTTGTATGTCTTCGGGGTTCTACATAAAGGGGCATAGAGGGGTGGGTTGTTGCAAGCTTTAATTGGTCCTTTGAAAAGTGAACATGTCACTCCCTATGATTTTGTCTTGGTAGATTTGTTTCTGAGTTGGCCTGCAGTAAGATAGAGACATCAACTCAGGGAGTGCTCTAAAAATCCTACAGAGAGAAGATTTTACTGGTTCAATTTTGATAGATATGCATGTTTGCTACAAGGAGGTTAGGGAGTATCTACAAAGTTGTGGGGCCAATCACAAAATGTTTGTGCTGTACTATCCCAAAAGCAACAGCATGGTTGAACAGTTCAATAGAACATATGCATTTAAAAGTATTGAGACAATGGAAGGTATTTTAAACTGTATAATCCAGTAGAATGTTGTGTTATGAAGTAGACGTCTCATTGCTCAGCTAAGCACCAACAGGAAAAAGGCTTTGGTTTAAAGAAATGTATTATTGTTGCAGTTTTAATAAGTAGAATTTTCCTTTGCTGTGCTGAATATGTTACTGATGAGCTGTTGTAGCGATTTATGCTGGATATTTTACCCATAATGCCCTTAGTAATACCTGGACTAATTGCAGGCAAAGATAACCACCTGTCCAGCTTGAGAATATTTAATGTACGCATAAAGTACTGTAGTAGATGCCGATACAGTCTAATCAAATAATTCAAGAGAGCAAGCATCTCTCCCTGTGTTAATGCAATTGTATATGGAAAAGGCATATTGCCTACTAAAACCTGCCAGGTAGCCCCTTCTTTACTGAGAGGGCCTACTCACAATTTGGTGTGTATGTGAGAGGTCTTCTTGGATCCAATTGTGATTTTCCTGGTAAGTTAATGGTATTTCTAAATACTCATAATGTCTATATGCTGCGGGAACAGCATCTTCACCATATGTGTGAAACGTTAGTAAATTTGCATCAACTGCAAGAAAGGTAACCTAGGAATAAAAAATATTTTATTCATGCACTTCATGAGCCTCTCCACGAAGGTATTATCTGCACATCCATTGGTGAGCCCATGTCTAGTCACATGATTAGTTAATGCTTCTCTGCAATTCATAGCATTAACCACTTCTTAAGCCATATTCAAATAATGGAATTCAAAGAAAGGAAAGATTATAGAGGACTATATTTTTAAAAGACCAAACTTAACCAACATAAAGAAATAACCAGGTGCTTCCTATTAAAACTGAGGAGGATAAACCCTCATCACCATTAATGTCTCCGAATAAAAGTAATGAAGGACCCTTGGGTACACAAAAGGAAACTACTCAGGAGATCCATTAAATAGGTACCAAATCTAAAACATTGGTGGCACCATGTTATACTGTTCCTACAAACTTAGGAGGACTATGAATTAGGTCAACCAAACCTCATAATATAGAAACTGAGTCTACTCATATCATCAGTAAATGTTGGTTCGGCTAGCTGTATCTAAACTCCTAAAGCTCTAGTTGTAGATGTTGTCAGTAACCTTGACCATGAACACTCTGAAACAGATTTAACCCTTTCGTTTGTCACTTTTGCATGCCCAAAGCTTTACAAAGAAAAGAAACAATAATACATTTTCAAATGTCTAGTGAAAAGATCTAATCCTGGTAAATAAAGCATGAACTGTAATTAACATACAGATGAGACACATTATTGTTATAAGCATTATTAGAATGGTCAAAAACACGAACAAATCAAACCATGTTAATTAGCCCTAACGTTACTCTTATCTCTCAACAATACCTCTATGCTAGCGAGAGCACAATGGAAGTATCTTTTTGCCAGGTTCGGTTAGAATGATCTAATCCCATACCTTGGTGTAATGTCCCAGGAAGCCGCCGAGTGCATTTACGAATGCACGCCGTCTGAGTGTGCAAGCCTGTACACATCTCTGCTTGCGCAACTATCTTCCTTTTTAGGATGAATGTCTGGCCCTGGGGGCTATATCTCATTCACAGCAGATTACATGATAAATCCGGTGAGAAGTGCCTCTCACTGACCTCAACCTGGGCATGGTTCAAATAATAAAACACAGGTCTTATAGCATTCTGCTGGTGACACTGAAGAACAACTTTACTTAGTCTGGAGAGAAAGAGAGTTGTCTCCTATAAGCACATAATTAAGAAAGACCATCGCCTTCTAATATGTGTGTTCCTGAAACTAACAGTGCAGACTATAGGAAAACAATGGGGGATATTCACAAGAACGTGTGATAACCATCGCAAATTTAGCGTAACGCAACACTTCACATCACAGTCTATCGCGGGAAAATAACTCAGTGTTAACGTGGTATTTCCAACCCGGCAACACCAGCGATAGTCCCACGATAACGTGTCAAATGACCGTGATAAAGTCAACGCGACGCCGCAAAAATGCAAAACACTAACGCAAAAAAAGCTGCAATGAGGCCAATAGTGATACAAAAATCAGCGAAAACCAACGACAGGCCTGCAATTCCCACGCGTCATGCGGGAAAATGCACTATAAAAGCAGCAAAAAAAAAACACCAAAACCAAATCGAGCTGGTAGCACCATGGATGCACCCGGACTGAGTGCAGAGGACAACCTGAACCCCACAAGCCCCATGGAGGACCAGCCTGGAACCCTGGGGTTGGGAAGGGCATGGAGAAGAGGAAGAGGAAGACGGGGTTCAGTCTGCAGGAAGACCGGATCATCATCACATAGGTGATAGAGCACTACCAACAACTGTTCATCACCTCCACTGCGTCATTGGCAACACAAATGGAAATATGGCAGTCCATTGTCACCAAGGTGAATGCAGTCGGAGTATCGAGGAGGTCAATGGAGGAGGTCAAGAGGCGCTGTCATGAAGTGCACAGCCAAACCAAGGAGAAACTTGCTGCCAACAGGAAGGCAGCAAAGGCGACTGGAGGTGGGAGTCCTGCGGCACAGGAGGAGCTGGATGAGCTGGAGGAAATGGTGGCCACAGTCATCAGTGTGGAGACGGTGGCAGGAGTTGGGGGTCTGGACACAGCTCGATATGACCTGACCCAACAGCAACAGGGTGAGTAACGACCAGGTACTGGGGGGACAGAGGGAGATGGGCACAATGGCATACATGCACAATCATGTGCAGCACAGTGCACACCCACAATGAGTGTGGAACATGTTCCTGATACCCTTGGCACACTGCAGCACACATAGAAACACCAAGTAGGCCCCATCCACAATGTGCCCAAATGGGGCCCCCTCCATATCACCAATACCACAACCTACTCATGCACATGTGCTGAATCCAGAAAAGCAGCGGCTTTGTGAGCCACACGGACAATGCAAGTGACACTGCATGACAGCTAGCACGGCTGCAGTCACGATACATGCCAAGGTGCACGAAACGACTTTGAGGTGGCTAAGTGTGGACCACATCCGTAAAGGAGCAGGTCACACTCTGACTCATCCACATGCACCTACAACCCATGACGTCAAAAACACATCTGCAGACAAACAATTGCACAAGAGTACAAAAACCGTCCAAGAGCACAAATGACCCAAGTCGCAAACATCCAAGCACCCGAAAAGCACACAAGTCAAAGGCACACCGACTCAAAGGGATAAGGGGCCGCCAAATCAGAGCTGCAGGGGAGACTTGCCAATAATGCAGCACACACACATAGCAATAACAGTACATCAACATTGACGACAATGTTGTACAAAGTGCAACCCTTACACCACAGGACAGAGGACACAATTGGTGCCGCTCATGCGTAGTAACTGGCCAATCACATCTGGCATTGCATGACACTGTGAGATGATAATGTTCAAGTACAACGTCACATCCGTCATGTACTCCAAATGTCCACTGTCTCCCATCAAATAGCCAGCTTCGCCAAAACAGCCAAAATGTACACTGTCATACAGTCTGAATGTAAACATCTCCAATGCGTGAACATACATGGAACAGACTGTTAACCTGCATCTCCCCGTTACATTGCAGAGGGACAATCAACACCTCCTGCAGAGCAGACCACACATCTCTATAGTGATGATGAAGAGGACACCCTGCACATTTGCACAGACACCCTCCAACCGCTCGTGGACAGTCTCTGCACACCACCCCCAGGAGCAGGGCAGCCCAGCTGCATTGCGGTGACCCCACACCCTGCACAGACCACACAGCAGGAAGCACACACCACCACGGCTGGCTCACAGGACCCCCACAACCAACACATGGAATTCCAACGCCATGTGTTAGGGTGCCAGGAGAAGATGGCTGATCTGCTGCTGGTGGGGTTCGAGCTCATGGCAGCCAAACTCAATGCCATACGTGGGTGTCTGAGTCCCATCAGGGACCACTTACAGTCCTTAACGGACACCCACTATCCGCACCATCCTCACCAACAATCCTTGGCTGACCTCGCTGGGGCCATTACTCGGATACAAGAACTGTCTAGCACCACCACACACACCTGACACACCGGACACAGAAGACGTCTCAGAGGAGTAAGATGTGGAGGGTAATGACTCTGTGAGGAAGGAGGCAGTAGCATCCATACCCGCCACATGGCCGGTCCCTGCCTTGTTTAGCCCTATGCATCATGCCCTGGAACAACACCTCCCACTGTCCCCCGGAACACTTAGCGACATTCACCTGGACCCTGACATTGCCTGCCATATCTGCTCTGGTACCAATGACACAGCAATCCGGCTGCGGACTGAACTCTTCCTCTTCAGATTAACCTTGCATTCCCCCAAGTACTCTGGTTGGCCCACCACTGGGCAACCACATTATGTGGGCTTGAACTGGCCATGTACCCCTCCAGCTCTGACACTCCCCAGAATGTGAATAAAACATTCCAAATCACACAGATGTGTCATGTCTATGTTCACTCACGTATACAAGTATGGATGAATGTAGGGAAATTGATTGCACAAAAAGGTACACCCCGGTAAATATAATAAATGTCATGTTTGACCCTGACCCACATGGCTAATTAGATAACTGTGTAGGAATGAACTAGCTGTGGCCTCATTGCACATGAACAACAATTTCGCAACCCCCCATCGTAGCCCCCGTCCATGTGTTATATAGGGTTGTGTGTAGAAATGTCAGAATCGGTCGCATGCCTGAAGTAGTGTCCCCCATAGCATGTGGCTACAGAACATCTCTTCGCATGACCTCCTCACACACATCAGTGTGGACAAAGTCTATTTTAATGGATCACGTTGATCCACATGGCAAGAATTTGGACACCATATGCACATTGCTGAAGACACGTAAGAGCACAGGTCTACCAGCAACTATCCCAAACACTATGTCTGGCTCACGGAGGTGGAGCTGCCAATAGGGATTCAGCACCAATGTACATGTGGCAGTCTGTCCCTCCCTGTGTATGGACAATGCTCATTGAAGCACAGGATTTGTCATACTAATCAACACTCATCACAGTTGTACACTGGTGAAGTTGCGTAGACTTTATTAGCATGTGCGTGTCGGTACGGGCAAGGAATGGGCCACAACAGGCAGACAAATGCTTAAGACACTTACAGGCAGATTGGGAACGTGTCGAGGTGCAAGAAATGGGGAGGCAAAAATGAACACATATCCTTACGCATGGCAATGGTCTCAGCCCACCTTGCCATGCTGGTCGAGTCATGTGATGTTTGGTGTCTGCTCATTGCCCTGTGTCCGGGGACACGACTCAGCGTGGAGCTGTACCAATGGACTGCGCCGACTGTGTGCTATGCTGACTGTGAGCAGGTGAAAGGGACCAACAAAAATCCGATTGGCCGCACTCTGCAAGTCCTACCAGTGTGTTACCCCAAAGAATTGTGGTCCATGAAGTAGCGTCGGCGGGTACGCCTATGCCAAAAGTTTAAAATGAAAATAAGTGTCGCGTTAGCCATCCCTGGACACGTGTTTCGAGGTAGTTGCCTCTCGTCAGCAGGGAGTAGGTATGTGTGTAGGGTTGCTGCGTAGGCTGCCAAAAAATATTCTCAGGTAAAGTACCACTCAAGGCGCGCAGGTGCGTATCCATGGGCTCGTCAGCCCCACCGGCTCAAGGGACCCTGAATGTAAACAAAAATCCGATTGGCCGCACTCTGCTAGTCCTACCAGCGTGTTACCCCAAAGAATTGTGGTCCATGAAGTAGCGTCGGCGGGTACGCCTATGCCAAAAGTTTAAAATGAAAATAAGTGTCGCGTTAGCCATCCCT
Source organism: Triturus cristatus (assembly GCF_964204655.1). NCBI lineage: Eukaryota > Metazoa > Chordata > Amphibia > Caudata > Salamandridae > Triturus > Triturus cristatus. The sequence continues at coordinate 780,111,204 of NC_140594.1, forward strand.
GGACACGTGTTTCGAGGTAGTTGCCTCTCGTCAGCAGGGAGTAGGTATGTGTGTAGGGTTGCTGCGTAGGCTGCCAAAAAATATTCTCAGGTAAAGTACCACTCAAGGCGCGCAGGTGCGTAGCCATGGGCTCGTCAGCCCCACCGGCTCAAGGGAGCCTGAATGTAAACAAAAATCCGATTGGCCGCACTCTGCTAGTCCTACCAGCGTGTTACCCCAAAGAATTGTGGTCCATGAAGTAGCGTCGGCGGGTACACCTATGCCAAAAGTTTAAAATGAAAATAAGTGTCGCGTTAGCCATCCCTGGACACGTGTTTCGAGGTAGTTGCCTCTCGTCAGCAGGGAGTAGGTATGTGTGTAGGGTTGCTACGTAGGCTGCCAAAAAATATTCTCAGGTAAAGTACCACTCAAGGCGCGCAGGTGCGTAGCCATGGGCTCGTCAGCCCCACCGGCTCAAGGGAGCCTGAATGTAAACAAAAATCCGATTGGCCGCACTCTGCTAGTCCTACCAGCGTGTTACCCCAAAGAATTGTGGTCCATGAAGTAGCGTCGGCGGGTACGCCTATGCCAAAAGTTTAAAATGAAAATAAGTGTCGCGTTAGCCATCCCTGGACACGTGTTTCGAGGTAGTTGCCTCTCGTCAGCAGGGAGTAGGTATGTGTGTAGGGTTGCTGCGTAGGCTGCCAAAAAATATTCTCAGGTAAAGTACCACTCAAGGCGCGCAGGTGCGTAGCCATGGGCTCGTCAGCCCCACCGGCTCAAGGGAGCCTGAATGTAAACAAAAATCCGATTGGCCGCACTCTGCTAGTCCTACCAGCGTGTTACCCCAAAGAATTGTGGTCCATGAAGGAGCGTCGGCGGGTACGCCTATGCCAAAAGTTTAAAATGAAAATAAGTGTCGCGTTAGCCATCCCTGGACACGTGTTTCGAGGTAGTTGCCTCTCGTCAGCAGGGAGTAGGTATGTGTGTAGGGTTGCTGCGTAGGCTGCCAAAAAATATTCTCAGGTAAAGTACCACTCAAGGCACGCAGGTGCGTAGCCATGGGCTCGTCAGCCCCACCGGCTCAAGGGATCCTGAATGTAAACAAAAATCCGATTGGCCGCACTCTGCTAGTCCTACCAGCATGTTACCCCAAAGAATTGTGGTCCATGAAGTAGCGTCGGCGGGACCAACAAGGTCACATGTCGTGCTACATTGCAATGTGTGTAGTCTCCCTCCAGCAGTATGTCAGATTTGGGAACGTTGCCTGATGACGCTGTCAGCTCCGCACATGGGGCTGCATCACCTTGCACAGGTGTGTGACAACATGCGTAGGTGCACGCACATGCATTCGTACGGGCGAATGCATACATGTCCACTGTTGTCCTGGGATGTATGACCATTCCTTCACGATGCAACACAGTGTTGGGACCTGTGCTCTGGGGGTCAATCAGTTGTCGCTGCAGAAAGGTAGTTACTCGTCCATGAATGCAAGCGCAGCTTCAGAGGCAATCAGTTCCAGAAGTACGTCGTTCTTGAGTTCAAGGAACACGAGGGAGAGCCAATCCATTAACTGGTCTGGACAGATGTGCTCCGTCCACGACGTTTCACCAGTCCGCAACACAGCCCAATAGATGATCGCCTCGATGTGGTCACTGCACACGATGACTTGTGCAATCTCGCATACACTACTGCCAGCATATACGCCACAGATCAGGGCGTCCCAGGCACGGGTATCCCGGTTGCACTCCTGTTCGTGGGCCAACAGCGGGAGCACACACAAGTCATAATTCAGTTCAGCTACCGTTGTGCTGGATAGGCAGACCTCCATGGGACACTCGAATGTGCATGATCGACAGTGGAACCAGGGCTGGGCGCATGTGATGTACGCAAGCCGGAAACTCCGACGGTAACTGATTCGCAAAACTGTCATTGGCAGAGCTCCCAACAGATGCAGCATTCATGCACAGTACAGTTCCACGTGACAGGGGTTGTGCATGTGCCCGGGATAGCCTGCCATTGCGTTTGTTAGTCTCGTACCACCGGCACTTCTCAGACCGGCGGCAGTTCTGTGGAAGATATGCCACAGCTCGGAGCAATGAGTTGTATGTGTGTTCAATGTTTGGACGTATGTTTTTTTTTACCAATATGTTGGGGGCATGCCATGCAGGTGTACCTTGAGCAGGGACAAGTGTGTGTGGGGTGTGGACACGTTGGTCTTTCATTAGCGCAGTTTGTGGTGTGGGAGTCGTCGGAGTCTGGTATGGTATCTCACTCAGGGGCTGCCGGGCACATTGAAGACCAAGGTCGGAGGTTCGGATGTCCTTCCACCTTGTGTATTGAGACAAAGGAGCTTTCATGCATAATTTTAGTCTTGCATTTCTGAAATGTGATGTGGCCTTCGCGCTAAAATTGTTGCCAGGCCTTAGATTTAGGGTGCACCAATTGGGAAACACACGTAACAGTTGGCATGTATGAGCCAAGGGCCAGATTGTCCTTGCGCTCCTTGTTCAGTCTCTTTCTCTCACTCTCTTTCTCTCTCTCTCTCTGTTCTTTGATGAGTGCCTGACACACCTTCTTATCTTGGATATTGTCTTACAGGCTGTCACTTACAGATTGTCCAGGGAATGACCCACCATGACTCTTCCAAATAGTTGTTTGGAGAGAAATTTGATTGTGATATTTTGTTTGGACTTTCAATAGTGAATGATTGATTCTGCTTTTTCTGTACTCACATGACTATTAGTTGTTGTGATTCTGCAGCATCAGGCAAATGATTTTGTTCATGATTTTGTGACGTTGATGTGCAATCTCTTGGTCCGGGGGGTGGCGGGTGGTCCGGGGGTGTGTGGCTGTGGGTGTTGTGGCCCTCTTGGGGGTCCGAGTTGCATGATCAGTGGCTCCACGGCATCTGTTGGTCTTCAGGTGTGGCTCTGGGCTGGGCTCCTTTTTATGGTGCCGGTTGTAGTCCGACTTTGCACCAGGTCGGAGCAGGTGTTAATTTCCTGCTGCTAACGTGCCTTATCGCATGTTTTGTGTTCTTATCGCCGATCTGGCTTGTCGTTGAGAATGTTGAGGTGTGGTGTTGTCGCAGCTTTTTGCTCGGGAACGCCTACTCTACATCTCATTAGAGATAGTTGCCGGGGTCATCCGTGGCGATGTTTTTTGGGGATGCTATCGCCAGAAAACTGGTGATATCGGCTGTTTGCACCAGCTTGTGAATGGGGCGATACATTTATCAGGACTTTGCCTGTGATAAAGTGCCGATAACTCGGCGATAGGTCCTTGAGAATATGCCCCAATGTCTACCAAAAATAAATGTGTTAATGACATTGTCTCGTGTTAGTGAAAAACATATTCAAACCACCATCCTAAAATGATGCTAAGTTAGGAGGGAAAACTAAAATGGAGACTAAATGAAATTGCTACAACAGAGAAGTAGTGGTAGGTAAACAAAAACCATTTATTTGCAATGTTTTCAAAGAGTGAAGGTCCTCATTATTTAGCATGTGCATGTTTTTTCAATGTATTTAGGGTCAGCACAGACCACAAACATGCAAGAGTATCAGTACATGAACTATAAAACAATTTACAGAATTATAAAGAGCAAAGCAGCGACCAAAGAATACTACAGAAATTGTGTGGGGATTGTCTCTGTGCCTGTGGCTTAAAACTAGAGGAATCAATTGTAGATAGAGCTATATTTTAAACATTTCACTCTCTGCCACAAGCCAGTGCTTTACAAAACAATCAAATAAATATCTATATTTATAGCCACAATGTTCTGACTATTTTTCATGCGACCTGATCATGCAGCATAGCATTTCACAGTATGATCTCTGTTTGGTCACAAACATTGGGTTTTCGAAAAAATATATATATACATTTTTTTAACTTTGAATGTACTCATTTATAAGGTATACGTACATGTGTGAATATACCTGTGGCTGCAAAAAACTTTAGGGTTCTCTGAAAAAAGGTGCTTCAAAGCATTACAGTGAAAGGCTGAAAAAGACATCTGTTGTTTTCAAAAATGCTCCTGTTTTCAGATTTCAAAAATGAGGATCTTTTAATCACAAACAAGGGTAGATAGTGTAAGGAGCCAGATGTGAGAAGGGATATTAGGTATGAGAATTTGTCATTAGCAATTTTTAGTCTTTAAAAAATAAATCATGCTGTCCAGATGCGCTTCACTTTTTTCATCAAAACAAATTGTTATCAATCATATGATTATAATTTACATTTGAAGCTAAAGTAGAGATCTGAGGAAACAAATAAAAACTGCTGCTTTTGGAGGTGCATTTTGACCCGCCTGCCAGACGTTTTCTGAGAAGAAAAAATATATTTATGTGAATATGTCGACTGCTTCTCGACTACTATTCATGACTTCCAGGAACGTTCATGTGGTAAAATTTTTTTAAAATGGAGCATCAATTCTCCAAAGGTTATCAACATTTTTTTAAAGGAACTCATTTTAAAATCCCCTATAGTTTTCTTAATGTTTCTGGTATCAAAAATGAATCATCATTCACTTCAAACTTTTTAGATTTAGCTAGACATGGGTGACGCAGTATGTTCATTGTTGACAAAAGGCTTGTTACTGACATATTTTAAGATGTATCTGTGTGCTGTAGGAATACATGTATTAACCAGTGTAATAACTAAAAAGATGTATTCAAGTGGAAAGGTCTTTGGTGTACCGCAATGGAAATGGTGGTACCCAAGGATGCTTGCCAGTCTGATAGTCTGCCATGAGGAGTGTGATTTGGCAGGATTCAGTTGCACCACAGAAAGGCTGTTCTTAAGTTTAGCAGGACCCTGAAGAAGGTTGAGCTATGTGCAGCAGCAGCTCCTCCGCTATGGCGGAGGAGCGTCGCCGCCCCGCGCTGCTTGAGCGCCAGGCAGCGACAGAAACAGCAAAAACAAACTGATAATAAAGCCCTTTTATTATCATTTTATTTTTCTTTCCGCTGCAGTCCGCCATGTCTGGGCGGGGCCATGAGGAGTTCAGGGGAGTGGTGCACACTGTGAGGTGCTCATGAGGGTTTGTCTGGCTGTTTAAGGCCATCCAAACCATCATGCGCACTTTGATCTCTCGCCACCCGAACTGTGTTATACAGCTGGGTGGATTAGAGGTACAGTTTCCTAGGCCCTGAGTGAGCATTAAACAAGCCCGCTCAGGTCAATCACGGCGCTGCTCTCATGAGAGCAGCGTCTAGATTAGCGTCTAGGAGCCTGCGCAGTGTGCAGGTACCCCGAGGAGAAGAATCCCGAGATGGTGCCAGCAGCGCTGTAGCAGGTAAGTGTTTTTTAATATATATATTATATTCCCCCACACCCCCCTCCCCCGCCGCACCACTTGTTTAGAAAACGAGCCGCTACTGGCTATGTGTTGGAACTTTTCCCCTTAAGAGTGCATGTGTAGCTGTGTCTGGCGACCAGCGACCTCATTAGGGTGCAACAGAGTGGGAGCCCTGCCATAAAATGGAAGAGCGCCCTCTCAACTCGAAATTCACCCAAATCTTTTGAAATTGGGGGAACTGGTCAGTTTCTCTCAGTGGAAACTGTAGATTTGATAACCTTTCCAACACAGAGCAGAATGATCACAGTAGCAATAACCTTGTCCTATTTAGGGCAGGCCACCCCAACTGATTTTACAAGCCCAGGTCCACCATGTGAGGCATTGCAAACCGAGCCACGGAAAAAACACAGTGACGCAGAGGCCTAGGAAGAAAACTTTATGTACATCAAGACCATATTTTTCTTGTAATCTGAAGTAAAGTCCTAATCTGGGAGTTTGTTTCGCAAAAATAAAAATTGAATGTATGAAAACATGGCTCTTTTTTGGCATTCTGTACATCTGTCTCACAAGTGCATGCATGGAAGACATAGAAAGCCCAGCAAAGTAAGCAGATATTTGGAAATATGGTGGGCATTAATCCACAGTGAGGGCAGGTCCAGTACAAACCCAGCACACCAGCATTCCACCCAGAAGGGTCCCAATGACTCTAAACCTCTTGTGCCTGTGCACAATTCTGTATACGATCTTTCTGCAAGTCTTCTGTTGGGTGCTGTTCCTACGGAGGAAGGTACATGCATTAATCCACAGTGAGGGCAGGTCCAGTACAAACCCAGCACACCAGCATTCCACCCAGAAGGGTCCCAATGACTCTAAACCTCTTGTGCCTGTGCACAATTCTGTATACAATCTTTCTGCAAGTCTTCTGTTGGGTGCTGTTCCTACGGAGGAAGGGACATGCATTAATCCACAGTGAGGGCAGGTCCAGTACAAACCCAGCACACCAGCATTCCACCCAGAAGGGTCCCAATGACTCTAAACCTCTTGTGCCTGTGCACAATTCTGTATACAATCTTTCTGCAAGTCTTCTGTTGGGTGCTGTTCCTACGGAGGAAGGTACATGCATTAATCCACAGTGAGGGCAGGTCCAGTACAAACCCAGCACACCAGCATTCCACCCAGAAGGGTCCCAATGACTCTAAACCTCTTGTGCCTGTGCACAATTCTGTATACAATCTTTCTGCAAGTCTTCTGTCGGGTGCTGTTCCTACGGAGGAAGGTACATGCATTAATCCACAGTGAGGGCAGGTCCAGTACAAACCCAGCACACCAGCATTCCACCCAGAAGGGTCCCAATGACTCTAAACCTCTTGTGCCTGTGCACAATTCTGTATACAATCTTTCTGCAAGTCTTCTGTTGGGTGCTGTTCCTACGGAGGAAGGGACATGCATTAATCCACAGTGAGGGCAGGTCCAGTACAAACCCAGCACACCAGCATTCCACCCAGAAGGGTCCCAATGACTCTAAACCTCTTGTGCCTGTGCACAATTCTGTATACAATCTTTCTGCAAGTCTTCTGTTGGGTGCTGTTCCTACGGAGGAAGGGACATGCTTACCCTCTAGAATGACAATGGTTGTCCAAAATCCTCATAAACTTCATTTGCATTCTGTGAACGTACCTGCAGGTGATTGATTTGTATACCTGAAGGGTCCAGGGGGCATATTATCAAGCCAGGCGATAAAATTATTGCCGCTTTAGCGGCAGAAAACTGCCGCTAAAACGGCGATAATGGGCTTGATAATATGCTCTATGGAATTACAATTGAAGCCCATGTTAGATGTCCTTCACATCTAACATGGGTTTCAATTGGAATTCCATAGAGCATATTATCAAGCCCATTATCGCCGTTTTAGCGGCAGTTTTCTACTGCTAAAGCGGCGATAATTGTATCGCCTGGCTTGATAATATGCCCCTAAGTTTGGTGGATTTGGAAATGTGTCAAAAACCATGGAAGTTGCGTGGGAAAACCCACGCAATGCCCAAGAAAGGCCTCCCTTATGCAGAGTAATGCAACGCAGCGATTTGCGCCAGATGTTTTAATCCGCAAAGTGGCTTTGCGTGACTTCAGAAATCCGATTTAAGTTTTGCATGGTTCTTACACCACGTTGCATGGCGCAACAATGACACAACCTGGGTAACAAATATTGCCCACAATATATAGAGGGTGACCACTCTAGAGCCACCAACCCTATTTCAGTATGGTCGGTGTGAAAGGGCACAGATGAGACTTTCATTTCATGTGCAGGTTGGTGATCTTGCTCCAGCCCCCAAGTAAAGGCAGTGTCAAAACTCATTGAGACGGGGTCACCACAACTCTGAATATGCCTGCCTATGTGCTTGAGAGCTTCAGGCATTCTGATTTTGTGGGAATCTCTCTAAGATTTCTTCTGGTGCATGTCTTTTCACCAAGTAACTTTTAGTAGGTACGTACACATAGATTACCTTGGAATCCAGATCAATGCCTATGCACAAGCCCAATATTAAGGAAAAAACTATTAAACCTCACTCTTCAAACTTTGCTGTGCAGTTATAATTGGGTGGGAGGTTAAGTCTGGTTTGCGCCAAGTCGTCACAGAGAAGTGGGTTCCAACAAGTCATTTTTCAAGTAAGTTATAAATAATGCACTAGGTGCCTATGGAACGCCTTATCTGGATGGGTCCTTTATCAAGAGCATTGCTTTTGTCTTACCAGTTTCTTTGCTTTTCGCATAACCAAAGTAAGATTTACCATGAAATGGGTAAGTGAATTTCTGTTTTTCAAATGGTTTTTTCAACATGTCACTAGCTTATTGCAGTTCCTGAAAAGACACATGAAGAAGTTATCCTCTTGATTAGCATCTGTATGCCATTTCCTGATAGAGATATTGGAACTGGTAGCTGCAACCTAACTTCCAGAAAGTGATGAAGCTCAGATTGGATCAAATACCACAACTGAATGATCCACTTGCAGTTCGATCATGGATAGAACCTAGGAAAAGTTCTGCTCATTAGGCATTTGATCAAAAAGGCACTGGACATTGTGTTTTAAAGATTTAGCAACCTAACCGGAGTATTTCCTGGAGCACTTTTTGCCTATATGATTCTTTGTACAGCAATACAAAGTGGCCCTTACAGGTCTCCATTTTGGGTCTTCTGGTATTGAGAAATGACCTGTCCACTCCACAGAGTCTGATCCTTACCTCGTTACACTGTCCTCTGCTGACCCTAAGTTTGGGACAGGAGAGCCCTTCATGTCTATTCTTGTTTAAAATGAGTACAGAGGGGACACTTAAAGCTGCTGCCTGTGTGCCAGACCCCGAGTGAAAATCGCGTGCCACAGGTTTGTGGGTGCCTCTTTCAGAGACAACAAAAAGCAAGAAATTGCTTGCAAATTGTACACTTGTATGGGAAACAGTGGAGACGAAGGTCAGGGCTTTAAGTGGGCCAGGTCCTGCCGGTGTTCAGCACCGGCAGTTCTTAAAAGCAGGTGCTGAGACGGGTCCCTATCGGGCTCTCCATTTTTAACCTCAGGGTGAAACACCCAAAAGAAAACTTAACTCTGCAATAGTACCATCCGTCCCTGCTTTTGATGTAACTTCAGAGCAGGGCCGGACTGGGAACCAAAACCGGTCCTGGCAAAGTGCTCGGCCGCCCCCCCGGGGTTTAGGGGTGCCGCCGAACTCTTTGCCAGGGCCGGTTTTCGGCTGATTTTGTTACGGGGCCGATTTTGCGGCTATGCTGCAAAAACAGCCCTGTAACAAAAACGGCCCCCACCCGTGAGGCGCACCAGGGGATTGCCCGGTGTGTGCTTATGCCAGTCCGGCCCTGCTTCAGAGAGAATGATTTTTCAGTTTTACATAGCACAAACTTGAAAAAGTTTACATGAGCACCATTCACATTACACAAGGACATATTCATGTTTTGAATCACAGGATGTTAAGCCGACGTCAGGTTTGAACCTGCTTTCATAGCTCGTAAGTTGCCAGCTCTAGCCTTAGGTCACATCCTCTCCCACAAGAAGGAAAGCATTTTCAATATAATATACAGCAAATTCATAGTTGTTGCGTATTTATCTTATGCAATTTACATCCATTGACAAAGCTAATAGTGCAGGCTTAGTGTAGGTGTAATTTTACTTGTGTTATATTTCTGGATGGATGAACGGAAGCAGCAAAATACCAGTGGGGCAGCACACTATGCGAAGTACAGATTTTTAGATTAAGTGTTTTAAGTCATGCCCTTAATTACATCGGCCACGCCCCTATGATAGACCCCTAGTTTTTTCATCTCACTTAAAGCCCTTACAAAGGTATAACAAAGTTAGTCAAGCAAAGAAAAAAGAGACTTATGGAAGGTAACTATGGCTTTTAGAGAGTATGTGGCGAAGCAGCACGCCTCATTATATAATGAATGAAACAAAGAACAAGCACTGGCAAAGCCAATAGTTTCGCCTATTGTCCAGGTCATGGCACTTTTTTTAACTTTACCATATAATGTACAGCACCTCAACAGCTCTGCAATATGTAAAAAACATTGACAAAGGTGATAGGATTCGCGTAGGTGAAACCTGTTGGCTTTGCCAATGCTTGCTTTAAATACAAAAGACTTCGAAAGCACTGTGCAAGCGCTGTGCAGGTGAAACCTAAAACTAAGAACTTTCTGAGAAATGTATAATTTGCAACCACTCTTACAAAACGTTCAAAATGTCTAAGGCATCAGGGTCACAAACTCGACCTTCGTTCAAAATGATTCCTATGTTTATGTATTTTTTATACAATTTCAACCACCAATCTCCAGTTATAAAAGAAGCCCCTCAAAGAGGTCACATTGTAATAACACTGCATTGCAACCATGCACAAGGCCCCTAGACAGAGCTTAAATACATGTACTGCTTTTATCCACCTTTAAGACGTTCGGGCCGTAATGAATATAACCATACTCATAGCCCCTAGAGGGCATAGCACTTTCAGCAGCAGAGCAAAGGCTCCAGCTTTGGAGTGCTTTAAAATGTAAAGGAAATGTGGATTTCCCCCAATTCTAGTGGACAGCAAATCTGGATTTTATTAAAGACACGGAGGCTAATATTATTGCAGTCTCCTTTATTCCCACTACTCACAGCAGCTCCTTTTAAGAACATGGAACCCTAACAAAAGTTCCTTCATGATAAAAGGCCAGAACCCCCAGCCATCTTCCTTCTTTTAGCATACTGCAACATAACAAATAACATGCATAAATAAAATATTTTCTAATCAAATAATCTTAAACAAACTTCATAACCAAGCCCAGAATCCAAATCCAAGTGAAACACTTCTCCAGAGAGTCCAAAAGGTCCTCATCCTCCTCTGTAGTTTCCCATTCCATTAATCTTTGTATTCATTACTGTACATGAGCTACAAGATAAACGATAACAATTAACTCTGGGTTGGAAATATGGGAGGGAAAATACTAGCCTCAGTGTCTCAATAAAATCCAGATTTTCTGTCAGAAAGAACTGGAGAAAATCTACATTTTATGGTAAGATGGGAGGCTAACATTATTGCAAGTTTAATAATAAGAATGATAATAAGGCATTTTACAAAGCACATAGTTGTTACACCCAACGGATTGTCCCTGCACTAAGACCTGACCTAACCATATAACGGCGGGCGAGCAGAAATACAGAGGAGAATAGGGGGGACTCACCAGGTGACAGTCTAGGCCAACTTAAACAGCCAGGTTTTAAGTCCTATTCAGAAGATCTTTCCAACTGGTTCGACTCTCGGGTGCGCTTGGAGGGAGTTTCAAATCTTAGCTGCCAAGTGGCTAAAAGAGCGGGCCCCCAACCCGGCTCTCTGCGCCCGGGGTACCCTCACTAGGTGGGCTATTGCGGATCTCAAATTGTCTGAGGGTAGGTAGGGTTTCACAATTGAGAGCAGATATGTGGGGCTATTGCCATTAAGAATTTTGTGGCAGTAGCACATGGCTTTGCAGTTGATTTATTTTTTTCACTGGGAGCCATGAAGTGAAGCAAGGGTGTCAGTGATCAACGTCATTCTGGGAAGATTCAAAACTAGGCGAACTGCCATATTTTGTATTCGCTGGAGTTTGTTCAGATGTCCTTTGGCTGCTCCAAGGTAAAGAATGTTACAGTAATTTATTTGAGAGGTTGCCACAGCGTGCACAGTGGTTTTTCTAGCCACTATAGAGAAGCGGGTCCAGGGTCTTCCTCAGGATTTTTAGGACCCTGAAGCATTTCCTCGCTACACTATATATCTGATTCTCAAAAGATACTTTGGGTTGAATAATATGGCCAGATTTGTGGTTTTGGATTTAGGGACTGGAGTGTGGCCCAGGACATCAGGCCTCCAAGCCGGGGATTTGCCGACTGTCAATTCCTCAGTTTTGTTAGCATTCATTTTAAGACAGCTATTAGCCACCTAGGAAGCCAGTTCTTTCAGGCATGAATTAAACTGTTACACTGCAGCATCCTCGTCCTGGGAGAGTGTAACAATTAGCTGTGTATGGCACAATTTTCACATTGAGTCTTTCAACGATCTCAGCTAGGGGACAGATGTATAGATTAAATAGAGTGGGGCTCAAAATAGTTAAAAGCTTCTCCAACAAACAACAAGCTGCACTTTCAAAAGGCATCATTTGACCAATTTGCACACCTCAAACTTTCTTGCAATAGACCCCGTAAAAGCTTTTTAAGCTGATGCATCCCTCACAGAATGGGCATCAAACATGCCAACATCCACACCAGAACTCTTCATCGCTTCCTCCACCCAACGAGCATGAGTAGGAGAAGATACAGCTTTATGCGAATGTCTGAAAGAAATAAGCAACTGATACTCAGTTACATTTCTTAACTGTGCCGGTCTCCTCTCATACTCCTTAACACAACGTACAGCACACAAATTGTCAGGATCACCAAAATATGGATAGAATATTGAAATTGAATTTGTTTGTGTTCTTTTATTCAAATAAAAGCACCCTCCCTCAGGCGAAAATATCCTACTGAAAACATCTAGGACTCTGACATCAGAAACCCTCCTAAATTAAACTAGACACAACAAAGCTGTCCACTTCTGAGACAACCCTTTCAAACTCAAAACATCATTAGCACTTAAACTCAAAGATACTTCAGAACTTTAGACACATTCCAAATGGAATTATATCTAGAAACTGCCAGTTTTGGAATCCTTATACTCCTCAACAACCTCTTTACCAAAACATCCTGTCCAACCGTAATGCCATTAAGCAAAATATGTCCTGCAGCAATTACTGATCAATGTACATTAATAATTCTGTAAGACAACCTTCTGTCAAACAATTCTGACCAACAATTATCCATTTCTATGACATCTACTGAAATAGGATCAAAATCCCTCTCCACAAGCCAGCAAACCCATTTTTGCCAGGCCAATCTATACATCTTCCTAGTGCCTGATGCCTAAGACTCTTTAATAAGATTCATATCTTCTCATGAAAGCCCTGGCAACCCCCAGACATGGCTGAAATTTTCCAAGCTACCCGTCTCAACTGCCTTGACAACACCATATCATGCATCTCTCTTAGTGGACCCACTAGCATGTCCTGAAATTTTGTCAGTAGAATTGGCAACTCTACTGACATGTCTAGGAGTATTGAATACCAAACCTGTGACTTCCAAAGAGGTGTCACTAACATCGCCATCTCTTTCCACTTGCGCATCATCAAAGTTACATGAGTAATCATTGAAAAGGGTGGAAATGCATAAGGCCTGAGGCCCGCCAATTCTGATGGAATACATCTATCGCTGCTGGATCTGTGTCTGAATGCCAGCTGAAAAATCTCTGTAATAGGCATTCAATATTCAACCTATTTGGAAAAAGATCCAACCGACATGGATCCCAAAACCTGATCAACATCGGAAAAGGTGATCTGTTCACAGTCAAATCGCTGGAATCCCTTGCACACCAATCCACCTCCACATTGCTCAATCCCGTAATATGCTCTGTGTGGACCAAAATATTCTGTCTCAAGCAATTCTCCCAGAAAACTTTTGCCAGATCCACAAGATCCTTTGATCTTGGACCCCTTAGATTTTCACATACATCACTACTGAGACATTGCCAAGACTGAACAAATCACCTTGTCCTTCAAGAAACTCCTTATTGTACAGGACCCCGACAATAGATCCAATCAATTTACATTAAATCTTCTTTCCTCCTTTGACCATACACCACCTGTAGAAGTCGCACCACAACACGCTCTCAGCCTGCAAAACTAGCATCTGATTCTATAATCATTGTGGGATTCTCCCCAAAATAGCTCTTCTCATCCATACCTTCATTTTCTTTAACCACCAAACAAGCTCTACTTTTGCTTCCTCTGCAAGCACAAACTTTTCTGAATAGCTCGGACCACCCCTCAAATGCTTGGCTTTCAGTCTCTGAAGAACTTGATAATTCAAAGGACCTGGGAAAAAAGCCTGTATCATTGAAGACAATAGACCTACCACTCTTGCTAACATTATCAATGATATTCTTTCCAAATTCAATACCTTCTACATATTTCCTTCCTTATCCTCTTCAACTTTTCTGTTGGCAATTTCAACTGACCCTCTACTGTATTTACATGAACTCTAAGACCTGTGTTTCCTGACTCGGGATTAGATATGACTTTTGTCGGTTCACAACAAACCCTAGATCCTTCCGCAAAGATACTGCCATCCACGTGTATTCTTCTACCTTCAGTCTTCCTTGATCCATCAACAAAATGCCCTCTAGATAGATTATTAGGTGCACACCGCATTCTCTCAAAAATGCCACCACAGGTTGAAGAACCTTCTGACAGACCAAATGCTAGACATACAAACTTCAATAAATTTCCTGCCCACCTGAACTGAAGAAACCTCTGATAGGGTTCCCAAATCAGAATCGTTAAGTGACCATCCTTCAAGTCTAGCTTTATCAATCAGTCCCCTGTCTGTAATACATCTCTCAACAAATACATGCCCTCCATCTTGAAATGATGGTACTCTACCCAATCGTAAAGGCTTCTCAGGTGTCATTCTTCTCCCCCAGAAATATATTGCTTATAAACCCCTCTAATTGGTTTCTTACCTCCACAAATGCTCCCTTTTCTTCCAAATACTGCACCACCTTGCTTACCAAGGCTGACAGAACTATACTGAACCTTATCATTCTTGCAAGATGGTACTGAACAGGCGCATCTATAAATTCTATGTGCTGACCTTGTATTGTCTCTAGAACCCAAGGATCCCTTTTTACCGGAGTCCAGTTGTTGAAAAATTGAGCACGTCTGATGCCCAATTTTAATGGGATAACAATAGGTTCTTTTACCTGATCCCTGGGAACGACGGTCACCACTACTTCCTCCACTTCTTGATCTCTACTTCTAGGGATAGAAACTCCCTGATTGATTAGACGTCTGATACTGACTGAGCCTAAAACACAGTGAAAACAAGGCTCTTGTAATGCCCTGTCATTGGCTGGGGAACCAACCTCTTGTTCTCCCGGGTCCCCCCTCCAAAAACGCACCTGGCAAATACATTTTTGATCTCCTGTTGATATTTCTGCAAAGAACTGAATGCTCCAACATATATGAACATTTCTTTTATAAAGTCATCTTCAAACAGTAAACCATTTGCAGCCTGCCTTGCTGCATTATTAGCTAGTTCCACCAACTTTGGATCAATTTTCAAAAAAATGCTTTTTCTACGCTCCACTTAAATATCCATATTCTCATTTTGTCAGCAAACATACTGCTCTATGAATCCATTCTCTCAACTCCTCTATGTTCAATGTCCTTTGTGCCACTTATGCCTCCTCAGCCATATTGAAGATCTTACTTAATGCACCAGTCAGATCCAGCAATCTCCTGACCCTTATCTAACCCCTTTCTGGGGTCTTTTCCCCCTTTGCCAAGGAATGCTAAAGTTTTACCAGCACGAGCTGGTGTTATCATTATTTTATTAGCCAGACTTGGTCTCGGACATTCTGACCACAGTTGCAACATGACATCTTTTGCAATCTGCTTCCTCAGCCAAATGCCAGCGTAATCAGCCACATGATCTTCCGGGGACCCCTCAGGAGAAAGTGGATGCTTTAAAAGCATAGGATCAAACATGAATTATCTTAAGAGATTTGTTAGCGACTCAGCTTCCCGGCTTCACATACCCTCCGAGGGATTAGATCTCAAAATATTTCCCCTGGTCTCTCTATCAAATTCAAATTCAGAGTATCAACTCAACTCCACTTCTGCACTGCCGGAAGACCCCTCGCAGAGAACGGTAGAATGCCTACAGATCTCACTAGGCTTCTTAAAGGCCTTTTCTGGATCCTTCCTTTGACCCTCATGAGTTCTCTCGACACCACCATGTTTTGTGCAATCACAAATACCAACTTCTGCTCCAGCAGATGTTATCCTCTTTTCCTGAGTCTGATCCTCTTTAAGATGTTTCCTTTTCCTATTTCCTTTACCTCCTTTCTCCCCCATTGACCCTTCATCAGCTGTCCAAAACCCTTTTTCCTGAGATGACAAACCCCTTGTCTGCAAAATATCCTCCATTTGCCTTTCCATCTTATCATTTAAATCTGCAGAAAATGTATTCTAAATATTAAACATTTTCTCTTCCAAAGAGATCTCCATACTCCCTACAGTGCTAGGTTTTGTCATCATCAGAATCCACACCTTACCACAAAATGTCAAAATATAACTTCCCAGACTACCTTGGCAGTCTTAAATTTTCCTATATCCCCACAATCTAAATCACCAAAATCACTTTCCTAAACTAAACTCCAGTACCACGTCAAATCAACCAAACCACATACCGCCTCACCTGATAAGACTCTGATAAACAACGGAAAAAACTGCTCTTTTCTCTCCAATCTGTCAAGCTTTCTCAACCGTTAAAAACCATTATGTTCTCCCAACCTCCTAAATTGGTCTCCTACATGTCACATAATGGATGAGGTGTCCGTGAACAACAACCTGAGTTCTACCTTTATTTTCACTACTTCAATTCATGCTGTGGAGGAGATTTAGGGTGGATGGCCGATGCTCCGATTCCTGGAGTCAACGCCACCTTGCACCATCAACACTCCAAAAAATAGAAGCTCGGCTCCTCCAAGCAGCCCAGTTGAAGCTGCACACCAAGACTGCTGCTTGACACAGAATCGGCACATGCACAGTCAAAGCCACATGCCTCACCTGCTGCTTGAGAGAGGCTTCAGCACACGCATCTTCAGCACTGGCGCCTCTGCACGCGGGGAGCCACTACTTGCACTCGTGGCCCCATGCGCTTGAGCCTCAGCCTTATCGTGCTCCAACGAGTGGCATTACCAATGGTTTACAGCACTGTATCACGCAAACAGTAAATTACTTTATTACTTACCATTCCTTACTCTCAAAACTTCCACATTAAATAATATGAAAAACATCAAGTAACAATAACATAGAAAACATAAAACAGTTATGCTCCTAAACCAAGCAAAGTGCATCCAAAACCTGATATGCAACACACTCTTCTATTTTAATAGTGTAAATTAATCAGTTTACACTCACCCAAAATATCTATACACACATTACATGAAGTACATAGAAATCATATACCTACCTGAATGAGCAGCAGCAAAAAAGGAAGGAAGATGGCCGGGTATTCTGACCTTTAATTTTGATAACATTTTTGTTAGAGTTTCATGCGCTTAAAAGGGGATGCTGTGAGGAGCAGCAATAAAGGAAATTGCAATACTATTAGCCTCCAGCCTTGCCAGAAAATCCTGGGTTGGTGAATGTTTTGCCCCCCCCCAACTTAGAGTGGGGACCCTTGACATCCATTGTGGGGAAAGGCTGTGCCTTCCTGATTCCATTGGCAGTGACCCCGTCATGCTCGGGACACCACTAAGGGAGAAAACAAATCAAAAATGCAGTCAAAATGATCTGGCCCCGCAGGCCATTATGGGGCAATCCTCGGAAGTGCCGTGAATATTATAGGATTGGCTCGCCCACTGAGCTGGGAGGACGGTAAAGCTTTTCTTTCAATTTTTTTGTTTGTTTTTAGGGGTTGTAATGGAGCAGATGATGTGAAATAAAGTGCAGCGTATTTCCCATCTGTCTAGGATGCAACCGCGCAGCCTGTCCACGATCGTTCTCAGGATTTGCTGGGCTCTTGAGGCTTGGTCACTTGGTGTACCTGCGGACTCCGGTGGCCATGGTGTGATGTGCAAACCATAGTATGTACTTTTGAGTGGTGCACAGTGGCCCTGAAATTTGAGGGGAGACTGAATATGATAGCAAACAGAAGTACAAATACAACCAAGAGTGGGAGGAGGGCAGGAGTGCAGATGGCATGCTTGCTCATAAAAAAAAAAGTACCTGCAGAGTGAAGTGGTGGAAGAACACTGGCCAGTAGCCAGTGACCAGTGACCGGAAGTTGTACCTGTTCCAAGCTCCATGAAACCGCTTGGACGCAAAAAGCAGAGCAGGAAAAGCAGGATGTGAAAGCAAACGACTTGCTGACCAATGAGAAGCAAGTAAATTATAGTGACGTTGGGACCAACCAATGGTAGGTTCAGGTAAGTAAGGACCAGTTTCTAAGCCCTTTTAAAGAATTTTTTAACACAAAAGACTTCGCAAGCACAGCGCAAGCACTGTACAGGTGAAACCAGAAAGCAAACGGGGCATTAATCACATTTACCATTCAGACACTTGTGTGACCCCTCACCACAGTTTATCAGATCAGTTGAGTAACATGAAAATTGCTTGACTCCCAGGACAGAAGGAAAACACTGTCTTGAGCTCTCAATTTGATATGAGCAGGAACCCAATTTTTAGGAACCTGCCTCCAGTGCCAAGAAATATGTGGCATGCTGAATACCACAGCTGCCTAGCCTTGATTTCACCTCAAGCCTCTTTTTTTCCACCCTCCTACATTTCCAGTCCTTTTATTTCACTTTGAAAGTTCTTTTTCATCACTGCATTTTCCCTTTGTTGGTATTTTGTATGTATCTATCAGACCATCTTCAGGACAGTAGGCAGCGTTTCGGTCTTAGATGGCATCAATCCGTCAGACCATCTTCAGGACAGTAGGCCTGTCCTGAAGATGGTCTGACGGATTGATGCCATCTAAGACCGAAACGTCGACTTCATCATCTATTTCCATAACATTAATTATGTACAGTTGATTATTATTCTCTCAGAATGAGATAGATCTCTGTGTTTTCTTTTGGAATAGATGTTCTGTCATGAAATGTGGACAATATTCATTTTTTCCTTTTTCATGATTCATTGCGCATTCAATTGTTTACTTGTACTCCTTTTTAATTGAATTGACATATAAAAAGATTTGTGATCATTTCACAAAAAGATTTCCCGTGTGTGTATTTCATATTTTTGATGATTGGTTCAGTCAATTGACATATGGGCTGGTATTTGTCTTGAACTCACCCACCAAATTAATTTCCTAAAATCAACAACGATAGAATTTGTTCAAATAAAATCCCTTGTTGTCATATTACCTCTTCATATGTCAGTAAAGCACGCTTAACCTGTCGTAGAAACAGTTTTTAGACAGAGGGTGCTGGCCAGGGACACCAATTCACTAAATTTATTTGGTTGCGAGAAAATCCAAATTCTAATTAATGAGAGATTCCTGCTTCCTGAGTTAAGAGGAACTAGTGTGAGGTCCAATAGTGCATCTCATGGCAAATTATAATAAAAGTATGGCTAAAATTAGGAGTGTAGTTTATTGTCCTGAAATCTGCTCTTTTATCAGGATTCCAACTTGAGTTAAAATACCTCAATATCTTCCCAGCACAAATTTCGTGAGTTGCAACTTGGTAGAATTTGTCTGTGGAAAATCCCACAATATCCTGTGAGTATTACAGCTCGTATCCGAGGAAAACGTGTTATTACATTGTTCTACCTCATTCCAAAGAGTAGACCTCAGAATGAATAGGCAATAACAAACCGGGTAAATCTGCACCACAGCTGTATTTATTAGGGTCAGTATTACCTCCTCAGACACCGTGATTCTCATAATGATCTCTTCCTTGTTTCAAGTTTGGTCTTTTGAAAAACTTCAAAAGTTTAGTTTGTACTCCACATAGATGTTTTCACTTACACGTGTGCTGTAGTACATCGGCATACTGCAGCCTTCTCCTTTTACCCTCTCCTCTTCCACAGAAAGTGTCATTAGTGTGAAGTTCAAAAATGCCTTCATTTTTAGGTCTCGCCTACAGAGCGCATGCGCTGTGCTGTAAGTCTAATTGTTTGCAGTTCAGGGGGCTTGCAACTCGCTCACTTTGCTAGTTATTTGCCTTGTCGCTTTCATTTGCAATCTTATGATTGCTTAGTTCCCATGGGCTTCCCTTCATTTTTTTGTGTTAGCTCCTCCCTGGAGAATCAACCAAGTCTATGTGTTCTTTCTCACCTTTGTCCTTCTTCGTGTTTTTGCAACGCACTACTTTTTTTTATTTAATAAGGGTTTCAGTATTATTCCTTGACATGTAATGTGTTTTCTTTCTTTTAACACAGGTATATAGCTACCTTATTTATGTTGCTTTCACCCTATTTGCCGTGTCTTTATTGATGCTTTACTTACTTATATCTACAACTCTACTACTCTTCACACTCTACGCAACTTCACTCACTCCAGGATACTCTATATCACTCCACTCTGTGCCACTCTACTCTACTCTACTCTACACCACTCCACTCTACTTTATGCCACTTGATGCCACTCATTATATGCCACTCTACTCTATACCACTCTACCCTACTCTACGGCACAGTGCTCCACGCCACACCTGTCACTCTACTCTACACCACTCTACTGTATGCCACTCTACTCTATGCCCCTCTACTCTACTCTATTGTACTCTACACCACTCTACTCCACGCCATGCCACTCTACTCTACGCCACTCCACTCTACTCTATGCCACTTGATGCCACTCAATTCTATGCCACTCTACTCTATACCACTCTACCCTACTCTACTCTATTCCACCCCACTCTACAACACAGCACTGTATTCCACGCCACCCCTAACTGTCACTCTACTCTACACCACCCTACTCTATGCCCCTCTACTCTATTCTATTGTACTCTACACCACTCTACTCTACGCCACTCTACTCTACGCCACTCCACTCTATGTCACGCCACATTTCTCAACTCTACTTTAAGCCAATCAACACAATTCACTTCACTCTATGCCACTCTACTTTATGCCATGCCACTCCACTTCATTCTATGGCACTCCACTGTATACCATGCCATGCCACACCATCCCTATCTACTCCACACAACTCTAGTCTATGCGCCCCACTCTGCTCCACGTCACTCGACTCCACTCAACCCACCTCCATGCTACTCCACTCTGCTACTCTACATTACTTTATTCTATGCCACTCTACTGTACACCACTTTATGTCTCTCGACTCTACCCCAGTCAACGCTACCCCATGCAACTCTACTTCACTCTATGCCACTCCACACAATGCCACTCTACACCATTATACTGTATTGTTGTGTGTAGATTTAGATTCCGTTTATAGGTATCCCTATTTATGCCCTTATATAGGTACAATTCGCATTGCCCTTATTTGGACATAGAAATCCGGCTCTTATTTAGACATTGTCCTTACAAACCAAATACAGGCATGGCCACCTACATCCGTCCATCCACGTCACACCGATTTCTTGGAAAACCGGACCCTTAAGCCTTAAGGAATTTCCCCCAGCTTGAATATTGATTTCTCCAAGAATTCATTAAGTATGCATGAACATCTATTCCTTAGGGGTTCATTCATGACGTTCCTCTGCCTGACTTTTATGTCAATACTGGCATTCCTAGACACCTTCAAGTTATAAATATACCAGCACTTGCCTTGGCAAATTGCGGTTCTCGGAGGATTCGATCCAACCTAAACTACGCGGTTTGCCACGGCAAGTTCGGAAGGAGATCGAGTTCCAGTCTGATGCACTGACCAGACGCTGTCATCCTCCATCTAGAGAATCCAGTTCTAGTGCTCTTTGACTTCCCTTGCGGGGGGTTAGACTATCGAGTCCAGAAAAGAGATTCCAACCTCTCCCATTCTCAGGTATGGAGCTGACTAGAACTTAGAGAAACTTTTGGCAACTCTTGGCTAAACTAAAATATAGCTAGCTATACTTTAGAAATAGCACCTACTTCAAACCTCGTACTACACTTAGGTTAGGTACACTGGGGTAGAACAATTTAGAAGCATCAGATGAGTATCACATTTTAGCATATGTTATTTATGTATGTATTTTGATAAATATATGTCATAGCCACAAACCATGCTATTGCATTACTATTTTATCTTACTGCTAACCTTGTACATATTGTACTTCGCAGTCTGTCTTACGATTGTAACAATTCATATCTCTTGCACGAGAAATAAGACTGTTTAATAAACCCTTTTTATTGAAAACGCCCGTCTCTCTATTTCTGTGCAACTCTGTGGAAACGAAGCATGCACGATTGACTGAGTGAAACTGTTATCTATTGTTTCCACTATTCTGAGACAGTTCCGATTCTAAAGGGAAACAAAGTTGTCATGTTTATGCGGTTGTCAGAGACTAATCCCTTCTTGTAATTTCGAGAAGTTTCTAGTGACCTCTGAGTTAGCTGGCACACACAAGTAATTAAGTTTAATATACTCAATAGAGACATACTGACCTCAGTCCTATGTCAAATCCATAGTGTATTTTATTCCAATGCGCAGAGCCTATCAGGGATATAGAAACTACACTACAGTATGCCATTCAACTTTACGCCACTCTACTGTACACCACTCTACATCACTGTGCTGTAGGCCACTCAACTCTACGCCTCTCCATTGCACTCTGCATTACTCTATGCCACTCTACTCCGCGCAAGTCTACTATACGCTAGAATACTCTACGTCACTCCACTCTATGCCACTCTATGTCACTGTACTCTATGCCACACTACCCTACACCTCCCCACTCTCACGTGGGTACAAACTATTCGCTTTCTAATGCTTGTAGAGTTGGGTAAAGAAAAAGTAAGCACTATGTGAAAAGAATTCCCAAAACTTAGAAGAAGCTGCCTGACACTTGACATTCTGTCTTTACATATCAAAAGTCATTGCATGACAAACAGGCAAGGGCCTCTCTTTCGGTATTCAGATTACCTGGGTAGGGGGGGCAGCACGTACTGCACCCCTAGTTCCAGCGCAATGACCAACTCTGTAAAGGAGTCTGAAAAATAGAGCATGTGAAACTACCTTCTGGAACTTTCTATTGACCCTTGAAGCAGCACTCTAACCCCACCCAACTGTTCCTTTCTCCCTCCCCACCCCCACCCCCCCTGCCCGCCCCCCCCTCCCCCCTCGAGCCATCGCTTGGCTGGTGACAAGAAGCCTTTTGCTAAAATCATTTGGTGAACTGAAGCGCGAGGCACATTTCACGGTGATTGCAAGAAAGCTCCCGGTGCCTTCTCCCTTCGCCGCTCTGATTTTTTAATGCCAGCCTAATTATCCCTTTGTTCCCTTAAATGTCTCTCGCGTGCCTTGACGCTGCTAGGCGGCGGTAATTGAAACACTCTGACAGGGGCCCCGCTTATTAAACCTCGAGACGCGCCGCCATACCTGTCCGCCGGTCATTAATTTGACTCCTAATGAAAAGATGACAGGAGTGGTGGACATAAAAAGGGGGGGGAAAGGCATTTTCTTTGAAAGAATAGCGAATGATCTTGGAGCCGGCAAGAACAGCTCGCCGTTTCATCTCCAACTTTCTTAGAAGCCTCCTCCTGCCTACCTCCAACCTCCCGCCAGATCCTGCGAGAGGGCAGTCAGGATTCATGATACTGTTGCCTGAAATATGTCAGATAGAGAAAAAATGGAAAAGCTACACACATGGGGCCTTATTTATGAGGCCTTGTGACAGTTTTGAGCTTCCGTTGTGTCACTTTTTGTGACGCATTGGCGGCGTAAAACATGCCTCCTGTTGCGCCCTATTTACAAAGTGACGCATCTAAGCAGATACGTCACTTTGTAAACCCCTGCGCTACATTATACCTGCGTCAGGTATAATGTAGGCAGGGTGGGCGTTCCCATGTAAGTAAGCCTTGTAGAAGTGACGCAGTGAAATCTACGAGATTTCACTGTGCCACATCTAGGATGCACATGCATCAAAATCTTATGCCTGAAGACTGACGCAGGGACTTTCACATGGGGCTTGCCCCATGTGAAAGGACACATTGCTGGAGTTGCGTCACTTTTTTGACACACTACAGCAATGCGTCACTTTTGTGCCTACAGATACGTCAGAAATACTGACATATCTGTAACTCCTTATGACATGATGCGTCATACAGTCAATATGACGCATCCATCATGTCGCAAGGAGGGCGCACTGAGAAGTGACGCATCTCTGCTTTCACGCAGTGATGCATCACGTCTCATAAATGAGGCCCTCGATTTTTTGAGTACAACTTTCTTTTTAGTGACAGAGGGTGGCGGGACGAGCCTGAAAAAATCTCTTCTATAAAAGGATGCAATAAAATTGTAGAAAAATTCCGCTTGCCTATAATTCGATCTCATAAAATTTGGTGCATCATCTATATAGCT
Organism: Triturus cristatus; assembly: GCF_964204655.1. Lineage (NCBI taxonomy): Eukaryota > Metazoa > Chordata > Amphibia > Caudata > Salamandridae > Triturus > Triturus cristatus. Next base: position 780,135,129 of record NC_140594.1, read on the forward strand.
ATTGGAACTTCGACTCCACACCTCTGGCATCAGGTCGTTTAAAGGTAGCTTCCTGTGTATTTTTGCTTGGTTACGGTTAGTAAAATTACATTTTGATTGCCACATTTGCAGTTTTATCAAAGGCTGTGTTATAAAGGGGAAGATTCAACCAATAAACAGTGTCACAATAAATTTCAAATTCCAAGCAGACGTCATCAAGCAAAGCAACATTCTAGAACGCATCTCGTTGGTGATTGTTTGAGATGCAGAACTGGTTACAGAGAACTGCTTTTTTAGGTCGAGCCTGGGCAGCGCATGTGCTGCGCTGCAAGGCATGCTGTATTGGAGTTTGGAGTTGGAGCCCCACCCACTCTCCGTCATATTTTTCATTGGCTTGTGCCATTGTCCTTCGTAAATGCTAGTTTCTGATTCATTAATAGGTTTGTTAGTCCCTCCTTAGTACCATCTTGTCATCATTTGTAACCTCCCATGAGGTCTGTCCCTTTTACTTCGTTTGTTAAATGGTAAGTCTTATTTAGTCTGTAAGCACTATTTTCTTTAACAACATGTTTTCCTGCAACATTCATTGCGCCGTGCGTGCTTTCACTTAGCGCTTTTACAAGAAAAAGCATTTGTTTGTCAACCTGACAAACAAATGCTTTTTTTGTAAAAGCGCCCCATACTGCGCTTTCACTTTAATAGCGGCCACGGATCTTCTTTAGACACGGCTCATCTAAAGAAAGAGGCGTGACCTCTATTAATGTGAAAGCGCAGCATGGGGTGCTTGTAAACAGCAAGCATTTGCAATGCAATAGGTCTCGCATTTTAGAAACTTTGACCTATTGGTATTTTGAATGACAATGCCTTTCATCATTGCAGGTTTTTTAAACACCTAAATAAAAGGCAGTGTCATTTACAATGCCAATAGCTCGAAATCTCGCAATTGCAAGACCTATTGCATTGTAAATGGTTGTTCTCCACTCTAGATAACCCATTTCAGGTTAGAAGCAATTCTGAACTGCCTGCTCGGCCTTTTTACAGCCATTGAAAGGGTCCACTATCATAAGTGTAGAAAAACAGCATATCATTTCTGCAGGTTGAACTGCGGACTGCATCTAGTATAATGGGGTAACCCAGTGCCCCTCAGAACCTGGGTGTGAAGATTTGGAGTAATGTTGGTTCTGTCGGGTACAGAGTTGCTTTCTTACTTACCGAACAGCAACATTAGCGAAAATAAACAATTACTCAAACATTTGTGCCATGGCAGTTAATGGAGAAATAGAAAACAAAGGAACACACCAATTATGAACAGATCAAAGGAATATATTGAAGGAAAAATCACTTTTTTCTTTTTACATTTTATAGTGTAAAGATGACACTAAGAGGCTGCCACGAGTAATAAATAAAACGGTGCAAGTGATAAGATGACAAGGTGCAAAAAAGTGTTAGTTGGGAACAAGATATACACAGCGATGCATTGCTGGTTAAAAATGATCATTCAGATGTCATCCATCCCTCGATACATAAATCTCCGATCCGCTTGGGATTTGAATTTCCTTTTGACGTGGAGCAGAGAGAATAGGGTCAGGATTGTGACAAGCACATTGGCGTTTTGACCCAAAAGTGTGCAAATTGCTAGTAGTCACGGTGGGTCTCCTCAGGATGAAAGAAACACAAGGCCATCCTGAATACAGGTATTGGGACCTCGACTGTCTTCAAGATGTGATCCACTGTAAGTTGGATTCATAGAAGGAATAAATGATGTGAGGTCCTGGTGTTGATGAGTAATACTCACTTTATGGCTTTGTCTCTCTTCAGTGTCGGCCAGAACAGGAATCACTCAGCGTCCTCGAAGCCAATCACAACGCTGCATCTGAGCTCCATGGTTTGGCGCTCAGACAGGAACTAGAAGCCTAGGCATGTTCTCCACCCAGGCCGTAATGCAGCATGGGTGGAGAACATGCAAAGTGCGCATAACTGTTTGGCCAGCCCAAGACGGCCGGCAAAACATACATGCACACTTTACTGAGTGCTCACCACTCCTCCCCTGCTCGGAGAGCAGAGCAGCCCCACCCGCCCCACCAAGCTTGAGGCAGGAAAAATAAAATGATAACATTGAGTTATCATTTTATCGTTCCTTTATTTACACTGCACCAAAGCATGGGGTGAAACTCCTTCGCCGTAGCGGAGGCGCCGCCCCTGCTTTGACTGCATGTGGGTTGGTAAAAGTGTGCACATAAAAATGTGCACCAGAATTTGTCTTTGAAAATTACAGCTGATTCAAATCATTTTCGCTGGAGAAAATGCCCGCTGCTCATACATGAATGACAGTGACTGATCTGAGGCAGTGATCCAAATATTGCAACATCTCCTGCTCATGTCTACTTAGCTGAATGTCACTAAAGCTGCACATGAAGATATGCCTACTTGACCTCTACAGAGAAAACTACAACCTGCTCACACAAATTTGATGGCGGGAACGCCTACTGCCCAACCCATGATCAGCAATACCCGTGTCACAGCAAAGGCAAGAATCATGCAACATCTGCTGGTTGCTATTCATGTAACCATCTATCAGCCCAACTTTAATACCCTAGCAGGCGCTAGGGCTGCACAAATAAATGTGCTTACTTGAAATCTGTTGAGAAAACAGTTTCCGGCTAGCTTCACTTACAGACCTGTTTAGTCACCTAACTTTAGTGAGTGTCACAAATATGTCACACACCTACAAATTCAATTTCACCTACAGATGCTCCATGACGGAGTGCTGTGGGGCGGTGGGGCGGGGCAGGGGAGGGGCATGGTGGGGGGTAGTAAACTCCGGCTCACGGCCGACCAGAGTAATGTAAATAAATAAATAAATAAATAAAAAGAATGTAATTGTGTGCGCTTTTGGCGTTTCAGCGCGACCAATGAAATTTGTTTTATTTATTTATTTATTTACATTACTCCGGTCTGCCGTGAGCCGGAGTTTACTACCCGCCACCCGGCCCCTCCCCCGCCACACCGCCCCGCAGCCCTCCCTCCAGGAGCCATGTCAAGGACCTTCAGGCTCTGTGCTGGGATAGATTGTCCTGTAGGATAATCTGACTCTGCTGGATGGGCCAGTCTGTGAGGTCAGTGTATGAGCAAATTTCGTGGCTGTGTCTGGGTTGGTTTTGTAGCTGTGTGTGGCAGGCTGGTGTTTTAAACATCTTCAAATAAAGACAAGACCATAGTAGTAAGCAGCACTATACAGGCTGTGGATACTCATATCTCATCTCATGTAGCATAGACAGACGTACCGTGCTTTGGGCCTCATTTACTATATTTTGACGCACTGAGGTGCAGCAAGCCTTCCTGCTGCACTGCTGAGATGCAAAATAAAAAGACAGGAATGTGCCGTATCTACAAGCTATGGCAAATTCCTGTCCTTCTCCCCTGCGTCGGCACACAAACAGAAGGTGTGCGTCAATGCAAACACCCTTGTGTCATGTTGCAAGTGTGCCTGCATTGCAGGGATGATTGGTTTTGTGCAGGAATGTGGCATTTTCCTCTTTCTGTGCATGCTGCAGAATGCAGCACGCATATAAAGAGGAAAAAACGAGGCACCACTACCAGCTTCCCCAGGAGAGGCGTGGAGTTCAGACTCTTTCCCAGCGTTGCAAATTATTATAAATCTGGAAATGTGTCGGTTTCCATGGATGTTTGCCAACATCCACAGCAACACCCATGGAACGCCCCTTTCACGCAGAGTAATGCATGAATGTGGCCCATATGTACAAGGCCATGTAAAGTCCTTTAGGTGGCCTTGGAAATATGGGCAAGCCCATTGCGCTGCTGGTGCATCAAAGAAAATGACACGCCGGTGGAGCAATGGGCTTGTAAATGAGGCCCTTTGTGTGTAGAAGACCAGGGCTGTGTCGAAATGTGTTTCTTTTTGATAGGGAAGGAACATCGAGGATTTCAATGTTGCATTTCTCCGATATTACCACTAATATTTCCCACAGCAAGTACAAATACCTGTGGTTCTCTTCCTCTCGAAGACCACCTAGAAAGCATGTCTTAAAAAGACCAGAGTGGCTCAATTCACAAACATTGGCAAGTTTGCTTTTACGACCCAATACATAAATATAAGTCACATTTATTTTGGTGCCCGGGCATATTTTCTGCCCCAGTCCGACCCTGACTGTGTGTGCAGGAGACACCAACTAGGGACCTGCTATGATGTGCAGAAGCTGAGCAAAGAAGGCAAAGCTCACATTCCTATCAAAAAGGCTCAAGTAGCCTGCAAAGGACTCAGCTATGCAAGTAAATATCTCACAGGAGCGTTTATCCATTGTAGACTTCTTAACATCTCCAAATAGCTGTGTCTCACAATTCAGACTGCCACAGTCTCTTTGTGATAACCTGGCCTCCATCTTCATTAACAAGATGCCAAAGATCTATAATGAATTAAAAAGTTGTCAACCACCTTCAAGACACGCTGTGTTCAGAATTTACAGGCCTAAAGGGCAATCAGGCAGTGCCCGATTAGCTGGCCTGACAGATCGGTGAGTGGGACGTTTTTTCTAGCAGTTTATGAGCCTGTGTAATGGTCTGGTGGGCAGTTTTTGACTGTTGTTTTCACTGATCACAAACATTGCCTTCAGCAAGGTCAGTTCCACTCAGTTTTTCATAGTTTGCAAAACACTTATACAATATGTCTTTGCTTGTACTTATCTTACTGCACTAATGTGTGTCCGTTATTATCATGATAAATGTTGTAAAGCGCTCTGATATTTTCGGCTCTGGCCAGCACTATATAAGACTCTTAAATAAATAAATGATAATGTCTTTTCAAGTTCAAAACTTGCCAATTTGCAAATGTGGACCACATTTTTAGCTATCTGGTTAGAGAATGAGGGCCACTTTTATTTTGGTGCCCGGGCCTAATTGTTGCCCCTGTCCGACCCTGGCTAAGTCTCTTAATTTGTCATCTCTGAGGGTCCCTGCTCTGCCTCTGATGACTAAGTAATGTCACTGCTCTCACTCAACTCAGACTCCACATATTCCCCCTGTCCTATTTCCTCCCTATAGGCATTACAGTCAGATACTGTTCAGTCTCTCTAAAATTCCATCAATGTTTCATCAAGGGGTAGTTAAGCCTCTCCTCAAGAAATCATATTTGGACTCATTAGAGATTAAGATTTGAAGACCTTGCTACCTGTATTTTTCAAATCATGAAGTGTGAACGCCACTTTATGCAGTCTCTGTTGTTGTCAATACAATTTTTGTATTTGTTTTAATACCTGCTTAATGTATTACAGGAGTGTTAATCCAAGCAGGTTTCTTTTTTGCAAACTCCTGCTCCATCATGCACCTCTCGAATTTTAACACTATTGCACATTTACAAAATACAAGCAGTTTAAATTCGCTGCCATCTTGTTATGCTGTGTTGTCTCATTTAGCCTGACTGTTCATGTAAGTGTAGCCTCGCTCTGAAGTTGGCACAGCAAAGCGAAAACTGCAGATTTAGTGAAGTCAGCCTTTTATCCTAGTTTGTTGTACCATTATTCCAATGCATTCTCATATTATTTTCACAAGAAGAGCCTGGTACCTCCTTGTTAGTGCCTATCTGGAGTCTCTGTTTGATCACATGTCCTGGCCTCCACTTATCACATTGGGAAAATTGTTTAAAGGTCGTGTTAAAATGTTTTGAATTTAGCATTACATACTCTAACTGATCAGACAGAAGGGTGCTGAAATAGCAATTTGCAATTAGAGTATTTGTGATGCCTGCTCAATTCTTTTTGCATAAAATATGTGTTACTCTTCTGTGAGCTTTCCATAGTGTCTAAGGCATCATTGATTAGTTCTAGACTCCCTTTCAAGCCAGATATAGCACAGAGGCAGTTTCCTCTGACCTTCTTCGATTGACCAGAGAATGTCTATGGACACCTGGAATCAAGCCAATTGGGTCTTACTCAGTCTTTCCGATGCATGTGATATGGTCACCTGGGACATCATAATTGGCCTCCTTAGTGCAGCTTGGATATCTGGTCCTGCACTAAATTAGTTTAGGTCATTTTTGATAGATCACATGCATTTAGCCTTGCTTCCTTCTTTTCTTTTCATTCTGCTGAGCAGCTGATCTCTTCTGGGGTCCCCCAAGATTCCACTCTTTTGCCTACACCCTTCATCCTCTATGTACAGCTATTGAGGCAGTTGATTGACCAACAACCAAACAACATTTCACATATGTGGGAATGCTTTTTACCAGTCCCCGACTGTGTGACCATCAAGTTTCTGAAGCTGAATGGGAGAAAACACTAGATCATTATGCTTGGCAATGACCTTTAAGTCTGGGTTCATGATCTCTAACCTGACACTATAGGTCCTTTTCCAGCCTTGGTTGCCAAAGCAAAAAATCTTGGTGGTGTCTTTGACTAAAATCTCTGTGTTGACATTCAAATTCAGAAAGCTTGATCTTCTTGCTTTGTTATGCTGCACACTATGGGTCCGGTTCACAAAAGTGATCAGAGACAAAATCCTAACTTTACGACTTTCGGTATTCACAGAAGGCATTTAGGAGTACTAAAGTTAGGATTTTGTCTCAGTTAAACTTAAGTTCGTCTTAAGTTTAACTTAAGACCAAAATGTAAGATTGACTGACACAAAATCCTAACTTTGGTACTCCTTAATGCCTTCTGTGAATACCAAAAGTCGTAAAGTTATTTAACTTAAGACCATACATTAAGATTGACTAAGACAAAATCCTAACTTTAGTACTCCTAAATGCCTTCTGTGAATACCGAAAGTCGTAAAGTTAGGATTTTGTCTCAGATTACTTTTGTGAATCCGGCCCAAAAAGAAAGAGATGTGGCCTAATGGCCAGAGATGCTAACTTTGGAATGAGGGGATGAGGTTCGAGTTCCTGGGTCAGCTCAACGTCCTTGATTCTTTTCAAATCACTTAATCTCCTCAAGCCCAAAAAAAAAATCTGACGGTTAGAAATGGCCATTTCTAGAGTGCTTTCCCTCGACTTTTTTCTTTTCTCCTTTCCCAGTTTGCTGTTGCTTTGGATGCTTGCCTTAGGACTTGCACACGTTTGGCACTACCGTGCAGTGTGAAAGTGCTGAGCTGGTAATGCACATACTATGCAGCGGTGTATATATGATTGGCTGGTTCGAGCTAGCTATAAGTCTCTTATCATGGGGTATGACCTATGACATGGGCATGTAGCACAAATGTGCCTCTGTGGGCCTTGCGCGCAGGAGGTGCCATCCACGGAGGTAGCTCATCGATTATGCCACAGGTTTGCCCTGGTGGGGCCTGTGTACATGGGTTACTGTTGCTCGGTTTGGCATATGGAAACCTACGTGATAGGGTCTGCATGACTCCTGCTATATCAGAGGTCTCCCTAGTGACTGGGTGCGGTGTTGGGAAGAGGTCGGGCGTGTGCATAAAAGTGGTACATGCAAGGGTCAAGAATGGCACTGGGTGGTGTGTTCAGTATGACAAGGCCTGCTTCTCGCATTGGATTAGCGTCCGGAGTTGTAGGGAAAGGCTGTCTAGCATTATTTATTACGGGCAGAATAGTAACAGCATGGTGTTTTGTATTGATGAGTTTGTAATTGCAAATACTCTCTGGTAGTGGGAGTGGTTTCAACATTATGGTGGTGGAAATGGCACTTTGGGAAAGTGGGCATTTATATGTGCGTAGGTCTGTGTGACTGGCGGCCTGTCTCCTAATTCACATTTGGGTGCTAAGGGGATAGCCACATCTGTGCATTTCTGATAAAGGGCCATGAACTAGGGGTTCACAGGAAACTGCAGGCTTCTGACTTTGAATGGCTTTGGGACGGTTATGTGGGGGTGGGATTGGCACCTGCATTCCAAGAGGCAGGGTCTTGGCCCCAAAATATATTGTTATCACATCTCCCGGGGTAGGATGGCAGACAGGACAAAATTTAAAGAGGGCTCTACATTTCAAAGGAGGCCTTTTCAACTGATCATATCTTCAAAGGCCATGGTGGGTATAACTCATGGGGATTTGGCCCCCAAAAGAAGATTTAAAACCAAACTACGCTGGTTAGATACTGGAACATTAACATGAGGAATCTTTAGGACAGGAGGGACATCAACTGGACTATCCGCAGACTTATGGTGGCTTGTCGTACTACAAGAAGGGGACAATCACTTGGTAGATTTTGCCTTGATTTGCTGGCCTGCAGCTAGTGCCATCTGTCGTGGCCTCGGTCTCAAAGTACTCTCCAAGGGTTGGTGAGCTCGTATCCTGTCCATGAGATCCCAGGGACAAAAAGGATCTCACTGTCTCCACAAGATCGTATGGACCACACTGGGTGCAGGTGAAAATGATCATGGATGGGACAAGGACCGTCCAGATATGCATCATCTACTCACTGTGCTAGAGGAGTGTGTGTGCAAAGATCAGCAGCCATCTGAGGTGCCGAGATGTGAGGAGTTCGAGGAGTGCGGGGAAGCTCTTGCAGAGTATGAGGGACCTGTGCTTGCAACCAAGGGGACCTGTGCTTGCTTGTGCTCCAGAGCGTGTGGTGTCCGAGGGGTATGGGGAACCTGACCTTTGAGCTGAGACTATCTTTGGCCTCCAGATCAGGAGGATTACAGTGCCTGAGTTTGCCGCCTCTGCCGAGGTCATTGGCTCCCTCTCCCATGACTCACGCCATAGGGTGCTTTGTTTTGCCAAGCTACCAGAGGAGGAGCACAGATTATAGGACAAGTGAATCGTGCTCATTCTATTCAGAATGGTGGGTTGTGATTGGCTGTGATGCGTCTTAGCCCGACCAAAACCGCTGGGTCTAACACTGACCTTGTGTAATGTATTCTGGTGCTCAGGTAAAGTGCTGTAATGCCTTTGGACCAAGTCTGCACTATGTAAAACTGGGAACAAATCCTTATTTTATTGACAAGAAGCAGACATGGCAGAGGCCATTAATTCTGCCCCGCCATGCCTATGTAAATGCTGCTTACCCTCGCTTTTCAGAATTCTCAATCAGAAAGCTTTGAAAACTCCAGTATATGGCAGTGATGGTAGAAAGTTAGCTTAAGATATTCGATCAAGTTTCCAGGGACTGTTGGTCACTACACCATCTTCCAGTGAAGCAGTGTGTCCTCTTTAAGGTTCTATTTTTATTCTGCGGGCTTTTTACTACAATGGACTGATCTTCCTCGTTGATCTGGTGATATCTCATCTAGAAACGAAACCCTCAGCTCCCCAACAAAGTCCTCTCTCAAGATCCCTCAAGTTCGCAGAACAACATCTGACTGATGATCCTTCCAGTTCCTTGGCCCTAAGCGCTGAAATCAATTATTCCTGCACTTGCTCTTTCTCAGGGACTTCTCCTATTTTAAGGTCTCTGGAAACTCACCTGTTGTGCCCTAAAAATGCTCATCAGTCTCCACTTATTCCCCCATGATATCCCACTTTCTTTCTCTGTTTGACTTTACATTCCTTATTCTATTGCCAAAATAGCATCTCGTCACTAAAAGTGCGCTCTGTAAGTAATTCAATAATTCACTTAAAATTAATAAATAAACATTGCAAATCTGGTGCAGGCAACATGTTTTCCAGCCCGATTGGTGTTGCACTTGAAAAGAAAAGTCCAGTGATGGGAAATGAACTGTAATTTAAACATGATCACTGTGTACCGGAGAGAGATACATTGAAAACCATGAGGTTGAAGGCACTTGAGAAGTTGGACTCTCCTCAAAGCCTGCTAAGTGGCTAAGAAGGGTTCGGCAGAAGGTGGCATGAATATGATTTTTTTTTAATGTACTTGTTAATCCTTCTGGACAAGAAACATGCATTTTTAGAATGAAATCCCAAGAAACCCAGAGGCAAGCATTTCTTATAGGGAAATCTCATTTGTGTATCACCGTGATAAACAATACAACTCCTAGGGCCAGATCTACGAAGCATTTTACCAGTCGTTTGCGACCGGTAAAATATATTTTGCTATGTACAAAAGGCAAAATGCGACTAGGTAACTTGTTATCAAATTGCATTTTGCTTTTGCGATTCGGTATTAGGAAGGGGCTAGTTAATGGCATCCCTTCCTAATATCGAATAGCACTAGTATATGTGAATGTTTTGCAACCAGAATGCATTTGCAAACATTAATAATTTACCGACTCCATATAGGAGGTGGTAAGCCATTCGCAAATGGGAAGGGGTCGCCAAATGACCCGTTCCCCATTCTGAATGTGGGTGACATTTTTTTTAAGAGCAGGCAGTGGTCCCAGGGACTACTGCCTACTCTTCAAAAATTAAAAGAAAACTTTTCATTTTTATTTTTGTTATGCAGCCCGTTTTTTCATAAAGAAAATGGGCTGCATTAAAAAAAAAATTTACTTTATTTAAAAAGCAAACACAGACATGGTGGGCCGCTGACCCCAGCAGGCCACCATCCCTGTGATTTTAGCCTTTCCCGATGGGCTGCAAATTGCAACCTGCCTCATGAATATTGATGAGGCAGGTCCATTTGAGGCCCATTGGGAATCGTAAGCAGTGTCTGAGAAACTGTTGTACAAAGCTGTTTTTTTGTACATCTGGTTCCTAACTAGCCTCTACACCATCATGACAAATATCTTCGAGAGGCCAGATGGAAGCTGGGATACTGTAAAATATTATATAGAAGGCATTAGTCTCCATATAGATTGGTGCAGGCAAAGCTCTTGGAAGTCTCTAACTGCTAGGGATGCCAAAGCAAGGGCAGCAATATAGTCCACATTGTGTGTGACTGCCAAAAGCTACTGGGTTGAGGTTTGGTCCGAAATGCAAACCATGGCAGGAATTGCAGGTAGGTTAGAATGTTCGGCTGTGCTGCTTCATGACACCTCCCCTTACCAGGAGATCATGCATCAAGTCAGCCGGTGGTTTGCCACTTCGGTACCGGTCACCACACTATGTATTCTCACTTTCTGGAAGACAGTAACCATCTCCAAATTGGAACTGTGCCCCATAAAAATGTTCTTGATGGCATCCTACAAGAAAATCATATATAGTCTGGAAGACTAATTGCCCGGCTTTAAAAGAATTTGGGTTCCCTTGCTGCAATCTCGGGGAGGCGCACTCCCTTCACAGGTGGTTCTGACCTGACCTCAGACATATCTGCCACCAGCCAGGGTAAAGTCCACTGGTCCGGGATTTCAGCCCACTGCTGTTCACAGATTGACTTTTGTCACATTCCCCACAGCAACTCTGGCAAGGGGAGGGTTCTTGGATGCATGACATTGGATACATTCTTACCATTCAGTTACTCTCTTTTCCTTTTTTTGTCACTTCTTTCTCTTCTTGTTGGCATGGACTTATTGTGATAGGATACATCATAAAATAGCGACAGGGTGGGCGTAGCAGGGAAAATGGGAGGAATTGTTAGGGTTGATGTTAGAAATGGGATTCCTGGTTGGTTGAGGTATGCACCTAGGCAGGAACTACCACTCTAGTAAGGGCAAGTTAGATACACACTAAAAGATGCCTGTGCTCACCCTCCGGTAGCTTGGCACAGAGCTGTCATCCTTATTTAAAGATGTACTGTGTAAAGTATTTGTGCAACACACACACACACATACAGTAGCACAATGATTACACCACAAAGGGACTCCACACTGGCTTAGAAAAATAGATTTCTTTATTCTGAACAAAACAAGACCAACATGACAAAAATGCAAGATATAGAAGGTGAGATATTGAATTTAACAGGAATAAATGCATTAAAGTGCTTAGAAGCAAGTAGCGCAAAAAAGGTTACTTTAGGTGACACTGGACTGGAACAAAGTCAAAGTTTGGGCCAACTGAGATGTAGCTCTGGCCGACTACAGGACTCTTGCAGGCCCCAGTGAACAAATAACTTTTCTGGTCGCAAACAGTGAGATGCGTTGATGTCAAGGCTGGCAGGTGCAGGATACGTCAATCTTCTAAACTCAGTGAAGGCGATGCATCAGTTACAAAGATAGGTGCCGGAGTCTAGAGACGTAGATCTCTGGAAGAAAAGTGCTGGTTCTGATGTGAAGATCCAATTTTACTCCTGCAATCGGGTCGATGCACCAGTTCATGCTACACGCAGACAGGAGATGCGTCGAAGTCCCCGTTGCAAATTTCTGGGCCTCTTTCAGTGAGCCAGGCACAGGAGAAGAGGTAGAGAATTTGATATCCCTGAGTCTCAAGCAACAGGAGACAAGCCACAAAGCCCTTGGAGATCACTTCGGGTGAAGGCAGAGTCCAGCTCTATTTTAGCAGAGTCATAGAGCATCTGGCAGCAGGGCAACAAATAGAAAGGCGGGCCTTCCAAATCAGCAGTCTAGTTGCGTCATTTAAGCAGCATAACAGTTTTTCAGGCAGAGTTTCAGTTACAAACCCAATGATGTCTGTTTTAGGGGTCAGAGACCCAGAACTTATACCTAAAAGTGCCTTTGAAGTGGGGGTGACTTCAAAGCAGCCATCTGAATTGCATTCAGCCCAGTTCTGTCAGGGTATCGGGGGCAGGGGGGTAATCAGTATGTTATGTGGGGAGAAGACCCTGCCTATTTGAGTGAAGTGTTAGCCCTTCACTTCCATTCTGCCCTGGCAAGGCCATCAGAATGCAGATGTATGTCGATAGGTACTCAGACACACCTATCCTTCCTGTGTTTGTAGCTGTCTAGAAGGAATGCACACCCTCTCCAGATGTTTATTGAATACAGGCTGTAGGCACACAGAGCACTAAGTGCAGAGAAATATCCACATTCTAAAAGTGGCATTTCTAAAACAGTAATGTGAAACCCAACTTCATCAGCAAGTAGGACTTATAGGGACCATTCCAAAGAAATGAAACATGAAAAAGCTACTCCTCTCTGATCAGAAATTACAGCTTAATAGTGTATTAAGGAATTCCCAATGCTTGCCTATAGGAGGGGTAGGCCTCACAGTAGTAAAAAACGAATTTGAGTGTTTGTAACTACCGGGACATATTAAGATTAAACACATGTCCTACCTTTTAGTTACATGGCACTCTGCCCTTAGGGTTACTTAGGGGTGAGTTATATATAATAAAAGGGGGGCTCAAAGTAGTTTTAAATGCCAAGTAGAAGCGGCAGTAAATTGCACACACAGGCCCTGCAGTGGCAGGCCTGAGACAGGTTTGAAAAGCTACTTATGTGGGTGGCAACCACAATCAGTGCTACAGGCCTAGTAGTAGCATTTGACTTACAGGCCCTGGGTATATGTCATGCCAATTTACAAGGGATTTACTAGTAAATCAAATATGCCAATCAGGTATACACTGATATCACCAGGTTCAGGGGAGAAGCATGTGCACTTTAGCACTGGTTAGCAGTGGTAGAGTGCTCAGAGTCCTAAAGCCAACAAAAAGATTCAGCAAAAACAGGAGGTAAAAGGCAAAATGTCTGTGGAAAGACCACCATAAGGCTGACAGGTCTAACAGTTGACTATGATACTCTGCCTTGAATGATGCAAAAGAATTTCTTCAGATCTTGTACACATGTTAACACTGAGACTCAGCTAGATCTCACTACTTTCACTGTCTGTGTTTAACTCTGGAGTTCTCTAGATGATCTTGATCCACTTCTGTAAGAATACCTAATGTTCACTGAGCAGCTGTGCCTGTTAACATAATGTTATGCACATTTATTTGTTCAAATTGTTGTACTTATAATGCGTCATGTTGTGCAATAAACACAATCGGTATATTTTTTTTAAAACAACAAAACACTAGGCAGTCTCCGGTGAATGGAAAAAGAACATCTTCCTCAATACAGAAACAATCCGCAGTAAACCTGCGACATGTCCAGGTTGTTCACAGGGCAAACATCATCCTCGTTTTTGGCCTATGAGGTTTAAATCTATCCAAGTGTGGCAGAAAAACTCACAGTGACAAAATATTATCAAAAGTGGTGGAAGCACTTTAGGGATTTATTTGTATTTTGCCACACTCCATGGGGCTAATTTATGGGGAATTGGCGTAGGGCAGTGTTGCTAGTCTTCTTGCTGCGCTGCCTTATGTCAATGTGAAAGGGAAGGAATGCACCATATTTGTGCAATATGGTGCATTCCTGTCCTTTTTTCCTGTGCTGGCACACAATTGGCTGCCTAGCATCAATGCAGGCCCCCAGGTACCATAGTGCAAGGGTGTCTGTGCCGCATGCAGGATTATTCTTGCGCAGGAAGGGGCACCTTCCTGCACAAAAGGAATCCCGAGAGGAGTTTTCCTCTTTCCATGTGTGCTGCAGAATGCAAATGCCTCTCCTCGTTACACCTCCCCTGGGGAGGGGTAATGTGTTGGCACTGTCCAATGTTTACGTGAGTAAGTAATGCCTCTCAATCACATTTATGAGGGCATGCAAAGCCACGCAGCCATGCAGAGTGGCTTTGCATCACCTCATAGATATGATTGAGAGGCTTGCACCGCTGGAGAGTTAATAACAGTAACGCTCCGGCGGCACAAGTCCCTCTTAAATTATCCCCCTGTTTTCTGCAACCCACAGCGACATCAGCTGGTTTCAACTTGTATTGGTTGTGTTAGAGGGAACTTTAGTTGTCGACTTGTCATTAACATGGCCTTATGCCCAGTATCGATTACAATTTTGGATGGCATCCACAGGATGGTCTATATTCAGACGTTGATCGACGATGTGTTACCAAAGCTTCACATGGAAATGTGCTTGCTTGAATTCTTCTAAGGAAACTACTACTGTATTGCGTTGTATTGGAGAGAACCCCTTGAGACCCATGGACAACAGCTCCAAATCCTTGGTGAGGATTGGAAGCTTGGTGACATCCCCTTCTCTCTTTCACTCACATGGACACCTTCATGCCAGCCTTTGATATCAAACAGGTATCAAAAGCTGTGTTTGGGAACATGTTTACTCTCATTATCCTGAGGAATCTACTGCAGACCTGCTCTGCTTGATGAAAACAACTCCCAACCCATGAATTACAGCCAAGGAAAGCATTGGAATTGTGCTCCATTCCCTGATTGTTGCTACCCATATAGTCAACCCCAGGGTGGTGGCGGACCCTGGTGCTGTGGGGGGAGGACGTGCGGCCTCTAACCAATATTTGACCTCTGACAGGTAACTAAAGCAAAAAGCTGTGTCTGAACTGGGGTGCCGAAGTGAGCTAAAGAACGATGAAGGATTCAACCCAGATCTGTGACTGGGGGTGAGTGTCTGAAAAGATTCAGCGCTCCGTCCATCATCACCTTGTGTTTGTATTGTTCGCCCTAAGTTGGCAGGGTATGCCCAGACGCAGGTCCCTTTTTCACTTTGCCACTGGATTCAAGCTAGCCTGGCTGATGAAGGCTGTTAGTTGGAAACTGGTCCCAGGATGCCTGTTTCCGGTCCAGGGAAGACATGGCTTGGCAGTTCCGGCTGGAATGTTCCCATGAGGCACACGGTCAAGAGTGATTTGCATATAGCTGTGTCTGAACTGGGGTGCGGAAGTGAGCTAAAGAATGATGATGGATTCAACCCAGATCTGTAACTGGGGGTGAGTGTCTGAAAGTTTCAGCGCTCTGACCATCAACTCCTTGTGTTTGCATTGTTTGCCCTAAGTTGGCAGGGTATGCCCAGACGTGGGTCCCTTGCTCACTTTCCCACTGGATTCAAGCTAGCCTCGCTGATGAGGGCTGTTAGCCCGAAACCGGTCCCAGGATGCATGTTTCCAGTCCAGGGAAGACATGGCTTGGCAGTTCGGGCTGGACTGTTCCCATGAGGCACAGGGTCAAGACTGATTTGCATATAGCTGTGTCAGACCTGGGGTGGCGAAGTGAGCTAAAGAACGATGATGAATTAAACCCAGATCTGTGACTTGGGGTGAGTGTCTGAAAAGTTTCAGCGCTCCGTCCATCATCTCCTTGTGTTTGCATTGTCGCCCTAAATTGGCAGGGAATGCCCAGACGTGGGTCCCTTGCTCACTTTGCCACTGGGTTCAAGCTAGCCTGGCTGAGAAGGGCTGTTAGCCCAAAACCGGTCCCAGGGTGCTTGTTTCCGGTCCAGGGAAGACATGGCTTTGCAGTTCGGGTTGGACTGTTTCCATGAGGCACAGGGTCAAGACTGATTTGCATATAGCTGTGTCTGAACTGGGGTGGCAAAGAGAGCTAAAGAACGATGATGAATTCAACCCAGATCTGTGACTTGGGGTGAGTGTCTGAAAAGTTTCAGCGCTCCGTCCATCATCTCCTTGTGTTTGCATTGTTCGCCCTAAGTTGGCAGGGTATGCCCAGACGTGGGTCCCTTGCTCACTTTGCCACTGGGGTCAAGCTAGCCTGGCTGAGAAGGGCTGTTAGCCCAAAATCGGTCCCAGGTTGCTTGTTTCCGGTCCAGGGAAGACATGGCTTTGCAGTTCGGGTTGGACTGTTTCCATGAGGCACAGGGTCAAGACTGATTTGCATATAGCTGTGTCTGAACTGGGGTGGCGAAGTGAGCTAAAGAACGATGAGAGATTCAACCCAGATCAGTGACTGGGGGGGGGAGTGTCTAAAAAGTTTCAGCGCTCCGTTCATCATCTCCTTGTGTTTGCAAGGTAACTAAAGCAGCATGTGGAGACTAGCTCATTGCATTTCTACTCGGAATGCTAATGCCTATTTCGACTGCTTGTGTTGGTGAAACCACCTGCTGCTGACCTGTGAACAGCACACCGGGGCTGTGGAAAGTGTTAGAATTAGTTATAATCCTCTAGATAATAGTGGCGTGGCTACCACTAGTGCTGTTGGTGCAATGCACTGGGTCCCACAGTGGCAGGAGGCCCAGTCGGTTCTGCACCTGCTGATATTATTTCAGAGGGTGCCTGCTCTGATTTTTTCGGAAGACACATTGCAAGGGGTTCTAGTGCCAGTCCGGCCCTGTTACCTTGATTAACCTATGTGGGTGTCAACATTTTGGACCTAAATATCGATTCTGATCTGTTGATGTGCTGTGCATGATAGCTTACAGTGATCCCTCCTTGATTGTTTCTTGTACATTAAGGACATTCACTTGTTGTGCACTAATATTTAAAGTTGATTTTATGTTATGGTTGATTTATTGTAATATTTTACGAGTATTCTATCAACTCTTATTTGATTTCTCTACAGATCCCAAAACACATAATCGGTGAATCTTTTCCAACAAACACTTTTGTATTTCTTAGCTAACATTAGGTTTAAAATGAATACCTCCTGCAGGCAGCACATGTAGGTAAACCCATAGCTCGCTATTACATTCACGCCGACAGCTGTTCCATTTACTTGTAGATAATAAACTCCATCACATCTGAAATAGTTGATATACAAAATTATATTGAACAGCTGCAGCAATGCAAATATATCTTGACTACTATTACCTTTTGGTGCACGTGAACTGCATGAATTCCTTCTTCCTGAAGAGCTGAGGTGTACAGACACACATAATTTGTATTAACTCATCAAATCTCAATGTAAATATTTGTAATTGCCATAGAAAATTCTCACTGTCTTCAAAATAGGCAGTTCTTGTTCTGATGAACAGACCTATAAAAGTTGAAAGTGGTTCTGAATTAACCCTTGATATTATTGGCCTTGGAAGGGTCTTGGGAATTTCTGACACTACACAGAAGACCGGAGAGCAATTTTTTACTTTTGTGGAATTTCCCAGATTGCCAATGTTTTTGTGCAAGAGATACTTTTTGAACTGCCTTTTATTATTTTTTGTGTTCCTTAAATCCCTCATTATTGAGCCTTGCAGTATATCCGAGCGTGAACTGTTTAACTTTGGGTAAAATGCTCTTTGATTTCATTGTCCTATATTCCGACTCATCCAGCCTTTAAACTTCTCCCTCTGGTATTTATCCAAAGCATACTTTTAAATGTAATTTCCCCAAAAAATGGAACAATCTAATTTTCATTGAAGAAAGGTAGTGACATTGGTTGGAATAAATCTAATTCCTCGTTGTGATGTCAGTGTTGTGTGAGTGTAGCTTCCAATATTGATCACCAAGTCCTCCACATGTTCAAACACATATCTGGTTTTTGGATTCTCCTGTCCTCTTCTCGCTGTTCAATTACTCCTGGCCTTTCTCTAAAAATGTAACTTCTGTGTGGATGTCAATGGTATTGCTTTTTACATCTGTTTTTGGTAAATTTATTCTTCTATTTCTTCCATGTCACTACTTGAGGAGTTTGTGGTAGTTTCTGTGCATCTTTCTTGGAACTTTTCTTTCTCCACATGCCTTCCTTTATATTTTAACCTAGTTAATTTATATTGGGAATAATCTCTTCTATATTTATCTATTTTTTCAATTTCCTTTGTGTTTATCCTTTCCAACTCTTTGTTTAATTCTGTCTGATTCGTGGGTTCAATGATTTGGTCTTTGGTCATTAAACCTTCTTCTGCGATTGTCATAAGATTTGTGGAGACCTCTTCAATTGTAAGTAAAATGAGGCACAAGGAACATACGATGTAAATGAGGGATGATTACCCTGTTGAAGAAAGTTGGAGTTGATCCATCAGTGATAACAAACTATCGTCCATTCACTCTTCTGCCTGCCTTAGCAAGGGTCATGGAGCAACATTTGGGAAAATAGCTGGTGCTACTCCTGTAAATCACAGAGGCACTGGAATGTTTACAGGTAGGTTTCAACCAGGGTCGGCTTTAACACTGGTGGCTGCCTGTGTGACAATGTGTGTTGCCCCCCCCCCTCCAATGACCACCTCTTTCATGGATTCCCTCACAAGCACCCTTTAACAGTGCCCCTCAAGTCTCCATAACCACTGCCTCTTAGATTCATTTAGTTTTATAGGACCACTCATACCTGTGTAAGGTGTCAGAGCACTTTACATCACACACACATTGCAGAGAGACAATCATATGTGTGTAAATCAGTGTATAGGAAATGGTACATCAGACAGGACTACAAGGTGTAGTGTAGGAGTGATATGTCATCGATACTGGTAGGCAATATAGTTTGAGTCCTTATTCTGGAAAAGGACAAATTCAGAATTTAAAACATAACATCATTGTTGGGGGTTCTCTTTAATAAGAAGATTTGTTTCCTACCCAAAGGAACCCTTTTGGCAAGATTAGGATAATGAAAGACTGGGCAAAAAATAATATAGCACTAACATATACCTTGCAGTTTGCAAGCAGCTCTTTGATGACAGTTAATAGCTCAATGTTCTATATTAGGATTTTGACTTATAAACTACAAGTAACAAAAGGAGCTATCTTACAGAAGCAGTAACTCACTGACCTATTTCCATTATATGCACTTTGTTATCTGCATGGTACACTTTCTTAGCAGCATGCATTTTAACCCGCTGCACTACCTTAGGATTAGTCAAAACTTCCACTAGACAAACCTCCTCTCTTTCCAGGAACACAATTAATCACAGGAGTTTGCTTGACATTTTAATTGATGCCTGATAATTGCTGAAGGCCAGGCATGCGGCAGCAGATGCTTTTAAAATGAAGATATACTTGCAAAATGATGCCCCCAACCCAAGTCAGCGCCCAGTGTGGTGGCACCGATCGCACCGCCCTAGAGCCGGCCCTGGTTTCAAGCAGGGCACAGTACGGAAACAGTGCTGGTGGCAGCTCTGGAAGAACTGTATAAAACCAGACATGACAACAAATGGGGTTTCCATGCTATTGGACCCGTCCATGGCCTTCAGTATGGTCAGGCTTGTCATCGTCATCAACTGGAGGCTTGATGACTGCATCCTGGGATGGTTTAAATCAGTCTTGCAAGGCCACTCCCAAGTGGTGTCTCTACCACCATTCTGTCCAAAGAAAGACCAGTAGCCTGTGGGCTTCAGGTGGGTTCTGCAATCTCTTCATTCCTATTCCATGTGTATATGCAGGATCTGGGAGACCAACTGTACGAAAATTACACCTAGATTAAGAAAGTAGTTTGCCACCATACTAAAGGTCGACGATGATATGCAAATGCGGATAACAAACACAAGTAGATAGTAGCCGCGGTCCGTACAGCTAACAGCGGTGGGGCCGGGTGGGCGGAATTTCGAGGGAGGATGCCGAGGGAAAATTAAATAAATAATTAATTTTCCCTCGTCATCGTATGTCGAAATCCCCCCCACCCTGCCCCACTGCTGTTACCTGCACAGACCGCGGCAGGTAGATAGGTTTGACCTGCTGTGTTTTCATACTATGAATATGCCATGGCCAAGAGTAGAGCAACCAAAGCCTTGATGTTCACTTATTCAGTTTGTATTGCTCCTTAGCCTATCAAGATGTCAGATTTGGGATTTGAATATCTGTAACTTTGAATATTACTTTCCCTCTCGTTTTGTGTTTCTCTTTCTGCAGTTCCACCGGAGGACATCCAAGGTTGAGTTCTCACTCACAGATAGCACCACCCGGCACCACACAAATGTATCAAAGAACTCTGCTTTCGGAGGGTAATTATTTTTTCTGACTTATTTGAAGGATCCAAACCCAAACAAATACACAACCCTGCAGTCAATACATTAGAAAAAGCCCTTTCCCCAGGCACCATCACACCTCTAACAAGACATCTGGCTTTCACTGAACCTGTTGGGAAGCCACATGCATTCAAGGGTAGACCAAGCCCAGTGCTCACAGCAAAAGTTTGAACTAATAAGGAAGTCTTGCTTTTCCCAGCTTTGAAGAATGAGATGTAACACTATTCTAGTAGCCAGTCACTCGCACAGATTTTCCTGCTGGTGGTGCTTGGCTCTTCTCAAATGTGTTGTTATAATGCCACACAAGACTGCATAGCACCCTACGTCATGTGCTGGGACGCATAACATGAGTAGTCACCTCCATGCTCATTTGTGCAGAGATAATGAAGCCTTGTTAAGGTTTACATGTGTAAGGTCATTATGCTTTGAAAACTAGAAATGCTACCCATGAAATCTGTGAAAGACGAGGACATGATCAATGGAGCAGTGTGGCCCAATCCAGCTTGTGGAACTGTTAGTAGGCAGTGTGAAACCGCTAAATTCCATTTACAAAATTTCAATACACTTATCAAACACATGAAATTTTTGATTACGCGAAATGTAACTGTAACTTGTGTGAAAATCTAATGTTAGGACATATCCTGTGTTAAAAATGCGTGGGGGATACAAGCACAGCGATAGGTGGCGGGAGAAAATGGCCCATTAAAGTATTTTCTGATGGAACCAGCATCTCTCTAGACAAAATGTGGCACATTGTTCAAAATTTTGCAGCCATATTATTAGCAGAATTTCATAATTCCGGCTTAACACATAGTTCACAAATTTTGAGACATAATAAACATTTTGTGCAGCCCCAATTTTCACATTATAAAAGATTTGTTACGGAAACTACCAAAGGCAGCCAAGCCAACATTATCATGTGTACCCTCATTGTTTTGAATGATTATGCTTGTCATTTCCATCACAGGGACAGATTGTAAATCAGAGGGATTCTTTTTCATTTTGAGTCAAATAAAAAAGTTAACAATTATACAAGAAAGGAAATTGTTGCATACTCTGAAGTTGGTCAATCTAGCTTGGCCTGCCCTTGTCAGCTTAAGGAATATAATGAATACTCAGCAGGTGTCCGGAATAATTACTCCTGACAAAGGGTAGACATCCTTCCAAGGCGGCAGCAGGTAGCCTGTGAGGCTGTCAAGAGGCTATACACTTACAGCTTCATGCTTAGCGCTGAGCTGACACATCAGGTAATTACTGAGAGAATCAATCGGCTTGTCTATTTGAAGACAGTTGTGTTCTCTGGCAGCCAGAGATGAAACATACTTACTGTTTCCCATCGGATCCCACAATGTCTTACCTTCGAATTGTTTTTTCCTGAACCATCCACATTCTAAACAATGCAACCCTTTGAGGTGCAAACATATCTGATAATATGCAGATGTTCAAGCTATAATGCGCAAGCCATAATAAGATAGTGACTGGCCATCTGAAATAGAAATTAGACCAGTTCCCAAAGGAGTGTGGCACCATTAACGCAGAGGCGGCCCCCACAGGGGGCCTCAAGAGCCAGCACCACAACAGCTGCCGGGGTACTGGAAAAATCCAGTTTGGACCATTATGGAGCACCCAGAGGCAAGAAGGGGGGGGGGCCTTGCGGCTGCACATATCCCCCTCACAAAGATGGCTACCAAACAGTTGCAAGAAACACTTGGCCAATGGGGGAGGCAAGGTAATTTTTGATCCCCCCCCCAAAAGGGGGGGAAGCCGCCGCCGAGGTAAGGAACAACAGGAGGGGGTTATAAGGCACCGCTCCCCCAGCACAGTGCACTTATCTCACTTCCGGGAGCTGGGGAGCAGTGCACCACGAAATAATGAGACCCACACCTAAGGAACAGCATTGTCGCAGTGATGGAGGTAGGCAATGTAGATAAGAGGGGGTACAGTGGTTGGTTATGGAGGCACACCGGCAGGGCGATGTATAGGAGGAGGCCACTCACTTGGGGATGCCGTACGGCGGGGTGAGTAGGCCAGAAAAAGGGGTAGCAAATGGAGACAGCACTCGCAGCCCAGACCCGCTGGACGACAGGGCACAAAAGGGACAAACAAGGTAACACGTTGGGGCCTAACTCCGGGGCGAGGCTATCCCCCACACGCAAGCGGTGTAAAAATCAACAAAAACTTTATGACCCCAAAACCGTCAAGAAATGATTTATGACTACAAAAGAGCAGATCAATGAACTGTCATGAGATGATTTATGAACCTTTAAGATGTGCAAATGATTTATGATAAGTAATGTACGACAGTATGCAATGGTGAGTTATGGCCAGGGTCACGCAAGTATGACCAGGGCATTGTACTAGAAGAGCTAGTTTTACATGCCATGCAAATGAAACTGTGGCCAACATTGACCACAATACTGCAACACGTGCTGGCTACTTATTGGAGGTACACATGTGAGAGGGTATTTTGGAATTTTGGAGTGGCCACAGTGCGGGGGTTAAGGCTAGTGGGGATAGAGAAGAGCTCCCACGTACAGTCTGCAACTACAAAGATGTATGGGATAAAGTGACGCAAAGTGCATGCTATAAGGATATTAAAAATCACTGAGGAGTTTGTGAGAATATAGACTCACAAGTCCCCAGCCTGAGTGACTTTAGAAGGTCACAGAAGTCCAAAGTGAATTTAAATATCTCTAGGATAGATTTAGGGGTATTTTGTGTCTTATAGTGTTTGGGAGTATGGAGGGATGATGACAAACGGGGTACAAGAGATTTTAGGGAAGGTCTGATAATATGATGTAACAAAGTGACAGTTGCTGCTAGTGTGACAATTAGAACCAGTTCACCTTCATGCAGAGGACGTTGCAGGTAGCTGTGATAAAGGGGCTGCACGTTTTGTGAAAGGAACTATTAAGTGTTTGAACAGTAAAAAGATAGTGCTGTGTGGTGAAGGTGATTTAGAACCATTTGCTGTTTGTTTGCTTTTTAACGCATGCATTCATAGGGCCAGATTTATTATATTGTTTGTGTAACATAGTGCAGCAACCTAAGGTGTTTTGCTGCATTGCTCAAGGATGAGTAAGCAGCCAGAACCATTTTTTTTATTTAATGGCCTACTTCTGCTCTCTGTTTATGCTTGCACACAAACTGGCTACCGAATACCACATATAATCTTTGCGCCATGGTACAAAGTCTGTTCGAGCTTCTAGTATATGGTTTGTACTGGAAAAATACCTTTCCAGTTCAAAATGCGACTCTTAGACAAGTTCGTAAACTTTCTTGAATTCTTAAGCATTTAACATTTCTGAAAGTCTTAAACTATACATTACCAAATTGAATTAAAATTCTTAAACGTTAAACATTTAACATTAGTGTTACCCTAAAAAACGATATGGTAGTTATATATATCGCCTATCCAATCATGTATTTATTCTATCTCTCTCTTCTTTCTGTCTTTACGTTGTCCCATTTCTCTGTTTCTTTTATCTGTCCTTGCATCTGTCAAACTTGCGCCCTGTTTAATATGCTGTCTCATTCCTAACCAGTAGTCGTGTGCTTTCCTGTGCTTTTCTCACAGACTGATGCTATGAAGGACCTCATGAAAAATGCCATGGTAGATGTCTTACTCCCTGTGAACGGATTTACAGACCAGAGATCTTCCTGATACAGAGCTGGAATAGTCAGTGGTTTCCTTGTTTCCACTTCCCATATATGGAAAAATCTAACTGGTCATTTGGAGTCTTTTGTGGATAATCTGCCACTAGAATCCTGTTATGACCAGGAGTTTATTAGCAACTGCTAATCAACAGATCCTTTTGGTTGCACAGTTTTCCAATGATGACAGTATCAATTTCACTCTTGCTATCGGTCACCATTGTTGGGTCCATCTACAGTCCACTCAATCAAGTGTCAAACCAATCGGTTGAGTGGGAAATGCCACAAGATGGTTTTGCAAGTAATGACTAGATGCTAAAAGGCCTTCTGCAATTGTCCTCAGTGCTCAGTTAATCTTGGAGATTGTGACCCTAAAAATAGGATATTGGGACAAGGTGAAGCGATTGGCAGATTGTTGAACATCAACTGCAGCGCACGAAAGTTATTCCTAAGAACACAACATCCACTGAGATGAATATCACTGATGTAGAGTACAAAAGGTTGCCTACTTTTGATTCCTCCTGCACCTATCTTCCTCCACCCTACACTTCCTGTGTCTTTGTCTCACTCCTGCAGGTTCTTTTTCAGCCCTGCTTTTTCGCTCTGTCACTGTCACCCTCTCTCTTCCTACACCTGTCTCCCTTTTCGGCCCTTCATCCTTCTCTCTTCTCCTGCTCAGAGAACAGGGGCTATTGATGACAAATAAGTCCGGTCCACAAAAATGCTTCTCGGTGCTTCCTCTTTCATACAAAATGGCGCCATGCAGCCGCCAACTGCTGAGCTTTGCCGCGTGCTCATCCACTCCTCTTTGTGACGGGCCAGCGATTTCTAATTACAAGAAAAACAGCATGCAGCCTGGGCTGGGGAATAGAGGAGGGGGTGGGAAAATCAATTTCACTTGCCCCCCACTCTCGCAATGCATTCAAGTGATCATATTTAATCAATTGCTCCCACTTGTTATTTGAGGTCGAATCCAGCGCTCTTCATCTTGCTGAAAAGAGCGAGTGTCCTGGAAGGATTTCATTTCCCTTACTTTGCTAATGGAGCAATTTGCAATCAGTCGCGTTGAAAATCCCTACACAGAGAAAATTGATATCTGCCCCACGAGAGGGGAGCTGGGGAGTAGAGAAATAGGTTCTATTTTACCTGTTGATTGCTGCCTGCGTTTGTGCTTCAAATGTGTAACTTTGTTTTTATTTAAAACAATCGAATTGACACATGTTCCAGTCTATTTGTCAAGGCACCCGCAGCGCCATGTTGTGTTCCTGTTGTGACCCGTGGTTTGTTTCCTTGAAATTACTGTTTATAATTCAGAATCCGTAAGTCCCTCGAGCGTCGCTGCGTGTTTCAACGTTCTTGTTGGATTTTGCCAATTCTGGCATGTGTTCTTTGTAAATAAAGCAACCTCGGCCATTACAAACACACACTCCTCCTTGGCCAGTGGCGTAAGGAAATGTTAGGGGCCTCCCCTGCAAGGAATTATGAGGGGGGGCCCTCGCAATACTCATACGATACCCTCGAGCTGACAAGCTGACCCCTCCCTCTTCCCCGCCCTTATGGCTAGGTGAGCCCTTCCTTGGCCTGTTGAGCTTGAGTGAGTATCGGAGGTATAGCACCACCATTGGAAACACTCCCCACCCCTCCACGTGCAAAATAAATAAATACACCACACAGTTTTTTGTTTGGGTAAATATTGCTGCAGGTTTATTACATACAACCGTATGCAATATTGTGGGTTATCTTACGGGCGATCCAAGGGCAGGTAGCCATCTAGGCAGCCTTCCCACCTGATGAGCCAAGCAGCACTGGGGCGAACTCCATCTGTGCTGCCCCTTCTGGTGATCCTCTTCCCGGATCACGTGACACCTTGGTCCCATATTACTCACGCCCCTTTCAGGGCGGAGCGTAGCAAGGCAAGCCCCCAGTTGTTCAGGCCCACAACCGCTCGAAGGACTAACGGGGCACGGACATGGTTTTCCCCGAGCCACCCATGAGGCTCCTGGGATTTGGCTCTGGCACCCCTATTGTGCCGCGCAGAGATACCGTTCTGTACCTATTTGCTTCCAGATCGCCCTGTAACTCTGCCACAGCTCTGGAGGTGGCCACCATCACCGCCAGAGCCCCCCACCAAAACAGCTATAGTCTTACCTGCAACCTCTCATCTCTAGCGCCTCTCACAAATCTAGAAGGAAGAGATCCATTTCTACTGGTGATAGATGAACCCCATCTATATCACAATAGCCCTTGACGTTAGCCTGGATCAGCTAGTGTGTGATGAAACAAAAGGCCCTTTTGCCTGTGAACTTGTGGCAAGAACTATTCACCCCATGTGGGAAAGTTCCACTGCATCACATGACTCAGCCCCACGCCAACTCTGGGCGGGACGGTTTCAGACACCATGGCTCACATTGCCCCATCTATTTGCTGCTCTTACCTAGCTGCCGTCCTTCTAGCACCGGGTGTGCCTGAACACCTGTGTCCCCCATCTATGAGACAGCAGCCCACTTGTTAGGTGACCACTCACACTCCCACAACCCGCCTGCCTTCTTTGGCTATTAGGGCGAGAAGGATTATCCTTAACATTTGAACAGTCCCTTTGCTTTCTAAATCATGACGCACAGGAATGTCCATAACTAGAATTATGTGACAATGAGCAAGGGTGTCATACTGCCCTTGCCATGCATCCCTTATGCATAATGCCACACAGGGATTCCAGATTCAAATCTGCACCTATTGTTAAGTTAGAAAAGCGATAAGGCAAAGAAACACCACCTGGAGCTAGGAGTGAGTGACTGTTTAATTGAACACATTTTAGCGACCACTGAAGGATGAAAAGCTGGGAGCACTATCATATGTGAACAGGCAGGGTAGAATGTCCCTTCCAATCTCTGTTTTAAGCCAATATAAAAACCAAAATATGCACTACCTCTGGGACTCTTGGGTGCACCCCGTAAAAAACATAGGCTGAGAAAGACATGGACAGCTCTCCAGCCCATGGCCCGCGAGCTGAAGCGCTATCTTTCATCCATGCAATAAGACAGCCAACACGTCGGGCCTGTTCACAACCAGGCCGCGTGCCCTACCCCATGCTGCCCCCACCTGAAAACAGCATGTCAACCCGGGGGCCTATACACTGGCCCCACCCGGGTGCAGAGATCTAATTCTCCCCTGATGTATGTTGCCCCCTGCAGCGTCATGAGGCCTCTTCAATTAACCAGCCGCACCATGCCACACTATGCCTCTGGATGAGAAACCTCACACCATGTGGTTATCAAGGTGTTTAGAGGCCTCTTGCGCCTGCGAACTGACGAGAAACCCCTTAACCTTGGTGTTAACTCTGGCCCGATGACCCCGCACCGCTTGCCGCCCCCTAAGGCATAACCAATGCTCATTCACTGCCGATCTATGACAGTGCCATCGTGAGACATGCGGTGCTTGATCCAATCCTAGCTAGGATCCAGGAGACCGGATCCATTAGTCCCGGGTTGCAGCGCCCCGGTGGGTAGGGTGACCAGACGTCCCTGTTTTCCCAGGACGGTCCCCGTTTTTGGGGAAATGTCCCCGTGTCCCGACACTTTTCTCCAAGTGACTCAAATGTCCCTGTTTTCAAACAGTGTCCCAGTTAAACACAGAAATGTCCCTGTTTTTCATTGTTCCGGTTGAGCATGCACGCGCATGCTCTCTTTGCACTGTTTACAGCATGTGTTGTCACTGTAGCAAGAAGGGAAATCCTTTGAAGAGAGACATTTTACACGCAGCGCCACCTACGTCATCGTGCCAGCCAAAGTTTCTACTTTAGATAAAACAATATTTCTTCGTCCTGTAGTTTGTATTCATAGCCATACAAACTTTTCAGTAGCCCTTATGCATACCGTGCAAGGATTAATGCATTGCTCATTGCATGTTTTATTCCTAACCAATTGATGCATGCTCTGTGTTCTCCATATCAAGCTATGACTTGACCTTTTGACTGACCTTTCAGATCACGGCAAACTGTTTAGCTGGAAAGGACTTAAAGGAGCAGGGTTAACGCCTGTGGAAGAGGCGAGCAGTGCTGCTCGAGCTTTTTGCTCAGGTCTTCACACTATTGCACTATGAGATGATACCAATGGCTAGAGTGCACTATACATACCCCAGTAAGGTAACATGACATCCCAGCAGTGACCATGCAAATGTGGGAGGACTGTGTGGTCGACCAGCCTTTGCGACCCTTAAGACCCTAAGGCAGTAATACCTGGAGATAAGTGTTTTTTTTTTTTACATTGGTCCATGGCTGCCATTTGGCTATTTAGCATTCTGCAGTTTACCTCCCATGCTTTTCTGTCATGAGCAACTAAGCAACATTGGTGAGTTGTACTTTACGTGGTGCTGACGCTCAGCTATCGCAACGAGCATTGATAAAGCTAGTAAATCTGGCGTTGGCTAGCCTGTGATGTTTTATTGATTTTTGGCAAATATATGCTATAGTCCTTAAAAGTGTAAATGTAAAAAAAAGTACTAATGCTGCTGTGTAAAGGAGAGGGGTGCCGATAAAAGACCGCGGATTTGTTGTCTGTAATGCTTCATCTCGGTCTGTGGAGGGAGCTGTCATTGTAGTCCCTTTTCTATGTCTATGACAGCTGTCGAATAGTCCTACTTTTATGTCGAGGGATACTGCAAACTATAGTCCTACTTCTATGTCTATGACCTGTCCCCGTTTTTTATTCTGAGAATCTGGTCACCCTACCGGTGGGCCCACTCGTACAGAAGAATCAACCAAATTAATTACCTTACCTCGTGGCTTCTCGGAGTACACCAACTTTGCCATGGGCAGGAAGTGCTCCTCTTAAGCGACCGGAGGCAGGAGCCATTGGCCATTGGCACTACCTGGGTACTACGGGAGGTAATAAATCCCACCTTAATGCATTGAGGGGGTCGGTGTGCCACAGGCCTGTGCTGGCATCTCAAACCCATATCCGTCCACAACATGAATGCAACCAACCATCTAGCGATTTCCCACTGCCCCGGGGACCCCTAGACGCATACTCACTCGCACACGGGCCCTGCCTCATTGTTTTTGACATGAGGGGGCACTTTGTGGGCTCCAGGGAAGGACTCCTGGCCCACGGGTTTGCTCTCACATTCTGGTCACTGCACGCGCCTTAATTACAGCCGCAAAACCAGTCGAGCGCAAATAACACTAGACGGGGATATTAATTGCTAATCTGAACCAGGTCTATAGCATGGCATCAAAAGACACACGGAGAGTGTTACACACATTAATACCTAATTTTGTAATACGTGTGTGCACTTTTGTTAGCAGTGAAAGTGGCTGCCCGCAGCGCAACGACTAGAGAACAAAGCTGCCAGCCGGCAATGTGCAGCGCTGACATTAAAACCACGGCGCCATCGCCCATTACTCCCAACAACGCGGGTAATATCCCACTCCACGTAAGCACAAGGGAGAGCGACGACCTTCAGTGGCACAAGAGAATGTACGCATGTAAATAACAGTTGTGACTGCCGGTGAAAATTGGAAGAGACACAAAACACAGGATTGAGGGAGGCCATCCCCCCTGGCGCTCGCACTGGGCAGGACGCACCCCCCCACCGGCCGCATTGCCTCTGCCCCCACATCAAGGACAGCTAACAAAGCCAATCCCACCCTCACAGGGCACAGACTGACCCAAGGCAAGCTGCTCCGGCATCACAAAAACCCGTTGGGCCCAGGCACACCCAGGCCCATCCAGGCCGCATGGCCCCATACATGCAGCTTTCTTGCCCCCAAACAACACAAATCGAAACCAGGGCATCCGGGACTGCCTCAACCCCATACAGGGGAAACAAGGGGAGGGAGGCTGTTCGGTGCACACACTGGACCCTCCCAGCCCGCACTCACTGCAACACAAGTTCGATGCCCACATATTAAACCTGTGCTGCAGCCTGCCTCCAGGCCTAAAACCACACGCTTAGTCTACCTTATTGTGAACACTGCAGGGGCAACAGGCCCCTGAAGCCACAACTCACCGCAACCAAACGATGACCTCGGTACCTCCGGACCCGGGAATGTGTGATACAGGATAGACGGTGTGTCCGGCACGCAAAACAGGAAGTCCAGATGGTGGGGGAGGCCTATATACCCCTCCCCCGTTCCTCATGTACCAGAAGTTACGCGCGCCTTGCATGCCACAGACCAGGCTGGGGGGGACTCCTCCCCGAGTCCCCACACCAATAAGGGGGGACGGTGCCCCGATGGCACTAGAGGGCTGCCCTCTTTAATGGCCCCGTGCGGGGGCCTCGGGCAGCCACATTTCACATCTGGTATGGCCCATTGGAACAGCTATGAATTACACTCTGAAAAACAGCAGCGCACAAGCATGTTTGCAAACATGACAGCTTCAAAAACAATAGATAGGATATATGCACGATGACTGTCTCATTTCCATTGCTGCGATAAACAAGGGATTAAGCAAGGTAACCTAGTAAACAAGCATTGGAAATGCAAT
This sequence comes from Triturus cristatus, assembly GCF_964204655.1. Taxonomy (NCBI): domain Eukaryota; kingdom Metazoa; phylum Chordata; class Amphibia; order Caudata; family Salamandridae; genus Triturus; species Triturus cristatus. The sequence continues at coordinate 780,165,644 of NC_140594.1, forward strand.
AGGTCTCGCGTTTTTTATTTGTTAGAGTTGGAGCTATTGGCATTGTAAAGGGTAATGTTTTTTACTTATGCAATAGGTCTTGTATTTTTTGGAGCTATTGGCATTGTGAATAAAAAAGTACTTCCCCCAAAACACAGTAAGGTTTTTAGAAGAGTCACCAATTTTCGTTCTGTAACAGACCAGACAGCATGATAGACTCCACAACAGGATCCTGAGATAGATCAACTAAGATGACCTCATGTGCTTCACCATGTGAGACAACATGCAGTGAGCTATCTCCCATCAAATTGTGCAAGATGAAACACCAACAAGCGGCAGAACAGGGAAAGTACCTAGTTATTGTTTGACCATCAGGGCCATCAGGCATTTCCTCAGTGGGCTGTAAGGGTGGGGGCGGTTTTGGACTAATGGGGGCTGTTTCAGGTAAAGGGGGCCGGTTTTGCAGCAGTTCTGTAATTTCGGTCCCTGTACCAGCAGCAGCAGCAGTGCTTCCCACCAGCACCCCCCCACCCGTCCGACTCAATAGCCCAGGCCGGTTTGCTTTCCCAGTCCGGCCCTGTTGACCATGAAACTGTGGGTTTGTGTTCTGTGAATTCTGAAACAGAAAGCAATTGCTTACACTGTGTGCTGTATCATATTTACTAAGTCTGCCAATCGTTGAAGATGAAGCGTAGAGAAGTGTCTGTATGCTATTTACAGATGCCAAGAAAGCAGAATTTAGGAAAGGGATATTATATAGGTGTTGTGAGACGAATTTTGGATGTGTGCATGAGCGTATGTGTAAGCAGGAAGTACCAAGGGGGTTAAAATGGTATGTAGGAGAGTTGTGGGAAAGAAGGGAAGTGGCATGGCGACTTGGTGGGGGAGCGGGTGTTTCATTAGTGAAGGGAACAAGGCAGGATAAAAAGTGGAAAAAGAAGAATGAAAAGAGGATGGAATAAAAGAAAAAAAAAAAACAAAGGTAACGACTGAAGAGTTGGGTATTCCGCGGCATGGAAAGAAAAAGGACAGGAATCTGTAATATCAACCACACAAAAAGTGATGCATTATGCATCTTGTTAGACTTGGGGGTCTCTAGTTGGCACAGGTATGCACTTGTAACAAATAGGGACCCTCGCCTCTAGTCAGGGTAAGGGGGTACACTCCTAAAATAACCCCTGCTCACCCCCTTGGTAGCTTGGCACGAGCAGACAGGCTTATCTCAGAGGCAGTGTGTAAAGCATTTATGAACACGTACAGTAATCAAGTGACAACACTACAGATGGACACCACACAGGTTTTATTTAAAAAATAAGTATTCTTTATATAGATTTACCACAAGACCATTAAACGACAAAAATACGCAATACTATTACTTTAGATGGTAGAATTTTGCTTAGTTCTCTTTAGTTCCTAAATGCAACACTTTAAATCAATGTACCTTTTAGATGCGACACGCAGGGCAACGAAAGTGTTGCAACGATGTTGATGCGGCGAAGATTTTGGTGCAAAGAAATAAAGACGTGAAGATCTTCCAGATGTGGCACGCTTCTCTGATGTTGCGAGAAGACTCGATTAGATGCTTCAGCTGCAGCGGCGACACACTTTACGCGATGCGACGACAGCGGCCTTGGCAGCGGCACTCTTCTCCGACGTTGCGAGATGCTTCCGCTTGATGCAATGCTGCAGCGGCGACACCCCTTTACTCAATGCGATGACAACAGCTCCGACGGCGGCACGCTTCTCCGTGGATGCAAGGCGCTTTTCTTGATGTGGTGCAATGCGACAACTACGATGGCTGCGATGGTGACACGCTTCTTCCTCGATGCAAGACTCTTCTCTTGATGTGGTGCAATGCGTCAGCTACTATGACTGCGATGGCGGCACTCTTTTTCGGCGTTGCGAGACACTTCCTGCATGATGCGAGACGCTTCCGCTCGATGCGACAGCTGCAGCGGCGACACACTTTACGCGATGCGACGACAACAGCTCCGACTGCGGCACGCTTCTCCTTCTTGAGTCGTACTTCCAGCTCCTTGCGACACGCAGTCCCTCAGAAGGCCCAACACAGCAGCAGGCACTTCCAAAGAACTCTAGGGAACTGGGGGGTGAAGTCTGTTGTTCCTGAGACTTCAGCAGGAGGCAAGCTCTTTTCCAAGCCCTAGGAGATCCTTCACAAGTTGAGCAAAAGTACACATAAAGTTCCTTTCTCCTCTCTTTGGCAGTAGGCAGCCCCTGCAGGCCAATCCCCCAGTTTCAGGGATAGTCTCTCCTCAGTTTCTTCTTGGTTCCTCTCCACAGCAGAGTTTCTTCTTGTTTCCCAAAGTGATCTAAATTCTTGGGACCAGGGTCCCAATACTTATACCCCAAAATCCTTTGTCCTCTGAGGGCAGAGGGGCCTTTGCCTTGTTCAAACCAGTTCTGGTCAGTCCTGGAGCACTTTGTTTACCTGACTCCTTCTTTCCTTTCAGAGTGCAGGGCAGAGACATCATAAGCACCACAGGAGGTGGCGCAAGCATCGTGGAGGGAAGGCACAGCCCTATTCAAGTCCCAGGTCCAACTCCTCCCACCCATCTAGATGCAGATCTCTCTATTCACCACTGGGACACCTCACCCTGTCTCCTGGAATTCCCCAGCCCTGTCACTCAAACTCCAGACAAGGAATACACAGCCTAGCAGAGGAAGGTTTGGATGGTTAGACAAGAAAATACCTACATTCTAAAAGTGGCATTTTCAAACACAGAATGTTAAAACCAACTTCATTAAAAGATGTATTTTATCATTCTGAGTTCAGGCATACTAAATTCGAACTTCCACCATGTTCCCTGAGTCAGTTAGGATTATAAAATGTAATAATCAAACTGCCCATTCTGGCCTATGGAGAACAGGTAGCCTTGCAATAGTGAAAAACAAAAATGGCTGTAATTCACTATTAGAACATGCCACACACACCAGGGCATGCCATACCTTATCCGTACAATGCACCCTGCCCTTAGCCCTACCATAGGGGTGTCTGATATGAAGAAAAGGGCAGGTTTAGGGACTGGCAAGTGGGTGCACTTGCCCAGTCAGCATGACAGAACCAGACTGCACGCAGGCTCTGCAATGGCAGACCTTAGACACACTTTTACAGGCTGCTTCTGTGGGTGGCACAACCAGTGCTGAAAGCCCACCAGCAGCATTTGGATTTACAAGCCCTGGGCACTCCTGGTGCACTGTACTAGGGTCTGACAGGTAAATCAAACCAAACAATCATGGAATCACAAATTCATACATCAATTTACAATAGGGGGAGCATATGCACTTTAGCACTGGTCAGCAGTGGTAAAGTGCCCAGAGTCATAAAACAGCCAACAACAGGTCAGAAAAAATATAGGAGGAAGGCAAAAAGTTCAGGGATGACCCTGCAAAAAGGGCCAAGTCCAACACATCTGTTGAAAAATGACCAGTGTGTTAATTTTACCTCTGAACCAAAGAATTACTCGGAAGCATTTAAACACCATGGCATGCAACAGTGCCCCTTACACCACCCAGCCAACTCCACCTCTGCAGGCCGGGGAAGTGTACAGCAGCCTGAGGACTTAAGGATGCAAGGTTAAAAGGGACTGGAGGGAGAGGGAACATTGCTACAAACAAGGCTGACTTACGAGCAGATGGTTTTGAGGTTCCAGTTATGATCTAGGTTATGTAGTTGACCATTTTGTTACAACATATAATCAACGTGAACAATGTCTCCCACTCAATGTTTAAAAAGATAGGTAATATATCCAGACAAATATATGCCCCACAACACTTTTAATTTTCAATAATTTATTATCAAAAATATACATATCTTTCTTATTCATTTTTCATTTGTTTTATCAAAGTTTGTTCTAAAAGACACACTTGTACATATAATAAGCAATCCACATAATGGTGTGTAAAAAGAAAAAGAGCCCTAAATCTATACTAGAAGAACATTCAATGGCTGTACATGTCTCCAAAGTAACAGACATACAGATCATGTGAAAAAACACCACAATAAAATACACAACTACAATAGACATATACGTAACACAAAAAGATCACAAAGGATTACAAAAAACGGGAAAGAGGGGTGTGTGCGCCGACGCGCATTTCGGAAGTACCATGTACTTTGAAATCCTTCATCAGGGCGCAAGGTTCACCATTATTGGGTAGTGGTCAAAACAGGCCATCTGTAATTATGGTAGTTTATCAAATTATAGTAAAACAGCAGGGCTTGAATAATGAAAGTCAAGTGTTGTCAAGGCAGTTCCTGGCCCGGGCGGAACAAAGATGCTGCGGATAGTAGTCAGGCGTCGCATAAAGTGATCATACCCCAGGTAATTTTATATAGTGTCTAAAGTTCCTTGTACTCCTAAATAAAAGAGCTTCACTGTCTCTTATTAACCTTGGATCCTTTGCCTCAGTTTCTACAATTGTTAGTCCTAACTCGTGATGTTGGGCGTTTAGCCTAATCTTAATTTCGTCCCAATGTTTTTTTCTCTCATCACCATAAATGTTGTTTCAATTGGTCATCGTACCCCTTGATACGGGTCTTCAAAATGGCTCATCCGCCTCAAATCAATCACGTTTGCAGAGCGGATCACACACTGTGAGAGCAGGCAGCCCGAGAAGCCCTTAAAGACTGCATCGCATATGCAGGGAGCAGGCACCCTTGGAACGGATCTGATAAAGAAATGTTACACATTACAGACATGCAATGGAGTCGAGGAAGGCGCTAGGCTGCCATTTTTGAAGATGAAGCACGGTGTGCCGCAATATTGAGAAAAGCATACAATTTTAAAAGGAAGAGTTTGGTGAGCTGCGCAGAAGAAAAGAAAGGCTAAAGCACGGTGTTTCGCGCTGGTTTTGAGGTTCTGGTTATCATCAAAGTCCAATGGGTAGTAGGCCATTTTGTCACATAGTGTGAGCAGGCAATCCGAGAAGCCTTTAAAGACTGCATCGCATTAGCACGGAATAGGGGCCCACTGAACACGTCTAATAAACAAGGAAATGCTACAATTTATAGATGTGCAAAGCGTTTGGGGAAGGTGCGTTGCTGCCATTCTTAAAGATGAAGCACAGTGTATTTGACGCTGCTTAAACAAGCATACTGTTTTATAAGAAAGAGTTTGGCGAGCTGCGCATCAAAAAACAGAGGTGCGTGGCCACCATTTTAAAAATAGAGCGCAGCATGCCGCGCTGCTTTTAAAAAAAGACATACCATGTAGACACTGCCCGTGGAGCGGGGAAAGTAGGGAGTGTCTTTGAAAGATAAAGCTTGGAAGCTTGGAAGCTTGGCATCCATGATCGTGCTCCATGCTCAGCCAGGAAAACACGTGTGCTGTGCCTGCAACAGCAGCTAGCAGAAAGTCATTAAGAAAACAGTGCTCACAAATTGTAAATAAAAAATACTTACTAACAACACATGTAATTGGGGCAGTCCTTTTGAGAGGTTACACCAGGAGAAAAGGAGGTACTATGAAGGGACTACTAAACAAATTAACCAATGAAAAAAACATTTTGAAAAGACAGCCCAAGGAACCAATAAAATACATAGGCGAAAAATGGGCAGAGCTTAAACCCACATTCTGAATACAACATGTCTCAAAGAGACAGCACAAGTGCTGCCTAGGCGAGACCTAAAAATCCTGAACCTGGAAAGCCTATGTCAGTCCTCGCTTGGGGCTCACTTTGTAACAAGTATTTTTGGACCAGTAAAGGTTTTATGAAGTGATCTGTCAAAATATAGGTAGGTCTCTAAAAATTATGAATTATCTTGGGTTCCAATCTGGACTACCCAATGAATATCAATGAGGTAGTACACAAATTGTGACTCGCTATGATTGAAGTCTATTCACAGGGATGGTGGCCTTCTGGGATCACCATGTTTATGACTGCTTTTAAATAAAGCAACTTTGTTATTTTAAATGCAGCCTGTTTTCCGTAAAGCAAATGGGGATAAAAAAGAAAAAGAAAATTAAGTTTAAGAGTTGGGAATGCATTACCACCTCCTTTGAACTGACTAAAACATTGTTATTGTTATTGTTATGTGCTGTGACATTAATACATAAAATTCCAATTTGTTTTTTGCCAGGGACACCAACAGCACACCTCTTCCAGATATCGGTATCCATTTGATAGCCCATTCAGTTGTAAAAAACTTTCTTTCTCCCAAAGTGAGATTCCTGCATATGAACAATCCTGTTAACAGTTACAAACACTGAACTGGAGCATTTGTGGCTCTTTAAATGCTTAGAGCATCTGGTCCTGAATTAGGGAGGGCTATGACTGGGGTTATTCGATGCCCATCAACTCTCCCTCTATCCTAATCCCTTTCAGCTGTGGTAACAAAGGAATTTGTGCCTGTAGGCCATATTTACTACTAAGTGTGCAGTACCTCTCCCTCAGTTGTCACTCCTCACTTTTTGGGTCTGATCTGTCAATGGCAGCTTTGCAGGTGTAGTTACACTAGCTTTATACAAATAAATATTCAAAAAGGGGGTCTAAGGGATAATAGTTTATAGACCAATTAGTATTCTGTTCCCCTACCGAACTTATCACACAAAAACTAAGAAAACTATGGTCTCTAAAAATAATTTCTATAGACAGCAAGAAAATACTAAATAGAATGAGAAAGTTTATAGGGAAACAAAGGAATCCCATCCCCCACCAAAGTAGCTTGCTTCATCATTTGGGATATCCACTCCACTGCACGCCCTTTTTGGATCAAAGGGCTTCAAACTTCTCAAAAGTAGAAGGGAGTTATGATAAAAGTTTCCATCATTGTGATATCAAAAAATGAGGAGCTTGTTGAAATATTTGTGGGGTGATGGTTGCAGTGCTAGTGATGTGATAGCATGAAAAACAAGTGAAGTTAAAATTGGCTATCAGGATACAGACCAAATTTTAACTAATGCTACCCTGCTGTAAAAACTAAAAACAGTGCAAATACAGTTTAAAAGAATAACTGTAGTAAGTCCATAAGGAGAAGGTCTACATGTTTCAGCCCTAGGAGTATTAGATCCGGGCTTTCATCAGGACCTATAAAGGTGGATAATGCTACTGCAAAACAGTGAACCAAAAAAACTTGTACACAAGTCTCAATCTAAAGCAGTTGATTCTATACAACCTGCCAAAACCTGTGAATCCCAAACGTAGTAAATCACAGGAGAATTGGACTCATACCCGTATTTGTACGTGTGTGCACCTCACCTCACCTGGCATTAGCTCAGGGAATGAAGCCCCGGTCTGTCCGTCGGTACCTCGATCTGGACTAAGCCAGATGGGGAGCTTTAGATTGAGACTTTTTGTCACTTTTTGTGTGAGTAGTTACACTAGCTGTCATTATGTTAAAATGCATTAGACTGCAAATCCCCCATTTGTGCATGACCCACTTAGACACTCACAAGATGGCTGTGTGGACTGCTAATCATTTATACATAGTATCCCAAGGCACATCAGATTACAATAATAGAAAACCTACCCATGGATTTCCAGAAAGTGAAGTCTAATTTCAAATTGGGTAGCAAACTCCAATTTACCACTTTCATTAGCATTCTCATGTGCTTTTGCTCTCTCGTCTTGTGCTGTTCTTTTGTTCTCTCATCTTGTGTTTTTGGCTGAATAGGCGCGCTGAGGATCTGACACAACAATTTAAAGGGTTTCAACGAGATTTTACCACATTTCTTAACTTGGTAGAGTTGGGTTTGTCAAGGAATATTGCCAGTTTATCAAACGTTCTTTCTCTTCTCTTTACTTGTCTTTTAGAATGGGCTTTTTTTAGGATGGAGGCTTCAACTTCTTAGTGGCTCCCCATTAATCCTTCTGATGTTGAATATGAGGATCATACCAGAAGCTCCCATTTGTCCCTGAAGCAACAAAATATGTGTTGGAAGTGAGAATAAACTGGTGGTATGTGATCTGCAATCTTTTTTAGTAGGGTTTAAACATTCTACATTTAAGGGCTGGAACAGCATATGTTCCTCACTTCTATCACCTCTAATCTTACAGCAAAATCAAACTCTAATCATAACACAAAAAGAAACAAATGTACTTTTTTAGTTAGAAATCTCTCTCTTTCTGCATAGTTTCTCCATGCTTGCTCTCGATAAAACATCTCTGTGCTCTTTTTCTGAAATAATATCTGATTGTATTTTAGGTAGAAATAATTGAAAGATCCTCCAAACCATTCTGAGGTTCATACCTTTCAAGGATATATGAGTTCTAAGCATAGAACATCATCATTCCTTGGCCTGAGGCACCAGTTCCATTTTCTCTTAGGGTGACACAGCCATTTTCTGTTCCTAGTAAAATCCACCCATTTTTTCCTCGGCACTTGGCTTGTACAAAAACCTGTTCTTGAGTTATACTTCAGGGAGTTGGTGTGTTTCTATTGTTGACTGCAGGATCCATTCTATATGATCTTGTTGGGATATGAAGGTCCCCTGCATGGTGCACTGTCTTGAGTGGCCAACTGCATGCATCTGGTCTCTTGACCTTTGATTTCTGGCCCTGGCATCACACTAATGGAGCATTTGTATAGAGGTCTAGAATTGTCTCCGACTACGAGTAGGTGCTGGACTAGTTCTGTGACTTGGAGAGGCACACCTAGAGTGCCTTTGTTTGAGACAGAGGACTACTGTCTATGTCAGTCGGTTTAGCATGTAGAGCTGTGGTGGTAACATACCATGTTTGGAGAATCAATATCATGACCATACCTTTTCATCCAAGTTAACATACTGGCCCACCTAAGTCCTGTTTCTATGAGCTGACATAGTCCTTTGTGATTACATCCCCAGAGTGTGTTAAGCATGCTATTGTTTGTAGCCTTTGTGACACATGGATGGTGTGTGTGAGTAAGTCAGAGTAGTGGAGGCCAATGGGATCCATTGTGGACACCCCTGGCCTGGCCTTGCACAAGACTGAGAGTGAGGATTGTGCTCCTAGACACTGAGGTGAGGGGTAAAGAGACAGGACTCCTTTGTTATTCTGTGAGACATTTTGTTTAAATAAGAGCTACTGTTTATTGTCCTTCAGCCCTGCAATTGTTTGGATGGTAGGGGTGGGAGGTGGTTCTGATGAAACCTTGAGGTGAGGCATGGCCCTTAGCCTTTTCATTAATGTGTCTTAAGTTAGGTTGATGACAGCCAGGTAAATAAACCTCACACTTCTTTCTGTGTGCTCCAAGTTGGAGACTACCCTGCTGTGAGAAGCATCACTCTATAAAAAAGTTAGTGTCTGGAGAATAGCCTGGAAAGGACACTTGAAAGAAGTACCATCCTCAACCTGTTCTGTTTCAGACAGTAAATCCACATCACCTGTCTCTCACTGGTGTATAAAAGAGAACCCAACATTTGTTTCCCCTTCTTGGTCCTCTGTGACCAAGAAGGGGAAAGCTTTGCAGAATAGTCAGATGACTGCTGTGCAACCATAGCTGGTGCCTGACAGGCAGTATCAGAGAGGTGAGGGAACATCAACTGAAATCTGTCTTTCTAGACGGAGACACTGTTTACTTGTCCTGGAGTGCTTAGAAGCCTGCTTGCCCTATGAGAGACAAAAGGAACCTGCGTACCCCACAGAAGGAGAAACTGGTCAGGATAGAGCATGAACACATTGAGTCCTCTATGGGGTGATCAAAGCAGCAGATTGTTGTGGAGAGAACCAGGAAGACCCGGGTGTCAGAGGACCCACACTCGACTCTCCAGACACTTCCAGGCAGGAACCACAAACACCATGGCAATGCATTTACCAGGCCCATGCAGGACTTGGATTATGATTTACCAAATCCTAACAGGTTAGTGTGGGGCTGCGTCTGCCATATCCTGATCAGCCTGTGTTAGGATGCAACTGTCAAATCATGATGACCCATGCATGGCTGCTACCAGCAAATTTGTGATTGGCCTATGTGAAAGCTGTCTTTGCAGGACTGCAACTGCCAAGCGCCACAAGCCCTGTCGAAGGCATCATCCTTGGTCTAGTTAGCCTCTGTATCAGATCCTTCTGCCAAACTACAAAGTCTACGAAGGACAGTACTTATTATCAGGCCAGGCAGAATTGCAACATCTAATGACTGCTGCTTTGAGCACCCCCTAAAAAGAGTTTGAGCAGGCATCCCCAAACACAGCCCAGAGACTATGGTGAAGATGCTTCATAACTACCTGCTGGTGCGCTGCTGCTCCTCAGAGTGTGCTGGAGTGCCCCAGGGTACCGGGTGGCCTGAACAAGACATCTGAAAGACCTGATTCACCTTTAAAGGGGTAAGAGACTTGAAACTGAGTGCACATACTGTTTAGGGGTGATTGAGCTAATCATACGCCTGATTCATACTACTCCTGTTTACCCTGAGATATTGGTGAGGAACTACTTAGTAGCAGCCATAGAGCCTGGGAACAGAAGAGACAGAGAGAGAGAGCAAATTGGGTGCATCACCTGCTGATAAAACACCCAGGGACAATAGCTTACTTTTGTTATAATTAGTGTGCAGCAGTGGCTACCATTGTGTAATTAAACTATTTTCTTTCTAGAAAGATAAGGATTGGGCTGGACATTTAATTTATTAGGTTGTTGATTGATTGTTGAGCTCTGAGCTTGAACAGTCCCATACTACCCTAATGAGAAGTCTTATGACTGATCGCACTTGCTACCATGAGAATCAAGTGCATAAAGGGTTGTATTTGGCCCAGTTTGTAGAGACATATCAGGATGGATCTCATAAAGCAAGAGGTTGAGACCATAGCCCCTACTTGCCACGTGGACCCCCAAATGGATGCTGATAATTCAGTTGCTTTGCTCTAGAAGGCTTCCTGCTCCCACCTGTCTTGTCCCTGGTGGAGCTCCACATTTCTCTGACAAAGTCCTCTTCCTCTCATCTGCCTGTCATAGAGATGTGCTCTACTTTTCTGTGGCAATGATCTTCTTCCTCTTGACTGTCCTCCTCATAGGTGGTGTGCCTCTCTTCTGTGACACTCCCAGAGCTTCTCTTCTCCTGGCGGACAGTATCTTCCAGGATGATTCAGGTGTTAGCGTCTTCTTCATTGTCCTTATCTCGCTACTTGTACTATGTTGTCTGCCCTTTTTAGGGCCATGGTTATTCACTTCTTGTTCTATTTGGGCTTCTTGGGGTTATGAACTTTCCAGGTGGTTGAGTGAAATTTGGGTTCCTGATCTCTTCCTAGTTCAGATTTCATGGCTGAAACTAGCATAGGAGTCGGAGTTGAGTATTGGACTCTGAACAGCGTGTTCACACTGACCTCCAAACCAAATATGTGAGGCCATAACTGTGGGCCAAGGTCATTTTCGCAACAAATCCTTCCATTTGGATGAATGCATTGCCAACTGAGTCCTTTAATTCACCCACAGTATTGGTAGACCTTAATGGTGACTTGATGTGGATTGCCCACTTGCTAACCATTAAGGAACAGTGATTCTGGAAATGACAATTCCTCACTGTATCCTACGCTGTCATACCCAGTGAAGACAGTATCCGCATGGTTAGCCTTGAAGACTGTCCAATAGTAGCTTTGTGTGGGTTAGAGCCTTGCTGCACAGCGTTTAGGTCCCAAAGATGATGCTGTGGTTCCTGTCAGACAAGAAGCCCTGGACTAACAGGTTAGTCCTCCTTATAAGGGTGATATCAAGTCCCTGGCATCAATGTTGGTTGCGAGCACATAGGCTCTGTGAGGCTGCATTATGGGCAGTGCCCAGTAGCCACTCTCTTCTCTCTTCAACGATCAGCTCTTCTCTGAACCTCGAAGAATTTAACCTAACCCATTCTCCCATGTGTGGTCAGCCTATCAGACCACAGTACAACCTTCAAGGAGGCAATAAACCTATGCCTCACTGGGTCTTAAATTGATTATTTGTGCTAAAGAAGGATACTCCAATTAGTAGGGAAAGGTAGCCCTGCATATCTATCTCAGAGAGGCTACATGCAAGATCTTACTGTGTGCATTGGGTAGGGGCAAAGAGGACACCTCTTCCACTCAAGGACTCATACTTGCCAATCCTTGTAACTCTTAAACAGTAACTGTGATTGTATTTATCTGACATGCCTAATTCCTGTCACTCCTGAAAATTCCTCCTCTTGCTGACTTATTCTTCTATCCTCGCCTATAATTCTTTCCACTCTCTCATTTTCCTCACATATGTCCGATTTACCTCCCTCTCTTCTTGCCAGACAAAGGTTAAAGCCCACAGCTCACAATGCCATTTTTCTCTTTCTTGTGTGATTGCAGTTTTTTATGATATTCCACTATGTTCAGAAGGTTCCTTCCTCAATCCATTTATTTTGTGTCATCCTTTACTCCTTTCTGATTATTCTTTCTGAACACCGTACCTTTCCAGTGCCTTAATACTATTGTACAATTAATTACATGGTACGCAAATAAGCAACATAAAATATAATATTTTCCCATTAGTGCCATGTTGGTTACACTAGCCAAAGAGTAGACCACACAGACTTTTCCTGGGACCTATCTTATGGTTAACCCAGTGGACTTTTGGTTGATGCCCATTTTTCTTTCAACACTGTGACCTAAAGATAATATTGTGCTTAACACTTGAAGAAATTCTGTTTTTCAGACATAACATTTGTGGCAGAGTGCGAGGAATGAGGTTATTGGTTCAGGGGGCAAAAAACCACTGATACAACAGCCATAATTCTTGTTAGGGTGAAATACAAGCAGACCCCAGATTAACCTATGCTTAACCCGCTGGTAGCTTGGCACAAAGCAATCAGGCTTAACTTAAGAGGCAATGTGTATAGTATTTATGCACCACTTCAAACAGTAATAAAGTGAAAACCAAACACAAGAAAAATCCCACACCAATCTAGGAAAATAGAATAAAGTTTCATAAATAGTTTACAACCAAAAGGAAAAACATCCAATTACTACTACCAGAGTGTGGCTGGCTAGAAGGAATCAACTTCCACCTGGAGAGCAACAATGACCGCAACACCACCGCCCTGCTGGATAACCTCGCCAACCTCGGACTTCAGCAACTGGTCAACACCCCCACCCACTTCGCCGGCCACACGCTCGACCCACTCTTCTCATCCAGCAAGCACGTCACCTTCAGCCACTCCACCGGACTTCACTGGACCGACCACAGCTGCGTCCATTTCAGCTTCAGAAAGAACACGGTCCACCATCACCCGAAGCAGGCTCCCTACAGAAACTGGAGCAAGATCACCGCCGACCAGCTCGCCACCTCCCTCAGCCAGAGCCCACCTGTCAGGACCACGGACCCTAACACAGCTGCCCTCGACCTCACGCAGTGGCTGACCTCCTGTGCCGACGACCTCGCGCCACTGAAGAACCCCCTCACCAGGCCCAGAAGCAAGAAGGCCCCCTGGTTCACCGACGAACTTAAGGACTCCAAGAAGGCCTGCCGCACCCTCGAGAAGGCCTGGCTCCTCAACAAGACCGCCGACAACAGAACAGCACTGAAACTCGCCACTCGCAGACATCACCAGCTCATCCGCACCACCAAGAAGAAATCTCTGCGGGAACGACTGGACAAGAACGCCCATGACAGCAAGGAGCTCTTCAACATCGTCAAGGAGTTCTCCAACCCCAGCACCGGCAACAACGACATCACTCCCTCACAGGACCTCTGCGACTCCCTCGCCTCGTACTTCCACCGCAAGATCGCCAACATCCACAACAACTTCAACATTTCACCCCCGCACCCATCGGTCGTACCTTCGCACCCCGCCGCCACCCTCCAGACATGGACCAAGGTGACCCCCGAAGACACGTCACGCATGATGAACACCATCCACTCCGGATCTCCGACCGACCCGTGCCCCCATCATGTTTTCAACAAGGCAGCCTCTACCATCGCACCCTACCTCCGAGACATCATCAACACCTCCTTCAACACAGCAACTTTCCCGGAGAGCTGGAAGCACGCCGAACTCAGCGCTCTGCTGAAGAAACCAACAGCGGACCCGACCGACCTCAAGAACTTCCGCCCCATCTCGCTCCTTCCTTTCCCCGCCAAAGTCATCGAGAAGGTCGTCAACAAGCAACTGGCAGCCTTCCTCGAGACGAACGGATCCCTCGACCCATCACAGTCCGGATTCAGAGCCAACCACAGCACCGAGACCGCCCTCATCGCAGCCACCGACGACATCCGAGCCCTGCTCGACAACGGCGAAACAGCGGCACTCATCCTCCTAGACCTCTCCGCAGCATTTGACACTGTCTGCCACCGCACACTAGTCCAACGCCTCAACGACACCGGCATCCAAGGGAAGGCTCTGGAATGGATCATCTCATACCTCTCCGGCAGAACACAGAGAGTACGCCTCCCTCCGTTCCGCTCCGAGGCCACCGAAGTCATCTGCGGCGTCCCGCAAGGATCGTCGCTCAGCCCCACTCTCTTCAACATCTACATGAAACCCCTCGCTGCCATCGCACGCCAACACAACCTCAACATCATTTCCTACGCCGATGACACCCAGCTAATTCTCTCCCTCACCAGAGACCCCGACACCGCCAAAGCCAGCCTGCACGAAGGGATGACAGACGTCGCTGAATGGATGAACATCAGCCGCCTGAAACTGAACACGGACAAGACAGAAGTCCTCATCCTGGGACCATCACCCTCCGCATGGGACGACTCCTGGTGGCCCCCGGCACTAGGCACCGCACCTGAACCGACGGACCACGCACGCAACTTGGGCGTCATACTGGACTCCTCCCTATCGATGACCAGACAAGTCAACGCCGTCTCCTCAGCTTGCTTCCACAACCTCCGCATGCTCCGAAAGATCTTCCGATGGATCCCAACCGAGACCAGGAAGACGGTCACCCACGCTCTCGTCACCAGCAGACTAGACTACGGAAACACCCTCTACGCCGGTACTACGGCCAAGCTTCAGAAAAGACTTCAGCGTATTCAGAACGCCTCCGCCCGACTCATCCTGGACGTCCCCCGACGCAGCCACATCTCGTGCCACCTGAGAGACCTGCACTGGCTCCCGGTCAACAAGAGGATCACGTTCAGACTCCTCATCCACGCACACAAGTCCCTCCACGACCTAGGCCCAGGGTACCTCAACAGCCGCCTCACCTTCTACACGCCCACCCGCCGGCTACGTTCCGCTAACCTCGCCCTCGCCGTCGTCCCTCGCATCCAGAGAGCCACCGCTGGAGGAAGGTCATTCTCCTACCTGGCAGCTAAGACTTGGAACTCCCTACCCGTCCACCTGCGGATGACCCAGGACCACCTGGCCTTCAGGAAACAGCTCAAGACCTGGCTGTTCGAGCAGTAGCAGACCCCCTTCCCCAAGCGCCTTGAGACCCTTACGGGTGAGTAGTGCGCGATATAAGTTCCATGATTGATTGATTGATTGATGGGGTAACAGCGGTTTTTATTGGTCTATGTACACATTTGCGGATGGGTGCCGATCTGTAATAAGGTAAAGGTGACTCTTTAGACGTCTCTGGAGAGCCCTGGTCTCTTGTCAAGGTCCGTCTGTCCCTTGTCCGGTCCAGTTCGAGGTGGCTCGGTCCGAGGGAGGCGGGGTAGTGCAGCGTGATAAGGAAATAAAAGAAGAAAAGGGTTCCAGGTATGAGTGCTCTGCTTTCACACTGATAAGCTGAGGGGAAGGACCACTCGGTGCACAACACGAAAATGCAGTGAGGTTTGGTGCTCAGGGCGGGGATTACTGGGACACCAAAAGCACACGAAACCCAAGACAGTCCCCTAAGCATCGGTAGAAGGTCTCCCCCTCTTTCCCACCCAGCCCGTAAAACGCTTGCGTACCTGCAAGAGCCACGCTCCTCCAGGAACGTGGCTGGGCGGCACACGGTATCGTTGGCCTCCTGTCTCTCGCTGGTCTTCGTCTGCTCCTCTTCGGGTCTTCGTCTCCTTCCTTTCACCCTTCACTCCTCCGCCTTTCTCCGCTCCTTCGTCTCTCTCCTCTCCTCTGCCTTTCTCCACTCTGTCGTCTCGTTCCGCTCCTCCGGTGTCCGCGCACACCTGCGTTAGTGTTCTTCTGGGTTTTTCTGGCCAAACCTCCTCGTCGTCATCACTGGGGCCTTGGCTTTGAGACACTCCTTCCCACTTAAAGCAACTGGGCTCTTTTTCCTCCCCCGTGAAGGGGAGCTGTATTCCCGAGTGGGTCCAGTCCGCTTGCTGCCGGAAAAGAAGAGGGGAGAGGGAGTCGGTCACCTCTGGGGACATGTCTGACCTACCCTCAGTCCGCTTCCCGTTGTTACACAGAGATATGCAATTTTAAAGGTTTTGAAGAAAAGTAGCTCTTAGAAGCATGAAGCGCCAATTGAGGTGTTGGAAAATGGCCCTCTCTAAAGGGTCATCCCAAACGTTTTGCCTTCCTCCTCCTCTTATTGCTTAATTTGTTTTGTTTGTCTTAGGACTCTGAGCACTTTACCACTGCTGGCCACTGCTTAAGGGCATATGCTTCTCCCCTAAACATGGTAACAGTGGTGTATACACAGTTGCCATATTTTGTTTACTTGTAAGACCTTGTAAAGTGGAATACCATGTAGCCAGGGCCTGTAACATAAATGTTACTAGTGGGTTTTCAGCACTGATTGTGCCATCCACACAAGTAGCCTTTCAAACCTGCCTCTGGTCTGAGAGGTTTTTTAAGACGGCGAATACCCCAGACCCTGGTACCTTTTAGCGTATATTTAGCTTACCCTGACTAGAGTGGTGGTTCCTGCCTGGCCTGGGGGATTACCTCAGAAAATCATGAATCCCAGTTCTAACATGAAGTTATCTGGTTGCGGTAGACTGGGTTCAAGTAACAAAGTCAAGCTGACCGAGATGTATTGGGAGCCGGACACAGGACTGAGTTCAGTCTGCTGTTAACAGTAACTTGTTTCCTGGGCATCAAGATGCAAAGTCCTTGCATTGGCCTGCATAGAGCAGGCACAGGAGTAGCCGTCGATGAGAGCTTGGGGTGTTATGCCCTTCATTGAGATGTGTCGTGCTGCAATGATACCGGTGAAGCTGCCGATCAAGAGGTACAAAGACTGCATTAAGATGCTTCACGCTGAGTCAAGATATGTTGAGCTGAGCTGGTTCTCAGTGACAAACTGCATTGTGCTGGGTTGGTGCTTGCGAAGATGCCGAATGGAAGCTGTGATGCACAGTGCTGCATCAAGATGCATCAAGTTGCGTTGTCACAGAAGAGCCTGTTGTGTCCCTGTAGCTCAGAATAGGCCAGTCAACTAGCCCCTGGAGTCACTCGGGCGGTCCTGAGTTCAAGGTGTAGGTTCAGTCTTTCCTCCTCAGGCAGCAGGGCAGCAGAACAGCCCCTCTTGCCAGCAGAGCAGCTGGGCAGTCCCTCTTGCAGCAGAGCAGCAGGGCAGCAGAGCAGTCCTTCCTTTGGGTCTTCAGAAGTCCAGAAGTGACCTGAAAATTTGGATCTGAGGGTCCACTTTTATACCTGGGGCCCACTTTGAAGTGGGAGAAGCTTCTAGAGTCCCCCCCCCCCCACACACAGATGTGTTTGAAATTTCCTTCCACCCTGCCCTGGCCCTAGATTGTTTGGGCTCACAATAGACTAGTGTGAAACCCTTTGTGAGTGTGCTGGAGTCATCCCTTTGAGGAGCAACTGTGGTAGGTGACAGCTCTGCCCCTCATCCTACCAGAGATGGGCCATCCTGCCAGAACCCAGACCCTCTATAGTGAAACTGTCTGGGAGAAATATATAAGGGCCAACTGCTGACACATAGTCATGTGACACATGAACTGGCTGCAGACACCAAATGGTTAGCACAAGAAAATGCCAACTTTCTAGAAGTGGCATTTTCAGAATTATGACTTTAAAATCCAACTTTACCATTAAAGTGGGTTTTAAACTATAATTTATCAGACAACAAACATGACTTTCCCACCCGGTCCCAATCAAACATTATCACTTATTAAATCTAATAAAGTAACCCAATGGTATCCTATGGGATAGGTGTGTCTTGCATTAGAAGAAAACTAATTAAAGAGTTTTCACTACCTAGACATGGAAAACTTAACAGTACATGTCTAACCTTTTAAATACACTGCCCCCTGTCCTATGGGCTGGTTAGGGCCTATACAAGTGCTGACATATATGTATGAAAAAGGAAGGGTTAGGTCTGGCAAAACAAGGTCAAAAATGCAGTTCAAAATTGCACACATAGAATGCAATGGCAGGCCTGAGACAGGTTTAAAAGTCTATTTACGTGGGTGGCACAATCAGTGGTGCAAGCCCATTAGTCGCAATTAATTTACAGGCCCTGGGTACATGTAGTACCACTACATGTACCCATTTACAAGTAAATTAAATGTGCCAATTGGGTGTAAGCCAATCTCACCATGTGAGAGCAGAAGCACTTTAGCATGGTTTGCGGTGTCCTAAGGTCTACAAAAATGAATTCAGCAAAAATGTAGGTCGGGGTCAGTTTACATGACTAGAATGTTCCTAAAATGGGGTGAGTTCTGGTGAAACAAGCACAGTTTTGGAAGCATGTGTGATGAGAGGTCACAGTGTGGTGCATTCGATAGTGAGATGTGGCTCTCTTTTGCATATTTTTACAAATGGCTACAAATGTGAGTTTTCTCAATGGAGAATGTAGTGTACTCAGCCATGCTAAGATGATGGCCCTACACAATGTATTGTCCCCTAAGGTGAGCACTGAGAAAAAAGAAAGTATGGCAACGGAACTGATTCTGTTTGGGTCCAAGCAGGCACACCAATTGCGGACAGGTAATGTGTGGGCAGCATCAGCCACACTTCTGGCTAATTGTGTAATATAGTAGTTGACTCTCTCCCACAGTTATTCCTCCTTATTCCAGGTTACAAGTGCAGTTGTCTATTTACAGCTCTTCCAGCCTTAGTGCAACCTATTTCCAGGTTCCGTTAGAGCTTTGATTATGAGTGGTGTGTAAAAATTCCCTTTATTTGCAACCCTCTGGGATCTGGCATTTTCAGAGGGGACGGGGACTGCAAACAGGAAAAAGATAGCTCGGGGAGTATGTGAGTAACCATTATCATTCCTTGAGCAAGAAGCCACAGTTGGTTAATTCTGTTACATCAACGGAGAAAACATAATTTGAATTAGTTTGATAGTTGGTCACTAGCCACTGAACATAAATCCGGCAATGAAAATGGGAATTTATTTGCTACCTTAGAGCTATCTGTTGTCTGGATTGAGTCTCCAATAAGTAACTGAGTTTGAAGGTGGTCATTCTACTGTATGTGTCTTTTAAAGATACAGAATTATGTCTGGGTTACAGCTAATTGCAGGGATGTTTTTGCATAGACGGGTTCTAAGTAGGCCTGGGCGGTGAACTCCGCTCCGTTCGCAGAGTTTGCTGAGTTTTTCGCACTCTGTGCTCTGCGGAGCACACGGAGTTCTGAAAAACTCCGCCCCACAGAGCAGTTCCTTCCTCTCTTGCTCTCGCCAATGGTAAGTTGGCGAGCGCAAGCGAGGAAAATCCAACACTAGACCACTTCCCAGCGAGATTTCTCAACGCGGGCGGTCGCGGATGGTCACTACGAAACTTCTGTTCGCTTTGAAGAAGCTGCCACAAGAGTAGAATTTTTACTCGAGTGGCAGAAAGAAGCAGTGCACACTTGCGCTGCGCATGATGCCATTTGTGCTGATTTTACAGCGTGGGACAAACACCCGGCGCAAAAAATCAGGGCAAACGGCATAAGGGAACGCATTTTGCCACTCGCAGAACTCTGCATAGCTTGGCGGATTTTGTTTGTCACTTCTCGGAGTTCCGCTATGCGAAACTCCACGAAGTCTGCCTAGGCCAAGTTCTGAGTGACATCAAATAGACAACGAGAGTGAAGCTCAGGTTCTTTGTGATGTCACTCCGAACCCAGAGGTGAAAAACATCTCTGTTACTCACTTTTAACCGATTTATAATTTTAAGTTATGTATGGTCCTTAAAATTATCTTCTACTGTTTTCAACTGCTACGCAACGAGCTGAGGAGTAGTGAGGGAGTCTTACAAAACATAGCATCTCCTTCTGGCCCAAAACGGAAAGAGAAAAAAACTTAGACATATGCCACCCATCACCCTCTATCCTTCTTTCTCCCTCCTCGCACAAAGGTGTGCTATTTGCTCTTTATAGGAGAAGAGAGTCAGTGCGGCACTGCAGTACTCAATTTGTAAAATATAGTGCCACGGCCCTTGTCAGTAGGCCACTGCAACTTGTACCACCCATTGCCCCTGTCAGCACTGCCACTGACAGTAACAGCACAACTACTCATTTCTCTTCAACAAATGTGACAATTCTGACTACTCCAGGAACCCCAAAGATATAAGAATTGCTTTGACAGCAAGTATTAGTTGTTTTTAATGTGCACTGAATTAATAAACAACTGATGTTTTGTTCATCTCAAAACTACAGGAACAACACCACCATGTGTTGCACTGTCATAAGTGCCGGTGCTGAGGACCGGAAATCACCATCTCAAGTTCAGTGCTGCTGCACTGACAGGTTGTCTGAGAGCCCTCTTGAAGCAGACTATCATTCCTTTATGACATAGCAAGATAGAGAAAATATTTTTTTCCCAATCTTCGTAGAACATAGCTATGAATGAACAAACATAGGGCCATATTTATCAATATTTCATGCAACGCAGCAAGACACCTTACTGCGCTGTGTGAAAGGGAGAGAGCAGGCATGTGCCATATCTATGAAGATATGATGCATTCCTTTGTCTATCTGCACTGGCACACAAACTGCTGCCTAGCGCCAACACAGGCACCCTTGCACCATGGTACATGGGTGCTGGCATTCCAGGCAGGATTGTTTTCTGCAGGAAAGGACACCATACGCCAGAAAATCCAGCCTCTGAGACTTTTACCTCCTTCTACGTGTGCTGCAGAATGCAGCACATGTAGAAGGGGGGGAAACAAGCAGAAATTAGGATACAAGTGCTGCCTAGGCGAGACCTAAAAATCCTGAACCTGGAAAGCCTATGTCAGTCCTCGCTTGGGGCTCACTTTGTAACAAGTATTTTTGGACCAGTAAAGGTTTTATGAAGTGATCTGTCAAAATATAGGTAGGTCTCTAAAAATTATGAATTATCTTGGGTTCCAATCTGGACTACCCAATGAATATCAATGAGGTAGTACACAAATTGTGACTCGCTATGATTGAAGTCTATTCACAGGGATGGTGGCCTTCTGGGATCACCATGTTTATGACTGCTTTTAAATAAAGCAACTTTGTTATTTTAAATGCAGCCTGTTTTCCGTAAAGCAAATGGGGATAAAAAAGAAAAAGAAAATTAAGTTTAAGAGTTGGGAATGCATTACCACCTCCTTTGAACTGACTAAAACATTGTTATTGTTATTGTTATGTGCTGTGACATTAATACATAAAATTCCAATTTGTTTTTTGCCAGGGACACCAACAGCACACCTCTTCCAGATATCGGTATCCATTTGATAGCCCATTCAGTTGTAAAAAACTTTCTTTCTCCCAAAGTGAGATTCCTGCATATGAACAATCCTGTTAACAGTTACAAACACTGAACTGGAGCATTTGTGGCTCTTTAAATGCTTAGAGCATCTGGTCCTGAATTAGGGAGGGCTATGACTGGGGTTATTCGATGCCCATCAACTCTCCCTCTATCCTAATCCCTTTCAGCTGTGGTAACAAAGGAATTTGTGCCTGTAGGCCATATTTACTACTAAGTGTGCAGTACCTCTCCCTCAGTTGTCACTCCTCACTTTTTGGGTCTGATCTGTCAATGGCAGCTTTGCAGGTGTAGTTACACTAGCTTTATACAAATAAATATTCAAAAAGGGGGTCTAAGGGATAATAGTTTATAGACCAATTAGTATTCTGTTCCCCTACCGAACTTATCACACAAAAACTAAGAAAACTATGGTCTCTAAAAATAATTTCTATAGACAGCAAGAAAATACTAAATAGAATGAGAAAGTTTATAGGGAAACAAAGGAATCCCATCCCCCACCAAAGTAGCTTGCTTCATCATTTGGGATATCCACTCCACTGCACGCCCTTTTTGGATCAAAGGGCTTCAAACTTCTCAAAAGTAGAAGGGAGTTATGACAAAAGTTTCCATCATTGTGATATCAAAAAATGAGGAGCTTGTTGAAATATTTGTGGGGTGATGGTTGCAGTGCTAGTGATGTGATAGCATGAAAAACAAGTGAAGTTAAAATTGGCTATCAGGATACAGACCAAATTTTAACTAATGCTACCCTGCTGTAAAAACTAAAAACAGTGCAAATACAGTTTAAAAGAATAACTGTAGTAAGTCCATAAGGAGAAGGTCTACATGTTTCAGCCCTAGGAGTATTAGATCCGGGCTTTCATCAGGACCTATAAAGGTGGATAATGCTACTGCAAAACAGTGAACCAAAAAAACTTGTACACAAGTCTCAATCTAAAGCAGTTGATTCTATACAACCTGCCAAAACCTGTGAATCCCAAACGTAGTAAATCACAGGAGAATTGGACTCATACCCGTATTTGTACGTGTGTGCACCTCACCTCACCTGGCATTAGCTCAGGGAATGAAGCCCCGGTCTGTCCGTCGGTACCTCGATCTGGACTAAGCCAGATGGGGAGCTTTAGATTGAGACTTTTTGTCACTTTTTGTGTGAGTAGTTACACTAGCTGTCATTATGTTAAAATGCATTAGACTGCAAATCCCCCATTTGTGCATGACCCACTTAGACACTCACAAGATGGCTGTGTGGACTGCTAATCATTTATACATAGTATCCCAAGGCACATCAGATTACAATAATAGAAAACCTACCCATGGATTTCCAGAAAGTGAAGTCTAATTTCAAATTGGGTAGCAAACTCCAATTTACCACTTTCATTAGCATTCTCATGTGCTTTTGCTCTCTCGTCTTGTGCTGTTCTTTTGTTCTCTCATCTTGTGTTTTTGGCTGAATAGGCGCGCTGAGGATCTGACACAACAATTTAAAGGGTTTCAACGAGATTTTACCACATTTCTTAACTTGGTAGAGTTGGGTTTGTCAAGGAATATTGCCAGTTTATCAAACGTTCTTTCTCTTCTCTTTACTTGTCTTTTAGAATGGGCTTTTTTTAGGATGGAGGCTTCAACTTCTTAGTGGCTCCCCATTAATCCTTCTGATGTTGAATATGAGGATCATACCAGAAGCTCCCATTTGTCCCTGAAGCAACAAAATATGTGTTGGAAGTGAGAATAAACTGGTGGTATGTGATCTGCAATCTTTTTTAGTAGGGTTTAAACATTCTACATTTAAGGGCTGGAACAGCATATGTTCCTCACTTCTATCACCTCTAATCTTACAGCAAAATCAAACTCTAATCATAACACAAAAAGAAACAAATGTACTTTTTTAGTTAGAAATCTCTCTCTTTCTGCATAGTTTCTCCATGCTTGCTCTCGATAAAACATCTCTGTGCTCTTTTTCTGAAATAATATCTGATTGTATTTTAGGTAGAAATAATTGAAAGATCCTCCAAACCATTCTGAGGTTCATACCTTTCAAGGATATATGAGTTCTAAGCATAGAACATCATCATTCCTTGGCCTGAGGCACCAGTTCCATTTTCTCTTAGGGTGACACAGCCATTTTCTGTTCCTAGTAAAATCCACCCATTTTTTCCTCGGCACTTGGCTTGTACAAAAACCTGTTCTTGAGTTATACTTCAGGGAGTTGGTGTGTTTCTATTGTTGACTGCAGGATCCATTCTATATGATCTTGTTGGGATATGAAGGTCCCCTGCATGGTGCACTGTCTTGAGTGGCCAACTGCATGCATCTGGTCTCTTGACCTTTGATTTCTGGCCCTGGCATCACACTAATGGAGCATTTGTATAGAGGTCTAGAATTGTCTCCGACTACGAGTAGGTGCTGGACTAGTTCTGTGACTTGGAGAGGCACACCTAGAGTGCCTTTGTTTGAGACAGAGGACTACTGTCTATGTCAGTCGGTTTAGCATGTAGAGCTGTGGTGGTAACATACCATGTTTGGAGAATCAATATCATGACCATACCTTTTCATCCAAGTTAACATACTGGCCCACCTAAGTCCTGTTTCTATGAGCTGACATAGTCCTTTGTGATTACATCCCCAGAGTGTGTTAAGCATGCTATTGTTTGTAGCCTTTGTGACACATGGATGGTGTGTGTGAGTAAGTCAGAGTAGTGGAGGCCAATGGGATCCATTGTGGACACCCCTGGCCTGGCCTTGCACAAGACTGAGAGTGAGGATTGTGCTCCTAGACACTGAGGTGAGGGGTAAAGAGACAGGACTCCTTTGTTATTCTGTGAGACATTTTGTTTAAATAAGAGCTACTGTTTATTGTCCTTCAGCCCTGCAATTGTTTGGATGGTAGGGGTGGGAGGTGGTTCTGATGAAACCTTGAGGTGAGGCATGGCCCTTAGCCTTTTCATTAATGTGTCTTAAGTTAGGTTGATGACAGCCAGGTAAATAAACCTCACACTTCTTTCTGTGTGCTCCAAGTTGGAGACTACCCTGCTGTGAGAAGCATCACTCTATAAAAAAGTTAGTGTCTGGAGAATAGCCTGGAAAGGACACTTGAAAGAAGTACCATCCTCAACCTGTTCTGTTTCAGACAGTAAATCCACATCACCTGTCTCTCACTGGTGTATAAAAGAGAACCCAACATTTGTTTCCCCTTCTTGGTCCTCTGTGACCAAGAAGGGGAAAGCTTTGCAGAATAGTCAGATGACTGCTGTGCAACCATAGCTGGTGCCTGACAGGCAGTATCAGAGAGGTGAGGGAACATCAACTGAAATCTGTCTTTCTAGACGGAGACACTGTTTACTTGTCCTGGAGTGCTTAGAAGCCTGCTTGCCCTATGAGAGACAAAAGGAACCTGCGTACCCCACAGAAGGAGAAACTGGTCAGGATAGAGCATGAACACATTGAGTCCTCTATGGGGTGATCAAAGCAGCAGATTGTTGTGGAGAGAACCAGGAAGACCCGGGTGTCAGAGGACCCACACTCGACTCTCCAGACACTTCCAGGCAGGAACCACAAACACCATGGCAATGCATTTACCAGGCCCATGCAGGACTTGGATTATGATTTACCAAATCCTAACAGGTTAGTGTGGGGCTGCGTCTGCCATATCCTGATCAGCCTGTGTTAGGATGCAACTGTCAAATCATGATGACCCATGCATGGCTGCTACCAGCAAATTTGTGATTGGCCTATGTGAAAGCTGTCTTTGCAGGACTGCAACTGCCAAGCGCCACAAGCCCTGTCGAAGGCATCATCCTTGGTCTAGTTAGCCTCTGTATCAGATCCTTCTGCCAAACTACAAAGTCTACGAAGGACAGTACTTATTATCAGGCCAGGCAGAATTGCAACATCTAATGACTGCTGCTTTGAGCACCCCCTAAAAAGAGTTTGAGCAGGCATCCCCAAACACAGCCCAGAGACTATGGTGAAGATGCTTCATAACTACCTGCTGGTGCGCTGCTGCTCCTCAGAGTGTGCTGGAGTGCCCCAGGGTACCGGGTGGCCTGAACAAGACATCTGAAAGACCTGATTCACCTTTAAAGGGGTAAGAGACTTGAAACTGAGTGCACATACTGTTTAGGGGTGATTGAGCTAATCATACGCCTGATTCATACTACTCCTGTTTACCCTGAGATATTGGTGAGGAACTACTTAGTAGCAGCCATAGAGCCTGGGAACAGAAGAGACAGAGAGAGAGAGCAAATTGGGTGCATCACCTGCTGATAAAACACCCAGGGACAATAGCTTACTTTTGTTATAATTAGTGTGCAGCAGTGGCTACCATTGTGTAATTAAACTATTTTCTTTCTAGAAAGATAAGGATTGGGCTGGACATTTAATTTATTAGGTTGTTGATTGATTGTTGAGCTCTGAGCTTGAACAGTCCCATACTACCCTAATGAGAAGTCTTATGACTGATCGCACTTGCTACCATGAGAATCAAGTGCATAAAGGGTTGTATTTGGCCCAGTTTGTAGAGACATATCAGGATGGATCTCATAAAGCAAGAGGTTGAGACCATAGCCCCTACTTGCCACGTGGACCCCCAAATGGATGCTGATAATTCAGTTGCTTTGCTCTAGAAGGCTTCCTGCTCCCACCTGTCTTGTCCCTGGTGGAGCTCCACATTTCTCTGACAAAGTCCTCTTCCTCTCATCTGCCTGTCATAGAGATGTGCTCTACTTTTCTGTGGCAATGATCTTCTTCCTCTTGACTGTCCTCCTCATAGGTGGTGTGCCTCTCTTCTGTGACACTCCCAGAGCTTCTCTTCTCCTGGCGGACAGTATCTTCCAGGATGATTCAGGTGTTAGCGTCTTCTTCATTGTCCTTATCTCGCTACTTGTACTATGTTGTCTGCCCTTTTTAGGGCCATGGTTATTCACTTCTTGTTCTATTTGGGCTTCTTGGGGTTATGAACTTTCCAGGTGGTTGAGTGAAATTTGGGTTCCTGATCTCTTCCTAGTTCAGATTTCATGGCTGAAACTAGCATAGGAGTCGGAGTTGAGTATTGGACTCTGAACAGCGTGTTCACACTGACCTCCAAACCAAATATGTGAGGCCATAACTGTGGGCCAAGGTCATTTTCGCAACAAATCCTTCCATTTGGATGAATGCATTGCCAACTGAGTCCTTTAATTCACCCACAGTATTGGTAGACCTTAATGGTGACTTGATGTGGATTGCCCACTTGCTAACCATTAAGGAACAGTGATTCTGGAAATGACAATTCCTCACTGTATCCTACGCTGTCATACCCAGTGAAGACAGTATCCGCATGGTTAGCCTTGAAGACTGTCCAATAGTAGCTTTGTGTGGGTTAGAGCCTTGCTGCACAGCGTTTAGGTCCCAAAGATGATGCTGTGGTTCCTGTCAGACAAGAAGCCCTGGACTAACAGGTTAGTCCTCCTTATAAGGGTGATATCAAGTCCCTGGCATCAATGTTGGTTGCGAGCACATAGGCTCTGTGAGGCTGCATTATGGGCAGTGCCCAGTAGCCACTCTCTTCTCTCTTCAACGATCAGCTCTTCTCTGAACCTCGAAGAATTTAACCTAACCCATTCTCCCATGTGTGGTCAGCCTATCAGACCACAGTACAACCTTCAAGGAGGCAATAAACCTATGCCTCACTGGGTCTTAAATTGATTATTTGTGCTAAAGAAGGATACTCCAATTAGTAGGGAAAGGTAGCCCTGCATATCTATCTCAGAGAGGCTACATGCAAGATCTTACTGTGTGCATTGGGTAGGGGCAAAGAGGACACCTCTTCCACTCAAGGACTCATACTTGCCAATCCTTGTAACTCTTAAACAGTAACTGTGATTGTATTTATCTGACATGCCTAATTCCTGTCACTCCTGAAAATTCCTCCTCTTGCTGACTTATTCTTCTATCCTCGCCTATAATTCTTTCCACTCTCTCATTTTCCTCACATATGTCCGATTTACCTCCCTCTCTTCTTGCCAGACAAAGGTTAAAGCCCACAGCTCACAATGCCATTTTTCTCTTTCTTGTGTGATTGCAGTTTTTTATGATATTCCACTATGTTCAGAAGGTTCCTTCCTCAATCCATTTATTTTGTGTCATCCTTTACTCCTTTCTGATTATTCTTTCTGAACACCGTACCTTTCCAGTGCCTTAATACTATTGTACAATTAATTACATGGTACGCAAATAAGCAACATAAAATATAATATTTTCCCATTAGTGCCATGTTGGTTACACTAGCCAAAGAGTAGACCACACAGACTTTTCCTGGGACCTATCTTATGGTTAACCCAGTGGACTTTTGGTTGATGCCCATTTTTCTTTCAACACTGTGACCTAAAGATAATATTGTGCTTAACACTTGAAGAAATTCTGTTTTTCAGACATAACATTTGTGGCAGAGTGCGAGGAATGAGGTTATTGGTTCAGGGGGCAAAAAACCACTGATACAACAGCCATAATTCTTGTTAGGGTGAAATACAAGCAGACCCCAGATTAACCTATGCTTAACCCGCTGGTAGCTTGGCACAAAGCAATCAGGCTTAACTTAAGAGGCAATGTGTATAGTATTTATGCACCACTTCAAACAGTAATAAAGTGAAAACCAAACACAAGAAAAATCCCACACCAATCTAGGAAAATAGAATAAAGTTTCATAAATAGTTTACAACCAAAAGGAAAAACATCCAATTACTACTACCAGAGTGTGGCTGGCTAGAAGGAATCAACTTCCACCTGGAGAGCAACAATGACCGCAACACCACCGCCCTGCTGGATAACCTCGCCAACCTCGGACTTCAGCAACTGGTCAACACCCCCACCCACTTCGCCGGCCACACGCTCGACCCACTCTTCTCATCCAGCAAGCACGTCACCTTCAGCCACTCCACCGGACTTCACTGGACCGACCACAGCTGCGTCCATTTCAGCTTCAGAAAGAACACGGTCCACCATCACCCGAAGCAGGCTCCCCACAGAAACTGGAGCAAGATCACCGCCGACCAGCTCGCCACCTCCCTCAGCCAGAGCCCACCTGTCAGGACCACGGACCCTAACACAGCTGCCCTCGACCTCACGCAGTGGCTGACCTCCTGTGCCGACGACCTCGCGCCACTGAAGAACCCCCTCACCAGGCCCAGAAGCAAGAAGGCCCCCTGGTTCACCGACGAACTTAAGGACTCCAAGAAGGCCTGCCGCACCCTCGAGAAGGCCTGGCTCCTCAACAAGACCGCCGACAACAGAACAGCACTGAAACTCGCCACTCGCAGACATCACCAGCTCATCCGCACCACCAAGAAGAAATCTCTGCGGGAACGACTGGACAAGAACGCCCATGACAGCAAGGAGCTCTTCAACATCGTCAAGGAGTTCTCCAACCCCAGCACCGGCAACAACGACATCACTCCCTCACAGGACCTCTGCGACTCCCTCGCCTCGTACTTCCACCGCAAGATCGCCAACATCCACAACAACTTCGACATTTCACCCCCGCACCCATCGGTCGTACCTTCGCACCCCGCCGCCACCCTCCAGACATGGACCAAGGTGACCCCCGAAGACACGTCACGCATGATGAACACCATCCACTCCGGATCTCCGACCGACCCGTGCCCCCATCATGTTTTCAACAAGGCAGCCTCTACCATCGCACCCCACCTCCGAGACATCATCAACACCTCCTTCAACACAGCAACTTTCCCGGAGAGCTGGAAGCACGCCGAACTCAGCGCTCTGCTGAAGAAACCAACAGCGGACCCGACCGACCTCAAGAACTTCCGCCCCATCTCGCTCCTTCCTTTCCCCGCCAAAGTCATCGAGAAGGTCGTCAACAAGCAACTGGCAGCCTTCCTCGAGACGAACGGATCCCTCGACCCATCACAGTCCGGATTCAGAGCCAACCACAGCACCGAGACCGCCCTCATCGCAGCCACCGACGACATCCGAGCCCTGCTCGACAACGGCGAAACAGCGGCACTCATCCTCCTAGACCTCTCCGCAGCATTTGACACTGTCTGCCACCGCACACTAGTCCAACGCCTCAACGACACCGGCATCCAAGGGAAGGCTCTGGAATGGATCATCTCATACCTCTCCGGCAGAACACAGAGAGTACGCCTCCCTCCGTTCCGCTCCGAGGCCACCGAAGTCATCTGCGGCGTCCCGCAAGGATCGTCGCTCAGCCCCACTCTCTTCAACATCTACATGAAACCCCTCGCTGCCATCGCACGCCAACACAACCTCAACATCATTTCCTACGCCGATGACACCCAGCTAATTCTCTCCCTCACCAGAGACCCCGACACCGCCAAAGCCAGCCTGCACGAAGGGATGACAGACGTCGCTGAATGGATGAACATCAGCCGCCTGAAACTGAACACGGACAAGACAGAAGTCCTCATCCTGGGACCATCACCCTCCGCATGGGACGACTCCTGGTGGCCCCCGGCACTAGGCACCGCACCTGAACCGACGGACCACGCACGCAACTTGGGCGTCATACTGGACTCCTCCCTATCGATGACCAGACAAGTCAACGCCGTCTCCTCAGCTTGCTTCCACAACCTCCGCATGCTCCGAAAGATCTTCCGATGGATCCCAACCGAGACCAGGAAGACGGTCACCCACGCTCTCGTCACCAGCAGACTAGACTACGGAAACACCCTCTACGCCGGTACTACAGCCAAGCTTCAGAAAAGACTTCAGCGTATTCAGAACGCCTCCGCCCGACTCATCCTGGACGTCCCCCGACGCAGCCACATCTCGTGCCACCTGAGAGACCTGCACTGGCTCCCGGTCAACAAGAGGATCACGTTCAGACTCCTCATCCACGCACACAAGTCCCTCCACGACCTAGGCCCAGGGTACCTCAACAGCCGCCTCACCTTCTACACGCCCACCCGCCGGCTACGTTCCGCTAACCTCGCCCTCGCCGTCGTCCCTCGCATCCAGAGAGCCACCGCTGGAGGAAGGTCATTCTCCTACCTGGCAGCTAAGACTTGGAACTCCCTACCCGTCCACCTGCGGATGACCCAGGACCACCTGGCCTTCAGGAAACAGCTCAAGACCTGGCTGTTCGAGCAGTAGCAGACCCCCTTCCCCAAGCGCCTTGAGACCCTTACGGGTGAGTAGTGCGCAATATAAGTTCCATGATTGATTGATTGATTGATGGGGTAACAGCGGTTTTTATTGGTCTATGTACACATTTGCGGATGGGTGCCGATCTGTAATAAGGTAAAGGTGACTCTTTAGACGTCTCTGGAGAGCCCTGGTCTCTTGTCAAGGTCCGTCTGTCCCTTGTCCGGTCCAGTTCGAGGTGGCTCGGTCCGAGGGAGGCGGGGTAGTGCAGCGTGATAAGGAAATAAAAGAAGAAAAGGGTTCCAGGTATGAGTGCTCTGCTTTCACACTGATAAGCTGAGGGGAAGGACCACTCGGTGCACAACACGAAAATGCAGTGAGGTTTGGTGCTCAGGGCGGGGATTACTGGGACACCAAAAGCACACGAAACCCAAGACAGTCCCCTAAGCATCGGTAGAAGGTCTCCCCCTCTTTCCCACCCAGCCCGTAAAACGCTTGCGTACCTGCAAGAGCCACGCTCCTCCAGGAACGTGGCTGGGCGGCACACGGTATCGTTGGCCTCCTGTCTCTCGCTGGTCTTCGTCTGCTCCTCTTCGGGTCTTCGTCTCCTTCCTTTCACCCTTCACTCCTCCGCCTTTCTCCGCTCCTTCGTCTCTCTCCTCTCCTCTGCCTTTCTCCACTCTGTCGTCTCGTTCCGCTCCTCCGGTGTCCGCGCACACCTGCGTTAGTGTTCTTCTGGGTTTTTCTGGCCAAACCTCCTCGTCGTCATCACTGGGGCCTTGGCTTTGAGACACTCCTTCCCACTTAAAGCAACTGGGCTCTTTTTCCTCCCCCGTGAAGGGGAGCTGTATTCCCGAGTGGGTCCAGTCCGCTTGCTGCCGGAAAAGAAGAGGGGAGAGGGAGTCGGTCACCTCTGGGGACATGTCTGACCTACCCTCAGTCCGCTTCCCGTTGTTACACAGAGATATGCAATTTTAAAGGTTTTGAAGAAAAGTAGCTCTTAGAAGCATGAAGCGCCAATTGAGGTGTTGGAAAATGGCCCTCTCTAAAGGGTCATCCCAAACGTTTTGCCTTCCTCCTCCTCTTATTGCTTAATTTGTTTTGTTTGTCTTAGGACTCTGAGCACTTTACCACTGCTGGCCACTGCTTAAGGGCATATGCTTCTCCCCTAAACATGGTAACAGTGGTGTATACACAGTTGCCATATTTTGTTTACTTGTAAGACCTTGTAAAGTGGAATACCATGTAGCCAGGGCCTGTAACATAAATGTTACTAGTGGGTTTTCAGCACTGATTGTGCCATCCACACAAGTAGCCTTTCAAACCTGCCTCTGGTCTGAGAGGTTTTTTAAGACGGCGAATACCCCAGACCCTGGTACCTTTTAGCGTATATTTAGCTTACCCTGACTAGAGTGGTGGTTCCTGCCTGGCCTGGGGGATTACCTCAGAAAATCATGAATCCCAGTTCTAACATGAAGTTATCTGGTTGCGGTAGACTGGGTTCAAGTAACAAAGTCAAGCTGACCGAGATGTATTGGGAGCCGGACACAGGACTGAGTTCAGTCTGCTGTTAACAGTAACTTGTTTCCTGGGCATCAAGATGCAAAGTCCTTGCATTGGCCTGCATAGAGCAGGCACAGGAGTAGCCGTCGATGAGAGCTTGGGGTGTTATGCCCTTCATTGAGATGTGTCGTGCTGCAATGATACCGGTGAAGCTGCCGATCAAGAGGTACAAAGACTGCATTAAGATGCTTCACGCTGAGTCAAGATATGTTGAGCTGAGCTGGTTCTCAGTGACAAACTGCATTGTGCTGGGTTGGTGCTTGCGAAGATGCCGAATGGAAGCTGTGATGCACAGTGCTGCATCAAGATGCATCAAGTTGCGTTGTCACAGAAGAGCCTGTTGTGTCCCTGTAGCTCAGAATAGGCCAGTCAACTAGCCCCTGGAGTCACTCGGGCGGTCCTGGGTTCAAGGTGTAGGTTCAGTCTTTCCTCCTCAGGCAGCAGGGCAGCAGAACAGCCCCTCTTGCCAGCAGAGCAGCTGGGCAGTCCCTCTTGCAGCAGAGCAGCAGGGCAGCAGAGCAGTCCTTCCTTTGGGTCTTCAGAAGTCCAGAAGTGACCTGAAAATTTGGATCTGAGGGTCCACTTTTATACCTGGGGCCCACTTTGAAGTGGGAGAAGCTTCTAGAGTCCCCCCCCCCCCCACACACAGATGTGTTTGAAATTTCCTTCCACCCTGCCCTGGCCCTAGATTGTTTGGGCTCACAATAGACTAGTGTGAAACCCTTTGTGAGTGTGCTGGAGTCATCCCTTTGAGGAGCAACTGTGGTAGGTGACAGCTCTGCCCCTCATCCTACCAGAGATGGGCCATCCTGCCAGAACCCAGACCCTCTATAGTGAAACTGTCTGGGAGAAATATATAAGGGCCAACTGCTGACACATAGTCATGTGACACATGAACTGGCTGCAGACACCAAATGGTTAGCACAAGAAAATGCCAACTTTCTAGAAGTGGCATTTTCAGAATTATGACTTTAAAATCCAACTTTACCATTAAAGTGGGTTTTAAACTATAATTTATCAGACAACAAACATGACTTTCCCACCCGGTCCCAATCAAACATTATCACTTATTAAATCTAATAAAGTAACCCAATGGTATCCTATGGGATAGGTGTGTCTTGCATTAGAAGAAAACTAATTAAAGAGTTTTCACTACCTAGACATGGAAAACTTAACAGTACATGTCTAACCTTTTAAATACACTGCCCCCTGTCCTATGGGCTGGTTAGGGCCTATACAAGTGCTGACATATATGTATGAAAAAGGAAGGGTTAGGTCTGGCAAAACAAGGTCAAAAATGCAGTTCACAATTGCACACATAGAATGCAATGGCAGGCCTGAGACAGGTTTAAAAGTCTATTTACGTGGGTGGCACAATCAGTGGTGCAAGCCCATTAGTCGCAATTAATTTACAGGCCCTGGGTACATGTAGTACCACTACATGTACCCATTTACAAGTAAATTAAATGTGCCAATTGGGTGTAAGCCAATCTCACCATGTGAGAGCAGAAGCACTTTAGCATGGTTTGCGGTGTCCTAAGGTCTACAAAAATGAATTCAGCAAAAATGTAGGTCGGGGTCAGTTTACATGACTAGAATGTTCCTAAAATGGGGTGAGTTCTGGTGA
The DNA here is from genome assembly GCF_964204655.1 of Triturus cristatus. Lineage (NCBI taxonomy): Eukaryota > Metazoa > Chordata > Amphibia > Caudata > Salamandridae > Triturus > Triturus cristatus. The sequence goes on from NC_140594.1 coordinate 780,199,379, forward strand.
AACAAGCACAGTTTTGGAAGCATGTGTGATGAGAGGTCACAGTGTGGTGCATTCGATAGTGAGATGTGGCTCTCTTTTGCATATTTTTACAAATGGCTACAAATGTGAGTTTTCTCAATGGAGAATGTAGTGTACTCAGCCATGCTAAGATGATGGCCCTACACAATGTATTGTCCCCTAAGGTGAGCACTGAGAAAAAAGAAAGTATGGCAACGGAACTGATTCTGTTTGGGTCCAAGCAGGCACACCAATTGCGGACAGGTAATGTGTGGGCAGCATCAGCCACACTTCTGGCTAATTGTGTAATATAGTAGTTGACTCTCTCCCACAGTTATTCCTCCTTATTCCAGGTTACAAGTGCAGTTGTCTATTTACAGCTCTTCCAGCCTTAGTGCAACCTATTTCCAGGTTCCGTTAGAGCTTTGATTATGAGTGGTGTGTAAAAATTCCCTTTATTTGCAACCCTCTGGGATCTGGCATTTTCAGAGGGGACGGGGACTGCAAACAGGAAAAAGATAGCTCGGGGAGTATGTGAGTAACCATTATCATTCCTTGAGCAAGAAGCCACAGTTGGTTAATTCTGTTACATCAACGGAGAAAACATAATTTGAATTAGTTTGATAGTTGGTCACTAGCCACTGAACATAAATCCGGCAATGAAAATGGGAATTTATTTGCTACCTTAGAGCTATCTGTTGTCTGGATTGAGTCTCCAATAAGTAACTGAGTTTGAAGGTGGTCATTCTACTGTATGTGTCTTTTAAAGATACAGAATTATGTCTGGGTTACAGCTAATTGCAGGGATGTTTTTGCATAGACGGGTTCTAAGTAGGCCTGGGCGGTGAACTCCGCTCCGTTCGCAGAGTTTGCTGAGTTTTTCGCACTCTGTGCTCTGCGGAGCACACGGAGTTCTGAAAAACTCCGCCCCACAGAGCAGTTCCTTCCTCTCTTGCTCTCGCCAATGGTAAGTTGGCGAGCGCAAGCGAGGAAAATCCAACACTAGACCACTTCCCAGCGAGATTTCTCAACGCGGGCGGTCGCGGATGGTCACTACGAAACTTCTGTTCGCTTTGAAGAAGCTGCCACAAGAGTAGAATTTTTACTCGAGTGGCAGAAAGAAGCAGTGCACACTTGCGCTGCGCATGATGCCATTTGTGCTGATTTTACAGCGTGGGACAAACACCCGGCGCAAAAAATCAGGGCAAACGGCATAAGGGAACGCATTTTGCCACTCGCAGAACTCTGCATAGCTTGGCGGATTTTGTTTGTCACTTCTCGGAGTTCCGCTATGCGAAACTCCACGAAGTCTGCCTAGGCCAAGTTCTGAGTGACATCAAATAGACAACGAGAGTGAAGCTCAGGTTCTTTGTGATGTCACTCCGAACCCAGAGGTGAAAAACATCTCTGTTACTCACTTTTAACCGATTTATAATTTTAAGTTATGTATGGTCCTTAAAATTATCTTCTACTGTTTTCAACTGCTACGCAACGAGCTGAGGAGTAGTGAGGGAGTCTTACAAAACATAGCATCTCCTTCTGGCCCAAAACGGAAAGAGAAAAAAACTTAGACATATGCCACCCATCACCCTCTATCCTTCTTTCTCCCTCCTCGCACAAAGGTGTGCTATTTGCTCTTTATAGGAGAAGAGAGTCAGTGCGGCACTGCAGTACTCAATTTGTAAAATATAGTGCCACGGCCCTTGTCAGTAGGCCACTGCAACTTGTACCACCCATTGCCCCTGTCAGCACTGCCACTGACAGTAACAGCACAACTACTCATTTCTCTTCAACAAATGTGACAATTCTGACTACTCCAGGAACCCCAAAGATATAAGAATTGCTTTGACAGCAAGTATTAGTTGTTTTTAATGTGCACTGAATTAATAAACAACTGATGTTTTGTTCATCTCAAAACTACAGGAACAACACCACCATGTGTTGCACTGTCATAAGTGCCGGTGCTGAGGACCGGAAATCACCATCTCAAGTTCAGTGCTGCTGCACTGACAGGTTGTCTGAGAGCCCTCTTGAAGCAGACTATCATTCCTTTATGACATAGCAAGATAGAGAAAATATTTTTTTCCCAATCTTCGTAGAACATAGCTATGAATGAACAAACATAGGGCCATATTTATCAATATTTCATGCAACGCAGCAAGACACCTTACTGCGCTGTGTGAAAGGGAGAGAGCAGGCATGTGCCATATCTATGAAGATATGATGCATTCCTTTGTCTATCTGCACTGGCACACAAACTGCTGCCTAGCGCCAACACAGGCACCCTTGCACCATGGTACATGGGTGCTGGCATTCCAGGCAGGATTGTTTTCTGCAGGAAAGGACACCATACGCCAGAAAATCCAGCCTCTGAGACTTTTACCTCCTTCTACGTGTGCTGCAGAATGCAGCACATGTAGAAGGGGGGGAAACAAGCAGAAATTAGGATATTTCTCCTCATTACACCTCCCCTGGGGAGGTATAGCATTCTGATGCACTCCCAGTCCTACCAGAATTGGTAAAGATGGGAATGCTTCAGAATCCATGGGTGGATGCATGGGAACACCTATGTTTTACTCACTGAAAGCCTCCCTGGGGAAGAGTAACATAAGGCAGTGACGTGCGCTGCCTTGCATTACTCCAAATTTAGCAAGCCAAGCCGGGCCACTCAAGGTGGCCTTGTGTGGGTTGTTAAAATCTCATCTAGATTCTGTATCACCCTTGTGTGGTGCAAGGGCGATGGGTAACGCAAAGTTGATGCAACACCTTTATAAAGATGCTCCTTAGTGTCTAGTATTCATGCTAATGGTGCTCAGTGAGAACCATACGCAACCATTCAAAATAATCATTGTAATAGTATTTATTTTTGGATGGACCATCTTTTAGCCTAAGCCAGTGGTTCTGAACCTGTGGTCCGGGACCCCTGGAGGTCCTCAATCTTTACTCAGGTGCTCCATGCCTGCTTAGAAAATTATGTATTATTAACAGATTAATATGTGTATGTAAAGTAAGAAGCAAAATGTAAAATTGAAAATGTTAAATTGTTCTGTAAATGTGAAGCAATTTAAAATTAGAAGCTAAAAATTAAGTTGGTATTCTCAGAATGATTGGTGGGAGCAGTGCAAGTGCATCAAACAGAGTATAATATGGACAATGCTCAGGGCTTAATTTAAGCCAGTGTTTGCTGGTGGGGGCCACCGGCATTCATTTTTTGGGACCAGCAATTTTTTTTTCCTCATCAGACAATGACCGTGAGAAAGAGAGGAAAAAACAAACAAAGTGGAAAGACGTAGGAAAAGAAAGACAGAAAAACTGTCAGAACAGGGGAAAACAGGAAGCTGCAAAAGTGAGAAAAGGGAGCAGAGAGTGCCTGGTGGTGGATTAGAGAGGCATAAGGTGGATTTCAGACCAGGCAGCCTTGGTATTGCATGTGACAACACTTAATTGTACCGGTCGGGGAATACTGAGCACAGCTTTGTACACCAGCACTCTTTGTTTAACAAATTAATCACTCAATTGAGATTAGAAAAAGCTTCAACCTTCCCTTTAAATCTAAAATGTTGATTTTTTTTATATTTGTCTGTGATGTAATTAAAATATTTCAGCATTTGTGTATTTGTTTGATGAATTCTTCTTTCTGTGTTTTTATGCATTGTTTTGTGGTTCAAATCATTGAAATTGCTAGCCTAGGGTACCAGATTCTAATAATGACTAAGTGTGGGTCCCCTGATTCCAATTATGACTCAGTGGGGGGGGGGGGCTCTTTGGATTCTAATAATGATTCTGTGTGGGTCCCCCAATTCCAGTAAAGATTAAGCAGGATGTCCACAGAGGTAAAAAGGTTAAGTACTATGGGCCTAAACTTTATCATTGTTATTTTTATGTTACAGCCATGATAAAGCAGGAGTTACAGTAAAACACATGATGCTGTCAATGAGAACAGTGACGTTTTTCAATAAGAAATGTGAATTGGCCACTGTTGTCAATAAATCTTGTGGACTATTGATCAGAAAAGTGAATACTGTACATTTAAGAGTGGACAAAGACTCACCACATTTAAGTATGACAATGTATAAATGTTTTATTTCTATATATTTGTGAATTGTGTAGTCTCTTCAGGTATGGCACTCTCTCCAAAACATTTTTCAACAAATGTGTAAATCCCTAGGTGAGCTGATTAGATCATTTAGCTTCCAGGCATTCTCAGATGTGGATAAAATGCACTTAATTTTGATTTGACCAAACCTGTTCTAACTTCATTGGCCAACTGCGAGATTGTCTAAAAGTGGTCTTCAAACTGTGGGGCGCGCCCCCTGGGGGGGCGTGGAGTCATCTTAAGGGGGGTGCCAGTCCACATCACCCCGGTGGCAGGCAGAAGCCCCAGAACGCACACACCAGTGGATTTAATTGGTGCATTTTGTAACATGTTTTTGTCATTGTGCATTTTCGGCCTTATTTTTTAAGGGAGTTGGGCTTTTCCTGAGAATGGCTTGGACTCGTGTAAGGAAGAGAAGGAACGGCCTTAGAAATTTATAAGGTAGCGAAGACCTGCCCACTGTCACAGTACACCTGTCCCTCACTTTGATTTGACAGTGGCACATTGCCTGTGGATGTTTTACAATTGCAGAAAGGGTTTCTGTTGTATATTATCAATACATGCATGTTTAATTGATGGAGCAGGTAGTGCAAAATTTTGTATACCTCCTCTATTCTGCATGAAAAATACTAATTATATAATCTATTAACTATAATATTATTAAACGAGTTTGCATGTATATTAATTAACATTATTAATATTTGAATTACACAAGGGATTTGCATTCTGCATGGCTAAGTAACCTTTATAAATAAAATCTGTACCCATATTAACAATAGTATATGTGGTAATAGAATACTGCATGATATATGTTGCTTTTGTGATGTTGCCGACGAGGAGGACCGAAAGGGTGAATATAATTGCTTTAAATGTCGCTATATGCTAGATAAATACAAGCACATAGAGGGAGTAGCAAGGGGTTCATATTGGGATCACCATTTCCATGTATTAATTACTCTTTTGTGTTTGTTTTGCTTAAGTTGGCATTTGGGCCTAAATCAAAGATGACCACGGGCACTACACGACGAAGTGGCCACTGTTCCATGAGGCGCGGAGTGAGCTATGCATGCGCGAGAAATCTCCTAAACCTCGTCACGACCTTTGTTCACCATGTACCCGGACAAGGCCAGAAAACGGGAGGTCTGCCAAGATAGGAGAACAATCAACCTTACAATAAAACCGGAACAAGCCGACTATTGGACTAACCAATGACCTCACCCCTCAAACTGTACTGAGAACCTTAAACTTGCATTGGACGATCTCAAGCAGCCAATCACGACTGTTCTAAAAACTTTAAATTGTATCTTCTTTACGTCATTGTATTATAAAAGGGTAGTAGAATAGAGAGGAATATTCGGACTCTTCGCTTTGCATTTTGCGTCACGTCGCTTTGCGTTGAAAGGCGTTTCCTGAATCTTTGAGGGTCTAGATGCTACCCGATCAACTGATGACTGTGAACTTTTCCTAAATCTACGGGCAATGATAGATGCTTACACGTCTCTGGTCCTTTGCCGATCTTTGGGACTGTAACGTGCTGAGCACAGAACTTTTGAGCTTTGGCCTGTTTTCGGACAATTTATGACAAAATTATGCAGAGCCAATGAATTAGAAGACTCCAAATAGCCAGATTAGGTAAATATGATGTTCCGCGATTTACTCAAATTTTGATATAAATTTTCTAAACTTTAACGAGACAAATGCAAATATAAATCACTATAAAATTTTAGATAAACAATTATTGATTAACAAGAAATCATGAGTTGTGAATTTTTCATTTAAGAGATAGATTCTGAAGTCTTAAAATGTGTTTTAGCTTGTTCTAAATCACCATCAACCAATCCAACTAAATTGGTCCGTTCGACCAAGTGGGAGGAGTGCCTTGATGTTTTGAGGATTACGGATCTTTTCTCTCCCTATAGGTTATAAGGTGTTCCCCTCACATGTCCAGCGTTTGGATCACTTATCTCTCCTGTGTGTGCAGACCAGTGTGGAAGTAGAGTGTGAGTGTTGGTGTTATGGGCCCCACCAATTACTGCATGTGTGAATGAGTTAGTGTGACGTCAGGTCTGCGACGCAGGCAGGGTATTGGTACAGGTTATTCCCTGTTACCCTGTCTTGCGCTGGATCAGTTTTTCTGGTAGCAGTATGATGGTTTTTATTGTTTAGGTTTGGTGATTATTGTCTATTGATCTGATTATTGCTTATTGATTTCTCAAATTTGCTTATTGGTTATTGATTGCGGATGTTTGGATGAGTATTGGTTTATGTATTAATACTCTATGTTGAGTCACGTCGAGTTCTATGTTGTTTGAGGGCTTCTGGGATGTAGGAAGTCGGAAGTTTGTAACAGTTCCGTAGTAGAGCAGAGGTAAACGCTGCTCTCGGGAAAGACGGGATTGTTGTTGCCCTGTAGGTACAAGGGGAAAACGTGTAACGATTGAAGTTGCACAACGCATTTTCTGGGTTCGATTCAGTAATATCGTCGTGTGTTGCCATCAGGGACATTTTCTGTATGAGAGAAGTGTATGGTAGCGAAGGTCACCTGTGAAAGTTTGGTCTTAGGTACCAGGAGCCCAAAAGGCACTCTGATTACGCTTATCACTGGAAAGGTAATAGGGGTTTCCTAAGCTTGCTAGAAGGATAAAAGTAGAGGGAAGTGCTACTTTATTAACATGTGTCATAATTCTGTAGTAGGACAGACTGTTCGCTGTTCTCGGGAAAGACAGAATTCTGTGTGAATGAACCATATATTCCGTATGAAAGTGCGTGAATGAAATAGCATTCAGGTTAATTGTGAAATTCTGTTTTTATTTCTCAGGAGCAGAGCGTCTCCAACTAGGTGTCTTAATTCTGGAAAAACGGTTAGCTGATGCTTGTTAGAAGGGGAAGGTAGAGGGATGTGCTACTTTATCAACGGAAGTAACGATTCTGCAGTAGGGCAGAGGTATGCGCTGCTCTCGAGAAAGACGGAATTCTTGTAAGAAAGGACATTAACTATCCTTTTGTTAGCAAAACAGATAATGGTGGCGTTTTTATGTCGTTACTAACAGATTTGTAAGTCAGAAAGAACAAAGGAGAGCTTACCGAGAAAATTTTGTAAAGGAGGGGTCAGCAGAAGCAGGAATAGCGAGAAAAGCTGACATCAGAAAGACCGCGCTGGGATTGGACAGTCAATAAGAAACGTTGACGCTTCTGATTGGTGCGTTAGTGTATGCCGCGCTGAGAGTGGAGAATTAAAGGGTGACGTAGACACTCCTGATTGGTGCGTTAGTGTGAGTCGCGCTGGGATTGGAGAATTACAGAAGTGACATAGACGCTCTTGATTGGTGCGTTAGTGTGAGTCGCGCTACGATTGGTTAAAACAACAGAATAGTCGTAGGGAAAAACTAGCGATACACGGAAGACAAAATTATGTATTATGATCCACCAGAAAAAGAGAAAACGTCCTGGTTTGGAAAAATTAAGAGTTTATTTAAAAAGGACAAACCGATTGTGACTGGAGAGGGACAGTTTTTCCTCCACCAAAATCACCCGCATCCTTTATGGTTGCTAAATACGGATATCATACTTGTATTTGGTTAGACAATTGGGCAAAGTATACAAAAGATGATGGAGTTTTAGCATTTCCAGAACATGGTTCGTTTAATTTAGCGGTTTTAAGGAATTTGAGAGAGAAAATGATGAATCTAGAACCGAGACCTAGACCAACACAGTTCGAAGCATTGACAGAATGGGAAGATGAGATGCATGAGAGAGAAAGGCAGAGGAGTGGCGGAAGATATAGGCACATGTTTGGTAAATCATATGGACAGGAGAATCATGATGACAGAATGAGGAGATGGCGAAGTGCAAATATAACTGATGGTTTGTTTCATGTGAGACATGCTGAAGAAGTTAGTGGAAGAAAATGTACAGAAAAGAGAAATAATATAGAATCAGGAGGGTATGGAGTTCATGAATTGGAGGATGATGTTCTTGATGACATGTTTTATAAAAATTCACCACCGTATCAACCAGATTTTGACATGCTGACACCAAGTTCCCCAATGAGAGAGACTTTGCGAAACATAAAAATTGAATCAGTACCACAAGAGATAGGGAGAAATAATTCTTTCAGAGAGCTAGAGAGAAAACAGGATGGTAAAATGAGTAATGAAAATTCGGCAGAATTAGCAAAAAACACTTTAGAGTTAACCGAAAAGATTAGGGAATTGACTAAAAATGTAGAAGCCGTGACTGTTCCAGTAACTATAGGTCCTGTAATGCCTATTTTTAATAAACAAAAGGATAATGAACATTGTCTGATAGTCCCTTTTAACAGAAATAAACAGATTGAGAGGCCAAGGAAAAGTTCTGACGAGAATCCATGGAGACAAACAGTAAGTACATCAGAACAAAGTACGCCTAAAAATTTGACAGTAGATCCAAGTTTAGTGGAAAGACTGATAATAACTACAGAATCTGTATCAGAAGCACCAAGAGACTCAGAACCAGTAGGACCAACTTCAGAAGAATTAAGTGAATGGTTGAGGAGTTAACAGAGAAAAGACAGAGAATCCCAATCTATAGACGTGGCCAAGCTAAGGATGGTTTTGGAAGAATTAATAGTAGGGACTATCCCCACAGAAAAGCTAAAAACCTTTCAGGATGAAGAATTATTATTTCTATGCAAAAGCATAACTTGGAGAGCAAAGAATCTACATGAAAGATTAGAAGAAGTGGCAAACGAAATGGGTATAGACATTGAAAAAGTTAAAGCTTTACAAAAATCCTACTGAGTAGATTTTTCTGAAAAAGATATTGAAAATCTGAACACCACAGGAAGAATAACTCAGATTAAAGACTTAATCATTTTGTTGAGAAAATGGGGAGATGTGGATAAATGGAAAAGTAGGTGGTTTAGAAAACGAGATGATGCCTCAGATAAAACATTTGCAGCTTTCCCCGTGAGAGAAAAGGAAAAAGTAGTGACGGAATGTCCCATGAGAGAAATTCCAGGAGGAGGATATGTACATGTCCCTTGGACTAGGCAAGAAATTTTGTCATTTACCAATGATTTCCCTCGACTACGTGAAAAGCCAGTCGAGTGGTATAGACAAGCGGATAGGTTTGTAAAATTATCGAAAGTTTTGTGGATTGATCTAAATAGTCTATTTGATATAATAGTACCAGCAGATTTATGGACAGATTGTAAACTCATGATTAATTGGCATAAACAAGAATACCCTTGAGATCCAAAGACAGGTGCCCCTGATCCAGAGGTGATGAAAAAATATGAACAAGTAATTACTTTCCTGAAAAACAAAGTACCTCCCAAAGAAACTGATTGGGTAAAAATTGACCGAACTCATCAGGAAACTAAAGAGTCAGGCCATGTGGGCACAGGTAAAAGTGGCAGAAAGACAGGAAGCTCAGCTGACTGAACAAGCAAATAGTGCAGGACCAAAACCTAAATTTAATGCTGGAAAAGGAAAGGGACAATTCAATATAGAAGAAGCAAAAAAAAAATGGCCATGTCATAATTGCGGAAGAATAGGGCACTGGAAATCCGAGTGTAAATTTCCTCCGAATACTAACAGTGATAATGCATCATTGAATCCGCAGGTGCAGAAAGAGGTGAGTTGTCAACCGCAGCGACAGCAGCAGGTTGTTTCCCAACAGGATCAGGCACCAAAACCACCTTTTCCACAGAGCTTCTATAACGAAGAACAGGTAACTAAGTTGCAGTTTTGTAGTATTGGCTACAACGCGATGAGAGTGAGTGAGAAGAAAATTATTGACGGTGCCGAGGGGAGGAAGAAGAGTGCGTACTTGGCGCAACTCTAGAAGTAGACCAGACAGGCCCTTTTGTGGACAGAAAAGTAAATGATGAAAATATTACTTTCCTAGTAGATACTGGTGCTACTCGATCAACTGTTAGGTCAGCTGATGTTAAGAACCTTCCTTTCTTGGACGAAACAATCCAAGTGGTTGGAGTATCCAACAGACAGATTAAAACGCATCTCACAGAACCAGTAAAAGTCAATATAGGGAAATTTTCTGAAATGCACCGCTTTGTTGTGTGCGATTCAAGTCCTGTAAATTTGTTAGGAAGAGACTTACTGTGCAAGATGAATTGCACCATGTTTTGTACCCCTGATGGTATAGCATTTGAGACCCCTGATGAAGACGTACTGTATAAAATGACTATGGCTATTATGGAATCTGAGATTACTGAAGCATTTGATGTATTCAATCCTGAAGAACTACCAAAAAAACTGAAAAAGACAGTAAAAGCAGAAGTCTGGGATTTCACAGGAGAAGATGTAGGATTAATGAAAAATGTGGATCCCGTAAAAATAACAGTGAAGGAAGGAATAAGCTACCCAAATGTTCCTCAATATAAATTGACACCAGAGATAATTGAAGGAGTTACTCCCATAATCGAGAAAATTGTTAAACAGGGTATTTTGAAAGAAATAATGAGTAGTCCATGTAATTCACCAATTATGGGACTGAAAAAGCCTAATGGAAAATTCAGAATAGTACAAGATTTGAGAAAGATAAACAAAATCGTTGTGTCATGTTGTCCTATTGTACCAAATCCATCTGTGATTTTGTATCAGATTCCACATGATGCAGAATGGTATACAGTGATTGATCTGTGTCATGCTTTCTTTTCCATCCCATTGCATCATGACAGTCAGCAAATTTTTGCGTTCCGTTTCGGCGAAAGTATTTTGGCATGGTGCCGAATCCCACAGGGGTATACAGAAAGCCCCTCGATATATAATCAGATATTGAAAAAGTCCTTAGAAGACCTAGAAATGCCCAAGAATTCAGTACTAGTGCAGTATATTGACGACCTACTTGTGGCGTCAAAGACTCGAGAAGCTTGTGTTATGGACACCATAGCATTGCTAAATCACTTGGCAGATGGAGGACTTAAAGTATCCCCATTGAAATTGCAATTTTGCCAGAAGGAAGTACAATATTTAGGCCACAAAATTGAAAAAGGACTGAGGAAGATAACCGCAGACAGAATCAGGATAATAAAAGGAATGAGAGCCCCAATGACGCAAAGAGAAGTGAGAATGTTTCTTGGAATGGTTGGATAGTGTCGTCAATGGATAAGTAACTTTTCCCTGATTACAAAACCTTTGGTACGCCTGACGAGAAGTGATGTAAAAGACCCCATTGAATTAAATAGAGAAGAGTTGACAGCCTTTAAACAATTGAGAGACAGTTTGTGTGAAGCGCCAGCATTAGGAATGCCTGATTATGACAAAGAATTTGAATTGTATTGCAGTGAAAGGAATGGATGTGCACTTTCTGTATTAATACAGCAACATGGAAAATTGAGAAGACCAATTGCATATTTTTCAGCTATGCTAGTCCCTGTAGCTGTAGCGTTGCCAGGTTGTTTGAAAGCAGTAGCTGCTACTTTTAAGAGTCTGGAACAGAGTGAAGGAATTGTGATGGGATATCCTGTAAAAGTGTGTGTACCTCATGATGTGGCAATCCTTTTAAAAAGGAGCCGCACTCAGTTCATGACACATAGTCGGCTGACTAAATATGAGAAGGTCATATTAGGTGCAACGAATGTGAGCCTTGCGAGATGCCTGAATGTGAATCCTTCAACATTACTGCCTGATGCTGAGAATGTAGAGTCAAGAACGAAGTGGATCATGATTGTTTGGATGTACTCGATTTTTATATCAACCACGTCCTGATATAAAAGATGTACCTTTGACAGAGAGTGACTTTGTGATGTTTGCGGATGGGTCATGCTTGAGAACAGACGAAGGAATTCTGAGTGCAGCATATGCAGTATACACAGTTGCAGCGGTAATGGAAGCATCTTACCTGAAGGGAGTAAAATCAGCCCAGGTAGCTGAACTTGCAGCCTTAACTAGAGCATGCAAGTTGGGAAAGAATGTGAGAGTGACTGTGATAACCGATAGTCAGTATGGCTTCGGTGCTGTGCATGATTTTGGTCAGATTTAGTTGCAGAGAGGATTTTTGACTTCAAGTGGAACTCCTATAAAGAATGCTGAAGTGGTTGGGAAATTGCTTGAGGCGATACAGCTGCCTAAACAATTGGCTGTCGTAAAGTGTGCTGCTCACACGCAAACGGGAGATTACATCGCAGTAGGGAATAAGTACGCCAACGATATGGCTCAATATTGTGCCCGAAATTAGAATTCGGTCAATAGGGCGAAAGAAAGGGAAATTAATTCTTATCCCCTATTGTTTACTAACATCTTGAGTACATGGGAAGAAGTGAGGCAATTGCAGGAAGAAGCAGGAGATGAGGAAATGAGACAATGGGTAAAAAGCAGGATGTGCACCAAGAGAAACAGATCATGTGTGGGTCTATCGGGATGGAAGACCAGTCATACCCGATAGCCTGGTGTCTGCCATGGCACGGATGTATCATGGACAAGCACACATAGGGAGAGACGCAATGGTTAGGTCATTTAAGCAAACATGGTACAATGCAAAATTCAGACTTGTAGCTGAGAGCCTTTGTCAAAGATGCCTTATATGTCAGCAGTTCAATCCTGGAAGGAAAACAGTGGTAAGTCTAGGAACGATAGGTCAAGAAGGAGGGCCTTTCACCAGAATGCAGATTGATTTCATTGAAATGCCTCCCTGCAACAGGTTGAGGTATGTTCTAGTAATGGTCTGCTTGTTTTCTAGATGGGTAGAAGCATATCCCACAAGAAGAAGTGATGGAATCACATTAGCTAAATTACTATTGAGAGAGTTCATCCCCAGATTCGGATTCCCAGTCACAATTGAGTCAGATAGAGGAAAGCATTTCCATAATGAGATCATGAAGTTGATTTGTGAGGCATTGAATGTACAACAGAAACTACATTGTGCCTATCTTCCAGAGGCTTCTGGTGTGGTGGAACAAGTAAATGGCACCATTAAAAACCGATTGGGAAAAATGTGTTTAGCCACAGGTTTGAAATGGCCTGATGTCTTGCCTCTAGTACTCATGACTATTAGATCTATTCCAGATAGGAACACAGGTCTGAGTCCACATGAAATTGTCATGGGAAGAGCAATGCGCCATGTTTTCATTCCAGTCAACAAGCTGTTGCCTATAACTGATGACTTGGTGTTGGATTACTGTAAGGGGCTGGCTGACGCCGTGCTTTCTGTGTTACATCAGGTTGGATCGGATGCCACCACCCTTGAAAAGAAGCAAGCTCATGATCTGAGCCCAGGAGACTGGGTGAGAATTAAAGTACACAGAAGAAAGAACTGTCTGGTCCCACGTTAGGGAAAACCACGACAAGTGATTTTGACTACTACAACAGCTGTGAAGTGTGCTGGGATAAAGAACTGGATTCATGCTAGTCACACATTAAGAATTCCAAATCCAGTGGATAACAAGGAAGGAGAATATTTTGAAGAGTCAGAAACAAGTTCTGAATTGGATACTGAGGACGCCAGAACAAGACAAAATCCTGAAAGTGGGGAGTCGGAACTGGATTTGACCATTGCCCCAGAGAACATTCCCTTGAGAAGAAAGTTACAAATCTCAGACACCAGCTCAGACTCAGAAATTGAACAAGCACAAGTACATTGGGGAAAAGAGAAAAGCAGTGAAGAGACAATCAAAGAAATTGTTGATAAGGAAGTTCCTGATGGGAAGCTGAGAGAAATTCCACCTGAAATAACAAAGGTAGATGAACAGGTGCCAGATACAGAAAGTGATGGAAAGATTTTTGCGGAAGACCCCCGAGGAGTTGTAGGGAATTCAAGCATCCAGTTAGAGGAAGGGACAGTTAGCAGGAAGATTGTGTGCAAGAAACATGAGGAGGGACAGAAGTAGGGAGAATTGAAAAGGTGGTGGAAAGAAAAACGGTTGAAGGTAAAAGTCAAGTTGAAACAGAATCAGAAGATAGTGAAGAAGAGATACCAGAAGGTCGAGTCCTGAGAAAGAGAGCATGGAGAGCTGAAAAGAATGGTAAAGGAAATAAATCGAAAAGACCCGCAAGCGATGAAATCTGGCCAAACAAAATAAAGAGATTGAGATATCGACTGACACGAGTGGATTCACCAAGAGCAGAACAAGTGAATGAAGTGTCTAGTCAAGATAAATCGAAAAATAAGAAAATAACTACAGCAGAGGAAAACAAAAGAACAAGAAAACCTAACCAGAAGTATAAGTCGCCGGAATGGTCATATGTGGCCCTGCCTACAATAAAAGAAGAGGCAGATAGCCAAGAAAATCCAGAGGTGACTGTACCAGAAGTGGTTGAGGAAGACGAAGAATCGGAAATCCTGAGAGTTATCTTTTCCAATATCGGAGAAGAAACGGATGTTCAGGAAGTTCTGTATCAAGATTATGAGAGAAAAGTGAAAGACAATCAAATGCCAAACTGAACAAGACAAAAAGTGCTGCTAATGGAAAAACAATAAAAGACAGGAAAAGACATAACTGATAGAACCAAGTTGGTGCTAAGAGCCTTGGGTTAGACAAAACTAGTTGTGAAGTAGAAGAGGCTAAGTCAAAAGACACTGATCATTTAACGAAAATGGCAAACACAGAAAGTAGAAAAGCTAAATGTGTATTTCTTAGAAGATGGTTTAAAATGTGTTGTTGGACAGGATTATTAATGCTTCTATGGAGTGCGTTAGCTTTGATGATCTAATTTAAAATTACGGTAGGAACAATAGAAGGACATAGTGAGAATAAAACTAATGTAGAAAAGTTTCAGAAAGTATATCCAACTAGAATAGATAGAGATAAAGATAGGTCCATAAATGATTTATCTAGCAATGTATTTTCGAAACTATTGTACGAATATGTAAAGACAATGGATGTAAGGGATTGTTACGTCTGCATGCAGTTACCTGCATCTGTATCAGAGGGAGTGACCTACCATCACCTTCCAGTAGCCTATGGAATAACATGTAGTGTAATAGCTAGTCTGTTTTACAAAATAGGGAAATTAGAATATTATTTTTCAGATGTAGATAACATATTTTCACAAGTACCTGCAGTTAACAAATTGAATAAAGTAAAGCCTGCGAAGGTGTTAGGTCAATTTTTAGAAGAAACTAAAGAACTAACATTAGGATATATATTTACAAATAATTTAACTTGCAGTTTAAAGAAAGAAGAAAATACCTTTTTCGATATGGTTGAAGAAAGGAGATTGAAAATGCAAAATAAAGCATCTGAAGGAAGAGAGGAAAAGACAGTCTGGGATGTTGAAATGGAAAAACATTCCAGCTAGTCCAACTATGGCTTTAGATTGGCCTCAGAAAGGAAAGTTGTGTATTAGAAGGAAACAAACTGCATATGATAATTACTTTGTAGATAACAGTGAATGCCATGATACATACCGAATCATGGGTGGATGGGGATTTAAAGGAGGAAATGATCCAGTTTTTCCTGGGTTATATTTTATCTGCGGGAACAAGGCATATTATTGGTTGCCAGACCATTGGTATGGCACATATTATGTAGGTCTGATTTTCCCAAAGATATTCCACATGGGAAGAGGAGAAGATGGTGTACATAAGATAGGTAGTCTATGTAGAAAAAGAGAATCTTGGTCAGAAATTGTGGGAGACATTTTTGGAGCGTTGATACCAGCAGTGGGAATATCTCTGAATGCACACAAAATTAGAAAACTATCAACAGTAGTGGATCGCTTGTCAACAAGCACCGCTGGATGGTTTTTATTGGTAAATACTGAAATGGCTGCCATGCGTGCCATGGTAATGCAAAATCGACTTGCCCTTGATATAATATTGGCAAAAGAGGGTGGAGTCTGTGGAATGCTGAAAGTTCAACATTGTTGTACTTACATTCCGGACAAAAGTAAAGATCTGAAGATATACATTAAAAATATAACTGAGTTACATGAGGAAATTGCACCACTGGAGGTTGAAAGTGTTTGGGAAAAGATTGGAAAGAAACTTTCTTCCATTAAAGATTTTTTGTTAAATTTAGCTGGTACATTATTAGGTAGGATCCTTTTTCCATTACCGTGTGTGATTTTTCTAGTATTAATTTTAAGACTAGGATGTTTATGTTATCAAAGAAAGAAAATACAGAAAAAGTTAAAAAGATAAAATTTGAAAAGAAGACAGAATAAGAGACAAGAGAGGGAATTTGAAGAAATAGAATTAGAAGAGATGAAAGATAATATGTATAAAACAGCAAGAAAAGAAGAAATTGGGGAAACAGAAATGTGAACTAATCTAAAGAATTCATTTAGCTTTTCATGACAAATTGATACAAAATTTTAATAATGTGGTGATAAAATCACCAAAGGGGGGATTGATGGAGCAGGTAGTGCAAAATTTCGTATACCTCCTCTATTCTGCATGAAAAATACTAATTATATAATCTATTGACTATAATATTATTAAACGAGTTTGCATGTATATTAATCAACATTATTAATATTTAAATTACACATGGGATTTGCATTTTGCATGGCTAAGTAACCTTTATAACTAAAATCTGTACGCATATTAACAATAGTATATGTGGTAATAGAATACTGCATGATATATGTTGCTTTTGTGATGTTGCCGACGAGGAGGACCGAAAGGGTGAATATAATTGCTTTAAATGTCGCTATATGCTAGATAAATACAAGCACATAGAGGGATTAGCAAGAGGTTAACATTAGGATCACCATTTCCATGTATTAATTACTTTTTAGTGTTTGTTTCGCTTAAGTTGGCATTTGGGCCTAAATCAAAGATGGCCGCTGGCACTACACGACGAAGTGGCCACTGTTCCATGAGGCGTGGAGTGAGCTACCAATGCGCGAGAAATCTCCTAAACCTCGTCACGACCTTTGTTCACCATGTACCCGGACAAGGCCAGAAAATGAGAGGACTGCCAAGATAGAAGAACAATCAACCTTACAATAAAACCAGAACAAGCCGACTATTGGACTAACCAATGAACTCACCCCTCGAACTGTACTGAGAACCTTAAACTTGCATCGGACGATCTCAACCAGCCAATCACGACTGTTCTAAAAACTTTAAATTGTATCTTCTTTACTTCATTGTATTATAAAAGGGTAGTAGAATAGAGAGGAATATTCGGACTCTTCGCTTTGCTTTTTGCGTCACGTCTCTTTGCGTTGAAAGGCGTTTCCTGAATCTTATAGGGTCTGGATGCTGCCGATCAACTGATGACTGTGAACTTTTCCAAAATCTACGGGCAATGATAGATGCTTGCACGTCTCTGGTCCTTTGCCGATCTTTGGAACTGTAACGTGCTGAGCACAGAACTTTTGAGCTTTGGCCTGTTTTCGGACAATTTACGACAAAATTATGCAGAGCCAATGAATTAGAAGACTCCAAATAGCCAGATTAGATAAATATGATGTTCCACGATTTACTCATATTTTGATATAAATTTTCTAAACTTTAACGAGACAAATGCAAATATAAATCATTATAACATTTTAGATAAACAATTATTGATTAACAAGAAATCATGAGTTGTGAATTTTTCATTTAAGAGATAAATCCTGAAGTCTTAAAATGTGTTTTAGCTAGTTCTAAATCACCATCAACCAATCCAACTAAATTGGTCCGTTCGACCAAGTGGGAGGAGTGCCTTGATGTTTTGAGGATTAAGGATCTGTAGGCGAAGGGCGTTAATGTATATTTTGTAAATAACTTTTCCCTCCCTATAGGTTATAAGGTGTTCCCCTCACATGTCCAGCGTTTGGATCACTTATCTCTCCTGTGTGTGCAGACCAGTGTGGAAGTAGAGCGTGAGTGTTGGTGTTATGGGCCCCACCAATGACTGCATGTGTGAATGAGTTAGTGTGACGTCGGGTCTGAGACGCAGGGAGGGTATTGGTACAGGTTGTTCCCCGTTACCCGGTCTTGCGCTGGATCAAGTATTTCAGTTTCATTACTCAGCATGTGGTGGGTGACATTTCTTTGTTCAACCATTTGCAACCATCGGAGGAGGTCGCTCTAAATGACACAGAGGACCATGTTTAGAAGAGTCTTTTCCGGCCCCAGGCAGATGTTCTCCTCACTGGTGGAGCCCCAGCCGGGTTAGAATTAATCATGTTCACCTCTGCCTTGTGTTGGAGTGTAGCATACAGACTTGTTTCCCAGGAAAGCATCTGTCTTTTAAAGGTGGCCACTTGTGGGTCCTACAGTGGGCTTCGGTATTATCTGCTGTGTTGTACTTTTAAGCAGAAAATAGGGGTGCCACCTTTCCCAGGGAAAAATAATGGTGATATTTTCAGGTTTCAAAATTCTGCAAAGGCCTGAACAGGATACTTAAATAGAACTTTACATATACTACAGTTTTACCATGGATTTTTAGTCTGTGTTTACTTTTATTATCAGTCAGGTATTATTAAGAGAGCTCCAGAACACATTTTAAAGTGCATTCTTACAATTACTGTTTAAAGTATGTACACATAAGGGGGAAAAGTACTGGTGTCTGACAGTTCTGCTAATTTTTGTATTGGCTGGGTCACTAAGGGATAGTGTGTTAGTGACCTACCATTGCAAATGTTTTTTAACAGTTCCTAGAACTTTTTAATGCTTCTCATTGCTTAAAAGTGTGCAATTTCTGATATCTAGCTCCTTCAATGCCCTTCATTGCTTGTTTTTGGTCATGGGAAAGTCTTACTCCGAGTGTCGTACATTTGGTCGTTGAATGTCACTCCTAAGCACACTTAAACCATGGGAATGTGACACATAAGCAGTCTAAAAACTTGGCAACTA
Source organism: Triturus cristatus (assembly GCF_964204655.1). NCBI lineage: Eukaryota > Metazoa > Chordata > Amphibia > Caudata > Salamandridae > Triturus > Triturus cristatus. Next base: position 780,218,205 of record NC_140594.1, read on the forward strand.
TGGTCTGGGTGCAAATTTGCAGGGCTTTCAGAATAGGACGTTGTTAGTACAGATCAGGATGTTGCTTTGAAGAGAAGATCTGAATGGGGCTTTGGTAAGAGAACCTGGATGGGGCTTTTGCTCAGTGGAATTCCCAATATACTGCTGATTTAGTTAACCTTCTTACCCATGTCTCGATATGCCCTTTTGTATGTTTGGGGGGGGCCGGTCCCCCAAACATTTTTCTTAGGGGGGGCTTGACAGATCAAAGTTTGAAGACCACTGGTCTAAGAGATATTTACGGGTGTATGGCTTCCCACTATCTATGGACTAAGGACTCTGACACAGGTTTTGTCCTCTGTTAGGTGCCTGGATCTCACCTTTGACTGAAAGTTCTCATTTCACTCTGAAATTCAGAAAATGTGGTCGGCTACATTCCTTCAGCTCAAACTTCTTTGGAAGACAATCCTCTTTCTACCATCCACCACGCACGTCAGTGGTCAATGCCTGTGTGATGCTTTACATAGCCTGTTGCAATTGGTCTGTCTGAGGCTCCCTTCAAAGGGCATTAAGAGTTTCAGTAATTTCTACATGTAGTCACCCTCCCCTAGTTTGCAATTCTACATGGCAAGGATACTTATCCACTGACCACCAAGCCTTGAATTTGCTCCTGGTCAAGGAACGCAAACAGTTCAAGATGCTGTGCATTATTCACTTGGCTTTTTAAATGACAAACTCAACTTTTCTTTCTTATTGAATTTGCTAGTAGGTGCCAGCTAGGACACAGATCTAAAACCCTACCTCAGCTGACTGTCCACCAGTTCAAGCAGAGTAGAATTGAAGGTTGCTGTGCAGAGTGATGGGATCACAACACGGGAATGTCCTCCCGTTTTCCCTCGGGTGCATATAAGATTTCTGCCAGTTTCAAAAAGGTCTTCAAACATTTTTTATTATGTTCCCTTCAAGTACTTTCAGACCCCTTCCAGTTTATGAGTATCCCTTTATGTGTTTTTTTATTATGTTGAGCTACTAGTCTTAGTAGTCCTAGCACCAGGATGCCTGTGGGGTACAGGCACTCTATTTGACCAAAATGCTTGTCGAATTACATTGATAGTGTGGCACCCCACTGCCTCCATTTTTCTTTTTTAATTACCAGGAGGGTGTTTGGCTTTTGTGGGTAGAAGAAGTGCGGGACTGATAACTCCCTGTAATGACAACCAAATCTGTTCAGTAACAAATGTATATTTGTACAATATCCATCCATCCATCCATCCATCCATGCATCCACCCACCCACCCACCTACAAATCCACCCATCCATCTATAAATCCATCCATCCACCCACCTACCCATCCACCGACCCATCCATTCAACCACCCACCCATCCATCCATGCATCCATCCATCCATCCATCCACCCATCTACCCATCCATCCAGTCACCCACCTACCCATCCACCCATCCATCCATCCACCCACCCACCCATCCATCCACCCATGTCATATTGCTAGGCAATTCTAGGAAGCCACCAACGGTACTGCTATCAGGGAGGTGCCAGATTTGCACTAGAAGCATCAAAAAGGAGTTTGCAATTTTCATTTGCCCTAGGGTGTCAGGACCAGGCATTGGGACATGCATGTGTATGTGCGCTACTTGTTGGAGGGACATGACGAAATGTGTACACTGATGTTGCCCATGCTATACAACTGATATGATATAAAGGGCGAAGCAATCATGTATGGAGTATGTACAGTAGCACCAGGAAATATAATTTGGGCGGTCCTTTGCACCGGTCTTGATTTCAAATCTAATCCCATGGCAGCGGGTTCCTTTTTCCCTGCTGGCATTAAGGCTGCACCCCTTTTAATAAAGTGCTAGTTTTGTGAGTCAGGCATTAAAGGCCAGTCCTAAAATCAAGAATGACAGACACACAAAATAAGAGAATCTGCATTCCTGAGGTCAATTCAAATCAGCAGAGGGTAGCTTTGCTTCATGCTCGTGTCTTGCATTTATACGGTGTCTGCAGCCCTGTGCCAGTCCGCTGAGCCAGCCAGTCTGTTCCGGCTAAGACTGCCCATAGATTCTCCCCTCAATAGCCAAGAAGTTTAAACTCATCAACAAATCTCTCGTAAAAGTGGCGCGCGCCTGCAGTGAGTACACGGAGACGCCGACGCCGAGACAGGCATTCCAATAGGAATACCATTAGAAGATAACAAGCTTCTAATATGCAGCTAATAAAAGTTGATTTTGAGTCAGCCTAGAGCGGTGAGCAATAAGCTTCAGATTTATAAGGCTTTCAATAACAGTTCTTCTCTTCCCGCCGCGGCCAATAATGCCAAATAGTTTTAGTCTCAGGTTCCACTTAACGCGCACGTTGGACTTTTCACCCCAGTGTGCAGACTATCACTCCATGACTGATTCAGTCCCCTCCTTCTGTGTCTGAGATGCAGTGCAGCATTTGTCTCCTTATGTTCTACCCACCAAAATATTGATCCCCCCCCATCCATCCACATAAATTCTCATATTTACTAGAGACCTGTTTCCCAGCGTTATTTGCCATTTTTCTTTGCACCTTTTGGGCATATGTACAAGCCCCTAGCGCCACGAAGCACCACGTTTTTTGACGCTCCTGTGGCGGTATGCTCTGCACCATATTTACAAAGTGGCGTTAAGCCACGTTTTGGGCTTCATGCCGCTTTGTAAATATGCTACCTTGTCATGCAGGTATCTGCATGAAAGGGGCATACAATGGGTGTTGCTGTGGGCGTTCCACCACAACACTCATTCTTTTTTGACACTGCCTCAGATTTACAAGGAGTGTAATACTGTGGCATTCTGCAGCACATAAAGAAGGAGCAAAAAGCCATTAATGATTTTTATGTGAAGGAAGGTGTCCCTTCCTGCACATACACAATCATTAAGTAATAATGATTTGCCACTTCTATGTGTGCTGTAGAAAGTAACAAATAGCCATTATGGATTGTTTTTGTGCAGGAGGGGACACCTTCCTGCCCATAAACAATCATTCCCTGCAACCCAGGTAACCTTGCACTATGGTGCAGGGGTGCCTGCATTGGTGCTAGGCAAATAGTTTTAGTACCAGTGTTAGGGGAAACACAGGGGTGTGCTGCGCTTCCAAATTTGGCACAGCGCAACGCTCCGACACTTTGTTGTACATATGCCCCTTTGTCAATTAATCCTATCACTCTATCACACTTGACCACTTCCTCGGTGAAGTCACACTAGCCTTCTCTACCTCTACAACGAACATTCACTCTTCCTTCTAAAGATCGAAGTCCATCCTTTTAAAAGTCATTCATTCAGCGCCTATGTCCTATGTCCCCACTTCAAAGGAAATAGATTCCCCTCTCCCGACCACAATCACCTTACCCAGTTTCAACTGACGATGCAAGCAATTCTGAGCCCACATGCAAGCGAGGAAAGTGGCACCCTCTCCTGCACTCTTGGGCAGTAAAAAACAACCAGAACTGGGCCAGTGGGCCCCTCCGATCTTAGGGCACTTGTGCCACTGAACCTGCTGCACTAGTGGTAGCTAAGCACCCGTCAGGTGTCCATCTTTTTGCATTATACCACACTCCATCCACCCTCACCAAAGCAAATCAAAAGAAAATTAACCAAAGGTTCTCATTTCAACTGTCACATAAATCCTGATTTGACTGTTAAGGGGAGTTACTGTCAGAATCAAACTATGAAGTTTTCCACAGAAACATATAGGGCCTGATTCAAAAAGGTAACTTACACTTTTGAGTAATGGACACTATTGAGTAAGTTTTCTACTTTTTGGCTATTCATAAAATTCAAGTGTAAATTTACCCCAGAAGTGTAAATTGCAGATCTCCAACAAATTGAAGGGCCAGGGAACTGTGCGCTTTTGAGTCATTTACACTTTTGAATATGTTTATTACTTTTTATCTATTCAAAAATCAGTGCGCAAGTTACGCTTTTGGAGTAAATTGACACACACACATTTTGTAAATAGCCAAAAACTATTAAACTTTTTCAAAAGTGGAAATTACTCAAAAGTGTATAAACCCAGGCCCTTCAAACTTGGTGAAGACGTGCGAGTTGCACTTTTAGAATAAATATACACTTGGATTTTGTGAATAATCAAAAAGTAGTAAACTTACTCAAAAGTGTAAATTACTCAAAAGTGTAAGTTACGTAAGTGAATTATGCCGATCGTCTCCTAAAAAAAGATGGAAAGAAAAAAGACACATGGGGCAACATGTGGTGGTGGGCTTCTCAGAACGCCGCTTCGCTTTGACCAAATAATCGCTGCTAAAACGCTGCTAAATTTTAACTGCTGACATTCTTTTAAAAAGTTTTAACAATTTTACCTGTGTAAACTGTGATTTGTACTTTGCACACGTAACTGCTGCATCTCGCTCCCAGTGCCCCCTCACTTCCGCCTATTGCGCTTCCTGGTATTGTCACGGTCTAGTGCTTGGAACAGGCAGCCGCTGCACAGCAGGGCTGAGTGGTGGGTGGGAGGAGTCCCTGGCCTTAAAACCAAAGCTGGAGCAAGCACGCGGGATCAGAGAGCTGCACCTATACTTGTGGTGGGCTGCTCAGAATGTCGCTTCGCTTTGACCAGATAATCGCTGCAAAAACGCTGCTAAGGTTTAACTGCTGACATTCTTTTAAAAGTTTTACCTGTGTAATCTGTGATTTGTACTTTGCACACGTAACAGCTGCATCTCGCTCCCAGTGCCCCCTCACTTCCGCCTTTTGCACTTCTTGGTATTGTCACGGTCTAGCGCTTGGAACAGGCAGACGCTGCACAGCAGGACTGAGTGGTGGGTGGGAGGAGTCCCTGGCCTTAAAACCAAAGCTGGAGCAAGCGCGCAGTGGGCGCGCCGCAGGCACGCCGAAGGCGTGCCTAAGGCAAGCCCGTCTGCTCCCGTCCACGCCCGACCGGGACAAGGCGCCAGGATCTCTGGCCCCCGCCTCATGTACTCTATGAAGGAACTCCGGTCCTTAAATCAAGGTATGCTGCCACTGCATAATAAAGTGACAGATACCCTTAGGTCGGAAGGGCTGCTGAAGCCTCAATTAAATACAAGGAGGCTAATATATACCCCTCCCCAGGCTGCCCGACCTTTCAACCCGCATGGACTTAGTTTTGCCACTCTTAACACCCGCTCTTTGCAGAAACACTCCCTCGAGGTCTTATCGCTACTTCAAGAGGATAACCTAGACGTTCTAGGTGTCACGGAAACCTGGCTGGAAGTGTCCTCAACCCCGGATTTGGTAGCCACGCTTCCACCGAACTGCGGGGCTCTCTATCATAACAGGTCCGGCAGCTCCAGGGGGGGGTCGCAATCCTCTACAACTGTCTATTAAAGACAGAAACCCTCTGTACAGAAAGCATCGAAGGTGCTGATGTATTGGGGGTTAAGTTCAGCTCCCCCATGGACTGTTTGGTAATTCTGATAGTATATCGCCCACCACGTACGCCGCCCAGGTTCGTGGAAATCTTTCTGGAATTAGTCCACAATCTCCACTCACGATACCTAGGGTTGGTGGTGATGGGGCATACACCCAAAGATAGCCAGGCTGTCACAGCCCACGGGGTTGGCCGCAGAAAGAACACTGCCTCAGAGCGCGTCAGCGCGCCAACCACATGAGGAACTACATGTCCCTGGAGCCTCGGCGCGACGGCGTCAATGACGTCAATACGCGCGCGAGACAGCGCATCTTAAGGAATTCCATGGCGGCGAGAGGCTGCCGCTTACTCTTCCGGAGGGAGCCGCGCTGAGAGACAAGGCTGGTAAGGGTGCTCATGCACCGACTCTGAATCTACTCGCATTGTGATTTATCAGCGCATCCACTCCGCTTCTAATGGTGGCTGTGGGGGTCAACCATTGGCGCTCGAGATGCTCCGTTTGCGGAACCAATTAATGGTTCTGGGTGGAGCACCCATTTGTTCTTTGGACCCCCGCTACAAATCCCTCGAGAATCAGGAAAGGAGAACCCTTTCTTTTCCTAAATACTCTTACCTCTGCGCCTGTAATGAGGAGTAGCAGATGGACTCACGCTAGAAGCGTCTTCTTCCCTGTTGGCGAGCGCTCGGCTGCTCTTGCAGGAAAGACGACTGTTAATCCTTCGTGATACAGAAATACCCCTTTTGTCTTTCCCTGTTGGCGAGCATTTGAAGCTCTTGCAGGGCAAGAGCATAAGTTGCCTTTCGAGAGGCCGGATGGCCTAAGTACATATTTCCCTGTGTATGAGTGTTACATGATTCGTGCATAGAAGAGCACAGTACTAATTCCCGTAACAGATGTCTGGATATATACATTGATTGAACTCATCATTAAGAATTCACGCAAGACATTGTGGTATCGAGTTTATTTGTTTTGTGACAAACAAAGTGATGTTCCCTGGATAGATCAGTCCTACTCAAGACTCATTGGAGAGGCTGACTGCATGATGTGCTGTTAAGGTCTATGAAATGTGGGCACTGGTTGTATGATTCATACTGGCTCTTTTATATATATATTCTCTAGCAGGGGTATAGCGAGTGAGCAGGAGATCGGCTCTTCCTCCCCCCGTTTCAAACTACAAAAAGGTTCCAATAGGTAGGTAGCCCCATCTTGTAGTTGGACCGCTTTGGTTGGCTTATGTCTTGCAAGTATTTACCCTGATATTCTCTCTACAGAACTAACAGCATTTAACCAGGTGTGTGGCACTGCCAGAATTAGTCGAAGAGATCATTCTTTCCTTTACAGGTATGACATACAATTAGACAGGCCTTCTTTAGAAAGGATCAAGGCGGGGACTGGAAGACTACATGTAATCCTACTGTGTTCTTATAATTGTCTGGCTGTCATTTCAGGTCTCCCTCCCTGCTGTCCCCTTCCTACCCTTCCCCCGCTTGACCACTCCATGGAGTCTGTGTAGACAAAGTCAGACCGTGGTGGTGTCGAGAGGTGGACCATTACATGCAACGTGCGATCCGGAGGATTCCAGCCCACAACACAGGCAAAACAGCTAGAAGAGGCGCTGATCTCCCTAGAACTCCGCCAATTAGTGGTAGGGCCCACGCATGTGAAGGGCCACACATTGGATCTGGTCTGGTCATCCCACCCGCTGATCAGCCCCATAGTTATTACCCCCTGCTCCTGGTCGGATCATTAATCTGTAGCCGACTCTCCCTTACCAACATAGTAGCAATTCCTCCTCCGGAGTGGAAAGTACTGCAGTGTTGGAACAAGATCAGAGCAGACGATTTGGCAACCACCCTACTACACTCTGCCTCATCAACAACACTACAGGGAGACCTTGATGCCAATAGTTCCACCCTATCGATAAGGCTCAGGAACGCCATTGACATGGTTGCTCCTGCACGCAGGGAAAGAACTAAGGACAAAGGCAAAGGGGCCCCCTGGTTAAATGATGTACTTAGAAAAATGAAACAAACTCTTTGCCAGTGCGAGAGAGCCTGGCGGAAAGCGTATGAACTCAGCGCATGGGCAGATTACGTCTCAATGTTCACGTCCTACAAGAAGGCTATTCTGTCAAGGAAGGCAGAATTTTACAAAGCAAAGATTGCTGCAGCAACTATTCCTCAGAAGGAGAGCTTTTGAATCCTGAACGAGTTAAGAAAGGATAAGGTACAGAAGCCCTCCGTCAGGAAGACTGTCACAAATTCCAGGCCTTTTTTACTAAGAACATAAAGGACCTCTTGATGGAAATCCATTGTACCCCGACTCTCCCCTACTTCACAGGACTAACCTTCACATCTCCCTCGTTCACTAACCCACTAAGTACTTTGCCACTACTCACAAAGGAGTCTCTGTCACTTTTAATCGGCTGGGTGAAATCAGGATCACCAGCTGACCCATGTCCGCCAAAGATCTTTAAGATGGCGTTCCCTGGAACTGATAGCGAGGTGCTGTCGCTTCTCAATCGGTCCCTGAAAGCAGGGCTTGTCCCTGCTAACTTTAAGGAGGCCCGCGTCATCCCGCTCCTAAAAAAACGGGGGCAGACTCCAAGAATTAAAAACATTTTAGGCCAATCTCACAGTTGCCTTTCCTCGCTAAAGTATTAGAACAGCATGTACTACTTTCCCTCTCACACCACCTTGAAGACGATCACCTTTTAGAATCTAATCAGACAGGGTTCAGGGCTCACCACAGCACAGAATTGGTCATGCTATCCGTGCTGGATGAATTAAGATTAAGGGCAGACAAGGAAAAGCCATGTGCCCTGGTTTTGCTGGACCTATCCTAATCATGACCAATTACTGTCGTGGATTTCGGATCTAGGAATCCGGGGCACGGCCCTGGCCTGGATTACATCTTTTCTTAAGGATCACTCACAAGGAATCCAGCTAGCGGATCTGGTGTCCGAGCCAGGCACTCTCTCATGTGGGGTACCTCAGGGCTCGGCACTATCACCCCTCCTTTTAAACGCCTACCTTCAGCCCTTAATATCTGCTCTAAACCAGATGGAGTGGCGGATTTATAACTATGCCGATGATACCCAAATTATCATCCAGATTGAGAGCTCACCGATGGCCCACTTAAGGATGCAAAACATTTTAAAATTCACTGTCAACTGGATGGGATGACGGCCAACTCTCTTAAAATTAATCCAGACAAGACTGAGGTACTGGCCATCACCACAGATTCCAATCCATGGAATGATCTTTTTTGGCCACAAGAACTTGGCCCCTTTCCGGAACCGGCCCGGGGCCGTGAAAAGCTTGGGCATCAAAATTGCTGCCAAGCTATCCATGATACAGCAGGTGTCGGCAGTAGTGGGAACCTGTGTTGGCCTGTTGAGACAACTGCGGAAATTGGCCCCCCTCCTCACCCTCCCAACACTTAGATTGGCGGTCTCAGCAATGATACTGTCGCGTCTGGACTATGGCAACGCTCTATATATTGGCCTCCCACAGCAACTGTTGGCCAGACTGCAGGTTGTCATGAACGACGCGGCCAGACTAATCTACAGAATACCGAAAGGAGTTCACGCCACCCCCTTGCTACGTGAGCTACATTGGCTTCCGGTCAGACAGAGAATCAAGTTCAAAGGTCTCTTCATTCTACATAAATCTATGTATGGCCAAGCCCCAAGATATATCAAAGACCGCCTAGCCAATTATGTCCCCAGCAGGGTGCTCCGGTCAGCAGAGGCCAACCTTTTAGTCTGTCCCCGTTTCAACCTGTCTTCCGTGGGAGGAAGAGACTTCTCTACATCTATCCCTCAGTTGTGGAATAGTCTGCCGGCAAACCTACGCAAGGAAGCGAACCTCCTCCCCTTTAGGAAGAAGCTGAAGACAGTTCTCTTCTCAGAAGCTTCGGGCATCATTTAACTGCTGCCAATCCCCTACTAACATTGATAGGTACGCCCTCTGAGAGCGCTTAGAGACCTGTTGGTGATAATGCGCTCTATAAATATAAATTACAAATACAAATACAAATTTGCAAACGGTGTGATTTGATAAAAATCAGGTGCTTGCGAATGCAAAACAGCCTTTCATGATGTATGAAAGGCTTTGTAGTCGCAATTTTAGGTTCTTGCAAAAATTGCGATTATCTAAAATTGCGAGTACAAATAGGGAATTGCAAATTGTGATTTCCCTAGCCCATGTATGAAGCATTTTCCAAATGCAAACTGTGCATTTCGGAAAATGCAATTACCATTAACTTCAAGTCGATGGTAACCATGTGCAAACTTTGAAAAATGCACAAAACTGCATTTTTCAGAGTGCCATGTAGCGCACACATGCCCCTAGGACATGTGTGAGCTTTACATGGGCACATATATTTTTTGGGGTGTGCTTCAGGGGGGCTTTAGGCCCTCGGGCACCCTTGGCTTTGCATTAGCTAATTTGCGATTACCAATTAGGTAGTGCAAAACCATACGCACCTATGGGCCTTTCGGCACATAAGAACAAATGGAATAATATTACCTAATAGCCATTCGCTATTCACCGAATCGCTTTTATGTAATAATAAGGAATCGGAAAATCTTTGGAGATTACTTACATACAGAGCATTTTGCAATTGCCAAATAGCGATTTGGTAAAAATCGCTTATTGGTAATCGCAAAATGCTTATTTGATACATGCAGCCCAGAATGATGAGAAAACCGTAAGGAATCAGGGCACAAACACATCTTAAAACAGTTATTCTCCAGTCTACTAATGAAAGCGTGAAAAAGTACAGTAAAACTGTACTTTGGAATTACCTTACCCCATGGTATCTTTAAGTTTTCCTGTAAACGTTGTACCTAGGGATAAGATGATTTAATTTTCATCTTTTTTATGGCATGTGGTGTGGGGAGCAACAGCACTTAGAAGCAGTGGGAGAGGGGGAAGGAAGGCAGAAATATCATGTCTGAAATCATAAATATCTACTTCTTTCAAATGGACTCTGTGTATAGAAGTCAAAAACAATTCAAACTTTTAAAAGTATAGAAAAGGATTGGAAGGCAGGATTAAAAAAATGCTGGAATTGTAAAAAAATATATTTTTTAATTGCATATTGAATAAAGCTATGCCTGGGTGAAATGTAAATTACACCGGCGTAATTCATCTAAGTTCTGGAAATTTGCTTTAAGTTTGATAATTAAATTCCCCAATTTCCGCCATTCCATTATGCTGTGCAATTAGATCACATTGGCAGCAAAATATAAGTGCAGGAGCGGCGAAACTGCACCAATGGCCAGAAAGCAAGCAACCAATTTTTGCTGCTGTTTTGTTTTTGAAGCTATGTTGTTTTAGCACATAATGATACCTTTGCATCCAAATTTGATTCAAGAATGCATTTCAAGGCTAAAATATAGCGCTAATATCAGTTTTGCATTTTATTTAATATTGTATAATTTTCCTATACTTTGGCGCAATTATGCAAGCAAGGAGTCTTTAGTCATAGAGCTGCTCAGTCAGTCGAAGCGACGTTGAGCAACAGCAACGTCGAAGGGTAATGTGTCAGTTCCCATTGTCACAACGTTGTCACAGCAGAAATCACTTTTTAAGGGCCCATGACTGAATTGGCACCACTTGGCAGGGCAGGACTCTCAGATGGCGGAGTCCAGGTGCTGTTGCAGTGTTGAAGGAAGTCTTTGATGGACAAATACGCTGTGTCCAGAGTGGGATCAGAGGTGCAGAATACACAGCCTGAAACAGTGGAACCGACGGAACCGTCACTTAGCACCATAATGGGAGCTATAACGGACCTGAAAGGGACTCCCGAACCAAAACTCGATACAATTGATGTTAACCTGTTGAGAGCGGACAACCGTACAATATCAGACAATGTCTCCACAGCTGAATCGAATATAAACCAGCAACAATTGAAATGGAAGAGACTGGAGGAGCAAGTACTGAAACTCAAAAAACAGCAAGTGGATATGGAGGAGAGGTTGGAGAACCAGGAAGGGTGTGCCCGCAGAAACAACATCAGAGTGGTGAGGGTTCCTCTGGGGGGCGGAAGGATCTAGCATAGACCTGTTTCTCGAAAACCTTATACTCAACCATCTGCACCCTAAGCGCCTGTTGAAACACTTTACGTTTGAACGCTCGCATAGAGCACCTGTCCCCAAACCAAAACCAGGAGCGCCGCCGTGCACCATAATCGCCAGCATCCTGAACTATCGGGACAGGGCTGCTAGCGGCCCGGTCCCATGGAACCTCCATTATAAAAACACACTAGTTTTTCCCAGATTTCACGCTGAAAGTCCAGCACCAACGTTGGAACTTCGAAGGAGGTAAAAAGAGAACTGTACAATAAGAAAGTTAAATACAAGATGCTGTATCCAGCGAGTCTCCGCGTGATATCTGAAGGGAAATCATGGAATTTCAACACCCCAGAGGAAGCCTGGGAGTGGCTGGAAGGATGGCAAACAAAAGGTGGAACAGCCCACGCACCCAGCAACAGGGACAGACAAGAAATCGGCAAGAATGTTAATGGTATTGACATTTATAGAGCACAAACTGCTACCCGAAGGTGTCCTGGCGCTGTATTTGATGTCCTGCAGTGGCCTGAGCGCGGAAGGGATGCAACTAGTCATTAGGAGATGAGAAGGGGGTGCGATAGAGGAGACAACTGCAAAAATTGAAGACGGGGCGTGGGGAGGAGATTGATCTGGTGCTGATATATACTTAGCATCTTATGACAAACTCAACTAAACTCAAACTGATGTACGTATTTAAAAAAGGAATGAACCATACAACCATATCCTTTAGAAATTGCTCGAAGCTTGTGGGGGCGGAGGAGAGGGATTGATGGTTTCATTGCATGTGTAATCCATGGGAAATAATGTCAGTCGGACAAAATAGGGGTAATCTGAAGCTGAAGATGAATATGGGCCTACACATAGGCCCTGGTCAACCCTATGGATTTTATGGTTTCTGGGGCGACAGGCACTCTGCAAGTTGGGTAGGTGGGAGGTTTTAAACCCACAGAGCAGGGTAGCAGGGAGGGGCAGTTCTATAATTTGGGGTACTGTTTACATGTTCTACTCATGTTCTGGTTTGACCCAACAATTACTACCTCACAGACACAGACACTAGAGATGGGAGAGGTAGGGAAACGGCTCACCCTAGACTTTGTTAACCGACACAGACTAAGACAACACCAAAATAGGCACCATGTCCGACATACTCGATAGATCTAACTTTGGTGAATTACATCACGACAGGCCCTATGACGGCCGCTCTCTAATAGTCATGGTGTGGAACGTTAATGGCCTCGGAAGTAAGATATAAATGCACCGTAGTATTACAGCACTTATGGAGACATGCTCCAGACATAGTTCTCCTGCAGGAGATACATCTAAAGGATCAACAGTACAGAGCATCAGATAGATATGAGTATGTTCTCATGCTGGATGCACGTCTGACTCAAGGGGATGGGGATACTGATCAGATCTTCTCTTCCATTTGTCCTGGTGAGACTTTGGCACAACCACTTAGGTCCCTGGACTGGAAACAAGCATCCTAGGACCGGATTTGGGGTTTCACCCCTCATCAGCCAAGATAGCTTGTCTCCAGTTGTATGAAGAGAACAAGATCCACTTCTGGGCATACCCGCCCTACTCGGGTTGACAAATGCAAAAAGAACAACTGATGGAACGAATGCAGAGCAATGTCATACATTCACCCCAGTACAGAGATTCCATCCATCGACTGTGCGTCTTTTGCTTTCTCGCCCTAAGTGCACCGGGTATACCCAGACATGGGTCCGGGGCTTACTCTGCCACTGGATTCAAGCTATCCTGGCTGATGAGGGGTGAAACCTGAAAACCGGTCCTAGGATGCTTGTTTCCGGTCCAGGGGGGAGCTGGCTTGGCAGTTCGGGCTGGACTGTTCCCATGAGTCACAGGGTCAAGACTGATTTGCATACGGCCAGGTCTAAACTGGGATGGTGAGTAAAACGAGGATGGATTTAACCCAGATCTTTTGACAGGCGGTGAATGTTTTGATTTTTTCTGCATTCCATCCAGCAACTGTATGTCTTTTCCTAAAGGAGCTACCAGCATCAAAGACCAGCATTTTAGAGTCATACTTGCAAAGTGCATATTTTTGAATACTGTATGTTGGTCTTTTATTGTTTAGGATTTGTTTGCACAGATAAATATTGGTTATTTTTCTAAAACTGGTGTGGTGTCCTTTTGTAGTGTTTTCACTCTATTACTGTTGGTTATGTGCAAATGCTTTACACAATGCCTCTGAGATAAGCCTGACTGCTCGTGCCAAGCTACTAAGGGGGTGAGCAGGGGTTATTACAGTAGTGTATCCCCGTTATCCTGACCAGAAAGAAGGGTCCCTATTTGGACAAAGGTGCAAACCATTGCCAACTAGACACCCCCATTTCTAACAGATAAGATACGAGATCGAACGGAACCATATTACCATGACAACATGTGGACGGGTGACTCGGCCTGTACCCTATTGGAGGCCTATAAAATGGTGATAAGGGGATATGTCTAGGCGCTGGCAGAAGGAACGAAAACTGCAGTACGAAACCCTGGAGAAATATACCATAGACTTTGAAGCAAAGGTATTCAATAATAACATCCCAGACCCAACAATTAGCCATCAACTCTGACTAAAACAGCAGGAAATTAGAGATATAGCGGAAGATAGGGCAAGAGCACATGCAAGAGCTACGCAATATCGACTTTATGATGTGGGCGATAAAGCCAATAAGATGATTACCTGGCTGGAAAAAAGAGACAGGGAAAAGAGCTGGATCTTGGAAATTTGGATGCCACCGGGAGAGGTCCACAAAATAGGGTGTAACATAGGCGCTGCATTTGCGGACCTCTATGAAGCACTATACACCTCTACACCTGCTAGACCTGGAAGTGACTGCAAAGACTTACTTAAAGATATCCGTATTCCCACAATATCAGACGACAAGTGTAAAGAATTGGAAACAGACTTAACAGTTGAGGAAATAACATGGGCTATCCGCAACTTACAGTCCGGCAAAGCTGCCGGACCAAACGGCATACTGGACGAAATGTATAAAGGGTTGGCCACGACGGTGGCAAAACATATGCTTAATATGTTCCACGAGGTGGTGAAAGTGGGTAAGCTTCCAGTGGACCAACGACTTGATACGATAGTGGTCATACCTAAGATAGGCAAGACCCCCGAAGACTGTCATTCATACCAACCGACTTCACTTCTCAATGTAGAAGTCAAGGTACTAGCGAAGGCCATTGCAAGTCGGCTTCGTAGCGTGACATCCTCTGTAATACAGCCTGAGCAGTCAAGATTCATGCTTCATAGAAGCACCAGACTCATTATGAGGCGCCTATACAGAGTCCTGCATATTACCGCAGACAAGAAGGGGTAGTACGCCATACTGTTATCACTGGACGCGTGGATGGTGTTCAACAGTATTGAATGGCATTATCTATTCTCTGTATTGGAGAGGGTTGGGTTTGGTTCAAAGTTATATGCCGGGATCAGGCCTCTCTACACAGACCCTATAGCACGGGTGTGAGTGAACAAAGCGGTATCCCACCCTTTTACTCTTCATAAGCGCATGAGACAGGGGTGCCCGCTGTCCCCAATGCTCTTTACTCTAGCGCTGGAACCACTGGCTGCATGGGTCCGACATGACCCATTAGTTTCAGGGATAATGGGTGAGGATGGTTGAGAGGAAAAAATCTAATTATATGCCGATGACATTCTGTTGTACACTACACGTCTCCACTTTACCATGGTAAGACTGCTTCATATTTTCCACTTGTTTGGCAGTTATTCCGGTTATCACATTAATTGGGACAAGTCCCTCACGTTTCCATTGTCCGGCTTGGTCCCATCCATCCTGCCTAGTGGGAGATCCCTCTTAGTTTAGACTATATTTAAGATACAATTATCGAGCAGCTAGATTGACTGCGGAAAGACGTAGCACACTGGTGAAAACTGCCAGTGTCCCAGTTAGGCAGGGCCACCCTATTTAAAGTGATGGCACTACCTAGACTACTATATGTCCTAAAAAATATGCCATGTAGAATACCGGCTGATTTTTTTCGTAAAATACATAATGAAATCTGGAAACTGTTATGGAACGGCGGCAGCTATAGGATTGCCCTCCACAAACTACAGCAGGAGTTATTTGAAGGGGGCATGACAATCCCGTACATCCAAAAGTACTACTGGCTGCCCAATTGGTCACAGTTAACAAATGGGTATTTACTGTCAGGGCGATCCAGCCTACAGAGTGGACCGACAATCCATGGGTCAGAGGGGGTACCCTGCGGCTTTGTATGGCAAACAGTTGGAAAGACAACTGCCACCTTATACACTAATGGTGGTGCACATCTGGAGAGAAGCCGCAAAATACCACTGATGGGGAGATAAAGTGATGGGAAGAACACCACTATGGGACAGTGATCTCTTGAAAGAGGTAGTAAACATAATGGGATTTAAAAAATGGGATCAGCTGGGAATTGATCATCTCAGTGACGTTTGGAGAGGTCAAGCTATTATCTCTATTGAAGATTTACAAGCGGAATACCAGATGTCTACAACTGAAAGGTTGTGCTACTTACAGTTAGGACATGCACTCCGGGCACAAATTTTGATGGCGAGCAGTTACCAGGCTACTCACCCTAGGAGGATAGAGTATTACTAGACCCAATGCCGGAGAAGGCTACCTCCCTGATATACCATCAAATAATGAATAACGTGTCTGACCCACTGACTGCCCAGCGAGAGGTGTGGGAGACTAACATGGGACTTTTAGAAGATGATGACTGGATGGAGGTGATACAAAGACCTAGAGAAGTCGCCATATGGGCACGCTTTAAACTAATTCAACTACAAGTTCTACATAGATCCTATTCCTCTAGAACACTAACTCATAAACTGGGTCACTGAAACTCGGATCTGTGTCCCAGGGGGTGTCAGGAGAAGGCATCATTCCTACCCCTTCTATGGACCTGTCAAGAGATTCAGCAATACTGGGGTAAGATAACTCGAATGATGTCGGAAGTGGGGGGCCAGAACATTCTCTTGGAAGCACGATGGCTCATACTCTGTGTGACTGGGGAGACAGTAACATCTTAAAGTATGGCTGATGATCATGGCCATGATTGCAAAAAGGAATATAGCAAGGGCCTGAGGGGTTGGGGAGCGGACTACGACCCCCCCCCCCCCCACCGTGGGTAATAGACTGGGGAACTGATCTGGACTGGTGTTATGTGGTGAAAAAAGTGGTATTCCAAAGCTGGGGTTGCCCGCAAAAATGTGACAAGAGAAGGTGACAATGGGTGGCATACAGGGGCATATAGGGCTTAGATGCTAGGAGGTACGTGGAAGAGTTGGGGGTAGCGGGGTCCGCCTAGACTAGAATAGGGCCATAGCCGATGTCAATAATATGACAATTGTATATCCGTACTTGTGTTCTGGGCAATACTGTTGAGGTGGGATCGCCTGTATTTCATAATTTGCAATGCTAATGTGAGTTCACCTTTCAGATGTTGGGTACATGATCAATAAAACAAATTTTAAAAAATGCATAGTATCAGCTATCTTTTCAGATAAAAAGTGAAACTCTTCCACCCCAAATACCATTTGATGCCTACAGTTATTTGGTACTCTTGATGAATACAGGCCTCAGCTAGGCCCGCAAGTACAAGGGTTCGCCCTTCTGTGTACGAAATACTAGAAGGAAATTGGCACGGAAACTGCAAATACAAAGATAAAGTTTATTAACCTTCAAAGGTGGTCCTACAACCTACGCAACACTCTACAGTATTGCACAGAGTAGCACAAAGAACTTGTGCGCATGGTCCCCTTTTATACACAATAGGGGGGGCTCATGAGTAGGCGGATACAACATGAAGCAAGATTTGTGGCCTTATATGGACATGTTCAGTGCATGATCAATACATGGGTGGAGTTAACAGTTCCTAAGACCCGCGAAAACACATTCAAGCAAAGCCTAATTAGTGACAGATGTGGTCAGTCTTGAACATGCACCAAACGTACAAAGGAGCTATTTATAGACTGTTGCTAGGCAGATCTCGGGAGTGACCAATGAAGAGGTAAGACTCTTCTCGTGCAGAGCACGTGGATTCGTGGCCATACAAGATGGCGGACGGCTAAGCAAAATGGAGTCTGAACATTAGCCAATATAAAGCAGAAAACGTAATTCAGAGATGAAGAGCACATGTCTTCAGTGAATGCTTAATCATATCGCAGTTTTATTTACAACAGACGACCCTTTCAGCATTTGCTGAAGACATTCGGCTTGCTAGGATAATCAAGATAATCATCATTTATATCGATTCTCATCATCTCAGTTATTTCTCTGTTTATACTCTTTTGATAGGTAGCATCGGCAACAGCTTTCTTATCGGGGATACAGAATGAAACACATAGGGAACATATCATAGAACCACATTGAATACACATACAACATGTGAACAAAATTGCTACAATAACACATAGACCAGTAAGGACTTTCCATCCCCATGTAGTAATTAAAGTCCAAAACCATCCAGAAAAGGTCCAAGTGCCATTTTCTGTATGAATGTCAGCAGCGATTTTATGCAATTTATTAATAGCTTGATAAACTGATGGTGTGTGATCAGGGATGAACACACAACAACTACTTCCTATAATTCTACATGCTTCACCCCTATCTGCTAACATAACATCTAATATCATACGATTCTGTAATGTAACAATTCTAGTGATCTGCAATTCTTTCGTAATGTTCCCGAGAGCAGCAGCAGTTTGATTCGTCACAGCCTCTACAACCCTAGTTAATCGTCGAACTTTCCTACTATTCGGGGCAGCTCCAACAAAGAAAAACAGTCCTAGATTAAAATCAATCTACTGTTGCAAACTGGTATCCGTCTGGTCAACATCATCAACAGATAGAGTGCGTTTATACCTGTTTACGGTTACATTGTTTAATAACTTCAAGTCTTTATGATAAGACGCAGGTGCTAAATATACAGGGGGTAATAAAAAGGCCACATAGCATACCCCAGACCATCCGGCAGGCAAACAGTAGTAACCTTTATTACCACACACAAAATAGGTATTGTGGGAGGCCAGAAAGGTACTGTTATTTAATCCGTCTATGTTTAGTACAACAATGCAATCACTGACACCAACAGGAATATGACCAACGCTTTGGATACACATATCTGCTTGGGCTTGTGCCACTGAAATTACAAATTCCTTGTTTCCATTAGTGTCTCTAGTATTCGTAAAGATGTAGGGAATTGATTCATTGTCTGGTCGATATTCTTCCCATTCCCATATTGTTCCATTGGCTTGTGGATAGCCTTCTTTATCCTGATGACACTCTTTGTTAAGTCTGAAGAGTAATCGTCCCACTGTAGGTTTTCGTGTGGCAAAAAGCAGAGTGTACCATGCTCTACAAGAGCCATTATGTGAGAAAGGGAGAGGTATAAATGGTGTTCCCCCTTTCTTCAGATGCGCTGGCATCATACCACATATCCAACAGTTTGTAGCATTTGTGGCAACGTGGGTATGATGCAACATCTGGATGAAAGTATTATTCAGATAGGACTGGCGATGCTTCAATTCCTGGTATGGAAGGGTGTAGAAGTAGTGCTCCTCAGGCACTGGAGTAGACACAACAAGCAACTCACGGGCAGGAATTACATCCTCAACAAACCACGTGGTTATAGCAGCAATTGCCATAGCAACAATGAATCCTATCGCACAAAAAATTGTCTTCTTCTCCATTTGCAAACAAATGTCAATATCTTCCTGAAACTAAAAAAAAAAAAAGGTTGTCAGAACTCTTCCCCCTAGGCAGCGGTTGATTTCTTCACCATCGGGCCAAGACGGGTGTCACTACACTAATGCAGGGCTGATCCCCCCCCCCCTTGCCTCATTGGCTCTCCGTGTCACTAACCCAGGGGCTGCTCTGACAACGTATTTTGATACTCAAAAATTCACTTCCTCGGTCTGAGGTGATATCTTCTTACTCCAGGAGTCGCTTGGTCCGGGAAGTGTCGTCCGGGTCCACAGCACGGCCTTTCTTCGCAGTCAGAATTTCTCGATGGTCTGTCAATACAGCAGGCTCCACCAATCCGGGTGGCACTCTACGACAATGTATGGAGTGGATCCAATTTTTGCGGTTGGAGACCCGGACAGCCGTTCTCGTTGCAAGCAAGACCTGCTCAGGACCGCACCACCTCGGCTCTAGACTGCTCGTCCTTTCAAACGATTTCACCAAAACGAAATCTCCGGGCCGGAGATCATGGCCTTCACCTGTGGACCGGTCGGGGAGCGCTTCTCGAACCTGTTGATGAATAGAGACCAACTTATCGGTTAACAGTGCCAGAAAATCACTCATCATTACACAAGGTACATCATATACTGACTTTGGTTTTGGTGGGCCCCAAATGTTCATCGGATGTCCAAACACGATCTCATATGGCGCGAGACCGGTTCGAGAATGCGGTACTGATCTGATTGACAATAATGCCAAGGGTAAAGCATCCGGCCAAGTCAGAGAAGTGGAAGCTTGTATTTTCGCTATCTTAAGCTTCAGAGTGCCGTTATACTTCTCAACCAATCCCGCAGACTGAGGGTGAAACACTGCGTGGAATTTTTGTGTAATTCCCAATCCTTTCAGGACATACTTGATAACGTCCGCTATAAAATGAGGTCCGTTATCGCTCCACAACAATCTACAAACACCATATCGAGGGAAGAACTCCTTCAATAACACCTTGGCTGTAGTAATTGCAGTATTGTCTTTCGTAGGGTATGCCTTAATCCATTTGCTGAAGGCACAAACCACTACTAGAACATACTTTAGATTATTACAGCGTTCAAACTGAATATAATCCATTTGCAAAACTTCAAAAGGTGCAGTGGGTGTTGCAAACCCTCCTGCTGGAGTTCGTGTCTCTTTTCCTGGATTGTACTTCAGGCAAATCATACAAGTCTGCACCACTCTCTTTGCCGTGCTAGCAATCTCTGGATGCTCCCAAACTTGTGTGAGCAATTTTACAATTGCGGAAGCTCCAACATGAGCTAGCCCATGTGCCATCTGAACCATAGGTTGTACAAAAGCTATGGGTAACTTCCATTTATCCATCTGCTTATTTCTCCAACAACCATCATCATCCAATTCTCCGTCAGTAGACCACTGCTCCCGTTCTTTATCGGAAGCTGTCCTCTGTATCTCTAACACTTCTCTCCTCGCATCGTGCCATCTTTCTGCCTGTGACTGCACAACATACATTGCAGTGGAGTCAGGCTGCATCGCAGTGTCTCGTTCTACTCGATCTGCCAGAGCATTCCCTTCTCCCACCTTATCTATCACCTTTTTATGTGCATTGCATTTAACTATGGCAGTCTTCTTTGGGTATGTCAATGCAGTCAAGAGGTTGTGAACTAACTCTCCGTTCATTATCTGTGCTCCATGTGACGTTAGAAACCCTCTCTCCTTCCAGAGTAAGCCAAAGTCGTGTGCTACCCCGAAGGCATAGCGGCTATCTGTATAAACATTCACACGCAATCCTGCACTAAGCTCACATGCTCGTGGTAATGCTATCAGTTCCGCTGCTTGAGCTGATTTCTGCGGTATGCGTGCTGTCTCCACTACTGTTCGTAACGTGGTGATTGCATACGCCGCTGAAGTCGTACCATCTGGTAGCTTCAGGCACGACCCGTCTACCCACAATTCTCCATCTACATCTGTAAAGGGCGTATCCTGGGGATCAATACGACCCTTTGTCTGTTCCTCAGTTACAAAAATGCAATCATGTGTTTCTTGTGCCTCAGGCTGAGTCTCCGGAAATGGCAATAATGTGGCTGGGTTTAGTGTTGCGCATCTCTTCAATGTGATATGAGGAGCCAACAACGTCAGCTCATATCCTGTTAGACGAGCACTAGTTAAGTGCTGCGTCTTTGTCTGATTCAACAGGGCATCAACAGCATGGGGGACCAACACCAATAGCTTATGGGATAGCACAATTCCTTCGCTTTGGCGTATTGACACAGCTGTCGCCGCAACCGAGCGAAAACAACCAGGCAACGCTCGGGCAACAGGATCAAGTACTGCCGAGAAATATGCACAAGGGCGCTGCTTGTCGCCGTGCATCTGTACTAAAACTGATAACGCACATCCATCTCTTTCATGTACATACAATGTAAAGGGCTTCGTATAATCAGGGGTGCCTAACACTGGTGCTGAACAAAGGGCTTGTCGTAATTGTTGAAAAGCATTTCCACACTCGTCTAGCCAGGGAAGGGGAGTTGGAGTGTCTTTCGTCAAAAGTGCCAACAGCGGTTTAACTATGTGTGAAAAACTCAGTATCCATTGCCTGCAAAAAGAAGTGAGTCCCAAAAATGCACGCACGTCCTTCTGTGTAGAAGGTACTGGTGTGTCCAAAATTGCTTGAATGCGATCTAATGTGAGCGCGCGCCCCTCCTTAGACAAAAGGTGACCTAGGTAGGTTACCTTTGGTCTACAGAATTGTAATTTTTTCTTCGATACTTTGTGATTGTGCAATGCCAAAAAGGAAAGCAAAGATAACGTGCACTTCTCACATTGCTCAGGAGTATCGGCCGCCAACAAGATGTCATCGACATATTGTATGAGGGCCACTCCTTCAGGTAAAACAAAGGAATCCAACTGTCATTTCAATGCTTGACTGTAAATGCTAGGACTTTCTGTGTAGCCTTGAGGAACTCTACAAAATCGATATGAACGATTATTCAAAGTGAAGCCGAAAAGGTATCGGCTATCAGGATGAATAGGAATCGAAAAGAAAGCATTTTTCAAATCAATAACAGAGAACGTGGTTGCCGTTGGTGGAACCAAAGTAAGCAATGTCGTGATGTCAGAAACCACTGGGTATTGAGGTATCACTATCTTATTCACCTCCCTCAAATCAATAATAAACCGATAAATCGTAGTATCAGTGTCTTTTTTCAAAATCGGAAGGATAGGACTATTGCAGACATTGTATGGAACTTCCTCCACTACCCCCACCTTAATGAGATCCTGCACTATCTGCGTGAGTGCCTCCTCCCTCTCCTGCGAAATACGATATTGAGGTAGGCGTGGTAACACAGCACCCTCCTTTACACTAATGTGTACCGGGGGGATAACCATCTGTCCCACATCAGTATCCGAGGTGGCCCACAGAGTGCGGGGTAGAGAAGCCAATGCGGTATCCTCTGCAACCACACACATCCTTCCTGTCCTTGGATAGTTATCGTTTAGAATCACACGCACTCCTTCAGGGGAGCAACGGATTGTGGCTCTGAAATGTTTGAGCATATCCAGACCCACAATGTTATCAGGCGTGTTCGGGGAAAGCAAAAACGGACAGGGTGTAGAAAACTTATTAACATGAAATGCAAGGGGTTGTGATAATGGGCTAAGTGAAGGTGTGCCATCGAACCCTATCGATGTAACCGTTAAGCCAGACAGGGGAGCCCTCAGAACCAATTGTTTGGACAAAGCGCTACGAGTAGCCCCTGTATCAACCAGAAACCGATCAGTAGAACCCATAACATGTGCTGTAACATGAGGACCCCTTTGATCTACTGGCACTTCAACTGATTCCTCCCCCCATCCTACGCAATCCTATGCATGCTGTGAATCGTGATACCCAGGGCGTTCATAATCAGACATTTGATACTGGTTTTGTCGATCGAACACATTAGGCCCATCACGTGGCCGCATATTAGAATCAAATCGAGCACGGTCAGTTAAATGTCCTCTAGGGCCCGAAAAACGTCCTCTACCTTTCATCGGCCCCTTGCCACGCCCCTGGCGCTGTGCATGTAATACCGGACAATCCCTGGCCCAATGACCCAACTGTTTGCAATACGCACATTGATCCTTAGTTACATCTGGGCGACCAAAAGGGGGACCATAAAATCCTCTTCCACCTCTCTCAGCACCCCGGCGAGGCGGTCCATACACTTGCGCTAACATCACCTTTGTTTTTAAGTCTTTTGACTTTTTCTCTTCGTTACCCTTCGCTTCTTGTTCCTGACGCTCATAATACTGAGCCATCGTCAGGAGGGATGCCGGAGACGAAGTTGTCCAAGAGCTTTCACTCGCTTTTAATCGAGCTGCTACTCCGGGCAATAAATTCGACACATATTTATCAACAAAAAGATGTCGAACCGTATCGTCCGTAAGTGACTGACCGCTAAAATCATGAAACGTTTCCTCAAATCGCGTAAAGAAATCAGAAACGGGTTCATCAACCTTCTGTTTACATGAGGCTAACATATTCCAATCAATCTTCTTAGGGGGGATGATCGTTTTCAACTTAGTCAAAATAGCAGCTGGGAGATCTAAAATGAGCTGGGGCGGCTTTTGCGCGGGTTTTCTTTCTCTATCCTCATCTTCTATGTCAGACCATTTCGCCTTAAAAACAGCTTGATCATATACTTTCCGTACGGATCTCCACATATCCGGTGGTAAAATAAGCCCAAAGAACAAATCTATGTCTGCTAAAGTCATAGTACAAGAATTTAAAGCCCCCTCAACTTCCTCGTAAAAGGGGGCAGGATTCTTTCGGGGATCAGGTAGTGCTTTCTTCAATGCCATAACATCAGCCCTATGCCAAGGAGTATAAACCCAATTGTACACAAAATATCCTCTAGCATCAGGGGAAGACATATCCGAACTAGTTCCCGCTCCTTTAGGAGGAACGTACAGAGGCGCTGCCTCTCGCATCGGCTTAGCATGCACTAATTCAATCTTATCTGAATGAATGATAGACGACTGCTTTCCGCCGGCATTTGGATTCGATTGCTCCTCCTCCTCTTTCTTTTGGCGCACTTTCTCTTTGAGTTCAAACGTCGCGTCCCGTAACGCAAACAGCCGTCGAACCGCATCGGGTACCTTAGAGGGAGAAAGGACACCGTTACGTAATGCTTTAGAATCTAATACTATATCATCAGACTCAAGAACATCGGAATATTTCCGAAAAGCAGTAACCACTTCATCAGAAAAAGTTTCAGCAAAATATAACTTTTCCCTATCCTGCCATCCTTCCAAAGACGACAATAATTCAGCGAGAGATAGTTTATCTTTAAGCGCGCAAAAAGAAACTTTCCGAAGCTCACTCATGCGATCAGTTGATAACATGGACCGCGTGTCTACCTTCTCCTTGAGCAATCCAGGATCCTTGACTCCCGGTGCGGACGGGCCAACATAAGGTGGCGGAGAACGATCTAATAGAGAAAAATCATCTTCAAGATTAGTAAGGACAGGATAAAGAGGCTGCCGAACAGTGTATTGACCCGATATTTGCAACCTGTGCTCTTTCGCCTGTTTTTCTGCCAGTTATTTTTCCTCACGCTGTTTCGCTTCCTGTGCTTTCACATGGTCCTTTTCCTGTTGTTCTTTGTCACTCAGCGCTTTTTCACGTTTCTCGCGCTCACGCACTTCTTTCACCCACAATCGTATACATTCAAACATGTCTTGTCTCGCACGCCGCTTACATATACACTGCTCCACATACTCAATCTTACGCATATCAAACGATCCATACAAAGGCCATCGCAACTCAGGATCCTTCTTGGTATATTTCCTCCACAATGTGCTGTACATTATAGGGGAAAGACCGTGCTTCACGTACATATCCCTATTAGGAGTCCCCTCTGGGGGGGCGGGTTCAGATTCCTCAAGACTTAACCGGTTTCCAAAACAGCAGCACCACTTACGGAGTGCGCTCAAAGCAGGCATGTTCAAGAATAGTGCAAAATATGCAATATTATCAAAAAGAGGCACTTAAACGTTGCGCCGTTCAAATTCAAACAACCCCGGAGAAATATCTCCACATTACCTGCCTATATGTGTTGCAACGCATATATTTTCACATTATTCATTTCAAAATATGACCGGTCATCACAAATCAAATCAAATAGCCACGACAAGCGTATCCTAAAACTGCCTTGCCAACCCAAGCTTCAAAAGCTCGCAGCAAGTACCGTACAACAGTTCTTACCAATCAAGAGCGTCCAGATTCCAACTGCCAAGTTCCAAATTCGCCCAAACGGCTATTACACGGCAAAACCGACAGAAGGGGTCTCAGTCGAGGACCGGCGCCACCCAGATGGTCAGCTCGGAAGGGAAGGAAGAAAGCCTCGGGATGCCAGGACTAAATACGCCGCTGGCAGTGATCACATCCCCGGCAAGGTTCCACTCCTTCGTCACGACCAATCCTTCGAGTATCCGAGTCGCCGATGAGCCCCACGTGACGGGCGCCAATTGATGACTACAGGCCTCAGCTAGGCCCGCAAGTACAAGGGTTCGCCCTTCTGTGTACGAAATACTAGAAGGAAATTGGCACGGAAACTGCAAATACAAAGACAAAGTTTATTAACCTTCAAAGGTGGTCCTACAACCTACGCAACACTCTACAGTATTGCACAGAGTAGCACAAAGAACTTGTGCGCATGGTCCCCTTTTATACACAATAGGGGGGGCTCATGAGTAGGCGGATACAACATGAAGCAAGATTTGTGGCCTTATATGGACATGTTCAGTGCATGATCAATACATGGGTGGAGTTAACAGTTCCTAAGACCCGCGGAAACACATTCGAGCAAAGCCTAATTAGTGACAGATGTGTTCAGTCTTGAACATGCACCAAACGTACAAAGGAGCTATTTATAGACTGTTGCTAGGCAGATCTCGGGAGTGACTAATGAAGAGGTAAGACTCTTCTCGTGCAGAGCACGTGGTTTCGTGGCCATACAAGATGGCGGACGGCTAAGCAAAATGGAGTCTGAACATTAGCCAATATAAAGCAGAAAACGTAATTCAGAGATGAAGAGCACATGTCTTCAGTGAATGCTTAATCATATCGCTGTTTTATTTTCAACACTCTCACTTGGATGGATATAATATTCTTCACAATGATCTCTCCCACTCAACGTTGGCAAACCTAAAATACACTTTAAACACTACAACACAGAGAGGAGCCTAGCGCGCAACCAAGATGGCCGCGTAGGTGCGAGGCTCCCGAGGACCTCCGCGACCTCCTGAATTAATCCTGGCGATATCCTGTCCTTGTTGAGGGGACTGTGTTGGGGAACCGGAGCTGAGGCGCCACCCGTTTTTTGGGCTCGAATCGGACCCCGGACGCCGGTGGGAGCATCGTTCGAAGGTTGTGGCCTTCTCCTCGCCGGCCCCCCGGATTGGAGTAGTGGGGCGATCCGGGGACAAAGTGAATAACAGCGGCGAACGGGGCTGGGCGACTGGCGTACCCCGCACTTTCACTTTCGCTTTTGCGCCCTCCTAGCTCTCAAGCGGGGTCGGACTGCGGAGCGGGGTGTGGTGGTGTGGCCTTGTCCAGGAGCCCGGCTGACCCGCCGGCGGTGGGTTGACCCGCGGTTCGGTGGTCGCCCCTGCCCCTCCCCTGGCACCCGTGACTTGGTATAGCGGCCCGTTTGGGGTGCTTGGCACGACGGTGGAAGAGCCAGCATGTCCACCAAACAAGATGGCGACCGGGCGAAGGTGAAGACGACCCGCCGTGGCGCGGCGCACCAGGCCAACAGTATGGACCGCTACACGCTCCAGAAGGGTTCTCCGGAGACATCGCGTGCATCCCCGGTGGGCCCGACGGAGGCATCCGCTCATCCGGTGGATCTGACCCTCCGGGACGTCATGGGCGCCATCGCAGAGATGAAGGCCTCGGTGGACCAGCGTTTCGACACCTTAGCGCAAAAAATAGACTCGGTCCTGGTGGATGTGAGCCTTGTGAGGGCAGACTTGTCCAAAACAAACGACCGAGTCGACTCCCTGGCCCACACCACGACGAGCCTCACGACAGACGTGGTGGCCCTCCAGAAGGAGGTGCGCCGGCTTGGCCAGGCGAGCGCCCTGATGGACCGGCGACTGGAGGACTCCGAGGGTCGGGCCCGGAGGAATAATGTCCGTATTGTGGGGGTGCCGGAGGGACGAGAGGCGGAGGCGGCGGATCTTTTCGTGGAAGAGTTGATCCTGACCCATCTCCAGCCCCGGGGGCTGAGTAAGCTTTTTGCGGTGGAGCGTGCTCACCGGGTCCCCGGGGGCAGACCTAAGACTGGTGCCCCGCCGCGGCCTCTCATTGCCCGGATTTTTAATTTCCGGGACAGAGATGCTATCCTCCAGGCCTCCAGACAACAGGGACCGGTCAAGCTTGACAACATGGAGGTACATTTCTACCCAGACTTTACCCCGGCGGTCCAGAAGCAGCGGCAGAGCTTTCTTGGTGTTAAACGTCGCCTGAGGGACCTGAACCTCAAGTACTCAATGCTCTTTCCAGCTAAGCTGAGGGTAGAGGTGGATGGTCGCACGCACTTCTTCGACCGGCCCGAGGCGGCTGGGGACTGGCTGGACACTCTGCCTGGAGATCGGGGCCGGGGGGGCGGGGGGGGCGCGGCTGGCGAGGAGGGCCCGCCGGAGCAGAATTGAGGGGTGACTGCATAGGCCTTGCTCTGGACGTTGTTCCTTCGCCATTTATTGATTGCGTATTTTCCCCTCCTATGGAGGTCGTGCGGGGTCTGTTGGGGGCTTCCCTCCTCCTCTGGGGGACTAGTTAGTATTTTAGCTATGGGGCGACAGGCACACTGCACTTTGGGGGGGCTGTCTGGGCTCATGCAGGGGTGCAGGGAGGGGGGAGTTTTGTTGGGACCGGGGGGTGGGGGGGTGTGTTGTTTGTTAGCACCGCAGGGCAAACCCGCTACTATGTTGTTGTTTTTAGGATGCTCGATGGGGGACGACCGATTGTTTCGACGTATGATGGGGGGTAGGGATTTGGCTGTGTTGTCATGGAATGTTAACGGCCTGGGGGATAGGATTAAGCGTGGTGTGGTCCTGCAGTACTTAAAACGTATTTCACCAGATGTTGTCTTCCTGCAGGAGACGCACCTTATAGGTAACTCCTTTCATGCAATGAACCGGCGGGGATATCGTTTGGCGGCCCATTCTGGCTTCACCTCGGGCTCGCGGGGGGTGGGTATTATGATCAAGAACTCGCTCCCGTTGGAGATTGATGAGGTGCGCCATGATGAGAGGGGACGCTACACGGTTCTGGTGGGAAGAATGGAGGGTAGAGTGTTTATCTTTATATCAGTGTACGTCCCGCCTGGGTTACAGGCCACCACATTTGCGGACCTGGGGCGCCTCCTTCTGGACCTTCCGAGTGGCCTGCTGGTGGTTGGAGGGGATTTTAATGCGGTAGCCTCTGGGTCTATGGATCGCCATCCCCCTAGGGACCTCCCCCGGGCACAGGCGTGGCTGCCCGGCCTTCTGGACACGCTGGGCCTGGTGGATTGCTGGCGATTAAAGCATCCTGCATTGCGACAGTACACCTTCCACTCGGGTGCCCATGGTAGCCTCTCGCGGCTTGATTACATCCTTGTCCCGGCGGCCCACGCAGGGAGGGTGGGGGAGGTGCGCCATCTGGCGCGGGGTATCTCAGACCACTCCCCATTGTTGTTGCATCTCGATGTCTTCCCGAGGGGGGATGGCAGGGTGGCCCCAATCAATGCATGGTATTTGCGCGACCCCACCATTCGTGCCGATTTGATCAAATCCCTACAGCGATATTTCGATGAGAATGTGGGGTCGGTCTCTTCGGCCATCTCCCTGTGGGAGGCTTTCAAGGTAGTCCTTAGAGGGGAGGCCCTCTCCTTTATCTCCCATGCCCGGCGGCGCGAGCGGGAGGAGGTGACCCGGGTAGAGGCCGAGATTGCAGAACTGGAGGGTGACCTGGGAAGCGGGGTAACAGACGACAAGTTGCATGTTCTACACCTAAAGCAGGCGGCCTATCGGGCCCTCGTCACGGAGGCGGCCAGGGGCCTCAGTAGAGAGCAGCAGGGGCGATTGTATGATGTGGGTGATAAGGCTGGCAAATTGATTGCGTGGTTGGATAAGAGGGAGAGAGCGAGCCGTGTGGTGCCTTTGATTGAGAGTGTTGATGGTGCGTGTGTCACTGAGCCGGAAGCCATTGTCTCCTGCTTCGCGGATTATTTCCGCGAAGTCTACTCTCCGGTTTCCCCCTGCTCGGAGGCAGACTCCCATGCTCTGCTTCGGGACATCGCACTGCCCTCCCTAACGGTGGAGGACAGGGATTCGCTGGACGCCCCTCCCACCTCGGACGAAATTGCCTTGGCTATTCGCTCGGTTGCATCCGGCAAGGCCATGGGCCCCAATGGTATTCCCATCGAGCTCTACAAGCTACGCCCGGATGTGTTGGCGCCCCACCTGCGCGGGATGTTCCTGGCGGCCCACTCGCGGGGTTCCCTCCCGCCGGACCAGCGTCTAGCCACAATTGTGGTGATCCACAAGGAGGGGAGGCCCCGTGAACGGGTCACATCCTATAGGCCGATTTCGCTTTTGAACGCGGAGCCCAAAATCCTCGCCAAGGTGTTGGCCAACAGGTTGGTTGGCGTGGTAGGCGATTTGGTCCACCAAGACCAATCTGGCTTTATACCGCACCGCAACACGGCGCTCAATCTGCGGCGCTTGCACGGGGTGCTCGCGCGTGTCCCATTTGTGCGGGAGCCGGCCATCTTGGCGTCCTTGGACGCCACCATGGCGTTTGATACGCTTGAATGGCCATACATCTGGGCGATGCTGGCAAAATTCGGGTTTGGCCCGGGTTTCATTAGCTGGGTCAAATTGCTATATTCGGGCCCATTGGCGCAGGTGGTAGTGAATGGGCGAGTCTCGGCCCCATTCGCGCTGGGGAGGGGTACGCGACAGGGCTGCCCCCTGTCGCCTCTCCTGTTTGCTCTGGCCCTGGAGCCCCTGGCGGAGTGGCTGCGGTGGCACCCTTCTATCCGTGGTCTCCGCTGGACCCCCGAGCATGAGGACCGTGTGTCCCTCTATGCTGACGATATCCTTCTGTATCTCGCCTCCCCGCGTAAATCACTGATCGTCCTGGTTGATGTTTTGCGTTCATTCGGTCGCAACTCAGGCCTGGTCATCAACTGGGCGAAATCCTGTGTATATGTGCTTTCCGGGGAGGCTCCGGCCCTACCACGGGACTGTCCGATCCAGATTGCCTCCCAAGGTTTTCGGTACCTGGGTATCTATATCACTCTTGATCCGGAGGCCCGCTATGAGCGGAATTTGTTGCCCCCCCTCCGGCGTTTGAGGGAGGACGTGGTGCGCTGGCGGCGTCTGCCGCTTTCGCCGCTCGGCCGAGCGGCCTTGTTTAAAATGATGTCTCTGCCACGCTTCCTCTACGCCCTCCAGAATACTATGGACTTGGTCCCGGCACGCTATTTCCGTGAGGTGGAGGGCCTCCAGCGGCGCCTGTTCTGGGACGGGAGGCCGCGCATTGCTCTGGCTAAATTGACGCTCCCGTGGTACGATGGGGGGGTCGCCCTCCCTGACATTAAACGGTATTACTGGGCCTCCCAACTAGCTGCAATTAATCATGGCCTTTACGGGCCCGCCTTGAACCCGGCATTTGAGATGGATAAGATGCTCCTGCCCGGTGGCGATTACAATCGAGCGCTCTACGCCGGCGCGCCCGACTCCCGTTTGACGGGACCGACGCGTGTCATGGTGCGTGTCTGGCACGCGGCTAATGCAGCTATGGGGTGGAAGGACCGTTTGACCCGGGCGTCACCGCTGTATGCGTCTGAGAGGTTGGGCTCCCTGTGGACGTCGAAGGGCTTCGAGAAGTGGGACACGATCGGAATCAGCACGGTGGGAGATCTCTGGACGAGGGGGGGATTCAAAACTTTTGAGACGCTGCAGGCGGAGTTCCAGCTGCAGGGCAGTGAGTACTTTCGGTACCTACAGGTCCGCCATGCGCTGGGCTCCGTCTTCCCGGATGTTGCATCCATTCCGGAGTCTTCCCCCTGGAGGACAGAGTCCTAGATGGCCATGTCCCGGACAGCACGATCTCCCTCATATACAAAAAACTGATCAACGATAGATCGTGCCTGCTGACTAGTCTCCGCGAGGCTTGGGTTGCCGACGGGCTGGAGCTGGACGATGAGGATTGGATTTCCGCGGTGGCCTCTCCGAAAGAGGTGGCCATCCCGGCTCGCCTTCGTTTCGTCCAGCTCAAGATCCTTCACCGGGTTTACGTGACAGGGCCAAGGCTCCTGCGTATGGGTTTTGCTGGTGACGGAATGTGTAAGCGTGGCTGTGGTGCGTTGGCGACTTTCATGCATATACTGTGGGAGTGCCCGAAGGTGGAGCGATTCTGGCGTGGTGTGCATGAGGTCCTGCGTGTGGTGACGCGTGTTGCGCTGCTGCCTGAAGCGAGGAGATGCTTGCTGAATGTATGGGAACCGAATGACTATTCGGTCCCGCAGACGCGGTGGGTGACTCTGGGATACATGATAGCCAAGCGCGACATTGCTCAATTGTGGGGATCCCAGAGGCCCCCTGCGGTGTCGGCCTGGAAAGAGCATATGGATTGGTGTATGTTTCGTGAAAAGGTGGTGTATGTGGCGAGAGGTAAGCCTGGGGCGTGGGTGAAACTCTGGGGCCCCTGGAACGCCTACCGCGGGGGTATTTGTGAGCCACCACTGCTACCGGCTGCCTCGCCTGCTCCGTCTCCCTAGACGGCCCCCCTCCCTCAGCCGCGGGCGCGCGGTCCCCCAGTCCCTGATCTATTCCCATTCCCCTCTCCAGAGTTCTGCTGCTGGTTTGGATCCCCCACTTATGGAGCACGTGCTGTTAGTTTGGATCGCGGGTTGCCTTGCGGGTGTGGTTTTTTGGTGTTGTTTTGTTTCAAGAAAAGGGAACCGTACTGTGGGCTTGGAGCTGTGTGGCCTACACCATTGATTACTCCTGTTTTACTGCTCTGCACGGCCTAGAGACTTTTACTGTATGTGTGCAATATGTTTTTGTCATTCTAGCGGCCGGCCGGATGGTTGTAGGCCCATACCTGTAACTTTTACGAACTGCAATGAACGGTTTCAAAAAAAAAAAAAAAAAAAAAAAAAAAAAACACTACAACACATCTCAAGAGCCTCAAATAATCCAGCCACACTGCAGCAACAATGAAAGTATTTCCTTGGCTCACCCCCTAAGCCCACATATATTTTAAGGCAATCTACCTCACCTTCAAGTATGATGAAAACAAAGCCCCACTTTATCGGGCAAGGAAACTCACCATCTAAAGTGGCAGTGGCGGCAGGCATGGCGCGCTGATGGCAGGGTGGGTGCGGGGGTTCGCGGGGGGGGGTCGTGCGGGGGGAGAATACTTTTTTTTTACTTCCCTTGAGGCCGTGTCCTGGGCTCCACGTCTCTGGTCCTGCTCCAGCTCCTGTTCTCCTGCCTCCGACTCCAGGAATAGGAAGGAGGCAGCCAGGCACACTTTCCTTAGCCAATCACAATGCTGCAATGCAGCATTGGGATTGGTCTGAGCGCCATAACACTGTGCTCAGCCAGGGGCTGGAGGGGTGGGCATGTTCCCCATGCAGGCTGTAATACAGCCTGCATGGAGAATGGGGAGAGTGCGCATGACTGGTTTGGGCGGCGCGAGAGGGCTGACCAAACAGTCATTGCACACTTAGGAGTGGGCAAACCACGCCCCGCCCACCCACCCGCAAAGCAGCAGGACACAAAGCATAAAATGATAATAACTCTAAGTTATTATCATTTTATGTTTCTACTTGGCACTGCTTAAAAAAAACAGTGGGGTGACTCTCCTCCGCCATAGCGGAGGAACAGCCACTGTAAAGTGGACACTAGGAGCCAAGACATCACTAGATAGCAAATGAGAAAATGTAGATACAAAGCAAACAGAAAGTAATGTCTCTGAGTCTATGTATCCAGGATAAGTAACAACTCCTCCTTCACCACCAGCAACATTGCAATCCTCCTCCAGTTCGGATAAAAAGAGAACCCTCGCCCATTTACAGAATATTATCATCTCACCAGAAAACCATTCACCTTATTTCTTCTATATTAATGTACCAGTAATGTTCCTTTGGCTTTTGTTCTTTTTTCTTCGAGACATGCTGTTTACTGTTAGTAGGCTTGGAGGCCGCTCATGACTTACCATTGGATAGCTACAAAGCCACTCTCCATTGCTTGTTTATTGAAGGTCAGCTCTGCAGCGTCCCCTTCCCTCTTCTTACATACGACCCCCTCCTGGAGCAAGGCCCTATTACTTGTGTCCTTACATTTCTCTTTTTGGATCTATTTTTTTTGTATTCTTGAGCCAGATGCTTTTTTCCTGTCTTCTGAGTTTTGTTTTTGCTGTAGTATTTATAGAGTACAAACTTGAGCAGAAGGGGTTTGAACGCTTTACGCAAGGACACATCCATTTGGTGTAGGCACAGAAAGATGAAGGGATTTTCCCAGAGCCACAAGATGTTGAGCGAGCACCGAGATTCAAACCTGGTTACCCAGCTTCAAATGTTATAGCTTTGGCCATTACGCCACATCCTCTGCCCTGACTTGCTTGCAGATATCAGATTGCAGATCTTGCTTCCGTGTTTTTGAAGCCCCCGAAGGCAGAGCTTCCTAGTTCAAAGGCTGTCGTTATTTATTTTTACACATGGAAGCTCTGCCTTCGGGGACTTCAAACAGCAAAGGATTATGGCATATTTCTCCATAAAACAATTAACATTTCAAGGAAAAACAGTTTATGAAGCCCGTGGGTGTAGTCAGAAGCATGATGAGGTGTGTGGGAAATGGTGAACTTGTCAAGGACTGTCTTTATAGGTGGGTTTACCCCTGCGAGGGTCGTCATATGTGTTGCTGAAGATCTGAACGCTCAATTCTAAATATCTGTAACCTATGGATGGTGCACATTTTGTTTAAATGAAATAAAGTTGGTTAGGAAAAACAATAGACTTATGACAACTGCCTGAAAGCGTTATGTAGAATTATGTCAACAAATAAATCCATGACATGTTCAGTTTAGTTCTGTAATATTAAGGTTTTTCTATGGAACCAGATGGAAAATATCACAAAAGCAGCATGCAAGCTCTTACGACACAAATGTCACAAATACCTATGTCAGTGCTGTGATATTGGACAAACAGAGAAGAAAAAAGAGTAAATTGTTTGAAAACCTCCGTTTGTGGGAAGATTAAGGGATTTGCCCAGTGTTAGGGGATGTTGTGTCAGCGCCGAGACTTGAATCAGGGTCCTCAGCTCCAAAGTCGGCAACTTTGGCCGTTATGCCACATCATCTCCCGTGACTTGCTTGCAGATTTCAGATGGCAGATGTTCATGTTTACATTGCGGACAATATGTATTTTGGCTCTGGGAAGCTTGCATTTGAATCCATCCTTGCTTCTCTGTCACTCTTTCTTCTTCTCCCACCCGCCACCCCATCTCTGTCTACACCACATAATTCCACGCCATGCCACACAGTACCACTACACATAATTTAATCCCATTCCATACCACATAATTAAATTCCACATAATTCAACTCCATGTAATTGAACACAATGTCACACAATTAAGTGCCACACAAATCCACAACACATAATTCCATTACACACAACACATTTCAGTATCTCACAGTTCCACACCACACAATTCAACTCCACACAATTCCACACAACATCATCCCACGCCAGGCCATATAATTGCAATACAACAAATGGAACTCCACATTTTTCAATTTCACTCCATGCCACATAATTCCACTTCACATAATAACACTACACGCAACATAATTCCACTCCACTCCAATCCAAATAATGACACTTCACTCAACACAATTCAACTCCAGATAATCCTGCTACACACAATTCCACTCCAACCGACATAATTACAATCCACGCCACATAATTACATCTCTCATATATCAACTCAGCTCCAAAACACATAATTCCACTAGACAAAATTCAACTATGCACCATACCACATACTTACACTCCACATAATTCCACTCCACACCATGTCACATAATTCCACACAATGGCATACTATTCCACACCATGCAACATAATTACACTCCACATAATGCCACTCCACAGCACATAATTTAACTCCACATAACTACACTCAGCTCCATACTACATAATTACACGCCACATAAATCCACTCCATGCCACATAGCAACACTCCATATAAATACACTCCACATCATGTCATGTAATTCCACTCAATGCCACACAATTCCATGCACTAGAATTCAACTCCACACAGTTCTACTACACACCACATAATTCTACACCAAACCACATAATTTCACTCCACAATACATAATTCCACTACATACCACACACATTCAATACAAACCAAATAATACTACATCATGCCACATTATTCAACACCATGCCACATAATCCCACTCCACTTCATGCCACTCCACAACACACAATACCACTCTATATAATGACACTCCATGACACACAATCCCACTACACATAATTCCACTACATACAATACCAAATAATTATTATCCATATAATTCCACTGCACACCATGCCACATAATTCCACTAGACATAACTCCACTCAGCGCCACACAATTCAAAGTAACGCAATTCGACGCCACACAATTCCATTCCACTCAATACCACTTCAACCCATGCAATTCCACTCCACACCACATAATTGCAGTCCACACAAAATATAATTCAATATCATGCCACATTAATCCACTCCACTCAATGCCACTCCACGCCACACAATGGCACTCCATGTAAATCCCCAACATAATTCCACTCCACATAATTCCACTCTGCACCATGCCACATATTTACACTACAAATATTTCAAGTCCATGCCGCATACATCCACTCCACTTCATAACACATGGCTAAAAGACATTGACATTGACACGTCAATAGCTCTAGTATTGAGGAGACCGATTACCTTTGCCAATGCTTGTTATTGCTCTGTTCATTCCCTTTTACATCCATGCAGTCTTGAAAGCTCAAGATACATGCATACTGTTGGAAACGGGTAGCGTGGTGCAGAGCGGGTGGGCCAAACTCTGGAGGAAATGTGCAAAGCATCCACGCAGTACACACAGGCGACAAACAAGGCACACTACAAAAAGAGACACTACACCAGTTTAGGTAAGAATAACTTTTGTATTGTCAAAACACAGTATGTTTGGTAATCTCTACACTGCGCCAACTGGCGCTCGGTTTAAATTTACAGGGGGGAATTATATACAGGGCAGGGCCAATCGGGCCCCTGCCGGAATCATTGCGACTTAGAAGACAATAAAAATAAGCCCACCAGCTTCAAACCTGCAAGAAGATCATCATGGCATAACATTAAGCAATCGTCCGGAACACCTGTAATAAAAACATCATGGCATTCCCCTATGCATCACCACTATGAGTGACCCCTGAGCCTGAGGCAGAAATTAAGGTAGGCAGTGCATCAACACATCAAACCCTGGCATCTAAAACTAGCGCTGCACATAGCAAGGCAATAGCGCTTTAAAACAGGGCATTTGACTTAGCACTGCACATATCGAGGCAATAGCGCTTTAAAATATGGCATATAAACATAGCGCTGCACATAGCAACTCAATAGCGCTCAGAGCCGGGCATATAAACATAGCGCTGCACGTAGCAACTCAATAGAGCTCAGAGCCGGGCATATAAACATAGCGCTGCACGTAGCAATGCATTGGCGCTTCAAAGTATAGCCTTTTAACATAGCACTTGACACAACCGTTACCCTGAGGCATCAAAGCAGGCCTAAACCATGAGCATAACCCGGGGCGCATACTCTGCGTCACCAAACCAACCCCGCAGCATGATCAGGGGAACATATGGGCCTGGCGGCATAGGCATGGAGCCTCCCCTTAAGCATAACAACCATAGCTGTGGCCACCACCCCAGGAGCATTGGACCACCCAGTCATGGGCTCGGTAAGAGTCCCTTTCCTGGACACCACGACAATCTTGCCCCCTAGGTGCAGTTGCCCGAGCCCTCGCGATGCAACTGGGATGAGCCAGAAGACACTGGCATGTTGGAGCCCCTCTTGTGGGCCCGAAGTTCAAACAGGCCTCAATCGTGGCGGCGACCCGCCAGGGCAGCATCGCTGTGCAGTCCCTGGGGCCCTGTCTGAAGAGGAGCCCCACGGGGCTCCTGAGCAATGCTGGTGGCGCGTTGCAGCTGCCCACTGCCAGGCGGGGCAGCTGAGGAATCTGGGCTGGCACAGACACTCCCGGTGTCTTCGGGGGGGCCCCACGGGGGCGGGCACCGACACTGTGCCCCGCTACTCCCCCCTCCTCCGTTAACGGGCCCCACTCACCGGGGATCTTGCGGGTGTCCTCCGCCTCTTCTGGCTTGACCCGGGCCCCCTCCTGGGACCCGGGACTTCGAGGCAGACTCCGCGAGGCTGCAGACGTCCTTGGTGGCGGCTTCTCCGTCCTCCACCCGGGCAGCACTCACCGGCACTCTTCTGGCAGGGGGCAGGCACTGAGGTGTGCCTCGACTGTCCCCTGCTCTTTCCGGACCTCTCGTCCTTCACCCGGGCCCCCTCCTGGGACCCAGGACTTCTTCCGCGGGGCTCTACTCACAGGTGAGAGCCCCGCCCGGATTCCGGCGACACTCAGGGCTCTCCTCTTCTCACGGGGAGCCCCCACCGTCTCCTTAGCGATGCGCCAGCGCGGGGTAGGCTCCCGCCTGGCTTCCTCTTCCCGGTCAGGGAGGGTAGGTCCCGCCCTCCGCGAGGCTGGGTCTTCCGGGTCGCTCCTCGTCCGAATCCCTGGGCAGCGGTGGGGATTTACGGCGGCTACCAAGTGCAGGGTGGGCACCCGCTAGTATAAATGAAAACACCGCGTGGTGGCACACGCACGGGGTGGGCTCCCGACGTTACAGGAGCATGGAAAGGGCCGCCATAACACGGGGTGGGCACCCGTGATAAAAATAGGCACACCTGCGGCAATGTGCGGGGTGGGCTCCCGCTTTGACTAAAGCAGTTCTCCCACACTCACCAGCCGGGCACAGTAAATTAGAAAGGTAGCGCTCACCAGCTATCGCGCTCTCCTTCCACGGGCAGCTTGAATATAGCGCTCTCTCCCTGCAGGCGGCTTGTAAATAGCGCTCTCTCTCTGCAGGGACTGCAGTCCGGGTCCCACGAGGCGCTTTCTGGTTCCTGCCCCTTGGTTGAGGGTTTCTTGAGGGGGGGGAATTGCGTTGGTGGCTGAAGGCGGACTAATTAGTCTCTGCCTGTCGTCCCTGGGTTCTCCTCTCGCCGGGCCAGATCAATGGGTTAGTTCAGGATCCCTCACTCACTTAAAAGGCAGCACCTAAGCCCTGTCACTTTCAGAGGCATAGGTCCCTGACTAAACCCTACCGCCTAAAACTCCTGCGTAGGCTTCTCCAGGTCTGCGTTGCCCCAACTATAGCTTTCCCTCACCCTGGGGACAGTAGAGGGGGGTAGATAGGCTCAGGGCCCAGCACACAGGCCCATGTGGCGGTAACCCCTGGCAGCAGGTCTCCTCTCTCTCAGGTCCACCCTCTGACTGAGCACATGGCAGCCCATCTCCGCCCTTTATACGCCCCTCACCCCACCTTCCAGACAGTACCAGAAGCTTCTAGAAGCGTCTGGGGAGACTGGCTCTAACTGGCCTAGGGGGAGGGGTAGAGCACCCTGGGTGCCAGGCTTCCCTCCAAAAGCTGGGGTTGCTGGGAAATAATAACTAGACTGTTAACCCAGCTCAGTCAAACAGCGCAACCACACAGCTTTGGCATCCATTTTAAGTTACCTGTTTAAAATGGGGAAACTCAGTCTGCGTACTTTATCGCACAGCATTCAATCTTCGCATTTACACATCATGCGATTTCCCAGAAAAGTGAAAAATTTAGGGAAAAAGGGCCAAGTCCAACACAACCCCCTTCCAGCCATAAGCCAGGGTAGACCGATCAATGCCTTGATGGGCTTCCCTGCTTAGGGCGAGAAAAAGTGGACGCAGGCCCGCAACTGCAGGAGCACCCGCAGGTTCTCCTCCACTCTGAAACCCGAAGGTTCCCTCTCTCCAACCTTCCTCGACCGACTAAGCCACCACCCTGGGGTTCCCTAGCTGGTTGTGGCCAAGACTGGCCCCTAGGCCACCCAGATGTCTCTGGCCCTTGCGGTCTCACAGAGTGGGGGGCAGTAACCCCAGGCCCGTAGTACCCATTGACCACTCTCCTCCTCCTCCTTGCAGTTCCAAACTGCCACTGGTCCTCCCACCTGGGGTCCGTACCCTCAGGCTGACCAGCCATCAGGGGCGAGGCTCTCCTCCCCCTACCTCTCCTTCTGGGGTTCCTCACCCTACTCCCATGCGAGGCACCCTCAGACCACCACTCTCTCCCCAGTCTAGGGCCTTGACCCTGCAACTGGTTCCCCAACCTAGGGTCTAAACCCTTAGGCTGCACCGGTGCCAGGGGCGAGTCCTCCCTCCCCCTGCACCCCCTCCCAGAGTTCCGCACCCTCCCAACGGGAGTAGTACCCCTGGAAGACAATTCTGGGGGGACACTGCTAACAGATGCCCCACCCGCCAGGTCAGGCAGTACCCATCCCTGGCCTCCCAACCCAGGATCTAAGCCCTGTGGCTGAGCCGGTGCCCGAGGCGAGACCTTCCTCCCTCTGCACCCCCTTCCAGAGTTCCGCACCCTCCCACCTGGAAAAGTACCCCTGGAAGTAAATTCCGGGGGGACACGGTTAACAGATGCCCCACCCGCCAGGTCAGGCAACCCCTGAACCTGGCATCCCAGCCCAGGATCTAAACCCTGCAACTGGGCCAACCCCAGAACCTCAGGAGCTCTGATTACAGATGCCCGGGTCCTCCTGACACTAGGGGCTCCCCCTCACCGGGCGGCACATCAGGACAGCCTAGGCTCCCAACCTGGGGCTCCCTTACGGAACTCTCCGGGCCCTGAGACTGCGGTTGGGGCACCTCGGGACACCTCCCCGTCTCACTACTTCCTATGGATAGGACGTGAGGCCCTACAACCCTCTCTCTTCCCGGGGACCTAGCTGGGCTATTCGCCACCTCTCCCACCTCGCTGGGTTGGAAGATCCCTGCACCACCCCCTTCAGGGTCACTCCCCAATGCCTCCTCAGACACCCTGGCCCTCACCCAGAGGTCTGCCTCCCGTGCAAGCTCCCTGGGGTCGGAGAACCCACACTGTCCTAGGTGGTGACGTAACCTGGGGGAACAATTCCTGAGCATGTGCTCCCAGATGACTACCTGGCACAGCCCTTCCCACTCATTCACTGCACTCCTCACCACCCAAACCTCCAATGCAGTCCCACACACCTCCGCAAACTCCCCCCAGGTCTGGTGGGACAGTTTTCCCCTGCCCCTGAACTCTAACCTGTCCCCCTCTTCCTGAGAATCAGACACCGTCTCCTGGGCTCTGGGAGTGGGACACCCTATATTGGATTCACTCTCGCTGCCACCACTGGATCCCACCCTCACTGGTGAATCCAGACCACAGAAACCACTCTCCGGGGACAACCTACCCTCCCGAGCTGGTCTCTTCCTGGCAAAGGCCCTCTCTGCCTCTGCCATCCTTTCCTGCGCTAGGACCTTTTCCGTCTCTAGCCTCTTCTCCTCCACACTCAGCCGCGCTAGCTCCACCTTGAGCCTTTCTAGCACCAGCTGATGCTCCCTTTCTTCCCTCCTATCTACCCACTCTTCTGGGGACAGGGAAAGGGACGGGGCAGTGCCCCCGGGACTGGACCCAGAGCGGGACTCCCTAACTCTGGTGTCCTCCCTCGCTACTGTCATCTCCCCCGGTCATCTTCCTCCTCCTCGTCAGTGTCAGCCCCTTCCTGGGTTATGGACTGGGCCCCCTCACTCTCTGAGTCCTCCCTACACTGGAGGTCCTCCTCCGGGTCTCCACTAAATCCACCCTTTAAATATGCGGAGGGGTAATCTGACAGGTCCCCACCAATCTCTAAGGGTTCCCCCCTCTTGAGGGCCTCGTAGAGAAATAGCTTCCTGCGTGTGTTGCATACTGGGGGTATCCCTCTCTCCCTGCAGAAATACATCACTTCCTGCTCCGTGTACTCCATAAGGCAAACCTCCTCGTAGGTCAACCCCATCCTGGCAAGGTACACCCGGGACACACCACCCACAGTGCAACAGGGGAACACAATTTAAAACACACTTCCAGGAGGAAATCACAATCAGGAAAAACAATAATTCCGCAAAACCTGAGATTACTTTAAACGCTCAATTTGCAGTGCAACCCGCTGTCGCTGCGGTACTGCGCAAACACAAGTCCTATCCCACCGCTGAACACCAATGTTGGAAACGGGTAGCGTGGTGCAGAGCGGGTGGGCCAAACTCTGGAGGAAATGTGCAAAGCATCCACGCAGTACACACAGGCGACAAACAAGGCACACTACAAAAAGAGACACTACACCAATTTAGGTAAGAATAACTTTTGTATTGTCAAAACACAGTATGTTTGGTAATCTCTACACTGCGCCAACTGGCGCTCGGTTTAAATTTACAGGGGGGAATTATATACAGGGCAGGGCCAATCGGGCCCCTGCCGGAATCATTGCGACTTAGAAGACAATAAAAATAAGCCCACCAGCTTCAAACCTGCAAGAAGATCATCATGGCATAACATTAAGCAATCGTCCGGAACACCTGTAATAAAAACATCATGGCATTCCCCTATGCATCACCACTATGAGTGACTCCTGAGCCTGAGGCAGAAATTAAGGTAGGCAGTGCATCAACACATCAAACCCTGGCATCTAAAACTAGCGCTGCACATAGCAAGGCAATAGCGTTTTAAAACAGGGCATTTGACTTAGCACTGCACATATCGAGGCAATAGCGCTTTAAAATATGGCATATAAACATAGCGCTGCACATAGCAACTCAATAGCGCTCAGAGCCGGGCATATAAACATAGCACTGCACGTAACAACTCAATAGCGCTCAGAGCCGGGCATATAAACATAGCGCTGCACGTAGCAATGCATTGGCGCTTCAAAGCATTGCCTTTTAAAATAGCAGTTGACACAACCGTTACCCTGAGGCATCAAAGCAGGCCTAAACCATGAGCATAACCCGGGGCGCATACTCTGTGTCACCAAACCAACCCCGCAGCATGAGCAGGGGAACATATGGGTCTGGCGGCATAGGCATGGAGCCTCCCCTTAAGCATAACAACCATAGCTGTGGCCACCACCCCAGGAGCATTGGACCCCCCAGTCATGGGCTTGGTAAGAGTCCCTTTCCTGGACACCACGACAATCTTGCCCCCTAGGTACAGTTGCCCGAGCCCTCGCGATGCAACTGGGATGAGCCAGAAGACACTGGCATGTTGGAGCCCCTCTTGTGGGCCCGAAGTTCAAACAGGCCTCAATCGTGGCAGCGACCCGCCAGGGCGGCGTCGCTGTGTAGTCCCTGGGGCCCTGTCTGAAGGGGAGCCGCACGGGGCTCCTGAGCAATGCTGGTGGCGCATTGCAGCTGCCCACTGCCAGTCGGGGCAGCTGAGGAATCTGGGCCGGCACAGACACTCCCGGTGTCTTCGGGGGGGGCCCCACGGGGGCGGGCACCGTCACTGTACCCCGCTACTCCCCCCCTCCTCCGTTAACGGGCCCCACTCACCGGGGATCTTGCGGTTGTCCTCCGCCTCTTCTGGCTTCACCCGGGCCCCCTCCTGGGACCCGGGACTTCGAGGCAGACTCTGCGAGGCTGCAGACGTCCTTGGTGGCGGCTTCTCCGTCCTCCAACCGGGCAGCACTCACCGGCACTCTTCTGGCAGGGGGCAGGCACCGAAGTGTGCCTCGACTGTCCCCTGCTCTTTCCGGACCTCTCGTCCTTCACCCGGGGCCCCTCCTGGGACCCGGGACTTCTTCCGCGGGGCTCTCCTCACAGGCGAGAGCCCCGCCCGGATTCCGGTGACACTCGGGGCTCTCCTCTTCTCACAGGGAGCCCCCACCGTCTCCTTGGCGATGCGCCAGCACGGGGTAGGCTCCCGCCTGGCTTCCTCTTCCCGGTCAGGGAGGGTAGGTCCCGCCCTCCGCGAGGCTGGGGCTTCCGGGTCGCTGGAGGCAGCGCGGCGGCCCGCTCCTCGTCCGCACCCTGGGCGGCGGCGGTGATTTACGGCGGCTACCAAGTGCAGGGTGGACACCCGCTAGTATAAATGAAAACACCGCGTGGTGGCACACGCACGGGGTGGGCTCCCGACGTTACAGGAGCATGGAAAGGGCCACCATAACACGGGGTGGGCACCCGTGATAAAAATAGGCACACCTGCGGCAATGATGCGGGGTGGGCTCCCGCTTTGACTAAGGCAGTTCTCCCACACTCACCAGCCGGGCACAGTCAATTAGAAAGTTAGCGCTCACCAGCTATCGCTCTCTCCTTCCACGGGCAGCTTGAACATAGCGCTCTCTCCCTGCAGGCGGCTTGTAAATAGCGCTCTCTCTCTGCAGGGACTGCAGTCCGGGTCCCACGAGGCGCTTTCTGGTTCCTGCCCCTTGTTTGAGGGTTTCTTGAGGGGGGGAGTTGCGTTGTTGGCGGAAGGCGGACTAATTAGTCTCTGCCTGTCGTCCCTGGGTTCTCCTCTCGCCGGGCCAGATCAGTGGGTTAGTTCAGGATCCCTCACTCACTTAAAAGGCAGCACCTCTGTCACTTTCAGAGGCATAGGTTCCTGACTAAACCCTACCGCCTAAAACTCCTGCGTAGGCTTCTCCAGGTCTGCGTTGCCCCAACTTTAGCTTTCCCTCGCCCTGGGGACAGTAGAGGGGGGGTAGATAGGCTCAGGGCCCAGCACACAGGCCCATGTGGCGGTAACCCCTGGCAGCAGGTCCCCTCTCTCTCAGGTCAACCCTCTGACTGAGCACATGGCAGCCCAGCTCCGCCCTTTATACGCCCCCTCACCCCACCTTCCAGACAGTGCCAGAAGCTTCTAGAAGCATCTGGGGAGACTGGCTCTAACTGGCCTAGGGGGAGGAGTAGCACCCTGGGTGCCAGGCTTCCCTCCAAAAGCTGAGGTTGCTGGGAAATAATAACTAGACTGTTAACCCAGCTCAGTCAAACGGCGCAACCACACAGCTTTGGCATCCATTTTAAGTTTCAACACAAAAGTACTGGCACCCAGTAGCAAAAATGTTTTATTGTTGATCTGGAATGAGTGGAGGAGAGAATGCTTTTCAAAAACCTCCAATACTTATTATATTATATAGTATAACCCCATCCAGAATGCTACAAATATTTAAAAAATGTATAAGTCAAATAGAGAAAGTAAAAACAAAGAAATGTGAAGTCAGTCCACAGAAGAATTAAACTACTCACTTAGCTCTACGCACCCCCTCAGTAATGGAAAAAAGAGGTGAAAAAATGTGTAGAGAAAGAGAAAGTACCTCACGTGCGCACCACCAGAGGAGCTACTGGTTGGTTCTCACCAGCTTGCCCACGTCTATTTCATCATC
Organism: Triturus cristatus; assembly: GCF_964204655.1. Taxonomy (NCBI): domain Eukaryota; kingdom Metazoa; phylum Chordata; class Amphibia; order Caudata; family Salamandridae; genus Triturus; species Triturus cristatus. The sequence goes on from NC_140594.1 coordinate 780,262,993, forward strand.
GGTAACTTTCTCTTAGGAAAAATGTGTAGTGTCCAGTGCAAAGAAGAAACACATAACAAAAGAAGGTGTATTGTGAAGACAAGAACACAAAAACTGTGCCAACAAAGACAGAAAGGGGTTAGACTCTCAAATATTTATTTATTCTGGTTAGGAGTCTATCCCGCTGTTTAAAAACACAGCATGTTGAATACCTTGTTAATGACGGCCAACATGTTTCATTGCCAATTATTTTGTGGCAAATTCATCAGGGCAAGAAGGGGTCAAAGATCATCTCCCTGGACACATACCATTAAAAAGGACTGACAAACACAAAAAGACAACATACAGCATAATTAGTTCATCGGGAGGAGTATTCACAGTGCATCACAGAATTCAGGATTATGAACTCAGGTCCATTACCTAGTTGGAGCTATGGGCCCACATACCAGCCACCAACCAGTCACAGGGGCGTTTTAACCTGTTTAATTGCGCCTTCCTGTTCAGCAAAGCACGCCCATAAGTGGTCAGAAACGACTTAGTCCTAAGTGTATTAACATCATGCATTTTCATTGAGCACCACCAGAATTACTAAAGAGACAACAATGCTCTTCCTATGGAAATTCTGACTGACCTACCTCTATATCTACAGTTCTACACAGTATTTACATATATACATACAGATAAACAGTGCATTGTAATAATGTGAACAGAGATATGGGCCTTGTTTAGCAGAGCATCTCAATATTATGAAGAAAGATCATGTGCCTCCTTAGTGGAGCTCGTTAATATTGTGGGGGGAGCTGCACCCACAATTCAGCCGGGCACCTAATAAGTCCCAAACTTAAGACATCTTAGTGACACAGGCATGCTTTCTTCAGCACTACCATGGCAGTACAGTAACATGGTGCACAGCACAGAGTGGAGAATCTCCTGCCGCTCCATCAATGGCAATGACGATGCCATGCCCAATGCACACACAGTAAAATCAGCCTGCCCTTACGTAGAATCAACAGCATTCCATGGGTGCCATGCGCTGTGTATAACGTACACTACTGCCGTAGTGCTATAGATAACATGGGATGGGAGTCTTGCAGTCCTTTCAGGATGGACCTGAACCACCTATGACCCTCATATCTTCTACCAACCTTCGCACTTTGCAGGCTATATAGACCCGAGCTAACAGTAACATCAGCAGTCTCTGCGTATTGCAAGCTGGGGTTCCAACACGTTTTCAGTAAAAAGAAAACCCTGTGTACAATGTGCCTGTGTGTGGCCGGCTACTACTACCACACAGTGACGTGACCTGTTGCGACCGTCACTCCACCACCAAACTGCCCATTATGCCTTCGTAAAGGGTAATCAAAACACACAATGTTCTCTCTTCAGTTACGAGTTTGAAGTTACTTCTTGTAACCTGTTTCGTCGTGCTACAGCGGCCGTGCCGTTCAATGGTTCAAGATTAGAACAGTTGGTTCTAAGTGAAAGTATGAGTGCCAGCCAGCGCGACCCGGACGATGTTGCGGATGCATTGGAGTAGATGCTGCCAGTGAGTACTGGCATGCAACAGCCGACAGCACCAGGTGAGACAGGGCCTGGCAGGCCTAATCAGTTAATGAAGCTGCGCAGCAGCCTAAGGCAGTGCAGTGCACGGCAGCAGTCAGTGTGTGTCCCGGGCCTGCAGTTGTGAGCATGTTGAGTGAGAGAAAGTTTCGTTGTTGTAGTACAGTAATGTGCTGGGTGAAGAGCACTCCAAAGTTGTGATAATATTGGATGCCCGAAAATGCTTTTGCTGTAAAAGCTCTCCTGGTGAGAGAGCATTGGGCGTGAGAACAAAGCAACATGTACTGCTCTACCACCCAAATTGTTTTCACCACCACTGCGAGAGCATGCTGGCTGTGAGAGTGCAGGTTTGAATGAATACTAGTGAGTGTGCTGGGAGGTTCGACAGCTTGCCCCGTCCCCCCAACACACAGTCACACAATTACAACCAGCCTGCTTAGGCAGGGGGATGAAATTCAGTATTCACTGCGAAGAGCGCCTAATTTTTCCAGCCAAAATTTGGGTATGTCCAAAAATTGATGTGCGCAGAGGACACTAGGGTCCGAGGGTAACTTTAGCATCGCCAGCGGCTGTGCCTGCTACTACAATCACCTGGGAGCAGGGGTTGGAAAGCATCCTAGGACAGGCAGAAAGCAAACAAAGTCCTGGAAGGTCGCAGAAAGAGGGTGTATCAAACCAGAGAGAGAAAGAGGGGATGAGAAGATGGGGAGGAGGAAGAGAGTGCGCGACGGATGATTGTGACAAAAGAAGAGAGAATTACATAATATATATATATATATATAAATATATCGTCCTCCTAGTTCGGTGTGCTGCCTCTGAGCAGGGGACCCTGAATAAGTCATGCATCCTTTCGAAATATTTGTCCCAAGGTGGGGATCTATATCGAGACAGACTCCTCTACAAGCCTCTGAGCACTGAATTTGTCTAGTTTTCAGAAATGTGCAATGAAATCAAAAAGCTCCGGTTTCTTGTTGCCAGTTCTTTTGAAACCACGCCACTCCAGCCCTGTTTAATTTAATCACGGCCGCTGAAGCACGATGACTCGGTAGTGGGGTGCGGGTGTATGCTAGGGCGTGGCAATCATCATGCAGCAAATGCGCGTGCAATCTCAAAAAATCTGCCCACGCTACCACGCACAGCCCCATCCCCCACAGATTTATAGAACCAAATCCAGGACGGCAACAACACAAAAGGGCCGTGGACGCCACGCCTTTAACATAAATGCATCCATGATTTCCGATGACCAGACCACCCAGACCCTCGGTCGCGCCACTCCCAAAAAAAAGCTTTGGTTTAGCATGGTGATGATGTCATAGCATATTATTGGCATCATCGATCATGACTACTACTTAGTTATACTGTCAGTGTCTGTACTTAATTAATTTATTTTACCTGTACTCTTGAACTGCACTGCCACTGACTGACTGGTTCCGTTAGGCGGGTCCCTGGAGGTGCTGCTGCCTGCTTGTAACTGTCTGTTGAACGGAAGACTGACTCGCGGTGGAGTGGGGTGCGCACATGCGGGTATGCTGGGGCGTGACAATTTGAAAAAAAATCTGCGCACGCTGCCTGCTGCCCCTGTGGCCTCCCCCTGCAGAACCAAAATCCTGATTCAGAATCCAGCGCAAATAAATGAATTAGTGTGTGTCCCATGGCGCCGGCCCGCCCACGCCCACAACACAGAACTCAGGGCGGCAGCCGCCATCAATACATTTAATCCAGTGATTTCATTTCATGAATCCTTTATTGGCATCGTCGAATATGACCACTGGCTACTACTTAAAGTCATACTGTCCGTGCATAATTAATTTACCTGTACTTGGCAGCTTGGCCGCCGGACACAAACTGAAACTGCACTGTGACTGGTTCGTGGTTCCGTTAGGCGGGCCCCTGGAGGTGCTGCTGCCTGCTAGTAACTGTCTGTTGAACGGATGACTGACTCGCGGTGGAGTGGGGTGAGCGAATGAGGGTATGCTGGGGCATGGCAATTGGAAAGAAATCTGCCCAACAACCAAAATCCAGATTCCAGCGCCCAATGATGAATTAGTGTGTCCCGCGGCTCCGGCCCGCCCACCACCTGCAACACTGAACTAAGGGCCCGGGCCGCGGACGCCATCAATAAACATTTAAGTGTGATTCGATTTCAGGAATCTAAGTAACTGGCTCAACCGGCTCTGTCTAACAGCCGCAAGGCCTGGCCGCAACACCACTACTAGTCTGGGACACGGACTCTCGCTCGGGACTGGAGAAGTGGAGTGTGACCATCACGTGTAGCAGATGGGTGTGTAGAATGTAGACCCGGCCCTGATAAGAAAGTGCCGGTGCTAAGCACCGGCAAGCTCCAGCACAAATTAAGCCCTGGCACCCGACAGCCAGTCAACAACTGAGAAGCGGTTTTCATCGCCAATACAAGGCCACTGTGATCTTCCACCACTAACTACAAATGTTTCCCAACCCCTGATTGGGTTTGGACATCTTTGTGTCGTCGGCTCCGGCCTTGCTCGCGGCAAATAATGTTAAAATACCTTAGCTGTGGGAATTATATTAATCTAAGTTTTGCAACATTTACACAAATTGTTAATGACAATGATTTTCAATAGAAAACAATACATACATTCAGTTGTATGGCAAAAAATAATATAAGTATTATTACAACAATTATTACTATTTATACAGATAGTGAAAGTCTAGACTGTCTGACATTTTGCTTGCAAGAATACTCCGCTTTCCTTGTGTAAAAATAGCCATTGATTCAATGTATACTATCTCAAGATGGAAACGTAATTAACATTTTTAACCTGCCAATCATAGGAAGGCCACATGTATTATCCTGCTATAGAAAGTACCCGCCTGTCGTATTTGCAACCAGATAGTGAGGCACTACTCACTCTTTGACTACATTGACAATATGTAAAACGTACAAACTTTTCCCAAGTCTCATTCCCCACCATTGACATACATTTGACCTAGTGAAATATACCCCATCTCTTCCAAAGTACAGGGAAAGGGCTTGTGTTCATCCCTTGTATCGCCTTTTAGATCTAAATTTGCAGCAATGGCAAATAGACATTTCCCAGAATACCTCTTTAATATTCAGAACACCTTCCCCTTAACCTTCAAGACTTGCCTCTTTACAGAAGTTATATAAACGTGGCATTTTTGATATACTGGTTTGTAGTGTTGCATTTTGTATTGCTGCTAGATTTCAGTTACTTTACTTGATTTCAGTCTTTATGAACTGATCGTAATTTGTTGATTGTATATATGGAAATGCCCTGATACTGTTTATATAGGCATTGTTGGCAATAACGTTCTGTTACCTAGAAGAAATTGGATTTTTTTTTGTGGCTAAGAATTAAACACAAGGGCAAAGTTAAGAAATGGGTAGTGGGGGGAGGGGGCCATCAAAATAGAATTATGACTATTTCCGTATCAAAACTGTAGCAAAATAGTCTAGAGAACCAAAAAACAGAACCCCTTACCTGAAATAACCGGAACATATAAAAAAAAACACTCAAGAACGCCTGCGGATAGAACAGGATTTGAGAGTCAAGGCAAAACAGAATGTTGACTTTTTCCTATTAAAAACTGTAAAAAGATTTTAGGGGAACCAAAAAGCAGAGCTTATTCCCTGAAATAACCAGAACATCAAAAACACACTCAAGAACGCCTGCGCAGAGAAAGATACAACAGGATTTGAGAGTCAAGGCAAAACAGAATTAGGACTATTTCCGAGTCAAAACTGTAGCAAAAGATTTTAGGGAACTAATAAACCGAACTTATTACCTGAAATAACCGGAACGTACAAAAACACTTGTAAGAACTCTTACGCAGAAAAATATACAACGGGATTTAGGAGTTAAGATTTTTTTCCGTACACTCTAGCAGTAAGAACTAGCAAAGAGTTGCCCAGGAACAGACTGAAAACCGAAATAACCGTAGCACAAATGTTCAAATCAACCCTTAGTTGCAGTAGGACGTGGCTAGAATGGATTCAAGGGGGGATGTTTGAGTTGTTGCAGCACATCCTGTTCTGAAAGTTGTCCCCTGAGCAGTCGACCAAATGGGGAAATACCAGAGTGACACAATGGCAAGTCCGGCCCTAGAGTTGCCTGTCTTTTGGATGAGAATCTCCCTCACTGAATTAAAGGGACTGTGGTGAGGAAAAGAGACTGAGTAATAAAGAGCAAGTTGCAGAGACCCTTGAGCATGGTGCATGGCACAAGATATGACCGCACCTATGGAAAAACAAAGTGTGCCAGCCCCCTCCCTCTGTGATGATAGAAGCGTGGAGTCCCTTATCGCAAAGGGAGAGTAGCGGGTCTCAGGTGATTAATGATAATGCGAGTGTCAGTGGTGACGTCACTGTGGCTAAGCAACGCTGATGTGGTTAGCAATGATGAGAATGCTATTTCTAATACTGGATATTTCTGAGACTGATAGAGACAGTACTGATCTGTAATGGTGAGTGAGAATGGGCATGAGAGATACTGAGCGGGACTGTTGTTTATTTGAGTATAGCTTTGGTGGCTATTCCTCACCATGTATGGAGCATAGAGCTTCGTCTCTGGTGTATACCTTGGACAACTATTACTAGTAACACTATTTTGTCTGCACTGGTGTTACCCAGCCACCATTGTTATTTGATCATGGGCATGAGAGATACTGAGATGAGGGTGAGTGAGGATGAGACTGGGTGAGTCAATCATGAGGGTGTTGATGAGTAATGGTGAGATTATGGCTCAGTGATGTTGGTGATGAGTGCTGGTGAAAGTGTGGCCCGGTGAAGCCATACTGTTGGAAACTGGGCTATTAGTTGTGTGGCCATCGCAAGTAATAGATCTGCAATTGACCATAATGGGAATCAAACACCCATATTGTAGCGCTTGATCTTCACTGAGTAGCGATTCAGAGCAGTCCAAGGCCTACTCAGGGGAGGTGTTGAGGGCTAGTAATCACCAATCAATGGCACAAAACAATAACACTCAATAAATGATTGTCCAGTCAGTACTTCTTCTTTAGAAGAAGGAGCGGTACATTAATTACACACACACACACTACTAAATACTACACACTAATGTACAAATATATATTGGTAGATGGAATATACCAATGATGGCATTGTGTAATCACTGGTGACCCTCTAGGGAAGTCACCCAAAAGTATCAATTGAGGATAAACAATATTTATGTGATAAACACCTTATTTTGGTATGAGAACTTGTCATTATTGCGATAATAAAGAATCAATAAAACATGTGTAATCATTCTGAAACCCCATTAAAACAACAATGAATCATAAACTCTGTTTGTGCATTTTTTTATATACTTGGCATGAAACTGTATTGGTCAAAACAACACCTAGAGAGCTTCACAGTGAAATAGCATTGTGAGAAAGCATTGCATTGTAACCATACAATAAGCCCCTGGAGAATGTAACCCAATAAACAGTGCATTGCCTCTACAATGTTACCATACACCAGGACCCTGGACAGCAAACCACTCCTGGTTTTAGAGCAAAAGCTCCAGCCATGGGAAAACGTACAATTATGGGATAACTTAAAATTACCTCAAAGAACAGGAAAGGTGAGGATTTTGGGATCTCCCGACTTAGGGTGAGTACCTAGAAAGTAACAGTAAAAGCAATGACCACGTCGTTCTGAATAATCTGGTGGTAGACCTGTCATCCTGGGTCCACCACAAGTTCAGATGTGGGTGAAAATGCATTTAAAATATGATGCCCCACAAAGCATTATTGGGCGAGTTTTCGAAAAAGGCAGTAAATATCTCAGTAGCAGCTCTCCCACTGTGCCAGGGAGAGCAGCGCTTCATGTTTTCCTCTTGTTTTAGAGTTTGCTTTTGAATTTTGCTGCCTTTATAGGGGCTGTGCAGTTTTGCACTGCCTGCCCTTCTCATTAGTTCAGGGTGCCCAGACCCAACCGGGCACCCCTGGTAATTTGTGGATGAGGAACAGCCTCGGGAGCCCCTCCTGGGCTGACCCGGGCTGGCTCGTCACATGGCCAGCACTCCTGCATGCAGCTATGTGAGCTGGAAGAAGTCTTCTGCCTTGACCCCCCCTAAGGGCAAGGCGCTTTCATGCGATGCATTGCTTCCCACCTCCCACTGGAATCCTGGGGCCCAGGGATTGTGTCCTGGGCCCCTCCTGATTTGGTGGGTTAGCGCGACAGCACTTCCCAGCATTTCTTCACTTTCACAATGCCAGGGTCCGGGGATTGGGTCGGCTAAGCAGTGGAACTCCATGTGTTCTGAGAAAGAAAAAGGTCAAAGGCCGCAAAACTTTAGAATGCCATAACTCGGGCACCGCTGGGCTGATTACGATGGTCCTGGGCTCATTTTACTTCTCGTGGGACAGTTGCAACAATTCAACTCCAAAGTTGTGCAATCCTATAGAAAACGTGTTCTCCTGCCTCTCTGCGCCAGTTTTTCTTTGTGGCTTTGTTTGTGGGCACAGAAATGTCTAAGGCTTTCTCACTGGCTCTTGGGGAGGCCCACTAGTCCTGGGATCAACTAGACAGAGTCCTGGGTCCTGAGTAGGAGTCAAGGGGTTCCTCCTTCCAGTTCTCCAAGGTAGTGCCAGGATCCAGCAGGGAAGTATGTAGACAATCCACAGGCAAGAGAGAGTCTCTCCCTTGTGCAAGATTTTTTTAAAGAGGAGAGAAAGGTTCCAGAAGTCAGACACCCCTGGCCAATCCTGCGGTGCCATATCACTTCTCCACTCCTGTCCCAACCCATCTGCACAGCATGCTGGGACAGTCCAGGATGGCGTAATCCAGGAGACACTGGTCACATCAGCTCCTGGGTCTCAGCTCCACCCCTTGCTGACATCACTGACAAGGACTTGCACACTAGAATTTCAAAGGGGGCCCCCCTCTGGATTATCTCCAGTTGTCTGGGCACTCTCCTTTGTTCAATAGGCTTGGACAGGCCCATCCCAGGTACAGTGTGACAGCTGAGTGATTGACATAGATGATTCCGCCCTACTTCTTTCCTCCTCAAGAGGTGGGAGAAGTACTGCTAATTGCTCCTTTTGTGTGGAGTGGCCTTTGTTCCTGCTGCTGGAGAAAATGTAATTTCTGGGCACTGTATGGTGACACAAGGCCTGGGCTCTGAATCCTGAACTAAACCAGGGAAATATGATAACTCTGGATGATCCATAAAGTGTACAGATATCATTTTGGAAGTTACATATATGGTTTTCCTGCACAGGTTACACTCCAATTTAAGACGTCAATGGTCTCTGTAGGCAATGAGGAAGTGAAAATACACTTTAACGCATTTCCCTCCCCATGTGTTTTTAATGGCGTGCCACTAAAGTCAAAACAGTAAAGCACACTGACTTTCCCTATTAGTGTACACTGCCCTCATAAGGCCTATTCTCAGTGAATATCTAATCCTACAGAGTCCCCATCGCGCCAGGCTACCTTTGCGCTGTTACAGGGCTGTGCACTACAGTGGTCTCCCATGCGCAGCCTGCACATGTAACCATTCAAGTTCCCCTTAGCCTTTTCACAGCAGCCTTATCTTAAAAGGCGGACACTAGTGGTAGCCACACACAGTCCATTTGCCATGTGATTTTCGTGTGTGAGACACTGGTAGTGAGACTCACCCACAGTAAAAAGTCCACAAACTGGGTGATCCAAAAAGCAAAAAATCTGGGCATACTGAGGGGGCAGAACTAATGCACATCTACATTGAAGGATGACAGTTGCACAATGGAGAAGTTGGGGGTGTTAATGAGGAGTGGTGAGTGGCACTATCTATGTGTAATGCTGAGAATGTGGCGAGTGAGGCGGTGGATGATAGATAGTGGTAGTTCGTGGCATGAAACTTTGGCTGAGTGATATTGAATGATGGTGATAAAGGTGTGACTGGAAGGATTGTGGTGGTGTGGGGAGTGAGAATATCTGAGCATAAATCCTTCATCGACAATTGGTTATATACAATTGGGGTGTGTTTTCCTCTTTAAAGGCTATAACTGGCCAGATGAGGTTTCTCAAGAATGATAGCAGAAAGAGAATAGCTATCAATCCGATTAAGCTCCTTCATCCAACCATTTAGCCTGCAGAATGATCTTGGTGGATTTATACTACTTTACTTTCGAAGTCCTATCTAGTTTGATGAAAGAGCTTAATCTGATTGATATCTGGCGTACCAAGTGGAGAGAGGTCAGGGAGTTTATCTTTTATAGTAAAAACTACAGACATCATTCCCGTATTGATTATTTTTTATTAGATCAAGAGTTGTGTGGAGATGTACATACTCCGGCGATAATGTCGGATCATTCTGCCGTCACTTTGGCACTGACGATACAACAAAAGGAGGGGCAGAGAAGATGGACTGTAGATAGGACTATCTTTCTAGGTGAGTGGGTGGTTGGATATTTAAGAGAAAAATCAGAGACATAATTCCATGCAAATACAGGATCGGCTGGATACCAAATAGTCTGGGATGCCTATAAAGCATACTTAAGGGGGGGTTTAAGATCCATAATGGTAGGGAAAAAAAGGGAGGAGAAGCGAGAGGTTGAGCATAATCTGGAAGAGATTAAGGCAAAGGAAAGGGAATTACAGAGGGCCTCAATGGAAGATATAGATAAAGTTCAAGCCCTGAGTAAAGAGCTAGAGGGGCTACAGGCAGTATTTCAAGGAAAGATAGATAAGAAAGTATCTGATAAATGGAAAGCCAGTAAGATCCGGCACTTTGCTTATGGAGAAAAGTGTAGCTCGCTACTAGCTTGGAAGGCTAAGGCGGACAGAGCTAGAAATACTTTTTGAGAGCTAACTAGTAGAGATTCAGGGGAATTACTCCACACTAATGTGGATATCTGTGGAGAGGCTTGTGGCTTTATGAGAGACTTATATAAGGAGGATATCCAACCTGACATAGAGGTTATTACTGAGTAGTAAAGATTAACGACTCTCCCTCAGCTAACTAATGAACAACAGAAAGCCCTAGAAGGAGAAATCACGGAGGGAGAGATTAGAGCTCAGTGCAAGAGAATGGTAAAGGGGAAAGCTGCAGGGCCAGATGGCCTTCCAATGGAGGTCTTTCTGTGTATTATTGATATTGTAATCCCAGTTTTAAAAGTTCTATTTAACGCAATCTACATCAGTGGGGAATATTCTTCTGGGTCTTGGTCAGAGGCTATAGTGACTTTGATTTCAAAACCAAATAAAGACCCAAGGAGAGTTGACTCATACAGACCGATCTCCCTATTGAGCTCGGATTACAAGATATTTTCCGGTGTCACAGCAGCCCGGGTAGCTAAGGTAATAAAACAGGTTATCCATCCCAACCAAAGAGGCTTTATTTATTTTATTTATTTATTTATTTATTTATTTATTTATTTATTTATTTATTAAAATTTATAACGCGCAACAGCTACCCTCAGTGGGTTTCCCGGCGCAAGGGATAGACTCAAGAAGATTTTGCTCAAGATATTTCTGCAAAACATCTTAATGAATTAACTTTTCAGTTGGTAGGAGTGGTAGACATAGCAGAGACACGGAAAGTACCTCTTACTATAGTAGCGGTCAACGCAGCAAAAGCGCTCGATCAGGTGCATTGGGCATACTTATGGGAGTCTCTACGTAGTTTTGGATTTCCACAGAATATAGTTTTGGCAGTGCAAAAGCTGTATCATTGTCCAAAGGCTAGGGTTTTAGTGAAAAGTGAATTGTCTGACTGGTTCGACATTTTTAGGGGGACAAGGCAGGGCTGCCCCCGCCCCCGCTTCTTTTTAACCTGTATATTGAGCCATTGGCAAATTTGATCAGAGCAGATACCACTATTCTTCCTTTTAGATCAAATAATTTTGAACTCAAATTAGCTCTGTATGCAGATGATTTAATGTTGTTTACAAGAAATCCGCAGGATGCAATCCCGAACTTAATGAGGAAGGCAGAGATATTTGGTCAGGTATCTGGATACAAAGTAAATATACATAAAACCGAGAAAATGGAGTGGAATCAGGACCAACAGATTCATAGGATAAAAGCTTAAATACGATACTTATGGATTTTAATTTCACAGAGGATAGAGGACATCATAAAAGTTAATTGGAAGAAAACTAGTCAGGAAGTGGTAGGGCTATTGTCAAAATGGGTAAATCTTCCTTTAAATATATACGGCTGGGTAAATCTGATAAAAATTATTATTCTCCCAAAAATCACTTTCCTTTTTAACTCTATCCCATTAATCTTTAAGAAAGAAGATATAGCCAAACTTCATGGTAAAATAGGTAGCTTTATTTTGGCATCAAAAGGTCCTAGGATATCCTGGAAGAAGTTGAGAAGATTAGAGGTGGGTGGATTGACACTTCCAGATTTGTTGGCATATATTTATGCTTTCCTTTTTAAAAATGTGCGCATGTTGGCAAATAAGATAAACACATCTTCTATAGGCTTACTTTTTGAGGCTATGCTGGAGGATATCCTGCATGGTCAACGGCATTTTCTTTTCAAATTCAGAGTTTTTTATGAAAGTAAGATTGAAGGTTTTGAAGGCTGCACTGAACACGTGGTTTTATGTGAAGAAAATATTGAAAGTTCCCTATTTCTCGAGCTATGCCCCACTATGGGATTCTCCCGGAACCCCCGAATGTCTGAGGGGCCAATTTAGCCAGCCTGTGAAATCAGGGGGTATATATTATTGGGCTGATCTTAAGATCTTAAGCAGGGATTAAATATGATAAATTGGGAAGCCATCAATAATTTGTGTAAGGGGCAGTTAACCAGATTCAAATATTATCAATTAAGTTCTTGGTGGGCTACACAGGTTTGGGTGGAGGATGAAGAATCAAAATTCAGTCAGGTGATGAGAATTGATCAGTGGTAAGGGGAGATGTCATTTTGGTACTGGGCCTTTTTGGAAACACACAAGGAATTAGAAACTGAAATCACAAAACTTTGGGGTCAGGAGTTTGGAGAAGAAGATCTGATGCAAATGTAGCGTCATTCTTATGGTATTTTACGAACAGTAGTTAAACCGGCATAAATCACCTATTCACCACCTATAGAGTGTACTGGTCACCTGCGAAGTTAACTAAGATTACTAGTAATTTATACAACTGCCCTAGATGTATACTGATGGCGGCGGACGATATCCACCTATTCATGTTGCGTCCAAAAATATCTTCCTATTTGAATTTAGTCTGTGACTTTATTAGGAAAACAACCGGGATACACATTAAAGCTTGTACTCTCCTAATTTTTTTTGGGTTAAGTCTGGAGGAAGATGCACAGCCTTCAGCGTGTAACAAAAAAATGTTGTTTTATGTGATTCTCTTGGCTAGGTGGGAGATATGCAGACTATGGAAATCAGCAAGCCCGCCATTCTTTATAGAGTGCCTTAGTGAGTCTGATATGGCATGTAACCCTATGAGCGAGAGGAAAATTTGGGCTCCGTTGGTGAGGTGGAGAGAAAAGAAAACGTGAGTCCTATGATTAAGCCATTCTGCTGTTGGCTACTATTATCTCCTATTGGCAGTATTGGTGGGTGCAGGAGAGGGAAGTAGATACAGCAGTACGCTTGTGGGCCACTACTGAAGATCACCTCATTGGTCTCCGGTCAAGCTTCCCCTTTTGTAAGACCTAGAGGGATCAGAGTACACCCTAACAAGAATGTTGGCAAAATGAGGACATATGAAAAAAAAGAAAGAGAATAGCAATACAGTAATACATAGTGTTTCTAATTTCATATTACGAGCCACCTTTTCTGAACCGTAAGTGTACTATTAGTTTTCAGTACAACTAATAACATTCTTTTTAAAAATCTATTTTTAAAAAACCTTAAAAACATTTCTGAATATTTTTTAAATACTCTCAACCATTTTACCCTATACACCATACATCAAGCTATTAAAAAAATTAATTATTAAATACAATTACATCAATAAGCTACATCATTATATTAAAAGTACATGTAATATAAATAAATATATTTTGTAAATATTCAAACAAAAAATGAAAATTTACATAAATATTTTGTTTTTATTTTTTTTAACTATTTTTAAAAAGACAACTCCCTCAAGTCCCTTACAAAATCAACATCCCACTTGTATAATATATTTAAAATATTAAAAAAATACGTGTATCATCTATAATACTTCAGGAAAAATATATAGCATACAGCTAAATTATCTTCAATAATATATTTTAAAAAGATATTGAAAACAACAGCATATTCTTCACAACAATATTATTAATGTCATAGTACAAATGAGAAAATATTATGGTAAGACTGTATTTCCAACTCAGAATTTTGATCAAACACCATTGCCATTATGCATTGGGGTACAGAGGTGGAAGGAGCCATGGATACTCCATGGATTTCCCTCAGATTACCACAAATACACAGTAGGCTGGGGTGAAAATACTTGCCAATTTCGCCCCAGTTAGGGGAAATGTAGGGCTCTCAGCTGACAGGTCCACCATGATCCTTCTATCCTGCAAGCCATCCGTACATAGGAGTTTTTTGGGCTGGAGGATGTGGCAGAGGCAGGAATATCACCAACAGTCTGTATTATCCCAGTCTCCGCCAGTGCTTAATTTGTAAATAAATAAGGGTCAGGGCCTTTGCCAGGAGGACACTGCAGCTTGCACCAATCATTGCCTCTGCGAGCGCTGCCAGTAACATAACCAACACAACTACTAACCATCGCACTGCAACGAGGGTGACAATTAGGGCTGTTCCAGGTCACCAAAGCTAGAAGAATGGTTTGGGAAATGCCACCATGTTGCAGACTGCCATAACGCCGGTTTTGACAAATAGGTGTTGGGCGAAGCACCGGAAACCACAGGCTCAAATTAAGCACTTCATTGTAGTTAGCGACTGGATGTTGGGTAGTAGCATGTTTGGACAGAGAGGCTACTGTCTCAAACTGCCAAGGTCTAAATCAATGCTTATGTGTGTTGTTTGTATGTGTGAGCCTCTATTTGTTGTCTGAACATATCATATAGATTGATGCATACATGTGTGTGGTGTTTGTGTGCATGTGTGTGCTTGCATGCCTGTTATTTTGAATGCATAGGTCCATGTATCTTTATTGATCTGTATGCATTGTTGACTGTATATGTCTTAGTCTGTATGTATGTACGGGTGGAGTCTGTAGTTAGTTTACTCTAGCCATATGCATGCATGTATGTTTACTTACTCCTATGAGTATGCAGTATTTAAAAGCCAACATTAGCTTATTTGGTGGGCAATAATTGCAAAGCTCTGTCCTGTTGGGGCTACAAACCTCTTGTACATGCGGGGTATACTTCTGGCTCCAGGGGCACAGGTATATTGGTGAAAAGAAATCTTGCACACACGCCGACACGTATGTGGGTGGATCCCTGAGGCAGGTTTGCGGTGTTGGAGGCTAGCTGGGAAGGGAAACCCCTCAATGTTGTCTCAGCCTACATTGTGTGTAAAAAAAGTGTGAGAGAGAGAGAGAGAGAGATTCTGGATGGTGGAAAAGCCCTGCTCCACATCCTCCCAGAATCCACAATGACCCCACTTTACGCCACGGCATGCCTCATCAAAGGCCTGAAGATATGACCACATCAACCTCACCATGAAGGCTCCACTTGCCAGCTTGTACTATCTTCAAAAGCTGGCTAAACCATTTACACAGCCTTCTTGTGCAGCATTCCTACCTATCTGGATGACAAGCTCCCATCTCTGGAGGCTCTCTGTACTAGCTCACACACTAATGACCTGGAGACAAAGAAGTGAAAAAAAGAGCAAACAAGGCAACAATCCTCTACTTCTTTGTACCCAGGATCTGGAACTTCAGCTATGTCTCCAATGGGACCGTCCATAACCTGCTACAATTCAGGAAAGAACTGAAGAAATACCTCTGCAAAGAACACCTTTTAAGGTTAGCACATATGTATTGATACACATCTTTATGTGCATTGATAGTAATATAGCACGTAGGTAGCTGTGAAGCAACACAGCACTGTACATTACATGACGGGTTGGGAGACCACCGAAGCCTGTGTACATCAAGTGGGGATTACACAATACACTTTACACACATTTAGGCACAGATCGCACAATGTTGGGTCTAGCACTGAGGCCATGATTCAAACCTGAGTCCCCAGGTTCCAAAGGTGGCAGGTCATGCCACAAGGTCATAGCTCCTTCTATACCTGCACATCTAATTGCAGATACACATGCAACACACAAAAAGGCCACATATACACAGCTACATTAAGGATAAACGGTACACATTCAATCACACGTGGAGAATTCAAGCACACTTGCACACAAGCAGACACAAAGATATATATAATGAGGTGCATTCCTACACAAACCCACACACTTGGTTACAAAAGTGTATATTCACTTAGTCAAACAGTGAAAATCAAGCACCATTTTTTAAAAGTATACCCCTGGTAAATGTATACATGTAGGGGCACTTCACTCGGTGCAGAGTGTCAGGGATCTTAAAAATGACCTCATAAATTGTTACACACAGAGAGGTCCAAGAAAACACACACAACAGAAGCACGTGCCATGAGTTGTGCACTCACAGAAAAAGCAAAGCAGAATGCAATTAATGAAGTGGAAAAACTCATATGACAATACACTTACCGATAGGGAAAACGCCAGAACTGGTCGCACTTTCCGGTTCTCTTCTGTGGGACCGAAAGCCATTAGGATGCTGTGCGCCATTTGTCAGTTTCTGACAGTGCTAATAAATAAAGGAAGTTGCCGTAATGGGGCCTGTCAGCCCTTCTCTCCTTTAAACACAGAAAGCTGATAAATGTGAGCTGCGCCCTGACTGGGTCCTGGGCTGAATGCAGGAGGGAAGAGCAGCACCGAGCCTGTGTCAAAGTCCCACTTTCTTCCTTCCACGAGCTGAGCTTAGCGGAGCTCAGTGCAGTGCTTAATTTGAGGAGGTGGCTGCTGGTGGAGAGAATCAGCCCTCATTTTCGGGGCCCTTCACTTGTTTTTTATCATCAAACTTTGACGAAAGCAAGGGAAAGAAAAGCAGAAAAGGGTCTAAGTAGGAGGAAAAGAGAACTGTGGTGCAGATAGGAAGCAGGGATGAAAAATATTATTAAGTAGTTAAAGAAACAATATGTGTAATTGATGAAAATGAGATTTGTCAGCACAAAGGGCAACTGGGCAAGACAGATCCACTGGGCCCAACTGAGGGTGTTGAGGCCTTTTGCTCCCGATGTCACAGGTTCCAACAATCAGTCTTACCTGCAACCGCTGGACCTGCATGATCGGAGCCTGTGAGAGCGCGCCCTCAAGGGCACGGAGGCTACAGAGGATGTACTCCAAGCTCCAGGGGCAGGTAGCCCTACATTCCCTCGGGGATGTCCCGTCACCCAGCTGGGGGACTGGCAGGCCGTAGTCTCCAGTCCTGGTCACAGTTAGAAGTCTTGCAGAGCTTCTCGTCCTTGCACAGTCCACTGGCAGCTCCCCTTCCTACAGGCCATTTCCAGAAACCAAATGTGATTTAGGGTCTGAGCCTTTGAAGTTTATCTTGGGGTCTGCCTCCAAATGAAGTGTTCTGTCCTCTGCCCTGCCCTTCCTTCAGAAAGCAGTCTGTGACAGCAGTGGCAACTCCAAGTCTTGTAGCCCCACAACTCAGGCCATGGGAGTGAGTAGTGATTCACACCTGGATGTCAGCCACAGTGATGTATGTATCAAAAGATTGCCCCTAGTCTCAGCCCCACGCCTTATGATTCCCTTATCAGCCAAGTCGCCTTTTTGAGATATGCCTGACCCCTTTCCAGTGACCTCTCTCTGAATCAAAGAGCACCCTTTGAAGTATGCTGAAGAGCCTGGCACTCCCTTCCTCCAGTATGTCCCATCCAGCTCACAGGAATGCAGCATCAGCAACTCTGTCTGGGGGGATTTTTCTACCTCCTCGTGCTCCTCCAGTCAGCACTGGGTCTTCCAAAAGGGAAATAAAAATGTTCTATGTAATGTAACATTCACAGGCACACATACACAGAGCACACACTTATAACGCACAGACTGCACAGCACTACATCGTCCATGTATTGTACCAGTCAAAGGCACACACACACCTAGCAAATGCATATATCACACATGCACTGCATAGCACAACATCCAAACCTGATTTAAGCCAAAGGTGAATTAAGCACACAGCAGTGGAACTTTACATGTGCGAGCCTGTACGCCTCACTCCAGTGACACAGATTAAAGGGTCTATTCACTTCCATTGATCACTACGTGGTATACTCCCACCAACGCACTTGTGATGCTTAACTCCTGGCAAAGGCAGCAGCATTTCATCACTGTGAGGGTAGCGCTTTGGGTACCCTTCCCGGTACAACAAGACCACTATCTATGAGACAGGCCTATGTCATGATGCATACACATGCTCCATGTTCACACATAACAACAAAAATCAGCACCAGGGATCCAGACACCATTACAGTTTGGGGGCACTCAGGGCAAAGGTACATGTCCATCCCCATGTATTGGGACTTTTCCGTCCCAACAAGGTGGAATCAGGACCAGTAATTATTGGTATTTAGCAACTCCACCATGCGGTGGATCTCTAAAAAAAATATTGAGCCACTGCATTTATAATTATTATTATTATTTTTTTTTTTATTAAGTTCGGTACTTCACATGTATCTGGGTAAATGTCGTAAGTCCTATCCGAGGAACTTGGGACAAGTAGTGGTTACTGGGCCCAGCCGTTGGAGTTGTGGCCTTCTACTCCTGATGTCCTGGAGCCCGACCTAGTATAGGCATTCAGCAACTGAAACAAGTACTCCACCTTCAGCACTTAACTCTCAGAGGTACGGCAGGTCAAACAGTCCGAGTCTTTTAGGCTTTTCAGGGGAGGTAGTTGTAAGACATACACAGGCCCCAGACTTGAAATGCATGCAATAACTGCAATAACTGATTGCCCAGTCAGACAATAAATGTTATCCGGTCTCTTACAGTCGGCACGCTAGGATCATCCTGGGGGATATCTCCCTAGCCCATTTTTCCCTTCTATTAGCGCAGTTTATTCAGCATTGGAGAATGGAGGGAACTTTCAGATGTGTACCACACTGGTCACTATGGGACAAAGTCTGAGTTTGGCCTTAAGAGTTAACTTCAGCAGTGCTACCTTTATGAAAGTCTTACCTGACCTGATGGCAGCCAGAGAGTGCAGGAGGAATGGGGGGCATCTTTGAAGGCTCAGGCCCCTCAATACCTAACACAGCAGCTAGAAGGATTGCTGATCTTCTTCCCACACTAGTGCACAGCACTATTGAACAACTTGTAGGACTCATGCCCTTATCATTATAATCAATATCCAGGCAGGTGTGATTTAGTGCCTGGTCGTTTTCAATCTGTGATATGGGTGTTTACTTCTTTGAAATGCCCTCTCCTTCATCAAAGGGACAGTTTGTCACAGCAAGAGTATCTGCAGTGGGACCATGAATTTAGAATTAACAAATTAAGTGTGTTCAAATGATATGAATGGGTCAGAAGTAATGTCATTGAGTGGTTAATGACATATCAGTGTTTTTAAAGTTGACGTGACTAGGACTTAGATTCATTTTCAGTTGTACTTTTGCAGATTTTGAGTGGTTTCTCATTTCTCTCTCAGTGGAGTTAAAATGTGTCCTCCGGCATTTTGTAAAACACTCTTAATTCAAGCAGTTTTATGTTCTTCTTTTATTGTATCTTAGAATGTATTCTTCATCTTGATACAGATGTTACTGAAGAAAGCCTGCGCAAAATGTTGCAAATGTTGAAGGTTGATGTTCCTTGCTGGGTATCCTGTGTTCCATTCATTATTTCAGTAGTTTATTGTTCAGTAGTCCAATGTCATGTATCCTTGTAAGTAGGTTAGAGGTTTTCATTTATTATTGATTATAGATGGATTTCAAGAGTAGCCTATTTTACATAATATAATATCTGCAATGTTTCTTGATGCCTGTCAGTGTGTCCTTATTAGTACAGCCCATGCTGCCCCTTCACACTATGCAAATGGCATGATTCTGTAGAACATTTTCAGTAAAACTATATATTATGATGTTTCTAGGAAATGAGCCAGACCTTTTTGATTTACTCTAGAAAATAGTTAGTCTCTTAATTTACTCTGTACTTAGAATATTTTAAGAATTTCCCTTGCTCTTCTAGAAGGCAAACTCTGTGTCGGTCTTCCTATAGAGTTCATATTTAGAGATTTTAGGGAGGTTTCCTTTGCCATTAAAACTGGGAAGTCTCTATAAACATGTGCTCTTCAACTCGATATTTGTCCAGTGCTAGACTGTTTTTGGCTCTGGCTATTAACTAGAATAGGGCATGTCTCTATTAACTTCTCCCAATTCTCATTTATTTGCATTTTGATTTTAACTGACTAGCTTTTTATGCCTTGTAGGAAAGTGCCCTTTTTGTATGGCTACCCACCCACTTTTTCCTCCAATGGTGATAGATATGACTCTGAAAGTGGATGAGAGCCTGCTGCCCAGACCCCAGTGCCAGTGCTCTCTCTCTAAAATTGACCTGGGTGAATTAGTAACACCAAATGGCAAAGAATGTAACCCCCTTATAAGTCCGTAGGATATGATACCAGTGGAACCCAGGGCATGGGTGTTGATGGGGTCACCAGGGCCTGAAGCACTATTTGTGTCACTCTGAGTGACCCAAGTAAACTACTGACAGCAGGCATGCCATTTCAGACTGCAGGAGAAGTGCAAACTGCTCAAAATCAACTTTGCCCTCACCATGAGTGGCAAAGTGAGTGCACTCTTTCTTATATATGCCTGTCACCCCAAAGTAAGGCCTCCTGATCCCAGGAGGCTGGGTGCATTATATTAAAGGTGTCAACACATAAGCGCAAGCTTATATGCCCCTATAGTGCCTTTACCCTTAAAAGCTACTGTAAGTGATGAAGGGTCCATATGATAACATGGGATGGAACCCGGGGAAATCCGAGGATCACAGTTGCATTATCGTACCGTCCAAATATGTAGTGTTTGGTATCAAGCAACATGCGCATCTCATGTCAAGGACGATGAGGTATGCGCCCAGGTGGCTACATTAGAGGTTACCCAGCTGGTTGCCCCAACCTTTCCTGTGCTCTGGCTGCCAGCTGCCAGCCCTCAGCTGGCACCAAGACTACTGCCAGGAGGTGTGAACTCTCCCAGGAGTCAGAAACAATGGCCTGGACTGGAAGGCTGTCACACCTCCCTTCCTCCCTTACAGGATGGCCAGTGAAGTGGCACATCAAGGTGGTGAGCTTAAATGGCGACACTGCCTTGATATGCAACCAGGTTGCCTCGTAAAAGTGGAAACAGCCCTCCTGGCACCTTGGCACTGGGCAGGCGGATAGAAGAAATATTCAGGAGATGTACACCCCCAGAAGGATAGCCACACCTCTAGGTTGGGGTACCGGGTTGTACAGCTAAGAAAACTTCTGCCATGTTTAACAGTGGCAGAATACAGGGTTGTGGGTACAAAAGGTGACCTCAGAGAAAGATTAATAGCTGGGGCTTATAGCCCATTGGCCATTTGCCCCCACAACTCTAACACCCCTAAATCTAGGATTTAAGGGTAACCATTGACACCAGAACCTCAGTTCTGATCTGACTTGCAATAAGGACACAAGAGAGTCAAGTCTGCGACAACAGAAACTGCCCTAACCAAAGGTGTGATACTCTGCCACTGTGGCAACCTTCCTGGAACTGCACAACTGTGACTCATCCTGGGCCAAAGCTCGGTTCTGTGGGAAAGTGCCCATTTTTTGCATGGTTACCCCCTAATGTTTTGCGGGGTACCTGATGCCAACTTGACTGAGTGTGCCCCGAGTCCCTGCCAATCAGGTTTCCAGGGCTGTGTTCTTTCCCAAAACTGTACCTTTTTCTCCACAATTGGCACACCTCTGGGCAACATGTTAGTCCTTTGTAGAAGGTACCCCTGGTACCAAGGGCCTTGTGACCAGAGAGGGCTTCTGAGGGCCACAGAATGTATTATGCCACCATCAGAATTCCCTCACCTAAAGACCCACACAATGCCATTGCAGGCTGTGTGTTTTGGTGCAGACTAAACTGAAGAGATGCAATGGTGCCCCTCCCTGGATGCCATGCCCATCAACACTGCCTGTAGCATGGGTAAGTCACTCCTCTAGCAGGCCTTACAGCCCTAAAGGCAGGGTGCACCATACCACTGGTGAGGGCATAGCTACACGAGCAATATGCCTCTACGGTGTATGTGCCATTCACAGACATTTTAAGTGCAGTGAGGCCATTTTGAGTATCGGGCTGGGGGTTTGTCATTACGAACTCCACAGCCCCAGGATGGTTCCACTAAAAACTGGGAAGTTTGTTATCAAACTTCTCAGCACATTAAACCGACTCTGATGCCAGTGTGGGAATTAATGTAAAATGCACTCAGGGGGCATCCTAGAGATGCTCCCTCAAAAACGACTGGCTATCAGCAATCTGCCACCACCAGGCATGTTTCTGGTACCCTGGGTAAAGAGACTACGCTCGCCGGGTCCTGAAACAAAGCCCATCCTGGGCAGAGGTGTTGTATCTCCTCCCCCAGGATAGGCAGAGTCCACGAAGGGGAAGCTTCAATGGCCTGCTGCCTTTGCTAGCTCTGCCAAGCCTTTTGCTGCTATCAGTAACTGGCCCCCACCAATTCTGAGCCCCACGTTGAGCGGGAGAATTGGCGGGAAAACCTAACTAGGAATGGAGGTGTGCCCACCTTTGCCAACCCCACCCATCCGGTGGGGAAGGCAAAGTGAAGCATACATCTCAGTCGCCTTCATCTTGAAGGTGAGGGGACTCACCCAATCAGGAAGAGGCCTAGCCCCCCTCCCACTGGCGGGCAGCATAATATGGGGTGTCGACACGCCAGAGTCAGGACCCATTGGTCCCGACCTGCACACCCCTGAACCTAGTACTTAGGGGCACCCCTGAAGCGTGCCTCTTCAGATTCGATGGGCCTAAGTAGAAGACGGAAGAAGACCGCTACAGGACCAGAAACTGAATGGCTGCAGACAAACCCCGGCAAGAACCCACCACCTGCACCAGGCTCAACCACTAGACCTGCTGTCCTTCCAGAAACCCTGTCAGGCCTCCAAGAAACCCCTGAGACCCTGCAACCTTTGCCAAAGTACCGAGAACCTCCCTCCGTACTAGAGGATCTAGTCTCCGTTGCCCGCCGGTACAAGACAGACCAGATCTCCCACAGGAAGGACCAACACTTGTGTCAATGCAACTCCCTACTACCAGGGAACTCTCAGAACTCCAGTAAGTTGAGAACCGACCCTGGTGTTGATGCAACTCACTACTCTAAAAAGAACCAAAGACCGCAGAGGTAGAGGACCGACATTTGTGTTGACGCGACTCTGCCTTGCCAGAAGGAAACACTGCAGCTGGATTTCCTCCACGACCCAGAGGAGTCCTCTCAGCCTAATGACCCAAGCTGACCAAAGCTTCATTCCTGAGAGCTTGTACCCTCCTCCAAGTGGCCCTGTCGGCTTCCTCCTGCCCCGCCTACTCAATCGCTGCCTCTCAGAGACCACCCAACATCAGTGGAACTCCCCTATCACCTGCACATCTCTATCCCCACAACCGCAACAGCAGAGATGGCGGTACCTCCCGTCGACCTACAGTGACTTGCTGAAGACGACCGCAATGCTTTTGGTATTGGTGGCCCACTGACTCCTGTTCACACCCATTTTTCTCCGTTGACCGCGAGAACAGACATCATTGCCGGTATCGACCACAGCAGCGCAGATACTGAACCCTGCACCCGCCACCCCTGTGACCCTGGTGGTGCAGTGCCCAGCTCAAACTGACCCTTGCTTAGGGTTGGACTATCCCTTGAGGACTGGCAACGTAAGTCGTGTACTTACCTGCTCATGCATGACCCTCTTTTCCTTCCATACGACTGCATTGCATTCTATCTATTACCTACGACTTTCTATCCTTTTTTAAGTGCTAAATGTTACTGTTTCGTATTGATAATACCAAAGTATATCCAAGACCATAAAAGCATTTCTACTGCCGTTCTGAAAAGTATTGCTTGCCTGTAACTGAGTTTAACTTGGTTCCTAAAAATAAGAGTAACTAAAGTGATATTTTTGCAAAACATTGGTCTGGAGTTAGTCATTGAGTGAGTGTTCCTGTCTTGTATGAATGTGTACAACTAATGCACACTACCCGCTGATAAGCCTAATTGCTCAGCAAAGCAACCACTAAATTGAGAGTAAGGTATTATCTACTTTATCCTCTGACATACCTTTTGAGACTCACTAGACTCCCTAACCGCTGTACCACTTTTTGGTATAGTATATACACAGCCAGCTTTCTACTACACCACAGAGAGAGGGACCCCTTTGAGAGCCAAAGGCATCAAAAGACTCCCCAGGACTAGTGGAACTAGTTTCCTGTATACTGCAGGTAAAAGCAATGTACCGGAACCAAAGAATCGCTGGCCATTGGGCCTTCTGAGGGACTGCCCAAAAGTAGATGGGCTAGGGTATTGTTGGAAATGTAGGCCCGAGCTCCAGCAAGTTTCAGACAGCTACCATGTCCCTCTAGACCTCCGGACGTCAAAATAACTTTCTGTTGAACTTACCGCTACCAAGGTTTGTTGGCCTCTAGTCAGGCAACCAGCACCTTTACTTAACACTACACCTCGAGGGAACACCACAAAACCTTCATCCAACATCAGCAGCAGCTTTGTTCCCACCTTTTTGCACCTAGTTCCCAACCAGCACCATGTAAGCCGTAAAATCAGCGATCCCACGGCTCCCTCTTCAGCACCAAAGACAGCCAGGACAACTCTGCAAACTGGTTTCTCAAGCCATGTAAAATCAAACTGACTGTTGTGGCTTGGTCCTGGGACCCGCATCACTTTACGCTCCTTGGGTTCCACTCAACTCGATCTGCTAGTGACTGATTGTCACTAGTACTTTTTGCCATTGACTACAATGATAAAGTTTGGCAGTTCTGTTTTGCACTGATTTAATATTGCTTCTAAAATCCATAACTCCAGTTATATTTGTCTGATTTGCTTTGTTTTGGTGTCTATTTTCATAAATTGAATTGAATCGTGTTAATTACTTATCATGCAAGTTGGCTATAGACTGAAACATTGATTTTTCAGACTTTATTCGATAGATTGTAGTTTTAGGGCTGTGCGTACTTAAAAATGTGCCAACTTCCAACTAAAAAGTTAAGTACAGTGGGGGCTGGCAAGAATCTGGACCTGGCATTCACCCCAGCCCAAAGGATCAGTGATCTGAGGGTTATGTGCAAAGGAAAGGGTGTTAGCAATAGAGTTACAGCTAAAAATGAGAACCTTGAGCAGGTCTTCAGCTCTTATGTAAAGGCGGGACTAGAGAGGTAGGGCCATTTCTCAGAAGAAGACCCCGAAGAGGGTGAGGGTGAGGCCGTAGCCCATATTGATGATGATGGGAAGAAGGTAAATACCAAAATTCCCTACCCATTTCCAGACCCCTTTCACCAGTAGGAAGGGACAGGAGTCATTCTAGCAGACCCCCTTCTGGTAAAGTGGTAGTAAATCTTTAGAGCTTGATCTTCTCTCACGAGAGGAGAAAAAGATTGAGCTCAAAGAAAGGAGACTATCCCTTTAGAAAGAAGGGTCAAGATGGGCTTGAAGCCCAAAGAAAATGGTGGCAGCTACTTTAAAAGGGAGAAGGGGGAATCTTTTGACCCTAAGATCCCCAAAGGGATTGGCCCCAAGTTTAGTGATGGCGATGATATTGACAAGTGTTTTGTAGCCTCTGAAAGCCCTGCAAAATGAGGAGGTTAGATCACTAGCACTGGGGCTCTCTACTGTTGGACTTAATCTCAGTGAGGGTGTGGCTGAGTCCTATCAGTATAGGACCTTGACAGAAAGATTTGGACTCACTAAAGAGGAATACAGATTGAAGTGTAGGGACACCCATAAAGGTCACAACCAGATATGGGTTCACTTTGTGGACTCTTCAGTCAGAGCACTAGAAGGCTGGTTAAAAGTCAATGAGATGGACACTCATGATGGAATTTATAGTTTAGTTATGAAGGAGCACATTTTGACTAATTGTACTGCAGAGAAATTGCATCAGCATTTGGTGGATTCCAAGTTGTCTTCTACCAGTGAGCTGAGCGGGGTGGCTGGCAAATGGGTCTGAACCAGCGTGCCCATGAACACCAATGGTGAGATTGACCAGAAAACGGATACTCAAAATCCCCAGCAGGGGAAGGAGGTGAACAAACACAAGGATTAAAAGACAGAGTTCTCAAAAGGCCCCAAAAGTTCTAAAGTGGGTGAGCTCTGAGACTTCTAACAGACCAAAGGCAAAGGGTACCAGGGTAAGAACTGGAACCCAGCAAAGGCTTCTGGGTTGTAACATTACTGTCATCAGGAAGGACACAAGAAATGAGACGCAGCATGCTCCAAAAAGTCCCCAAGTGGTGTACAATCCAAGGGATTTGCTAGCATAGGAGTGGGCAAGGAAGTATACTCCGGAGAGGCCAGAGTATACACTGAGGCTACTTTATTTTCCCTGGGTGGTGTGGATATTGACGCCCTGCTTGCCTTACTTCCAATCATGGAGAAGTATAGACAAAGATCTAAAATCAATGGGACTGAGACAGAGGTTCTGAGAGATAGAGGTGCCAGTGTCACTATGGTGGCTGCAAGACTGGTTGCCCCAGACCAAATGATACCTAGTGTTGGTTACCATTGTTGACAAATAGACTAAGCTCCATCCAATGGCCTAGGTAAGCTTAGAGGGGGGAGGGGTTTCTGGCCAAAAGAAGGTGGTTCTGTCCCCTGCCATCCCAGTGGGGTGTCTGTTGGGAAATGATCTGAAGACTTCTGCTTGGACAGAAGTTGAAAGGAAGCCGCTCTCCGCCCATCTCTCCAGGAGGTGTCTCCCCTCCTGTTCCTGCTGCATGCATCACCATGCTGACAGTGCCTAGTACCCTCTCCCACCACTGGACGAACAGGGACTCCTTTTCCCAGCAGCCCCAGAAGGGGCGCAAACTAGATGAGCAGATTTTCGTGGCTCCCGTGCCAGTAAAGATCCCTGTGGCTACCGCTCTGTGGAAAGCCAATGTCCACCCTTCTCACCAGGAGGTGTCTTACCTCTTGTTCCTGCTGCCTTTATCACCACACAAAGAGGGTCTTGTACCCATTCCCACCACTTAACGAGACCAGAACTCCATTTCACATCAGCCCCAGAGGCAGGGACTGCCGGTTGAGCAGATTTTCACACCGTCTGTCACCAATAAAGATCCCCATGGCTTACGCTTCCTGGAAAGCCACTCTCTGCCCTTCGCTCTGGGAGGTGTCTCGCCTCCTGTTCCTGCCACCTGTATCACCGTTCTGAGCACACAGAGAGCACCTCATACTCCTTCCCACCACTGGACGAGACCAGAACTCAATTTCCCAGCAGCCCCTGAGGCAGGGCCAGCTTGTTGAGCAGAATTTTTCGCCACCCAGCGACAAAAAATATCCCAGCTGCACCCGGTTCACAGCATGTGCCCAGGCCAAGGGCAAGCCCATCTGTGCCTCTCAGAGCCCAGAGGAGGTTGGGCTGGGCCACCCCTATTTTGCCTGACCCCCCACTTAAGGTACTTTGTCTCTGCGCTACCTGCTTTTCCTGCGCTGTCTGCTGTCCCTGTCCCTGTGCTGCATGCTGTCCCTGAGATGCCTACTGTCCCTGAGCTGCCTGCTGACCCTCCGCTGCCTGCTGTCTCTGTGCTGCCTACTGTACGTGTCCCTGAGCTGTCTGCTGTCCCTGAGCTGCCTGCTGTCCCTGCGCTGCCTGCTGTCCTTGTCCCTGCACAGCCTGATGTTCCTGTGCTGCCTGATGTCCCTTTGCTGCCTGCTGTCCCTGCGCTGTCTGCCGTCCCTCCCACTGGGCTGCTTGCCATCCCTATCCCTGTGCTGCCTGCTGGCCCTGCACTGCCTACTGTCCCTGTCCCTGCGCTGCCTGTTGTCCCCGTCCCTGCACTGTCTGATGTCTCCACCCTGCCTGTTTTCCCTCCACCTTCGCTACCCATTCTAGGTCCCTGTCCAGCGCCTTGGACCTACTACCTAGACCATTAATGGAGGCCGCTCACTGCCTTGCAGTAGACGCATGCAGCGGGTGTGCCACCAATGCACGACTAGTTGGACAACGCCCAGCGTTAGGATACCTGGCCCCACCGCCACTCGATGTTACACTGTCAAGGAACTCCTAGACCTGGACCCCTGATGCCGAAACAACAGCTGCGTCTCCTCCTCCCCATGCTCCACCAAAGGACCCTTCACCTGCTGACACAGCCACTTCTCCTGCAACATAACAGACAAAAGATATCGCATCACTCCTGCACACAAGACTGAGAACGCCCCGCAACCGATCCATTGCATCCTGCTCAATGCCCGCTCACTCTGCAAACACACTACGGAAATCTGGGACACCATCATTATCCTCTCCACGGATATTACCTTCATCACTTAAACGAGACTCAACCCCTCCTCAAACCCCAACATCACAACCATCACTCCCGGAAGCTACAAGATGATACACTGAGACAGCGCCAACAAACACGGCAGAGGAATCGCCATCATGTTCAAGAAAACCATCAGATGAATCATCACCAATGACAACCCCACGCCTCTAATGGAACACCTCAACTTCCTACTACAAACCAACACAAATACCACGATAAGAGGCACCCTTGCTTACAGACCCCCACGGAGCACAAAGTAATATTCTGTGACAACAAGCCCAACCTCATCACCCCTACCAATCGACTCTCACCATTACATCCTACTCGGCGATCTCAACTTCCACATTGATGACCCCAACGACACCAACTCCATCACCCTCCTGGAGAATCTGAACAACATCAGCCTCACCCTACTGCTCACTAACACCATGCAGAAAGTCGAACACACATTCAACCCCATTTTCACCTCCAGCGACAAAATCAAATTCAGCCACACCACAGAATTCATCTGGACTGACCACACCATCGTACACTTCACCGGAACCCAGCACACCATCACCAGGCATCAGATCACCCCCACCATAGCTGGAGAAAAGTCACTGAAACTCGATGGTCACAGGCACTCACCACCTCCAACCCGAGCATTCAACAGACCTTCACCGTGCTGTCCAGAACTTCACGGCCTGGCTCACTGACAGCGCCAACAATGAAAGTTACCCCTCTTATACCTATTAAATCCAAGTCCTCCAAACAGGCCAACTGTTAAACCCCAGAACTCAGGGCCACCAAGCGCAACTGCCACCAACTTGAGAAACGATAGCGCGTCAGCAAGAATCCCTCAGACAGAGCAGCTCACAAAACCGCCCTCAGCAACTATCACCGGCACATCAAAGAAGCCAATAAAGCAGCCATCACCACCCGCATCGATTTCACAGCCAACCACACAAAGGAACTCTTCAAAACAGTCAAAGAATTCTCCAACCCAACAGCCATTGAGAACAAAATCCACCTCTCCCAAGAACTCTGCGATACCCTCTCCAACTACTTCCTCAGGAAGATCACCAACATCTACAACAACTTTAACCTCCAGCCAGCCACCCGCAGCCCCAACAGCCTCTACCAACCAGTCATCAGCAATCAAACCAGTTCCACCTGGTCTCTGCTCACTGCCATGACCACCGCAGCCATCAAGTCTCCCATCCACTCCAGGGCGCCAACCTACACCTGTCCATACCCCCTATATAGCCTCGCAGGAACCCAATCAGCACACAGCTCACTAGCATCCTCAACATCTCCATCTCCACAGAACCTCCCAGGACAGATGGAAACACACAGACATCAGACCCTTTCTAAAGACAGCCTCAGTCAACCCAAGCGATCTCATAAATTACCAGCTGCTCTCCCAGCTCCCGTCCCCGCCCAAAGTACTTGAAGAAGCCATCAACAAGCAGCTCACAGAATTCCTGGAATAAAACCACCTACTGGACAAGTCACAATCAGGATTCTGTAAGAACCACAGCACTGAGACCACACTGATTGCTGCCAAAGGTGACATAAGAACACTCCTCAACAATGGAGAAACAGTCAGCACTGATCCTTCTCGACCTCACCGCAGCTTTCGGCACTGTGTCCCACAACACCCTCATCAACAGGCTCTACAACATAAGCATACAGCAAGACACCCTCAAGTGGATCACCTCATTCCTTACAGGGTGCACACAGAGCATTCGACTGCTTCCCTTCACCTCCACACCCAAAGTCATCATATGCAGAGTACCACAAGAATCATCCCCCAAGGTTGGTGTTTTGCAGGACATTTCCCTGGTTGTGGGGTGTAGGTCCCTCCAGATGACTACCAACTGTAGCCTGGCCATTGGCTCAAGTAAACCCGCAACCATATGGGGCTTTGTACCCAACCTGCGGGGATGTCTGTACAGCTGGTCGTCCAAGACACAGTAGAAATCACCCGACCATATGATTTGCATTTCTATATAGGGTAGGAGCTCAGCCTTCAGTTGGCAAAAAAATTCACAATCATCGTTGTTAGTGGCATATTTATTAAGGAGGCAGATCTCTCTATCATCCAGAACACTGTGCATGAGCACATAGCACACTGCCACATCTGCAGTATGTCCGCACAATTGGAACAGTACCCTGGGTGTCACCCATATGGACACCCCTCTGGCATAAGAGGAGTACTTTGAGGAAAAGAGTTGCCCTCTCCATTTCTTCTTCAGTTTTTTGGCCTCACTATCTAATACATGTGTTTTTAGTAGTGTGATATGCGCTCCCACTCCTCTAAGATAAGAATGTGTCCTATAACCATCTCCTGGTGAGAGGATGTGGTGTGAATGCCAGAGCAGCTGACTTTGGAACTAGGAAACCAGGTTTGAGTTTCGGCATCAATTCAACAGCCTGTGATTCTGGCAAATCACTTAATCTCCCTGTGCCTACCAAATCAAATTGAATGTGTCCTTTTGTAACCTAAGTGGTGCTCATGTAAAGTGCTACAATACCTTTGGGTCGAGTTTGCGCTATATAAAACTGCAGAAAAAAATAAATAACTTTTAACAAATGCTTTCAAGCCCCTCATATTCCACATGAGGAATAGTATGCATTCTCCTATCAAGGGCTACTGAAACTTACTGAGCACCCCCACCACCTGTCCCCATGCCCCACCCCGACACTCACCTGAAAAATAGCCACTCCCCGCTCAATGTAATAAAATCAAACCCACATTTTGCCCTCTAACCCTGGGGTAAACACCTTGGTACCTAGCTAGCGTCGCCCCAGCCATGTATAGTATTACCCACCCAATGACTTAAACCAGCATTAGCTCAGTGTGTGCCGGGGCCCAACCTGTGTCCCAGTAGTAGTATGAGACTCTTCTAAGAGGTGGAGGTGCGGTCTGGTGAACCCAAAGGCAGACTAGTGCGTAGTCCAACCCTGTGATATTCCTATGGGCCCTGCATACTCCCCCTGTAGCAATCAGCCACAACAATAACTAGGGAGAAATAATTAAAATAAATAAATAAATCAGCCACAACAATAACTAGGGAGAAATAAAGAGCAGGGAGAAGTAAAGAAGAAAGAGAAGGTGGTGAGGCACCAATCATGCTCCAGGCTCAGACAATGATGCAGCTCTTGAGTTCCCTGTTTTGGCCCACTTAAGGCACATGTCTCAAGCCATGTCCTACTAAGTGATCAAGTTCAAGTGTTTCCCTCCGGTGGGGCAAAGGCACGACCCACAACAACAGTACTTCATGGATTGAGCACATATCACAGGGTCCTGTATCTTGATGTACTTGAATCTGCCAACCGTCACCCTGTGGGCAGATATCCTCTTTCAACAGCTTTCATTTGACCAAGTCACTTTCTGACCCCGGGAGTTGAATGTCTTCCACCAGCTCCAAGCCAGCTCCGAAGGATACAAGAGAAGTAGTTGATTTGACCAGCGCCTTAGCTGCCTCTTTCTCCTGACGCTGTAGTTCCAAGTCCAGGGTTCATCTTGATGGACCACCATGTTTACCCCAGAGGTAGAACATCACCTCGTGTGCTTCTCCTCCACGATATGGATATAGTTCTCCTGCCCCTACGGGCCTCTCCAGATACACCTCCTGATGTAAGTGCTGGGAATCAGTCCCCGACTCGAACTTCCAACCAGCCCCAGGCGTGCCCAAGTGTCATGAAGAAGTGCAAGCGATCTTTGTGCAGCACTTTCAGTTTAGTCGGTTAAGCAACATGTAGGTGAGACCCATTGCTTTCAGTTTTTGTTTAACACCAGCAAAGGGCTGTCTTTGTACCTGGACAACTCTGGTGTAATCAGGAAAGATGTGTATAGTATGATTCTCAAAGGAGGGATCCCCTTTTCGACGCACCTCCTGTAAAATGGAGTCTTGGTCTCTGTAATTTAGGATTTTAGTGATTACTGTTTTTGGTGGGACTCCTGGGCATGGCGAGGGGCTTCAATAATCTGTGTGCCGACTCCACCACAATAGTCTTACAGTCAGTAGTGCTGCTTCGATCTAGTCTTCCTGGAATGTCTTCGGGGCACCTCCTTCGGCCACCTCAGGGAACTCCACAAAAAAAGAGATTAAATCTATGGGACCGATCCTCTGCATATTTTGCACAGGCCTCCAACATTTGTGATCGAGACTCGAGAGACGCAACCATTGTCCTCAGTGCAGTTAGTTCCTCCTGCCTCTTGGACACTTGCTGTTCCTTTTCGACTGATCTCTCTGCCACATTACGTAGGTCCGTTCTCAGTAGGTAAACTTCCAGTGCCATGCCCTTCATCTTAGTCTGCACCAGTGCGCTGGATGACTCAATAGTAACCAGGATCTAGGTCACCGTTGGTTCCTGCGGGTCTCGTGGCCTGTTGTTACCTATGCCGGCGGGTTCCTGCCCGCTCCCGGGGCCGTGTACTGGTCGATCTTCGTTTGTTGAGCACCTCTGGGTGCTCGGTCCTTATCTATCTATGGTGTGCAGCAGGTTTTGAGCAAAGCAAATGATCACAGGGGCCATATCGTCAGGAATAGTCATCAGCACAGTCACTTCAGTGAGGCTGTTGGTCTCTCTCTAGGATTGTCTGTCACCAAGCCCCATTCCTAGGCTGCTCTCCACGTGGCCAAGGAGTTACTTATTACTCAGCATTCTGGCCAACTGCCTTCCTCACTCTTTCAGTTCGTAGCCCCATCCACAATCATAGCAAGGGTGCGGGGCATGGGGCAGGCCTCCTCTCGCAGTGCTACAGAAGGGGGGACTGAATAGTTTTGCGACAGCAGCTGTTTGGGGTGAGCAAGGCCAAGCCTCGACAAGCCTTCGTCTTGGTGAAGCTGGATAAGTAACTGGGCCTCCCGATATTGTCCACATGTGCAATATGCTGGGTGTTTAAATACTGTGACAAGTACCCCTTACCACTTGTGGCTGTCCCAACTGGAGGGAGACCACAATGGCACCGCAATCTGAGAGATACAATGGGTTCTTTCCCCCAGGTCTGCCCAGTCATTCACTGCGTTTTAAATTGCGGGGGTGGTGTCTACTAACTTCCAGCAGGTCCAGCATGTGTTTATCCACCTGTGATGAGGGTCACGAGGGGGCCCAGGTGCCTCTGTGGGGCCTCCCCATGCCTTATGTACCGGGATCACCCAGTGCGTCTCCTGGGGCGGAGCTGCCGATACATAAGTGTGTGCTGGAGAACAGACCTCAGTGGGCTGCCATGTGTAGTTTCCCTTTGGGCCGAGAGGGGGGGGCTGGATCTCGCCCACCTCTGTGCCTCTCTCGGCATCTCAGGTGGATGGATGCCTAAACATCCAACGAGGGCCCCTGACTCTTGTGCCTCGAAGGTGACCCCAGCCTTCACACAAGATCCGGGTCGATAGTTTGCTGCAGCGCCGGTCACTCAGGCTTCACCGCCACTCAGGGGGGAGGCAAACACCACTCCCAGCAGCGCAATGTCGTTAGGCCACACAGCAGAGTCTGCAGTCAGCACCACAGTCAGGGCTCCCACCTCTCATGGACGCTGGACCTCTATCGCAACTGAGCAGTCCAATGCTCCACTGCCTGCCGCTCAATGTCCTCGTGGCACAGGGGGGAGAAGTGCTTTGTTTTCGGCGGCATGCTGCCTCACTGTCAGTCCTTTGCTGCGGGGGCTGGGCCCCCAGCCAGAGTTTCTTCCTCACTCAGCCAGAGGTCGGGCACCTTGATTAGGCCGCTCTTTCTACTACTGTGCCGGGGACCCACCTCACAATTGGCAGCGACACTGCAGATCCTTACTCAGGCATAGCGAGTTAACAAGGTGACCCCCACACATACCCCAGAGCAGGATGTAGGGCCCCTGGGACCGCAGGATCATGCAGGATTCCAGAATCGGGCCAAGACCGCTCTCCTAGTGCTGATATCCAGCCATATTGCCGGCCACACCCCCATGGTTTGACTTTGAATCTTGTCAGGTGTTAGTAATTTGACTTGGTTTATATTATCTCTATTCCACGTTCATTGTCCTTTGGGACCTATACAAGGCCCCCGATCCTGTAAATGTACACTTAGAATAATAATAGTTCCATTATAGGCACAAGACCCCACCCACACCACAACAGAGTAGGCATGAATGAATTAATACACAACACAACTTTTGTTTGGAGAAAATATTGCTGTAGGTTTATTCCATACAAAAGTATGCAAATACAGTGGGTTATCTTACGGGCGATCCAAGGGCAGGCAGCTGTACCGCCTTGCAGCAACCGAGACCTGCACAACAGTCCCAACTGACTTGTGCCAGGCCTGTGGATCCCACACTCGCGACCCGGTGGGCCCCACAGGCAACATTGCCAACCCTGCCTGGTGGCCACCCCTGATGCCCCCTTCTCCGCCCACGCCCGGCGGTGAAGAGACGCCATGTGCGGGACAGCCAGACGAGAATTTAAGGCAGGGGCCTGGGCAAAATAAACACAGAATACCAGCTGCAGGCAACATCTCTAACGCGGTATTTCCTTGCTGAGCATTAAACTTATCGTAATGAAGTGGCAGACATGACTTAGTGGTGCAATTGCTGTGCTGTTCCTAGTGAGGATTTAACTCTTTCGTGGGCGCCCTGCGTTGCCACACATTAGGCCCGCTGGAGGTGCCAGGTAACGCTTGCTGCAGGATACACCCGGGGTACACGTAGCCATAATCACCGGGGTTCAAAAGAAAACTGTAAAGAGGCCCTTGGCTGTTGTAACTCTCTCTGCCCAAGCAGGACGCGGCCCCCACTCCGACAAAGCAGACAGCGCGCAAACCATCTACAC
The DNA here is from genome assembly GCF_964204655.1 of Triturus cristatus. Lineage (NCBI taxonomy): Eukaryota > Metazoa > Chordata > Amphibia > Caudata > Salamandridae > Triturus > Triturus cristatus. The sequence goes on from NC_140594.1 coordinate 780,297,784, forward strand.
CATAAGTAATGGTGAAAGCGTCACCCTGTGGCGCCGAACGTCACACCTTATCACTAATGCAATTAAGAACATGTCACACAAACCTATCTGCAACCCTGGAAGCCATGTTAAATTATTGTAACCACCACACAGTACACTTGTTATCCTGCTGTCGTTGTAAACCGTCTGATGCCTTCGGGCCAAGTCCACGCTATATGCATTTCAAATGAAATGGACAATAAGGACGCACTACGGCGCACGACGAGAAACACTCGCTTAAGGGTCACCACTCAGACAACAGTTGCCCAGCTACCCGGCGCCAGCTGTGCACATGTGTATTTACGATTCTACCGGGCCCGTATGTGCAGGAGGACCTGCGACTAACCGTCTAGGCCTCGTCCCCCTGCAAAGTGTGGACTTCCGGGTCCATGACCACGTTCTCCTGCCCACAGCAAGATAAAGTGTACATAAACAGGCACTCCCGTACCGCTGATGCCTCTCTTGGATGCAAACAGTGACTGCGATGCGGCGAATGTGCGGGTTGGTCATCCGCCAGCTGGACAAGATCAGAGGTCTCCATACCAAGTTGCTAATATATCGTACACAGGCCTAATACGTTATCAGCAACTTGCCGAGTGATCCCCGAGCAGAGTCACAAACCCCTCATCTGCCGTCAACACCGCCAGTCTCTGCCTGGGCGAAGGGCTGCCAACTGGGATAAAGCGTCCACCGTCCCAGCAAACACGGGGACTGGAGGAGCACACAAGCACTTCTGTCTCCGCCGACTCGGCATACCCAGCACCATCCGCAGACAGGATGACAGCCCAAACCATCCGTAGGCCAACACCATGTCAAACACTGACCCTTCAAAATCACAGCGCGGAACATGCTGCACTTGGTCAATTGGTCGCTAGCGGCTGGCCCGGCTCATTCACGGGGCTTGCCGTGACTCCAGGCACACGCCTTTGATGCAACTAGCCGACGTGCAATTCAGTATCAAGTAGGAGCACATGCACTGGTAGGTATGCAGGCCCCCAGCCCCCTCAAAAACCGACCAATCCCGCCGGCCACCTTGCCCTGCAACACATGCCGGATCCGGTATGGTCCCAGCCAGACTAATGGCAGACACCCTCCCCTATCCCTTAGCCTCGGAGCTAACACTCTTGAACACGGGCAGTCGGCTTAAAGTTCTCGACACTCGTGCCCCACATCATCTGAGTAACGCCCTACCGCCCCACGAAGGGCGAAGGCCTCGACTCACCAACATTCACACGAACCAGGGCCCCCAGCCGGCGCAACCACCCACAGCGGGATATGCAGGCTAATCAGTGCTTGCCCCTCCCCCAGAAACGACGCCAACGGTGGCAGGGGTGGGAGGCAGGGGGGTGAGGCTGCTGCCACGGCCTATGTGCTCACCCCCCCTCACCCTGCTGGCCGAGTCCTAAAAGCCCAATCGCCCTGTTGATTGCACGAATCACCTTCCGAAGGGCTGCGGTCCTCATGGGAACAGCAGGCACTGTATGGTATCACCGGAGCAATGGGCAGTTCAGAGGCACACAAGCATCCGCCAACCAGATGCCGTAGCCGCTACCCCTCCACTAGCCTCAGACTCGGAGGCAGGGGTGGCCGCAAGAACACACGATACAATGTCTGGGGGCAGAGGCATCTAGCCCAAAAGCAGCGGCTCAGGGGAGGAGGGGCGGCTCACCGCAGGAAGATCCGAAACGAGGACTCGACACGCAACCAGGTGACGACCTAGACGGCATGCCAGGCAACAAAGAGGAACCAAAATGGAGGGGGGAGGCCTAAATATCCTCCACACCCCACGGCGCGCCGGAAATGACGTGTCTGGCGCGCCCTGTAAGGGGACTCCTCCTGGAGTCCCACAGTAGTGAGTGGGGGTGGGGAAGTGCCCAAATAGATCTAAAAGGGGACGCCCTCTTAGGTGGCCCCCTGCAGGGGCCATGGGCAGCCGCATTGTTAATAGTATTTGGGAGAACAGCATTATCGCCCACAGCAGTTCCGATTGACTCACCACACAGGCCAAGAGAGTAACCGGGAATCACATCTTGCTGTCAGCTTTGACAGAAATAGGCCTCACAAAGGTTCAAAGGTCTAAGCCCTCCCTTCTTTTTGGTTTCCTTTGCCCTGCAGTGCAAACCTTATCAGACCCACCATCTCGCCTGATAAATAGCCCAGGTCCCACTCATCAGTAACTCTTCTTTGAATCCAAGAAACCTTTGATGTGCACAGAGAAGCTGTGCTCCCATCCTCCTGTGGGAGTTCACACCCCAGCCCTTAGGAATGTCAACAATACACACCTTCTGTCTGGGGGTGGGGGTTGAAGTCCTCTCAACCAGCTATCTTTTCCCGACTCTGCTCTCTGAAATAGAACCCACAGATCTCCATGTCAAATACCATCCACTGGCACACATATATCTCAGCACGCACATGCAAGAATCACACGCTGCACTGCGCTTCATACATACATCATGTATCTCTGCAGCTTGGGACACTCAGGGCAGATGCCAGGGTTGGACTGGGACAGAAAGCAGGTCCAGGCACCAAAACTAAAGCTGCTCCTATTTCTGAATAAGAGAGCTAGAAAATTGGCCCATCTTTGCAAATTGGGGCAGTTTTGAACTTGTAATGACAAGCTGTATAAGTGTTTTGCGAGGCATTGAAATCTGCATGGATTTGAGCTTGCTACCAGCAATGTTTGTTTTAATTTTCTGGAAGATTAGCAGTCAAAATGGACCCAACAGACCATAAAACAGGCCCACAAGCAGCTAAAAAAACAACCCACACACTGACCTGTCAGAAGAGCCCATAAGGCACTGCCCAGTTGCCCTATAGGCCAGTCTTACCCTGGCAGGGTTGCCCATCCATCACCATGCAGGGGACTTTTCTGTCCTAACACTAAAGCTTGAAACGTTTGAGTGTCAAGTCAGTGGGAAACCTCATGAAAACTTGAGAAGCAATGGCGAATAAACTGTCCCCGAGCTGACACCCAAAATAGCCATTAAAAGAAAACAACTGACTTTCCTATAAATGTCTGCTTCTATGAATTTTTCCCTTCTTGTCTCCGGTGCCCTTCTCAGCAGGCGAGAACATTTCTCTGTTATGACATTTTAAACCGAAAACTGCCTGCTTGTAATGGCTCCAGATAAGCTTTCATTTACCTTGGAAACATTTATGGGCAGGGGGATAGAGAAACAGCGAAGAAACGCTGCTTCAAGCAAAAAGCAATGGTAATTATTTAGAAAACAACCCCAGCATATTGGAATAGAACGGGGCGAGATTGCATCTACCGACAAAATGACACTTTACGCCGAAATGTTTCTGAATGCTTTCTGAGGAGGTTACATTTAAATTATAGCTTTTGCAAAGCAAACAGGCTCACGGCTTATGGCAGAATTTGAATTATGCATCAAACAGGCAGCGTGTTTATGGAAAAGTCAAGTCTTGAGATTGCTAAATTGCCACTGCATTTGTTAAGGACAAAAATAGCTGTTGTTGAAGCCTTCACAAATTTGACGTGCGCTCCATCAGCCGTGGCGGGGCGCGTCTGACGGAAAGTGGCCTGCGCCTTCGTAGGCGCCGTGGCGCGGGTGGGTCAGCGTGTTTGCGTGAAGCGACGCTTTACCGGCACCTGCTGCTGCTACTCAGCATAAGTACCTGCTGAGAAATTGAAATACCACTTATGGGTTATGGCCATTGTTTGTTGACGTCATAGCATCATATTTGTTTCCAAGCGGGGAGCCCTCTTACCACCAGGTCTCATGACTGAGATAGTGAAATGATGAGGCAGGGACACCTTAAGGATTTGGGGGGCCCTGGGCCAATCGTATTTTGGGGGGCCCAGTCCACAACAGCTTTGAATTTATGATCCAATTTCAGCCCTTTCGTGCCCTCTTTGGCCGGGTGTGTGGTGCAAATTCTAAATGTGTTTACATCTAATATTCAGGGACAGTGATGTGTGTTTTAAATATTGTAACACAGCAGCAGTTCACCTAATATTACTGCAAATAATCTCTGTGACGCCCTCCCATTTCTCATATGTGAGGTCCTGTTTTGATCTCAAGAAACTTTTGTGATGGATGTTGCATGAAACAAACACATTTTTCTGCAAAAATGTCTGTAATAGACTCTCACACAACACAAACATTAAAAAAATACATTTAAGGAAACCTTATTTAAAACCCTCTGTTTAAGAATGTTTTAAAGTTATCAGGGCAAGACTCTCTGCAGAACCTAGTTGGCTGTATCAGGGGGCCCCTGAAAGGCTGGGGCCCTGGGCCAGAGCCCACTTTGCTCATGCCTTAAAACGCCTCTGGTGAACAGATACCACTGTGGGTTTTTCAGATGCACATTACTCTTCCGGCAGTAGGAAACCCCTCTTTACACTGTCTAGCATATGGGTCTTCGCAAACATTTCCCCAGGGGCCACAAAGTATGACCTGAGGTGTGCCCGAGGGCCGCATTGATGCCAACAGGGTGGAGGTGGAGCTTTGAGGAGGTGTACGGTGGGTGTAGCGGAAGCGAAACTTGTACATTGTGTGGACCCTGAATCATGGAGTTATTTTGAGGGGTTCATTCCAGACTGCCCTCTAACTAATGCTCCTCGTCTGTAGAAGAGTTATAGATTTGACAATACGCTGTTATGCTGCATCTGAATCGCCTGTACTCTACCGCACCTTGTGGTGAGCCTTCTCTGCTTGCTGAAGCTACCTTGGGGGAATCAAGAGTAAAAATTATGTGGCTTGATTATTGAATTGGAATGAAATGGAACTGCACAATGCGAAACTGAAAAACCTGGGCTAAATCCCGGTTTCCCCACTTGACCAAATTGTGTGATCCTAGGGCCGTATTACTCATTGCTGTGCTGGCGCTAGTTGTCGCTGTGGGCCAGAGTATGTTTGTGTTTATGTGCATTTGTGCGATGATACAATATGCGCACAGAAGCAAAAACACACATAAACACAGAGCTCAAAGTCTGCGCCAACATCAAGGTGCATTACAAACCTATTCTCTGTAATGCGGTCGGGCGCATACTCTGGCGCACAACGACAATTAGTGCTGTCGCAGCCATGTGTAATAAGGCCCCTAGATGATTGTTTTATTTCACTTTGTCTCTGCTTTCTTTATTATCACATATAAGACCACCTTAAAATACATTAGTCCAGTATGTGTGCTGTACAAAACCTTCTCTTCTGTTTGATTTAATTGTTCATGCATAATAGTAGCCCAGGCAACCCACAGGGGTCCATATGACAACTGACTTGGCTCTCACTTCACTATTGGCTTTGTTGCCAGGGTAGGAGGAGGCATGAATGTTTCTATGACATTTTTGAAACTATCACATTTAAAACAAACTTCTCAGTGCACAGATATATTCTGATGTACGTAGGTGAAATGCTTCTGTGTGTTAATGAAATACACTTTTTGGGATGTTTGTAGAGACTTTCTCATTTTTTCCACGTTTGTTGCAAGATGTCCTGACAAATGAAAGCGTACTTAAATGAATTGGTGCAGGACATCCTATTTGCTTCTTTACTTTTACTTCAGTTAGCGTGTCACTGAAGGCTTTCTCCTTTAGTTAACTTCTTTCTGAATGTTAGTATTCAGCTGCCCCGTGTTGCTATTCACCAGGGTTTTGCATGTAAATTTCAAGAGGGTCGCATGAAGCCCACAGGGTGTACTTTGAGTATCACTGGAATAGCAAATAGCTCATCTCCAAAGAAGCCTCCCTCCTGCAGAATACATGCCAATATTTTAGAAGAGGAAAGTGGGAGAATTTTAAGAGGTAAACTGGAGAATGTATTTCAGCCATATTGGAGAGAGGTGATTTCAGGCAGGAGACAGCCAAAATAAAGCCTGAAAGGAGAGTTGAGCCTGGAGAGAAAGAAGGGTGAAGAAGGAGAAAACTTGGCATGGTCAGTGAATGAGGTAGATGCTTATAGTGGGGTAGGGGAGGTATCAGGGTGGGAAAGAAGTGCAAGATGGAGTGGGAGATGGAGAGAGAAACAGGAAGAAAAAGTGTGGAGGAGGGAGAAAGATAACGTCTAAGAGTCAGACCACGAGAGAGCAGAGCTAGCAACTGAACAATGGCGGAGCACATTTTTCTGCTGTCCTTTACCTGTCCAGATTATGTGGTTTTAGTAAATAGTTATTATCTCTGCACACTATCTTCCTAAACTACCTGTTTCCCTTAACTTTTTCAACTTTCCAGTTATGGCTCCTGGGAGGCACCTATATTTCTAATAATGGCTGCTGGGTTGTCGTTGTGAAGCAGAACCTGAGCACACGATATTACATCTGTGCAGTGAAATGATATCCATTTACACAAATTTACTTTTATAAATGTTTAATTGGCCCTATTGGGGAAACAGAGTACTCCAAAGAAATCCCTGAATTTAACTTGCCAAACCATCCTTCAATTAGGGTTTGAGAAGAGGAGAGCCTTCCACACCTTGCTGATGGCCACTATGTAAGTGTAGCAAATGAGCCAACCTTAACCAAGGAGTCATGTTGTCCACGCCGCACCTTTAGGGCTTATTTAAACACTTTGAAGGCAAAATGAAAAAGCATGAAAAGTCTCAATTAAATGAGGTGCAAGGGTGAGAACTATGAAGGATTGCAATCTAACACCCAGGGAAGAATGTCTGATTTACTGAAAATATACAACTCCGCCTGCTAACTCCACAGAGATTAAGTTGCTTTGTGTTGTGTTTTATTAATTGCAGTGTTTGTCCACAGGCCATCTAGTAATTCAAGAAGTAGTTAACTGTACAAAACAGGGGAGTTCCGAATATATTTTGGAGGAATGTATGCCCTCAAAATAAGAAAATATATATGTGTAGATTCTGGGGCGTTTTATCTCCCGGATTAATATATACCCATTTTATTGTTCAACTATGTATCTCCCTTATCGCCAGTAGGTAACACATCTTTCCCCAAATCCTATCTCATGTTTCTTCAATATTACGGTAATAATTCTACATTCTAACTCTTCCTCTTCCATCATCCTTCAAATTCCATAACTGTGTCTCTCATCTTCTTTCAATATCGATCTCATGTCCACCAACGTGTCTCACTCTGCCTTAGTGGGTCTCACAGCTTTTTCTCAAAGCAGATTTCCGCGTTTGTTAATTTATCCACTCATTGTTTTTCTTGTATGATTACTATCCTAACTACTGAGTTTCTCTTCCACAATCACTGTATTTCTTCACTTTCAAGTACCCTAGTGTATTTTGGATAGTTCCCATTACCCTATCACCCCTCCATCACTTACATTAATTACATATGAGGCACTGCTGCCTCATCAGACCAATCACACGCTATTTTCTACCATAAAAATCCCCTCCACGCCTCCTGTTTTTAGGTCGAGCCTGGGAAGTGCATGCGCTGCTGCAGTCGTTATTAGGTTTGTCAGTCCCTCCTTGGTACCGTCTTGTCTGCATTTGTTACCTCCCGTAACGATTGGACCTTTTACTGGTGTTGTTGCCTGGTTTGCTTTATAAGTTGGTGAGCACTATTTTCTTTAATGCTCTACCCCTATTCCATCCATGACATTGCAAGCACCTGGCCGCTTTTGTTTTAATAGTAATATTTTAATTCAAATTACAGCACTTTCTGCTTTCACTTTAGCCCCTGCGCTTATTTGATTACCAGCGCAGCCACGCTACAGAAGCTTTTGATTTTTTCAAAATCATTTTGGATGAAAGCACCATACGCTCTTTCACTTTAATTTTGGCCGCACCCCTTTGTTTAGATGCTGCTCACTGTAACCATTAAAGTGCTGACGCATTTGCGAGAGTTTGAGCTCGTGGCATTAAAAACAACAATGCCTTTTATATATGTGTTTCTTTTAAAAACACATAAATAAAAGGAATTGCCATTTACAATGCCAATAGCTTAAATGCTCACAAATGCTAAGCCTATTGCATTGAAAGTGCTTGTTTGTTTGTCTCATCAGTTTCTCACGTGGCCTCGCTGATGGATTCCAGGAATGTAAAAATGTTTTGACAACATCGTTTGGAGAAAACTTTAGAGAGCTACTTTGCCAGCGGGGCTGAGCGGGGACTCACCGAGGGCTGTCAGCAGAATTGAGGCAGCCTATGAGGTAGCGGTAGTAGCTGCGGTACACGATGCAGAGCGTCCTGACTGAGCCGGGCGGCTCTGTGGCGACTGATGCACTGCTTTCAGATTGCGGGCTAATGGGGCAGCCTGTGGAGTTCGGCAGTGGGATGGCTATGGCAGCAGGTAGGATTACAGCAATTTACCCCTGTTTTTTTGGAATGGTGGTAGTTTTTATCGTCTCTGCCAATGTTGGATTGGCTGGGCAGCAGAGAGCTGGGAGTGGGAGATAGGCCAGAGGGTTAATTGCCATTGTGCTATTTACGAGAGGGAATAGCATTGGGTTTCTTATTATCAGAACGTCAGGGAAACGACAAGCAAGCACAATATTTATTCTTCGTCTCCTGAAGATTAAGGTTCTATACCGGCAAAGCATCCTGGGAGGAGTGAGCAGTCACTGGATGCTGGTAATAGTAAGTAATCCACCTCTCATGTCACAGACTGAAGTACAGGACATGATTGAGGAAGCAGTGTTGATGACGTAAGCTTCAGCCAAGAGAAATGGAGGTTCCGACCCTTCAAATAGAAGGGATGAATGGTATTCCTCCTCATATGATTCACGGAAGCCCTCAACATCTTCTAAAAATACCTCAGACATGAGGAGGTGTGTGATTCCCTTTCTCATGTACGGCACAATCTGGGATTCCCTCTCTTCCGAGTAGGAACTGAAGGCGATTCACTTTTTCCACAGTATGTTAGACCTTCAGCTATGGCTATGTCTTTTCATGGAACTACTAAAGACATGGTAATGGGTGAATAGATATGAGGCGGGTAAGGTTAATGGGCCTAATTTTCTACAGAATCTGTATTTACTGGATGGGGATGTTATGTTACCTCAATCAGTTAAACTGTATGCAATCAATTCTGGCCCTGCTACTTGGAAAGGCAACCATTAATCCGGAGGACTGGACTGTTCTCCTGATCTAGTGGATAAAAAGGTGGATGCTGGGTTGAAGAAGGCATTCACGGCAGAGAATCTGGCTTACAAATCCAGCATTTATTCAGCATACAAGGCACAATCTTTGGTTAAAGACTTTGATGAGTTTGCGGTGGCTATACAGAAAGGTCTGAAGTGTTCGAACTTACTGGCTGGTATGGATAAGCATGCAAGGCTTTTGGCGGATATTTCCTTTGATATAGTAGAGGACACAGTTATGTCATCCAGGCCACTGGTGACTGCCAGTCATAACCTTTGGATGAGAGACTGGAGAACAGATGCTGTGGAAACATCTGCATTACTCAAACTTCTTTTTCAGAGTAAGTTGCTTTTTGGGGAACCGTTATAATCCATGATTTCAAAAGCATTTAAAGATCGTAAACATAGCCTGCCTCATAAGGGGAAGACAGAATCACTTAGATTTTGAAATAAAAAGGCTAAATAATCCCACCGACGATATTTAAATCTTATGGGGCGTGGAGGCAAAAATACCAGCCTAGGGTTTTTTCTCCTAAACAGGATGTGGGAAAAAAGCCCATCAAAGAAAAGGTCCTGACAATAATGGTTCTGACGATCAATCTCCGGTGGGGGGGGCATCTTCGTCAGTTTATCAACATCTGGAGGGAAGACATATCAGATACTATGGTGCTGGACTTAATGAAGGAGGTTATGCGATGGACTTTGTACAGACTCCTCCTCAGATGGGTGCCAAGGTAACTCATCTTCCAGTGAAGGGGCCCAAGAAAGTGGTTCTTCTGCAAGGAGTAGAGGAGTTGTTCATGAAGTGGGCAATTGTGGAGATCCCCATGGAAGAGAGGAAAGGGGTGCCTACTCAATCCTGTTTTTGGTGCAGAGTCATTGGGAGATATCAGACCCATGCGGGACCTAAAGTGGATCAGCTCTTGGATCAGGACTTGCCACTTTCATATGGTGTCGCAGCAAACAATTCTTCCACTCATAAATCCAGGAGATTGGTTAACGTCAATTGATTTGGAGGATGCTTATCTTCATATTAAGGTAAGAAGTGCCCCCCAGCAACTGCTGCGATTCACTTTTAGGGGAAAATCATTACCAGTTTCAAGTTCTACCCTTTGGTCTCAAATCCTCTCCCAGAGTCTATACCAAGGTGCTGGCTCTTCTGCATTTGGAAGGAATATTCGTCCATCCATATCTGGATGATTGGTTGGTTGAAGCAGCATCAAAGCATACTCTGGCATTGCACATTAACAGAGTGCTGGACATTTTGCAGACTTATGAGATTCTTATAAACTGGCAAAAGTCCAGTTTATTTCCAGTTCAGGGTTTGACTTTCATAGGCGCTCAATTCTTGACTGTTCAGGGAGTGACTTGCTTGCCTTCGCAAAGGATTGTACAAATTGAGAAACACATTTTAGAATAGTGCAGACAGAGGTACCCAAAGGTGGAGAGTGGCTCAGAGTCCAGGGGGATCTGGTATCCACAATCTTTCTGGTGCAGTGGGCACGATTTCATCTGCACAAGTTAGTTGCTTGGATTTTGCATCATTGGTTTAGGCTTCCCAGGGTCTGAGGCACATGAATACAATGTCACAGGGGATCAGTGCCAAGCTTGCTTGGATGCTTTCCTGTGCCAATTTAAACAAGGGGTTTCAGCTTTGTCCACCAGAGCCTCTCATTATCACAACAAATGTCAGTCTATCAGGTTGGGGGGCATGGGGAGAGGCGATGCAGGTTCAAGGGCTCTGGTCTCATGCAGAGGCACTGAGATCCACAAACTGGAGGGAGTTTGAGGTAGAGAGGCGGGCCCTGTTGGCTTTCGAGAGTCAGGCGCGGGGCAGACAATACAGATTCGGACTGACAATATTACCACCAAATCTTACATAAACAAGCAAGGGGGGACGAAATCCTGAGCTCTGAACAAGATTGTGAAGGCTCTTTTCTCATGGGTACAAAATACTCTCTTATCTCTCTAGGCAATCCCCATTCAGTGAGTGATCAATGTGGTGGTGGATACTCTCAGCAGGAACTTTCTTTCTTCCCTATAATTTCCCTAGCGCCCTGCAGTGTACGTTACAAGACTTCAGAAGGTCATCCTCTCAGAAATCATTTATTAGGCACTGGAGGTCGTTTTCTCGGTGGTGTAAGGAGGCTGGGTGAATTGGGGGCCTTGTCATGCAGGTTTCTCTTTTGTAGTGTGTTTCAGGACAGGGGGGTTTCATTCTGGTTCCTTCTTTTGTGCCAAAGGTTGATTCCACTTTTCTTAGGGAGCAGAGGTGATCTTACCAGCCTTTTATCCATCTCCTTCTGAAGAAGTGAGGTTGCATTTGTTGGATGTACAAAGGGCATTGCTGATGCATCTGGAGAAGGTTCAGGCTTTTAGGAAAGTTGAAACCTTGTTTGTAAAATTTGGACCAGCTAAAAAGGGTGAAAAGCCAGCCAGAGCCATTTTGAGTAGGTGGATTTAAAACCTTGATTGGTAAAGCTTATGAGGAAGAGGATAAACCTAATCCTTTACAGGTCCGGGGCAGATCTACACATGGCAAGGCTTCTACGGTTGCTGAGTTTCAGTGTGCATCTCTTGAAGACATTTGTAGGGCAGCTACATGGTTGGAGTCCTTTACCTTTGCGAAGCACTATAGGTCGGGGGAAGGTGACAACATTGATGATGTTTTTGGTTATAAGATTCTGTCCTCTATGAAGGACTAGTGGGTCAACTCTTCAATTTCAAATACATTTGGTGATTTAGGCATATATCTCTGTCAGTTGTGTCTCATTTCTGAGCATGTTACATCTCATATGTAATGAAGGAAACTAGTGAAAGATGGACAATGGAGTAATGAGTACATTACTTTCTGGTAATTGCATTACGCTGAGTTCTATTCCTGCGCTTTCATTCATGGTAGTATGCACAACTGACATCTGTGTTTGTTAAGATGCTTGCATACTGACAGGAGACATGGAGGGGGAGGGGATTTTTATAGTAGAAAATAGCGTGTGTTTGAGCTGATGAGGCTGGGGGGCTCATCTGTAATGAATGAAAGCGAGGGAGTAGGATTCAGCGTAATGCCATTATTGGTAAGGGATGTACGCAGTGCCTTTCTTCTTCTCCTAATGTGCCTCTCCTCAAGTGTGCTTCTGAACTTTCCACCTTGTGTCTCACATTTAGCCCCATTGTTTCTCCCTTTGCCGTCAAAGTGTCTGTTGAATTTCCATATTGCACCTCTCACCTTCCCTCAATGATCTTCTTAGATTCCTTGAAAGTGTCTCTTATCTTCCTCAATTTTCTTATTGTTTTCTTATGTATTTATTATTTTCTTACTATTTTACTAATGTTCCACAGTATTTCTCTAAACTTTCATCAATGATTCTCTTAACTTGCCCGATGTATCTCATCTTTTGCTAAGGTGCCTCTCATGTCACCACATTGTACTCTGTTGTCCCAACAATGTCTCTACAATTTTGAATTATTGTCTGTAGTATTCGTTAATCTCGTGTTGATCTCTTCTCCATTCATCAATGGTAAGAATGCTCAACGAGTTCTGCTCATGCTACATGTGCGTTACACAAGTCTCACGTTTAACCAAAGGCATGGACAACTCAGTCTTTCTTTCTTCTGAGCTCTATAAATTGAGCTTGGTTACATTCACTGATTGAGACACCTGTCTTTACAGTATGTTGAGTTTACATTTCTGTGGTATTTACGTATTCTTTTTATAGGCCTGAGGTTTTCGTTGTTGGGATGACTTCCTCATTTGCCACTTTTTTTCTATGAAACATACATGGTTCTTCATACAATACTGGAATACCTCTAAGGGCCCAATTCTGATGCGGTTAGGAAATCTCCCCAATCGAATCGGTTTGGAAATGGTTTCCGACCGACTCTGATCGGTAGAGTCCAACCGACTGAGTATGATGCACCGGATGCTTCCAGATACGATTTGGTTGGACTCCCATTGACTTTTATGGGAGCCTATATTCCTAACCGCATCGTAATCTGGCCCTTGGTCTGGGAAGACATGTTCCCGATCTGATTCGGAAGGAGCAAATGTCGTTAGGAGGCCTTCCTAACCGTATCATAATCAGGCCCTAGGTGGGAATGCTTTCTTAACCGCATCGGAATCAGGCCCTTAATGTTGGAGCGCTACATACAACCACAAAATAAATACAGATTATTAATAGATGGTGGCATGGCACTTTATAAAAGTGAATGAATACAGTGTGGCTCTCATGTGACTAAATGCTGTTCTGGACAGCCTTGTTGCATAGAAAAAAAGAAAGTATTCATGTAGTACCCAAATGTGTTTTTGGCGTTCTTGCACTGATGCTTCCCTTTTTTGTATGTTATGTGGTATTTTGAGTCTTGCGTTGATGACATCTGCGCCGTGGCACTTCTCGATAGGGAAACCTGGCATGGCCGATACCATGTGCTCTGACTTAGGGAGTGCTACACAGCTGGTGCTTATACTGTATTGTTTCTGTGCAAGAGAAGCTTGCATTGCAGCTGTCTCTTCTGCCCTTCTTCTGTGTGTGCGAAGGAAGCTTTCACCGGTGCTGTACCTGATAACAATGAGTTAGGTGGCAAGCCTTGCTGAAGGCTATGAAATACCTGTTCTACTCTCCAGGATGATTTTCACAGGTGTTTGCAGCCAGTGTTACAAGCCTTCTGTATGTAAAGGAATTCTGCACAGTTTCACTGGTTCTGTATGTGGAAATGCTCTGCTGCAGCCAGTGTTGATATCTATTCGCACAAAGAACTTGAGACGGTTAATTGTGGAAGGGTTCAAGGGTCGCATAGTGTGTGTGGGTGTGTGTGTATAACCCATGCTGTGGGGATGAGCTCGGTCCTCATAGTGTGGGTTAACCTTATTAGAACCAGACAAACACTATCTTTGTACAGATTGATGCGTTGGGAGGACCAGTCTACAAAGTGTGTTTAGGTACTTTCAAGCAAGTGTATCAAAAAACGAATAGCTCAGGTAGACTTGTCTCAGTCCGCTTAATAACCTACCCTGCTATCAAAGCACGCATGGAGTTAGAATAGTAATCACACACTTCATTGCAGTCAATGGCCGGTCAACATAATAATAGGTGTTATGTTGTATGTGTGTTTGGTGGGTGGGTGTATGTTTGTGTGTCATGTGCTGATGAGAGGGATATTATGGGATCATGCAAGCTATATGTAATGTGGGGCCATTAGGAATTGATATTGCAATTGGACATTTTCTCTCAAGCTAATCAGATTAGTTACTGATTGGATAAACTTTATTCGATGTAAAAAACATCATAAAAGTATAACACAAGTTAAAAAATCTCTTCATTATTTACACACTTTTGTACAGTATAGTGAACTAGACCACTTTCCCCAATGTAGCCATACTATGCATATGGTGAAAGGTGTAACATACATAATAAAAAGTAATGCAATGGGCAAAATACATTACATTAAAACCCAGCCGCGTCAGCTAGAATAAAAGGAGGCTAGCTCATGGAAGACTATTTATCGATTGTTCCATTTTGATAAGCTTTTGTCTTGTCCTCCATGCACTTCCAAGAAACTTTGCTGTACCACAGATTGCACTTGAGATTAGTGACTCATATGTTAAAATACGTAGAGCCACCCTATAGGATGTACAACCCAGATTAATACAGACTGGTTTTAACCACCTTAACCTCGCTTGGCTATATGCCCTACAGGCAAACATGAAGTGTGCAATGGATTCCGTGGGGGAAGCACAGCCCGGGCAGCCCACATCATTTTCCTTCTGGTCGCTCCACCCTCTTTGAAAATCACGGAGAGGAAGTGTGCCATACCTAAATTGTAGGTATAGCACCCTGTCTACCGGGGACTCAATGAAGTCCAGGAAAGATTCTAATCTGGGGACAGGTTTAACATCTAGGAATCTCTCAGTCAAAATACCATTCTGGTTCTTGCTAGCAGTAACAGAGACCCAGTCCCAGTACAGCTTTTTTACTAGATGTTTTGGCGGTGGCATCTGGCTCTCCCATGCCCAGTCCAAACCGATTTCACCCACCAATTTTTTCAAATTGGATACCCAGCCAATTTTATATCCTGCACCCAGATGTAACAATTCACTTAGGCCAGAGGCATAGTGGCTCAGGTCAGGAGACCTCCTAAGCTGAGTCCAGTACAACAGGGGACGCAGCCTTGCCACTTCATTTATTGGGTGTCTCCCAAAGTCGTAGCGGAGCGGGACTAGAGGGGTCGACAGAGGAAGCGAGACTAGATCTCTATAAAATTTATTCTCGGATCTCACTAGCTCAGAAAGATTTTCGAAACCCTACAGTTCTGCCCCATATAGACACGCGGGCAGGGCCGTGCCCTCATATACTTTAATAGCTGGAGCTACGGGCCGGCTATAGGAAAGTCTCTGATGCCTGGCTATGGCCCCTGAAAACCGTTTATGGTTTAAAAGCATTTTGACAAATGAGGAGACCACTTCATTTTGTTATTCACCCTAACCCCTAGATAGTCAAATGCCTTCACAAGCTCCAGTGGACAGTCATTCAGCCTGATGTTATTCCTGAAGCTTTTTGATGGTGCCAGAGCCATTAACTTGGTTTTGGATGTATTAATTACCAAGCCTCTGGCTTCACAGAACTTAGTAAAGCGATCAAGGAGTTTCTGCAAGCCCATAGGACTTTTTGAGATCAGGAGGGTGTCATCCGCAAAAAGTAAAGTCGGTGTTTTTTCCCCACACAGGGTTGGGGCATCGGCCATGTCCTCTCTCAAATGGTCCGCCTCCCCATTTATATAAAGAGAGAACAGGGTCACCGCCAATACACAACCCTGGCGGACCCCTCTCTGGACTGCTATTTTCTTGGTCAGCTGTCCCTGGCAAAATTATCTTTGTGGATGCGTTTAACAAGATTCAGGATCAGGGGAGGGATTCCAAGGTCTAGCAAAATCTGTCATAACTTGGAACGGGGGACCAGGTCGAAGGCCGTTTTTAAATCAATAAATGCCAAATACAGGCTACCCTTCTCGATGGTTACAAATTTCCAATAAATCAGACAAAGTCTAAATACCTGGTCCATCGTTCCAACGCCACATCTAAACCCTGCCTGGAAGTGGTACAGCACACCCTCCTCATCAATCCATTCTTTCATCCTCATTAAGAGGACCCAGCCAACCACTTTTTGAAGGACATCAATTAAACTAATCGGTCTGTAGTTGGCAGGGTCATCTCTATTCCCCTTCTTAAAGATAGTCACCACCTCCGCCCCTTTCCAGGAATCTGATTACTGGGGTCATTGGGGGCATCCTTTAGTCATTTGGGTGCTCTACTTGTGATGATGATGCTCATGGTACGAAAGAAGGTCATAAGGCACAAGATGGGGGTGGGCTGGCACTCAAGCCTACTAATAAAATATTTGTTTATGTATTGGCAGGCCTCTTTAGAATTGCATTTTGAACTCACTATTATTGATGTTTGCAATTAAATGCGCTTTAAAATAGCGAGCGACTAAAATCACATGTTTACAAGATAAATCATACTCTGGTCTGCAATAAAAAACATTTAAATGCTTTTAAAGCCACTTCTGCACTATCAAAAGGACTACAATGTCAAAATCCCAACAGATTGCACACCATAAAAATCCCAACAAAACTACATATCATTAGCCTCTAGTTTATCTTAACAGCTTAACAATAGTTGACAGAAATACCCTACCTACTGTCACACTCCATCCGGTCACAGTGTAAGGATGTCCTTAAAACCTGTGCAGATAGATTATATTTATCCCTTATGAGAAAAAATATAATAAATGCAAATGACAACAAAGATTATAAGTGCAATTAATTAGAGAGATGCTCATAAGTAGTCTTTCATTCTTTTAAGGTTTTGAATATTGCTACCGGCTCAAAGTGAGCCAATGCGATCTATCTTTAATAGATGTTATTAAAATCATTTGAGGAATAACTCAACCCACTCAAAAATTGATAATGTTGTGTTTATAACCAATTTTATTGGCTCTATGCTCTTGGACATGCCCAAACATGTTAAACAAACATTGCCAATAGGTCTGGCTTGTAACTAAAAATGCCTTATCAGTCTCTGGTGGGTTTAGGCACTGAGTAATTGATCGTGTATGTAATCATCCTTTCCCTCATGAATCTATTCATCCACCCATTCATTTGTCCACACTAAAATACACTCTCAATTTCAACAAACATATGCAAGATAGGATGAAAAGAGAACTTCATTACCAATGGTGGGTAAAAGCTTGCATACAAATTAGTAAAACATTAAACATATTAGTGGGTAGCCATTTTTAAATAGTATGGACCTTAGTGTATCATTGCTTTAAAGTTCCAACATGAATGCCACTTTTAGAAACATCATGTTGACCACCTTGAAATGGTAATCAATGATACACTAGGGACAATACAATTTCAAGATGCTTGCCTGAGTTAGAAGCAGTTGCCATGCAAAAGAGGGTGTGGCAGGTAAGTGGTGGGGTAGAACTTTCTGGGGACTTCAATAGAAAAAATAAAGGAAGGAAATTAAAGTGCTTTTTCTCACACATTCAACTGAATACTATGCATGAACTTACAAAAATGTACATAATTACCGGAGGCAAAACAATATAAAACCAATTCTAAGATGCTATAGCAAGGATTCGAAAATGGCAAATCTTCTACTCCCGGGCTTATCAGATGAGGTAACCAGCACCAAAACCCTAGCCTACCACCAGTAACTTTGAGATTGTATGCATCAAAATACCTGTCTACCAGTGTTACCATAATGTAGTAGTACAGCATGGCAATATTCAATTGCCTTTAACATATGCTTTTCACTATAAATAAGTCAGCCCTGATGTCCTTGTTCTGACTTTTCATAATAAACAGATCAGACCTATAACATCTGACTTAATTTTGCCCAAAGAATAAATCAGACCTGTCGTTTTTGTCATTGACTTGTCACAATACCCAAATCAAGCATGCTGCGTTGAACATAATCCGTGCAAAGAAGCGCTATTTTTCAGTGTAGTGCTAGAGGCACTCTTGAGGTCTGACACCCTGTGATGACCTTTGACTATCATCATTTTAATTGCCTTTGGTGTGTTATTTTATCCTAGCCTGAATGTACAACGTCCTGCATATGCCTTGTTTCTCTTAAAAGTTTCTTCCTTGTAATCTTGCAGTCTTACAGTGAGAGCTGTCACAGTAGAACAGCCTTGCCCAGAACAGAACGTGTTGGATGTGTATTTGAAAGCATGAGAGAGAGAGGTGTGGAATGTACTTTTTGGTCTCAAAGTGCAGTGTTATGAGCAGTGGTGCACAAATGTGCGTTGCATTGTACATTGAGAGATGAAGTATGTGATGCTCTAAGCAGTGGTGCACAAATGTGCATTGTGTTGTACATTGGCAAGTATTATGAAGTTCGTAATATTGGCTTTGACATGGCCTCATGTCATCCAGCATTCTGACTTTGCCTTGAGGTTTTCTTTGCGCACAGACAGGCTTGCAAGTTGTTTGGGTTAATCACATTCAAGGTTTGTTATTGTTGTGTGTACCCTGGAAGGCTTTCATAAGCTTCGTCAAGATAAAGGCTGGAACATGTGAGAATGTAGAGGGAACGTGGGAACTCCTTCCTGCCGTGGAATGCTTGCCTGGAAGCCGGCCAGTTCCAGTAAGTTTCCTTGGAGCAGAGGGGAAGACTCTTGAATTGTCTAGTGTGTGTTTTTGAGAATATAAAGCTTAGCGTTGTTGACAGCCAAGGTGGGAGCTCACTTACAGAGTAGATGTACTGCTGTAAGATGAACGGAGCCTGAGTCGCTGTCGAGAGTCCAAGCCCAGCTGTGAACGGGCCCTCCAGCTTGAGTTGGCAAGGATGTCGAGTGAACGATCGGGAGATGTGATTTGTTTCTGACTAGTGCGATTGTGATGCGTAGTTCCAGTGGCTATGGTCATTTGAGGTGTTTTCTTTGTGATGTGTAAATGAGTTAGAGTGCACAGCCAAAGTAATCATTTGATGTAATAAATGTACATATATATGTATCTCTCTCTCTGATCTCTTGCAGGACGTCCAGTATTTTTGCTTGAGTTTTATCTCATATTATTTACTGCTTGTATTTCATATTCATGCATTTAACTGTTGCATTTATCAAGTGTGTTATTATTGCTTGCATATAAATATATATCTCTATATACATTTCAATGTGGTTTCTCTGGCATCTGGGAAAGCATTTCTGTTAGAGAGCATTGCATAAATAAACCCCAAGCCTTTTTCTAAAAAGAGAGTATTTGCATTTTGTAAAATTAAACCCTTTTCTAGGTATTGTTGTGTTTCATGTCTTCTGCCCCACCGTGTTTGAGCCATCGTGTGGAAGTGGAATTTATGGTGGATTCTGTATTATATGAAAGGCAGAGCAAGACATTCAGTAGAAGCATACATCTTCTACCCAGTTAAATCCAATAGGAAGGAAGACCAGCCTATGCATGAAACCAAAGCCCCTCTATCAGAATTGTTTCTTTATGTTCTATTTTTTGTTGATCACATAACATGACAAACCAAGTGGAACCAACTGCACTGTCAAGCCAATCCTAAACTTCTTCTCTCAGAAGTCGCACACGCATCTAATAATGTGGTCTTTAATGCTGATATAGTTGAACTATTATTGCCCCAAAATGCATTAGAATGAATTATTTGTTGGAAAAACCTTCCAGTCGTATTTTGGAGACAATCACAGATCCACTGCAAAGTTGCCTTAAATTCCCATTTACTTATTAAAATAGCAAAGGCACTGTGTCACTTGAAAGTGCACAATGCCGCACTAATGTTTCCAAAAATAATCTTAAATGAGAATCGAAAAAGGAGACCAAGTTGCACTGCTTTACTCGGACCGAACTATAGATTGTGAAAGGCCTGACCAGGAAACTCATAGTCCCACTTCTTACTGCAAACCCAGAGAGAAACTTTATACAACAAAATGCCACGATTACAAGCACAAACGTGTGCATGCGGGTTTGTTTGTGCCATCTTCGGTTGACCTAGGAGAGTGCAACATATACACTGATATAGAGCTGAACTCAGAATATTTAAATCACAGTGCTTTCATAGCACACACAGAGGTCAGGGGCCACAAAACAGAGGCACGTGTTGCTAGTGTTCACTAAGCCTAAGCAATGGCTGTAGGACGCTGGCTTTTTATGTGGTAGTGCCAATGTAAGGGCACACCATGCAAAAAGTACAGAAAACCCTTATTGGTTTACAGGGCTTAAATTGAAAAATCCCAAGTGCTCTATTTGTTGTATTGCCGTCGAGCAGCTTAGGCTCATCAGAGGGTAGTGCAAAGCATTTGTTGTACACATATAGTCAATAAATGAAACACATATTCATGAAGAAATGCAAGACTAGTTTAGAAACATAACAATGAATTAATATAATTTTAGACTCCAAAATCATCAGAATCAGGTAAGTACTTTATGAGTTATAGATTGTTGTTGTAATAGAAAAATATAGTCGAATAATGGTTTTGAAGTAAGAGCCTTGAATGCAGTAATGTTATCCTAAGGGAGAAACATACACTTCATAGGTATACATGTGTCGCGGGTCGGAGTGAAGCACGGGTACACTGCTTGATTTTATATATGCTTTTATTGTTTTTCTCGACCTCGGGGGTCTGGGGCTACTCCGGTAGTACGGTAATGGAGCTTCGGGGTGGCGAGAGTCCGGGCTGGAGCGGCTTCTTCTCTCCGTAGGGCTCCGGGTCTTCTCCAGGGTGTCCGGTCTCCAAAGGGGCTCCCCGGCCAGGTAGCGTCCCGGAGGGAAAAAGAAAAGACAGGGGGGGATTCAGGAGGAGGATCGATACACTCAGACTTCGGGAAAAGGGAGTGAGGAATCACACGGTGCTCTTTGTTATCCGACCCAGTCAGTGAAACGTCGTGACGACTGTGCTCAGGGGAGGGGAACAGATACAGGTACTGGTGCCGTTAAACAAAAGGAAGGGCGGTCGTGTGTTTCAGGGCGGCTTGAATCCCTTTCTTTCCACCCACGCTCTGACCCGACCCCGTACCTGTTGAAGCCACACTTCCCTTGAAGTGTGGCACGGGGATTCGCCGGAACGTCGGCCTCCAGGCACTGCTGCGGGTCCGTCAGCTCCGTCCTCGTCTCTGCCTCCGCTTCCTCCTCTCGTATGCTCGCTCTCTCCTTTCTCCTGTTCGCCTCTCGTCTCGCCTCTCTCTTCGCCTCCAGGTGTAGAACACACCCCCACACGGTCATTCCCGGCTACTTCTGCTTCCGGACCTCTGACGTCATAGGAGGAGGTGTGTCCCGGGTGGAATTCGGACCAGTTAAAGAAACAGTCGCCGTGACTGGTTCCCGCTTCGGTTGTCCCATACCAAGGGGTTATCGGGTCCCCGTGGGGCTGTGGGGGAAGAGAAGACAGGTTTGACTCACTAGGGTTGGAGTCGTGTGCCCAGTGGACCTTGTCACATACGTCCTCCCCAGGAATCTCCCGATCGGGGAGAGGAAAGCGGGAGAGGTAGTCCGCACTCCCGTTCTCGGACCCTTTTCGGTGGTGTACAGTGAATGCGAAGGGTTGGAGAGACAGGAACCACCTCATGACTCTGGGATTCAGGGAAGCGTTTCTACTCATCCACTGTAGAGGGGCATGATCGGTATAGAGGGTGAAAGGGTGCCCTTCTAGATAATAACGGAGCTTGTCTATCGCCCATTTCACAGCAAGGCATTCCTTCTCTATGGTGGGGTAACGAACCTCTCTGGGAAATAACTTGCGGCTGATGTATACAATGGGATGAACCATCCCGTCAGACCCTACCTGAGACAAAACCGCCCCCACCCCATAATCGGACGCGTCTGTGTGTACCGTGAAGGGTTTAGTGAAATCAGGGGAGGATAAAACGGGGGCGGTGGTGATAACTCTTTTCAATGAGGTGAAGGCTTCCCACATGTCCTTCGTGGGGTTGTGAAGCCGATGGGACTGGAAATCCTGTTTCAAAGTGTTGGTAAGGGGAGCGGCGAGGGCCGAAAAGGATGGTATAAAGCGACGGTAATAACCTATCAGGCCCAGGAAGGCTCTCATCCCTTTTTTTGTTGTGGGAAAGGGAGTTTCTGAAATCGCTCTGATTTTCTCGATTTGTGGTTCTATGTACCCATGTCCCAGTACGTATCCTAGGTACTTCACTTTGTGAAATCCAACGCGTGACTTCTTTGCATTGACGTGTAATCCCGCAGCCTGTAGGGTTCCACATATGAGCTCTAGGTGTCGGAGATGGGCTTCCCAGGTGGGGCTGAATATGATGATGTCGTCCAGGTATGCGGAACTATATCCCTGGTGATCCTTCAGCACCTCATTCATTAGGCGTTGGAATGTGGCGGGGGCTCCATGCAGCCCGAAAGGCAACACATTGAACTCATAGAGCCCGTCCGGGGTGGCGAAGGCTGTCTTCTTTTTGTCTTCTTCACGTAGAGGGACCTGCCAATAGCCCTTGGTCAGGTCCAGCGTACTGATGTATCGGGCCTCCCCGAGTTGCTCGATTAGTTCATCCACTCTGGGGATGGGATATGCATCGAACGAGGACACAGAGTTAAGGGCGCGGAAGTCCATACAAAAACGGGTGCTACCGTCGGGCTTGGGCACCATAACTATGGGGGAGGACCAGTTGCTTCGGGACGGTCGTATGACACCCAACCGTATCATTTCTTTCACCTCTGCCTGTACCATGGGTCTCTTGGCTGCAGGTATTCTGTAGGGGCGTACTTTTACTGTGGTTTCTGGACGGGTCTCTATTCGGTGCTCTGCAAGAGAGGTCAATCCGGGAAGGTCAGAGAAGATGGGGGTGAATGGTTTCAATACGCCCAGCAGCTTCTCCTTTTCCTGTGCCTTCAGGTCGTCGTTGAGTACCAGTTGGTCCAGAGTTGAGGACGGGGAGGACCCTGTGGGTAGGGTCATGTGTACCTCCTTTGGCGGGGGTCCCAACCATTTTTTAAGGAGATTGATGTGGTACGTTTGTTTTTTTCGGTTGGAGATCTGCAGTTGATAGCTCGTTTTCCCTACGGTTTCTAGGACTTTATAGGGCCCCGTCTATTCGGTTTGGAATCGTTTTGTGGGGGAGGGGAGTAGTAGCAAAGTCCAGTCACCGACCTCCAGCCTCCTCCACCTTTTCCCTTTATCGTAGTGGGTTTTTTTTGTTTGAGTTGACTTTTTTCAAGATTGGTGTGAGCGAGGTCTCTCAGTTTTCTCAGGGTATTCTTGAGGGAGAGGCTGTACTCCAATAAACTTCTTTCTTCGTTCTTCTCCCCCTCCCAGGCTTCCTTCGTCATCTCTAGGAGGGACCGCGGTTGTCGTCCGTAGAGCATCTCAAACGCTGAACAGCCAAGACTGCTTTGCGTTTGTCCCCTTATAACGTACAGAGCCAGGGGCAACAGGAGGTCCCAATCCAGTCCGCTCACCGACAGCATTTTTTTCAGGGTGGTTTTCAGGGTCCCATTGTAGCGCTCAACGAGCCCATCGGTTTGCGGGTGGTACACCGATGTTTTGATTTGTTGTACGTTCATGATCTTACACACCTCCCGCATTAATCGGGACATGAATGGAGTTCTCTGATCGGTTAAGACCTCTTTCGGAAAACCCACTCTTGAAAACAGTTCGATGAGTTTCTCCGCGATGGCCTTGGAAGTAGGGGTTTTGAGGGGGAAGGCTTCCGGGAACCGGGTTGCATAATCTACCACCACCAGGGCGTACAGGTTGCCTTTCCGGCTTTTTGGAAGGGGGCCTATGAGATCCATTCCAACTCGCTCGAATGGGGTACCTATGATGGGCAAGGGTTGTAGCGGTACTGCCGGAGGGCGATGGACATTTTTTCTTTGACACACTTCACAGGTGAGGCAGTGTTTTTTTTATCGCTTGATATATCCCTGGCCAGTAGAAATACCTCAGTACATTGTGGGTGGTTTTTTTCGCTCCCCATATGACCAGCCACTAAATGTGTGTGGGCGTAAAACATTATTTGCTCCCGAAAGGAAGAAGGGACCAATAGTTGTAGGGGATCGTCAACTTTTGCCTGTCTGTAAAGGAGTCCTTCTTGTATCAGGAATCGGGGAAAGGTAGGGGACGGACTATCTGGCCCCGCATGCGCTTGTTCCCATGCATTGAACAAGGAGGGGTCGCTGGATTGCGTGAACCGGAAACTCCTGTCGGTAACCCACGGGTCGGGGGAAAGAAGGGCTGGTACTGGTTTTGTTAACGGGGAACGGGACCTTTCAACGGACCCGGCGAAGAGACGGTGGAAGTGGGGGTTGTCCGTGCCTATGATAATCTCCTCTGGCAATGTTTCTAACACCCCAACCTTCACCTCTAGGAGCATCCCATCTTCTATTTCTAGGGGTATTTGGGCCAGGGGGTAGGCTTTCACATCCCCGTGCACGCATTTAATATACACCCACCTTTCTGACAGCACCTGCGTGGAGCGCACAAATACCCCCTGTATGACAGATTGTTTGCACCCAGAGTCTAAGAGGGCTTTGGCGGGCCTCCCATTCACCTTAACTCTTACATGGTATGCTCCGCCTAGTTCAGCCGAGTATAGGACCGTCTTAGGTAGATAACCCACGTCCATGGGCTCTTCGGCCCCTTTTCTCTGGGGGCACAGTCTAGCAATATGTCCCCATGTCCCACATTCGAAACATTGCGGGCCCCTAAAAGAGGGAACGTCTGGTTTTGGAGGGGGTCGGGGCACGGGTGTATCCATAAGGGCTCGCGGTTTACGCTCTGGTCTAACGATGGGCTTCGTGTGTTTTTCGGACTCCCCAGGGTAGAGTTTCGGTTGTGCTCGGGAGTAGGTTACCGCCATCTCAACAGCCTGCGCGGTAGTCAGGTGGGAGTGCTGTCGCAACCAGCGTTGGGTTCCGTACGGGAGGGCATCCAAGTATTGCTCTAAGTAGATTTTGTCCATGATTTCCTCCTTGGAGCTACTTGCGGGGGTGAGCCACTTGCCGGCAGCTGCCTTTAGCCTAAAGAAGAGGGTTTTGGGGTTTTCGCCTATAGCTCCTCGTTCTTTGCGAAAGCGCACCCTATAAGCTTCTGAGTCCAACCCCAGGTGATCCAATATAATCGGTTTGATCAGGGCGTAGGGGGTATCGCCCGAAGCGTTGGCTACTTGGTAGGCTGATTGAGCCTCTCCTGTCAGGAGGGGGGCGAGAAAGAAGGGCCACTTATCCAGGGGCCACCCACAGGCTAGCGCTACTCTCTCAAAGTTCACGAGGAACGCATCAGGATCCTCTCCCTGTATGTATTTCTGTAGCGATATCCCCGAAGGAGTAGGGGATGGTCGTGGGTCCCGGGGTACAGCAGTCCCGCAGGAGCCGGTCACGAGCTTCTGTAAACCTTCCAGGTGTGCTGACACTGTCTGGTTGGAGGTTTCGCGGTCTGCCTTGGCGGTGTTAAGCTGTTGCTCCACTACCCAGCCCAACTGTTCTTGTCCTTTCACTAGGTGATGCAAGATTTCCTCCATCTTCGGTGTGCAGATGGCTACCTCGATGCCCGCATTCTCCACCACTTGTCGCGGGTCGGAGTGAAGCACGGGTACACTGCTTGATTTTATATATGCTTTTATTGTTTTTCTCGACCTCGGGGGTCTAGGGCTACTCCGGTAGTACGGTAATGGAGTTTCGGGGTGGCGAGAGTCCGGGCTGGAACGGCTTCTTCTCTCCGTAGGGCTCCGGGTCTTCTCCAGGGTGTCCGGTCTCCAAAGGGGCTCCCCGACCAGGTAGCGTCCCGGAGGGAAAAAGAAAAGACAGGTGGGGATTCAGGAGGAGGATCGATACACTCAGGCTTCGGGAAAAGGGAGTGAGGAATCACACGGTGCTCTTTGTTATCCGACCCAGTCAGTGAAACGTCGTGACGACTGTGCTCAGGGGAGGGGAACAGATACAGGTACTGGTGCCGTTAAACAAAAGGAAGGGCGGTTGTGTGTTTCAGGGCGGCTTGAATCCCTTTCTTTCCACCCACGCTCTGACCCGACCCCGTACCTGTTGAAGCCACACTTCCCTTGAAGTGTGGCACGGGGATTCGCCGGAACGTCGGCCTCCAGGCACTGCTGCGGGTCCGTCAGCTCCGTCCTCGTCTCCGCCTCCGCTTCCTCCTCTCGTATGCTCGCTCTCTCCTTTCTCCTGTTCGCATCTTGTCTCGCCTCTCTCTTCGCCTCCAGGTGTAGAACACACCCCCACACGGTCATTCCCGGCTACTTCTGCTTCCGGACCTCTGACGTCATAGGAGGAGGTGTGTCCCGGGTGGAATTCGGACCAGTTAAAGAAACAGTCGCCGTGACTGGTTCCCGCTTCGGTTGTCCCATACCAAGGGGTTATCGGGTCCCCGTGGGGCTGTGGGGGAAGAGAAGACAGGTTTGACTCACTAGGGTTGGAGTCGTGTACCCAGTGGACCTTGTCACAACATGCAAACATTTTTTAGGGTGTCTTCTAGAACTTAAGCTTCTTGGGGGCCAAGGTCCAAGAAAACACCAGCAGATCAGTTTTACCTGCCTTGGTGTGTCCAGGTGCATAGGTGCTGGTACTGTCAGTAGCCTTGAGAGCTACACGTTAAAGTCTATGGGAGATGTACCTGCAAATGAAAAGCTGCAAGTGGCGACTTGGGTATAGGTCCAAGGGTTTGGGGAGGTTGTTAAGCTTCTGGACAAGTCAGTCTTTGTGACTGTCGCTGGGCAAGCAGTCAGGCAGGGTCTGACACCAATCTTGGTGCAGGACCTCTGTTCTCACATCTTCGGCTCTTCTTTGTCCTTCTTTCAATTCCAAGTAGATGCCACTGAGTTCTTGGTGTCAGGAGGGGCCTTAAGTACTGAATTTAGGGGTGTTTAGGGGAGTGTAGGGTAGTAGCCAATGGGCTACTTACCCCTGGGGTGACTACACCCCCTATATGACCACTTGCAGGGGAGAAAGGGCATATAGCTGATCCAGAGTACCTAGTTTCACCAAATTCAAAATCTGGAGCAGCTGGTGCAGGTAAGAGTGGTGAGGCGGGGGTGGGGTGGGGGGAGTCGACATGACGACGAGGGAAAATAAAATAGAAAAATAGAAAACAATTTACCTTGTGCTTGACCCATCACGGACTTGGCGATGCAGCCAACGCAAGATAAGAGGTTTTCTTTTTTTAAATTTTACTTACCCTCGTCGTCATCTCCATCTCCCACTGCCCCCTCCCCGGCCCGCCCACCGCTTTTATCTGCACCGACTGCTCCTGTTCAAAATAGTGAACCCCTTCCTTGGCTGTCCACTTCCGGTGCACCATCTGAGGGATGTGCCTAGCCTGAAAGTGTAACACGCCTTCAGACTAATTTCCCACCTGATCTGGTGCCTTATGGGTCCCAGGGCATGGGGTGACATTCACCAAGTCAGGGGTAAGCCGTTGTTGCATATCAAAGGTGGCAGAGGCTTAGAAGCCTCTGGTCTTGACATGCTAATTCACTAAGCATCCTGCTGGAGGAGGTGTGATCACAATTCGTCGGAGGAGACATTGTTTCTGACCTCTGAGAGCATGCGCTCTCATCTACAGGGGGTCAGAAACTCATCTGTGGTGGCAGGCTGGGTGATACAAGTCAGTCAGCACAATAAAAGACTTGTAGGTTTTCACAGAGCACCTCTAAGGTGCCATCTGGGTGCATGTGATAATAAATCTAGTACTGGCATCAGTACATATTTAGTAAGACAAGGTGTTTGATACTAAACACCCTTGGTTTCAATGCAGTCATTGTGTAGCTGGGTAAATTGTAATGTACATGTCCTTATGGTGGCAGCCTCATCACTTGCAATATCTAGTAATGGAACTAGACAACACAGGGGCCCATCTCCTCCTCCTCATGCAAATGTGCCCTTACATATAATATAATGCACCCTGCCTAGGGCTCTAAGACCTGCTGTAGTGGTGACTTACAGAGGATATGCAGTGTAGATGGGCATGGCACACAGGGAGTCTGCCATGTTGTGTTTTCAAAATAGTTTGCACCATTTCAAAGCATCCTGCGATTGCAGGCTTCATGCTTGTTTTTCTGTAGGTCTCTTTGGGTGGCATAATACATGCTGCAGCCCATAGGGACCCTCTTTAGTACCCATACCCTGTGTACCAGGGGTACCATTTACTAGGGACTTACAGAGGTGCTAAAGTCTTTGCCAAATGGGTTACAGTTAGACATTTACATTATCTTACGATCGAGTGACAAATCTCTTCACAAATGACTTGCTATCTGTACACCAAAAACTTCTCTTAGTTTAAATGTATTTGTTAATAATTAAGAACGAAAATATAGAATGCATTATTACATTTAAGGCAATATTACCCTCTGCTCTGAGTGAATGGTACCATACTTGGCTATACAGAGATAACTTGAATGAGTTGGTACATGGAAACAATACGTGAATACCACAGCGCTATGTTGTGAATGTTAGATCGCCTTTGATACCCTAACCTGCGCATGTTGAAGAGATGGATAAAGTCAGTGCGTTGAAGCATATAGGACCCAAATTGATTTACTTGGTCTTTTATCTCCTTGATCTAACATTCTACAGCCTTCATAAGGTTCCCCACAAATGTTTTAAGGACATAGCAATGCAGTCAATGCAGGCCATTTCCAATATTGTCTCGATGTACCTAGCCAAAGGTCTTGACGGTGACTGCAATAACAGCAAAGAAACAAAGATTTACTCCTTGAGATCTCTCTGCATCATAAAATTACAAGTACTAGAACTGAGAAAGGCAAAGAGTAACCGCTATCCTACCTTCCTGTTCCGGGAATCTATCAGCCTTTAAAGACTGGAGCGCGGCCAAGAAGCTGATGGTGATGAATGGCCAGTACTGGCACAAGGAAGGCAGGACAAAAAGATAGGCCACCCACCAAGGAATACAGCATTAACTCCCTGTTCTGTCATTACTTTTAAAGAAAGGAACACTGGCAGTCTAATGTGCTAAAAGGGACCTATCACTCCTGCAAACGAGATTACGCTACTGACTTGAACCACCAGGGTAATCAGTCAAGCGGATTATCCGTATGTTATTTTCACAAGGAGAGCCAGGCTTGCCTGACATGTGATGGATGTTAGTCCAGGTACCTTGGTCTTGCCAATGCACCCCCAGGCCGTCACGTCAGTGACTCTGCCCCTAGCCAGAATGGTATTTTAAAGGCACCGGCCAGGTAGGAAGACGCTTCATTCACTCATGCAATGCACCCAGAATGTTCCGGCAAGAGCACTATTAGACTCAATGATGATGAGTGGGTGCCTGAATCCTTTTAACAGCTTCATTGCCTTTCTGGAAGTAAGCATATCCTTTTCATGGCCAGTTGAGTCATGCAGTTGGCCTTTTTGTTTTTTAAAAGCTTTATTTATCTGTTTCATAAACAACAGAAATTACTGTTCTTTTTTAATGTTTAACAGGTACATAAATGTGCGGTACATTTGCAGACGTTATTTTCTTGCCTCCAGTTCTTGTTATGTACTGATCTGCATATGTGATATAAATGTTTTCTCAATCCCGCTATCTCAGGATTGCACCATTATCTGTTCCGCTATAGCTAAGCGATCGTTACTTGGTCGTATGTGTCAGATGTGTGGCTTTGCTCATGAAATTGTGGGTGTCTGCATGTCTAGGAGGTGCTGTCGTAGTGGTTGCCAAATGCCGCATGGTCTGGATGTTATTGGTTGTAAATTAGCGTATAACTTCCTGTTGGTGTTGCAATAAATTAAAATGTTGAGCCATGCCTTTGTGTGGGGGTATGACTGTTCCCCCGTGTATGGCTATTGGTTATTGCGGTTGGCCTTTCATGCTCAAATTCTTGGAGCAGAAATTCCGCCATTTTCAGTATAACTCGTTTGTGGCATCCCCGTTTGGAATTTCTTAAATTCAATCTGAAACAATGTAGTGGAGGAGCCTTTCGGGTTCATGGTGCTGGACTTTCTACACTTCCCCCTTCGATGTGAACCCTTGCACGTAAAGTTTCACCTGGGCTTGAAAACTCGGCTGTTCTCATTGTAACAGTTTGTATCCAAAATCAGCATTCTAAATAGTTCAACAGCGCTGAGACCCTACCAAAATGAATGTTGCATTTTAAAATGTTCCTTAAATAATAGTAAAATCCCCCATATGACCTAATATTATTGATTTTATTCAGGCGTTGCCAGGAGTTGCAGCTGCTTTCCCCGACGGGGAATATAGGGGCATATTATCAAGCCTGGCGATAAAATTATCGCCGCTTTAGAAAACGACGATAATGGGCTTGATAATATGCTCTATGGAATTCCAATTGAAGCCCATGTTAAATGTGAAAGACATCTAACATGGGCTTCAATTGGAATTCCATAGAGCATATTATCAAGCCCATTATCGCCGTTTTAGCGGCAGTTTTCTGACGCTAAAGCGGCGATAATTTTATCGCCAGGCTTGATAATATGCCCCTAAATTCTGTCGGCACTCAGGTCAAGAAGGTAGTGCAGGAACAGAAAGTAAAAAGACTTCTAGGAGCCCTGATTACTTTCTGTAGGTGTCCTTGTTCTCACCCTACCCCATAACAACAAATAGAAGACTCAAGATGGGCTACGGGTGGGACAAGCAATTAACGCTACAATATCATCTTCAGGGGTTTAAGTGGGATGAAAAAACTGGAGGGGTCTCTCAAAGGAGCGTGGTCGATGTAATCAAGGGTGTGGCTTAAAAACACGTCAACTAAAAATCTGTGCATAGCAGTTGTGCCGCCTGACTGGTATTTTGCTGCTTCTGTCACTGCATACAAATATATGATACAACAAGTAACATCACACCTAAAACAAGCCAGGACTATTGACTTTATCAATGGTTCTGAACGGTTGCATAAGATATATAAGCAATAACTAAGGCTTTGTTGCATAATATTGAAAATGCTTCAGTGATGAAATGATAAGACTAAAAGAACTTTAACGAGTCTTTTTGAAGTTACATCAAAGGCAGTGAAGGGAGGTACTGCTACACAGTTAAGATATTTTTTTCACCCTGACTGTGAATGCTAAAATGGAGAGAGCCCTGATAGAGACTCGTCTCAGCACCTGCGTTTTAGAAGCACCGGCAGGACCCGCCCCACTTAAAGCCTGGTCATCCGGGTCAAATGGCGTACCGTGTCACTCAACTACAACTGGAACGTTGGTTAATCTCTCCCCATGCGTGGTATGCGCCTGCCTATGCCAAACCGTCTAAGCACGTGATTCTTTTTTAACAATAAACTGTCAGGAAGCCTCACAATTTTCTCATCTGATGACATTACAATTTACAGAGGCACTATAATTTTGGCATAATTGACGAGTAACTGCACAAATTAGAGGAACCATTTTGCTGACTAACCTGATTCCCTCATTGGCCAGGCAGCAGGCTTCTTCTGCCGTCATCACCATCCCCTCAATCGCGTGCCCGCCATCTCTATTTTTTATTCGCTTGATGGATAGCATATATTACAAAGACCGACAAGACAAACTGTAATTGTTTTACGAGGCTTATTAAAAATGCGCTATTAAAATATAAGCTGAATGGATACATATTAATATCCTGTTAGCGCAGCTCAGACCTCCTGTCTGGCCGGGCCCTGCTCGGGAAGGATCCGTCTGACGGATGCGTCCCCTGCTCCGGCGAAGCTAAAAGGGCAAACTGATTTATGAACAAGGGTTATTGTCACGTTAGCAGCTTTGTATAATGAGAAATATATTAGGCCTAATGAAGGGCGCGCGTGCCCACCGCTGTAGACAGTCGCTGTCGTGATTAAGCGATCCAATATCCCCTCCGCGGATTAATTTCGACAACCGAGCCCGGCCGGGGAGCCGGCGGTACGGTGGCCAGAGCCGGTGATAAATGCAGAAGTGTTCGGAGTTCCGGGGAGGACGCGGAAAGCTGTTTGCAGACCTATTAGGTAATTAGATGAATTCAGGAATGCAAATGGAGTTTCATTGACGATAACTCAATTCGCCATCTTGAAATGTTATCTGCAGCAGCAACTGTGGGGTGTGTTACGTGTTACGCTGAACACAGGATATGGCCTGTGTCTGAAATGACAGTAGGGGAAGGTTTGAGAGAGATGGATAGGCCACTGCCAGTGTCTCATTTGTAAAAAAAAAAAAATGTTTTTCTCATAGACTACGATCGTCGATGCCTAATGTCAGAGGTGATGAATAGCTAGATTGCCTAGTTTTGATTCCACCTAATACCTTTTTCATCCACCACTATACACACCCTGCCCTTTGACCTCACTCATGCAGGTTATTTTTTCTCCCTGCTTATTCCTCTTGTCACTGTTGTACCACCTTTCTCTTCCTCCTTCTTTCACCCTATTCTGCCTTTCTCTATTGTTCTGGCTTAAAGTCTGATAATGAAAAATAAATCTCGATCCCAAAAATGAGTGCTGGGGGCCCCCACCTACAAACACCGGCTCAAATTAAGCACTCGCCATGGTTCGTTCAGAGAATTTTGCTGTTATCTCTTCTTTAACCTCGGCCATCGCTTCGTGCTGAATGTACAAGGGCGTCTTGCTCCAGCCCGTAGGTCCTCGCAGAAATTTCCCCGGGGCAAACATGTTTGGGTTGTGACGTGCCAGAGGGCGGCATTGATGCCAGCGGAGTGGTGGTCGGGAGACGGAGTTAGAGGGATTGGCTGTAAGGTAGGTGTAGGTGAAGCAACGCATATCCATTTAGACGCTGGATTGAACAATGTGAAACCAGAAAACCTGGGATTAATGCCGGATTCCCCACTTTTCTAAATTGTGTGATTCTAGGCAATTGCTTAATTTCACATTCCCTCCGTTTTCTTAATTATCACATAGATGAGGACCTCAAAATACATGATTTCAGGGTGTGCACTGTACAAAACCTGCTCCTGTGTTTATAATGTTGTTCATAGGAACCCAGGCCACACAAAAAGTGCAAATAACTTTCCTCTGTAGTTCATATTGAAGTTGTTGTCAGGGTAGGGGGAAGAATTAATGTTTCAAAATTTTATGTTTGAAAACTATCACTTTTAAATTAATACTGCTCAATGCCCTGCCATAATTAATTTTACTAAGGTGAAAAGGTTATGCATGTTTATTAAATACACTTTTTGATTTTGAAGAGACTCTTCATTTTACAATTTTTCTGCAAGATGTCTTTAAAAGTGAAGGTGTCTCTAAAGTTAAGGGCAGGCTTTCCAAGTTACTTCATTTCTTTGACACCAATTAACCTTGAAATAAATCATTGCTTGTCTATTTAATATCTTTTATATTGTTAGTGCTGAGTGGAGTAAACAGCAGCCCAGTGCTCCTGTTGATCAGAGGGAGGCATGTAAAGGTCAGGGGGGCCACATGTGGTCCCCGGTGTCGGTTGCAATTGTAGGGTGTTGGATGAGATGGTGACTTTGGCTTGCACCTCAATCGGAGCTGGAGACATGACACACAAGCTGGAATGCTGGATATTGTGAAGAGACCAGTGGCGGCTCGCCGAGGGAGTGCTGCGGGGGCAGTGGGGCGGGGGAGGGGCAGGGTGGCGGGATAGTGGAGTCCGACATACGAAGGACAGGAGTAAGGTAAGTAATTAAAGAAATAAAAAAATTACCTTGCGCGTGCTGCATCAGCGAGTTGGCGATGCAGCGCGTGCAAGGTAAATTGTTTTATTTATTTAATTACTTACCATACTCCTGTCCATCATATATCGGACTCCACTACCCGCAACCCTGCCCCTCCCCCACCCGCCGCCCTGCAGCACTCCCTCGGCGAGCCACCACTGGATGAGACCCCGAACTGTCTCTGACTCATTTTTCTATCCCCACACCCCTGCATGCCCCTAAGGGTGTGTGCCACATGGGTGACTACAGCAATCAAAGCCGAGAGGGTCACTATAGTAATTGCACCCTGTTTTACGGATAACCACACAACAAAATGTGTATACCACTGAAATCTTTAAGGGATTGTGACCCAGGAGGCCTGAAGTTGCACAAAGCTGTTATCACCTCAGTGATTTTTTAAAATATTATCTGGTTGTTTTTGACAGCTGCCACATTTGAGTTGATGGCTTCGGTGTGATTACAAATGGGCCGATGAGTAGGCTCAATATTATCGTACACGGACGCCCTAATTTATGTCATTTGGCGTAGGCAGTACAGTAAGGCACCTTGCTGCACTGCCCTACGCCAAAGTGAAAGGGCAGGAATGCACCGTATTTATGCAACACGGTGCATTCCTGTCTTTTCTCCCTGTGCTGACACCATTTTGGCTGCTTAGCTCCAACATTGGTCCCTTTGCACCATGATGCAAAGGTGCCTCCGGTGCATGCAGGATTGTTTTTGTGATGGAAGGGACACCTTCCTGCACAAAAACAATCCTAAGAGGCATTTTCCACTTTCTATGTTCTGCAGCACACATAGAAAGAGCAAAAAACAAGGAGAAATACAATTTTGCTCCTCGTTACACCTCATCTTGGGAGGCTTACAGATTTGGCGCTTCCCCAGGTTTACAAGATTTTGTAAATCTGGGGCAGTGTCAAAATCCATGGGTGTTGCGTGGGAAAACCAACCGCCCATGGAATGCCACCTGAGCGCAGGGTAAGTCAACACTGTGATTTGCAAGGCAACGCAGTGAATTGCGCTACGTTGTCTTCCTCAAGTTTCAGGAGGCCACTCAAAGCCACTCTGAATCTGCTTACCTCAAATGTCTGCTTTTCTAGAAAAGTTTTTAGGAATAGGATTAGCATAGTGCCATCCACGTTGAGCAAAAAAGTGACAAAGTCTTCCATTTTCTTACTGCAAAGTCTTTAAGCATAGGATTAGTTAGTGCCATACACACCAAGCTGAAAAACTACAAAAGCCTCTTACCACTACAGGCAGAATTACAGTTTGGGATTGGTAAAATATCATCCAAGCTAACCTGGAATAAATAAAGCAATCCCTGACATTTGTTTCTCTGTCTTTTACAGCTCTTCAGAGAGGTTTAGCTTTTTTCCAGTCATAAGCGAGAACCCAGTATAAGCCCCAAAAAATGGGGTCCATGGGGCAAAATTGGCCCGGGAGGTGTGCTGCGTGCCCCTTCTCCTTTCAAAATTGCGCTGAGCCCTGAAGTATGGGGTCCTCGGGGCCGAAATCAGCAAGGGGAGGGGGCCACATGCACCCCTCCCATAAAAGTTGCACTGGGCTCTGGGGGATAGGGTCCACGATGCCAACATCGCCCGAGGATGGGGGATCTGTGCCTTCCTCCCCCTAAAAATATCATAAGATTCAGGGGGACGGGGTCCCCAGGCCAACATCTGCCAGAGGAGGGGGGCCATGTGCTTCCCTCCCTGTAAAAATTGCAGCTGGTCCAGGTGGATAGAGTCCCCAGGGCCAAAATCAGCCCCGGGATGGAGGCCATGTGCCCCCAACCCATACAAATTTCAGCAGGCCTTGGTGGATGAGGTCCTCATGATCGAAAAACCGTCCGGGGGATGGGGTCTACAGGGCCAGGCATGCACTACATGGGGTTGGCTGTATGGGAGTGTGTTGGCTGCAAGCACAGCAGCCAACCCCACCCCCCCCCCACCGACACGCACAGTCAAAGGCCTTGCAGCAGAGAGTTGCATTTATGTATGGTAATTAAGTTTTGTTTTACGTTAAAAATACCCTAGAAATTAACTGAAAAAAACACAAAGATTAAAGTAACATTATAGTTAGGTGTGAAAAAAGGATCATGTTTTATAAAAAAAACTTTAGAAATTCACTTAAAAAAATAAAGGTTAAAGTAACTTTATAGTTAGGTGAATTTTTCAGTGACAACATTAATGTTTTGAACTAAAAAAACACAGAAATTCACCAGCTATAGTTAGCAGGGTTAACAATAATTTGCCTCATGCGCCATACCCTGTTTATGACCTCACGTAATTCGGTTTTAGACAATGTTCCGATTGAGAGGGTTGGTTCTTTTGAGTATTTGGGAATTAAGTTATCCGAGGGAATGGCTTGGAAGAATCACCTAGAGAAGGCGTTCCTGAAATTTTCCCAGTTAACTGGGGCCTTGCGGCGGAAGCACTGCCTCTCTTACACCAACCCTGTAGCACCCACTCTCAAACTGTACAGTTGTAAGGTAGTGAGTAGTGTGCTTTATGGGGCAGAACTGTGGGGTTCAGTAAACGTCAACACTCTTTCAATAGTGGAAAACAAGTTCCTTAGGAGCTTGGTATCTCTCGCCCAAAGTACTCCTCTTCTCCCCTTGAAACTTGACCTGGGTGTCAAGTCTATTAATGACCAGGCGAGCTTACGCCCATTGTTCTTTTGGCATAGATTGGTCACTACATCTGACCTGTCTCCTTATGCCGCTGCTTTCACAGAAGCTTTAGCTATGGACAAAACCCATAAAAGTGGATGGATTAAACACATAGACACCATCCAGACAGGCATAGGTTTGCCTAAGGAGCCTGCTGATTTACCGTCCACATACACTAGGGACCAAATAAAATTTCAGTATTGGGCACGGGTAGAACAGAAGAATATCTTGGAAATTCGTCATGGCAGCTTAACTGATGTTTTTATCGATATGAAATCCATCAGCCGGTTAGAATGCTATTTTGATTTTATTAAGGATCCGGCAGAGAGGAAACTGTACACTCAGTTCAGACATGGCAGTCCACCCATCAATGCCTTCACTAATTCTTGGATGACAACTAAATCCCAGCCTAAGGGCTGTCCCTCCTGTTCATGCCCTTATGAAACAATAGGCCATGTCTTTTTTGCTTGTGTTGCTTATGCTATACCCAGGAAGAATTGGCTAGCTCCGGTATGTAGACAACTCGGGACTCACAGCCATAAAGACGCCCTACGAATTTTAAAGTCTGATGCGAGACCACTCTATGCTTGTGCAACTGCAACATTTTTAGGCCAGTTTTGGGCTATTAGAAGAAGGGCTTTAATTATCCCCCTGACTAGCATGGACAAAATAAACTGAAATTATAATGATTAGTCCAGATGGGTGTGTCTTTAAATTCGTCTACCTCTTTTGTAAATAATTGGGGTTTTTCATGTTAAGATTTTAAGCTTTTTATAGGCCATTTGGAGCAGGGGTTTTAAAATGGCTGATGCTGCTTAATCAGGCCGTACACACTCTCACTCGAGATATAAATAATATTTATTAATGCATTTGCACTTTAGCTTGTGTCCCGATAGGTAGAAGTACTTAATAATGAGATCTGCCTAGTTTTGATCCTCTTTGCAGTTGTATATTTATATTATGAATTTGTTAATTGTTTTTTCTCAATAATTCGCATATGGAGTATCTTGCATTCCCCTCTACCCGGAATGCTACTAATTTTGAATTAAGTGTTTGTCTCTTTTATGGTACTCTAAAACCGAAATAAAGACTTTGATGATGACCTCACATATGACATGTTCTATGACATCATGTATAGCATCACTGATGACATCTCAAATGACATCATTGATGATATCACTAATGACGTCACTGATGACATTATCTAAAGCATCTAAATTTGTACAGCCTGTGTCCAGCTAATGGGTGTGTTTACAGAACATATGTTCGCGTATTGCACCATAAAAGTATTGAACACATTAAAAATGTTTGCATTCCAGAGTAACTCTGTGTGCAGGTGACATTATTGTTAGACATTAGGGACCACAATCAAAGTCAGGGTAAGTCAGATACACAACCTCAATTAACCTGTGTCCACCCTCTGGTAGTTTGCCACAGAGCAGTCAGGCTTAATTTAGGAGGCAATGTGTAAAGTATTTGTGCAACACTTAAATTACAGTGACACAGTGAAAATACCACAAAGGACTCCCCACCAGTTTAGAACAACAGAGAATATTTATCTGAGTAAAACAAGACCAAAACAACAAATGTTAAATATGTAGAACTTGAGATATGAATTTTTAAAGATTAAATCCAAAACAGTGCTCATAAGTCAATAGTACTAAAAGGTTACTTTAGATCGAACTAAACCAGGGTAAATCCAAATTTTCAGGCCTACCACGATGGAAGGGAGGTCGGCTACAAGACCCACGCAGGGCCCGCTGAAAAAGTCCCTGTGGATGGAGCAAACTTGGTGTTGAAGACTCGATGCATTGGGTCTAATTCACGCAGTCGGGTCGATGCATCGAAGTCAAGGCTCGCAGCGGTATCTTCAGATCAGTGCTGCGTCATTGTTGAGCCTCACAGTCGCGACCTCAAATCCGTGCTGCGTCGTCAAACATCGTCATCATCAAGCCACACAGGGATATCCTCGGATCAGCACTCTGTCCGAGTCGGAGGTCACTGCGTCTGTTTCGATGGGTGTAGTGGTGATGATGCATCAAATTTAGAACAAAACAGATGCAGAACCCACTTCTGAGGCCCAAGACTGGAGAGACCCTCAGGCAAGGGAGGACTCACAGATAGTAGAGCTCAGTAGCTGAAGTAGAGTTGAAGGAAGTCTTTGGTGACCCTGATCCTTTAAGAACAAAGGGGAAAGCCAGCAAGCCCTTGGAGAAACTTGGGTTCAAGGATACAGAGAGCATGGCCAGTCCTTCTCACTCCCAGGTAAGAAGCAGCAGGCCAACACTGCAAAGCTGGCCGCAAAGCAGCAGTCCTTCCTACAGCACAGAAATCAGAAGGCAACAGGCCAACACAGCAAAGCAGCTAGCAAAGTGGCAGTCCTCCTTCAGCACAGAAGCCCTTCTTCCAGGCCGAATATCCTTGGGTCCAGCAAAGTTCCAATTTGGTGGTGTCAGGGGTCCAGTATTTATACCCAAATGTGCCTTTGAAGTGGGGGAGACTTCAAAGAGCCCTTTGAAGATCACAAGGTCTCTACCTATCCTGCCGTGTCTACAGACTCACTACAGGGGGTTATGCAGCTCTTTGCATGGGCTGACAGGCACAGCCCTATTCAGATGCACATGGCAGCTCTTCCCTCCCAATCTACCTTAGGATGGCCCATCAGCCTAGTGATGGGCCATCAGGATGCAAATGTCACATCCCTTCTCAGTTTGTGTGGCTGTCTAGAGGTAATGCACAAAGCTCAGCTGTCACCCTACCAATGATGTGTACTCAGAGACAGGCAGAGTGGATAAAGCAAGAAAATGGCAACTTCCTAAAAGTGGCATTTTCAGACTTTCAATTTAAAATCCGACTTCACCATAAGTTGTGATTTTACATTGTGAGTCCAAAGACACAAACTCCAAATCTCCATCTTTTCCCATTTGGAAATTATGCTTAAAAGATGTTTTGAGGAATTCCCAATGTTAACCTATGGGAGAGATAGGCTTTGCAGTAGTGAAAGACAACTTTAACAGTTTGTCATTACCAGGACATGGAAATCTCAGAGGTACATATCCTACCTTTTAAATACATGACACCCTGCCCATAGGGCTGCCTAGGGCCTACCTTAGGGGTGACTTATATGCAATAAAAAGGATGGTTTGGGACTGGCAACTAGGTTAACTTGCTGGGTCAAAATGGCAGCCTAAACCACCCACACAGGCTATGCAGTGGCAGGCCTGAGCCATGTTTAAAGGGCTACTGAAGTGGGTGGCACAACCAGTGCTGCAGGCCTACTGGTAGCATTTAATTTATAGGCCATGAGCACATATTGAGTACTTTATGTGAAACTTATAAGTAAATTATGTATGCCAATTGGGAAAAGCCAGTGTACCAGGTTTAGAGTACAGAGTATAGCATATGAACTTTAGGACTGGTCAGCAGTGGTAAAGTGTCCAGAGTCCTAAGGCCAACAAATATAAGGTCAGGTAAAGGGAAGGAGGAAGGCTCCACACAACGGTTTGGTTCAGCATAAAAAGTTTCCAACAGGATTAAGAATCTATGAATTAGATACTAACTTTTGTAAGGAGCCTCTGGTTTTTAGAGAGAATCATGTCAGCATCATAATTTGTACTTAACATAGTGTGTGCACCAGGTACTAAACTATGTTCGCGTGCTTGTTTTGCTTCAGAAGGTGGGCTATCTGTAAAGTTTTCTCAACGGCATGAAGGGTGCAGGCAGTATGATCTTTAGCACTTTAAGATCTTATTTTTAGCAAATAGTGTGTTTTTGACAACTATAGCATAGAATGTACACTATTCTTAGTAGATTCTTTTGAATACTCTGTGGTGTATTTCTGATGATAGTTTCAGTGTTTGCAAACAGTGTGGTATAGAATGAACTCTCTCCATAGAGTGAACACTAATTACAGTACTCAGTTCTCTACTGATATCAACTTCTTTTCTTAATGTAGGTTCGGTATGTGTCAGGAGTTTTATATGGACAAAAAGCTGTCCGTAGTTAGGCGTTTGTTTTGGAACTGGCATTCACTATTTTGGCTTTTTGTGAACAGTTGTATACAGATTGAACAGTGTACTCAATGAGGGTTTCCCATATATCTGTGGTTGGTTGTTAATGTGAACTATGCTACCTGAAAAGAGTATTCTATAGGGTCAATGTTGCTTATAATGTTTGTTTTCAACACCTGTTGGTATTAATGAGGCCTGATCTTCTCCTGAGCTATTTTGTATTTACTGTCAGACTTGTATTGCCATAGTACTTTAAACAGTAATATGCAGGAAAACAAAGCTTGGATGATGTCACCAGTGAGGGCATCAGTGATATAATCAATTATGTCATTTGAGATGTCATCAGTAATGTCATAAATAATGTAATAGAAGATGTCATAAATGATGTCATATGTAAGGTCATAAGCAGTGCATGGCGGGGAGCAGGTTATAGTTAGCACGCTCGTACTTTACTACACATAAGTCCCTTTGTG
This sequence comes from Triturus cristatus, assembly GCF_964204655.1. Classification (NCBI taxonomy): domain Eukaryota; kingdom Metazoa; phylum Chordata; class Amphibia; order Caudata; family Salamandridae; genus Triturus; species Triturus cristatus. Next base: position 780,338,565 of record NC_140594.1, read on the forward strand.
AATTGGGTCCTTAGAAATTGTTTTTTTTGTTTTGAAGTCTTCTTTTGTAGAATTTGAATCTGTCAGAGTGGCACTGTTTTCCTGTAATTGTTCTTCAGGAAGCATTTTGTAGTGAGCTGTTGTTGCATTTGTATGCTGTTTTTTAATTGGAAAAACATTTTCATTTGTTAACTCTTTTAAGTTTCATTTGATAGGTTGGTTGGAGACTAGTTTGAATTATTTTTCACTATTTATTGTAAACGCGAATTAGTATTTATGTTATAAATTTAGGTATATTAATTTTATTTTGACTTATGCTACCTAATGTAATATAATTAGTTTTATTTAGAATTGTAATTAATTTTCTGGAGTTTGGTATTTGTTTTTGGTCATCTTTGATATTTTTCTTTAGTTTTAATGTGTAGGTGATATTTGAAATTTCTTTATACTTGTTTATGACAGTGTTGTATTTTCGATATTTATTTCCACAATTTCTTTGTTGGATTTGTGTATATAACTGTTTAAGTACATGGTTGCGATATTTAGGTTTTTAATAATCTTTTGTCATTTTTGCTTTTCTTCATTTAGTGTCATACTACCTCAACGTTGTTAATGTAGCCCAGTATAGCTACTGAGTGCTACACTTAGTTAACAGTCAGTCCACAAAAACAGAGGAAGTTTTTTGCATTACACATTTATACTGTCAGACCTTGTTCAAGGTGGCCAAGGTCTACAAGACACCACCGTTCGTGGTTGAGGTTTTTATCACTAGTGCTTTGTGGTCCGTCCCCAGTGTAAATTGGGGCAAGTACAATCCTCCTCCCTTGATCCTCAGGGCAAGAATCAGAAATCAACAGTCAAACAGAGACACAATATTATACTGAACAGGTCATTGCTTTTCTTTTAGTACAAAGAAAGTAGTTTAATATCACAACAAAACTAAATATTACACAGTTCAATATGAAGGAAAGTGCATAGTTCAATTTCTTTTATGATCTTTAGTAAGACGATAAAAGCTTTTTCTGAGAATCTCTCTCTACCTGATATATAATAACTACCATCCTCAGTATAATATGGGCATTGGCATTGACAGAGGACAGGCACAGATTTGTTCAACTACCCCACCATTCGAAAGTGTAACTCAGTTCACTGTCTTATAATTCCTTGAGTTTTCTTGGCAAAAAGAGGACCTGAATATGACTACAGCAGTGCAATGGACTGCCAAAGCCATGGTGGCGGTGCAGGCACCGCCACACCGGCAGTCCAACTGCCCGATTACGAGTTTGGTGGTTGGACCGCCAAAGAACTGCTGCAACCTTTGGCGATCTGTGATCCCTGGGCGATGTTGCAGAGGTTTGAGACAGCAATATACTGGTGGTGCTGCTGCGGCACCGGCAAGCATATTATGAGTTTCCTCACATCCACCCTTTTCATGGCAGTGAACTCGCCATGAAGAGTGTGGCGGTGAGGAAACAAAGGGGACCCTTGAGGGCCCCCTGTTCCCTTAAGAACTGTGGATGCATTCAGGGGGGCACATGGTGTCCTCCCCCCTGTGTGCATGCAACCCATGTTCCTCAACGGCATGGACTTCATAGTCCATGTCGTGCAGTAACAGGCTTTGTCAGTCCCTCAGCATTGCCTTTCTAAAGCTCAGATATGAGCCTTTTCAAGGCACTGCCACGGGACTGCCAAAGGATCACCCATGAGACCAGGAGAAAACTCCTAATCTGGCGGGTGTTCGGCGGTCATCTTTGGTGGTGGGTGAGCAGGGCGGTGGCGGCTTGCTCCCACACCACCAAAGTTGTAATCAGGCCCTATGTCTCTTTCTTCTTTCACTTTCTGATTGGCTTTGCAGGTCTGTCAGACCATTGATTGTGTACCTGTTATTGCAGCAGTTGCTTCAGTTCTGTGGAGGCCATTTCGGCAACCTTGCTCTGGAACAGGGACCTATCAGGGCTTTTTTTTTTTGTAGTGACACAGCTCTTCTCCCCCATATCGGCAATGGTAGCATCTGTCTCTCAGGCTCACAGCAGACAGTTGTTCGACACAGGTAGTTTCTTGATTTGTCTCTATTGTGGTCCGCTTTCTCTATGTGTTCCCCATGCTGGGGGCATGCTGGCTTCTCCTCCTGGATAACCTCTCCTCCTTCAGGGCAAAGCACATTCCTTCAGTCTCTCAGCAGCAAGACCTCAAGGTTTTTTAGGTAGACCTTAATCTTCTTCCTGAGAAAGGGTAGACTTTAGATGATGTACCCTCAACCTTCGGAGAGTAACTGCCAGGCAGACACCAGCCCTGGTCACAGAGCAGCCCTTTGTGTATTTTGCGGTTGTGGTCGTGGGTGGGTGGCGGGCTGGAATGACAGACGAGGAGGCCGGATGTAGTGGGCAATAGTGATTGTCTTTAATGAACACAAGTTCCGATTACACTGGATAGAAGGGTAGGGGTAACTGGGGAATGGTCTCCAGCCGAGGTCGTCTGGTGTCGATGCTTCTCGGGCGTCTCCACTCTGGGTTGTAGCCGGGGATTGTAGACCGGGCGGTTGCTCCTCGGAGGACCGGAAGAGAAAGAAAGAGGAGCCGTTAGTCCTGCTGGGACTCCGAGGCAGGTGCCGTACCCGAGACCAAAACGTGGTGAAGTGGAAATAGACCGTGCGGAAAAAGGGGAAAGAAGGGGAAGGGCGAGGCTTGGTAAAGGAAAGGGTGCTCGGAAAGGATCGTGAGAGAAACGGAACTCACACAGTGCACGGTGCTGTATATTTTTACAGGGTGGCTGGACGTGACTTCAAAGAGAGGGAATCTATATACAGGAGGGGGGGTTACTTCTTTATACAGAGCACCTAACGTGCTTAGGATATGGTGGAAGGTACTCACGCGCCCCGCCGTAACTCTCCTCCGAGTTACGGCCGCTCTTCAGCAACCTCCGGGGGACTCCACCAGTCTTCGGACCACTCCTCGAGTTCTCCGCTTCCGTCTTCTCTTTCCTCCGAATCGCCAGTCGAGAGTTACTGCCACGATCTTCCGACGCTCTCGGTCCCTGCAGTTCCGCCTTTTCTGTTGTCGTCCGTCCACAGGGGGGAGGGACTTCCAGGGCACCGGTAGAGTCCTTCCGGTCCGTCGTCACTCCTGATTGATCCCTGTAAGAGAGAGAAGGGTGGGGTCTCCATTGTCACGGACGCTTTGGTGATCGTTCTGTTTTGGGTGTCCTGGAAGGGAAAACGCCGTAGAGGCGATAATCCGGGCGGTGTGCGTGAGGGTTTGGGGACCGGGGAAAAGGGTCCATCACAGCGGTTCACTAATTTTCTTGGTCAAGAGGTATTTGGAACTGGAACCAAGTGAGGTGGTTGGGATCCCACTTATATACACATTTTCCAGACAGACAATTCCGATGTATTGTCTAAGACTTCTGAACCAGTTTGGGTTCATTCTCTTTTAAATGTGATTTTCTGGCTCTTCCTTAGACGCATCATTTGTGCCAAGTGTTGGCTCTCACAACAAGCGGCAACGGGGTAGACACCAAAAAGGAGTACCCAAAACACTGGCACAATAAAGTGTGAGATCTCGGCACCTGGCTGTTCTCAGCCTTACTGAAGCAGCCATCAGAGACTGACAAAATGTAGTGCTAGCTAGAAACTTTGTTACCTTGAACACAGAATCTGCAGTCCCACCACTCACCCTAACATCTACAAAATGGCAGTGCTCAGAAAGAACTACTCAGCGGCTTTTTGCTGCAAGGCCCTCAATGCATGTCTAACCAGACCATTGTCTCCATCCTCCTTCACTTCCGGGTTTGGGACTTCATCCTCTCACCATAGGAAGAGCTGGACAGTGGTCCTCATCCTTCACTAAACCAGGGGACTACAAAATGGAGCCCACTGGCCCTAGTAGACAGACTTATACTTCACCAGGGTACTACTATCATACATTTACTGCATTTACACACACTCGACATGCACACAGGATATCAGTGCAAGGTCTGATCACACTGAAGATAAACTAAACACAGTGTACTGCCACTAACGTTTATATACCTCAACCTGGGCATGAACAATAGTCCTTTGCCCACTGTGTGCACACACTTGGTTTGCCCTTCCAAGCCACAGAATAGATTTTGGATCTCGCATTACCAAGGAGATAGCTAGGCTTCTACTCACATGCTGAATTTGCACGACCCTAGGGTAAAACAAAATGCCAGGGTCCCTGTTTCACATGGAGTTGGGCACTCTGAGCAGGGTTATTTGATTCCTAAATTTACAATGTGAGGTACAAAGGATTGTGTTTCAGAATATCGGGCTAAAACATGTCAAAATATTGACGTCCATAAACCACCCATATACCCTTACCTTCACAAACCCTTGGCGGTTGATATTCAGGTGGTAATAGTTATGCTTGTCAATATTTAAAAAGTAACATTCTAATACCACACCGCACTCAGAGATAAAGTGACTCATTACTAAGGCTCTAGTGAGATCCACATTCCCGGAATGCCTTCAGAAAGCATTGGTATGAAAGGGAAGTGAATCTCTATTAACACTGGAATTTTTAAAGTTCCTATTAAATTTTGAAGAGCTGTTGAGTGAATTTCAACCAAAGATGCACATGTTGAGACATGTATGCTAATTGCTGGTAATAAAGTTCTTGCTGAAAATGTGTGCTTGTATTCAGTGTTATATGAAATTAGTGTTATTAGCTGTGGTATGAGATACAAGCAGTATTTGAACTCAACAACACGTTAGATTGGAATGTTAAATGTACCTGGTCACTACAGAAATTAGTATCATAGATTATGCAAGTGAAAACCCATAACAAGCATTGGCATAGCCAATAGGTCTCGCCTTTGGGACCTTAGAAGTATTTAGCCATGCAACAGTTGCATAACTGAATACGTCTAAGGTCCCAAAAGCGTGAACTATTGGCTATGCCAAGCAGCCGCGATAGTGAAAGTAATCGCGGTAAAGCGCGGGGCCCTGGTAGCACTTTTTGGAGCCCTCTCAATAAGTCTCGCCAGACCAGTGCATGCGCTGGGTCAGCCGAGACCTAAAAACGAATTGTTGGAACAATCAGCAGGCTCTGCTGCACAGTCATGGTGATGGATATGCAAGAGTAAATCAAGCAGGAACTGATGCTTTAGGTGAAAAAAAAGAGCATGAGCGGATTCTTTGCCACACATTGTAGTTTGCACTATGAACCCCTTTGCATTTATGTTTGTGAGTATGAGGACATGTCCTTGCCATTTACAGTAAAGGAGTACATTTGCAGTGACTAAGTATCTCTTACCCGATGTTTCCCCAGTTATAGTCCGTCGACTTCCACTGGACAATATTGATATTCCATGTGATTGTTAAGCTGCTTATGGGTAGGAGCCAGCCATAGGCATGACTACATATTCACTGAATAAATGGAGAAAAGATGTGTTTTTTTTTAACTTCCCCTGAAATTTGGGATCTCAGTCAAGTGGGACTTAGTGACCTCTACTGAAGTGGTATTGCTGAAATTAGGTTTATTAACTCTCACAACTGCGGTAAACATGAATATCCAATAAAAACACACAATTCACATAATGCTGGTCATGAAAAAACCTTCATCGAATTGACCATATATGTATGTTGAAAAGCAACCTAACTCAAGTGAGCTAGAAGACAAAGGTTGTTAATGTTAAAGAACCAGAAGTGCTGCATGTGTAGGCTTTCTAAATTTGACGCAAGCAGCACAGATTTGGATTGGTCTCTCAGCAATAGGACGACTCTGCCATATGGTGATATAGGTTATGGACACGTTCACCTAAATCCTTGCTCAGGTAAGGTAGGTCAACCGCCTTTTTTTAATATATATCCAGTGCATAATTTGTGCCAGTGGTGGTTACTGGCACTCATTTCTGGGGCCTGCCTATCATTTCAATATTAGACTCTGACCTAGAGCAAGGGAGAGAAAATCAGAAAAGGGCCAAAGGGGAAAAGACATAAAAACAGTAACAACGGGAGGGAAATTAGATCAAAATAACCTCCAATGGTGATATAAAGAGGAAGAAATTGTCGTGGTGCCGTAAGAAAAATGCATTAGGTGGAATAAAGACTAGACAGTCTTGTGTGCCTTGGCATTCAGCAACACTGGTGATTATCTAAAAAAAAAAAAACTTTGCATCTTTAGGCTTATTATTATTATTATTATTATTATTATTATAAGGGAAAAGGTGACAGTGGTGATTTAGTGAGCATGAAAATCGAGTGGATTCTGGGGATCACTGATGCTCGGCGTGAGTCTGCCTCCATTGAAATATTGGTGATCAATTTCCCTGGGAATCAGTGAACTACCACTGACGAGCAAGGAGCGCGTGGTCTCAAAATTATTTCATAGCACATTCCACATCTGTATAAGTCAAGGAGAGAAGACTTAAAGGACCGGCTTATGTGAAGCGAGGAGGGAATGGCAAGCATGCCTCTCTCGCACACAACGCACACACTCACACATGCGCTCACACTCTAATATTGATCATGGAGAGACAACTAAGAGGAAGCTCGCGTGAACTGGTGTGCATGTCTCTCTCTCACACACACATACACACACGCACATGCTAATATTGATCATGAAGGCAGGATTAAAGGGTAGGCGTGTGAATTGAGGTGAGCATGATACAGATGTCTCTCTTCCATACAGGCAAACAAACACACACACGCACAACACACAAATACACACAGATTCTGAAAGACACACTTACTCACAGTGTAACATTGATGAATAGGCAAAGATCACCCGCGGACGCCCTGGAAAATTAAGTCTGGAGCAGACAAACATTGATAAACTTAATTAAGTTCCTTCTGAAAACAGCGTCTGGCCTGTGGTGATTGTTCTCTGTAACTGAGACTAATATTGCAATTAGCCTAATGTATCCCTAGATGCCCCAGACATAGGACCGGGCACCATCCATATGTCTGTCTGCATGTCTGCAATTGCCTCCTATCATCTGGCCATTGGCTGATGTCCAGTGACAAGGCTGGGGTTCGGGTGATGGAGAGCCATCTCCCAGAAGGTCAGGTCCATGCACTTATGTTAGAGTAGCAATTATTCACTTCTTGTTTATGTTCTGAATATTCGGGGAGTCACCGGCCATATTGTCTTTTAAGCCTTCCCACCTCTCACTGGGGTTAAAGAGATTAATATTATCTACTTTTATTCCCTACTCCGCTTTGTGTCCATCAGTCTTATGTGGCTCCTGACAAGTTGACATTGTGTTTAAGTAACAGCTCTTACATTGAAGTAACTAAAAAAGAACAAAAGCCACTTTGTAAGGAACCAGAGGTGTGCAGTTGCTGTCCATGCCCTGATGCTCAGTGGACACTCTATTCCCAATTCTCCCATCGCTTCTGGCTGTGAATCAGTTTGCACAAGGAGGCCAACTGACTTGCCGAGAATGGATCAGAAGATTTGATCAGAAAATGTATCTGGACCTAAAGGGCTGAGGGCTGGGCTTGCCTAGATTACTGGGTCTTACTGCTGATAGAAACTGCTGAACAAAGTTACAGTTTCTCTGAGCAGGAACTGTTGACACTCTGATTGATCCCTCAGTAAGCAGGCCCTGGACATGGCAGCCAGATTGGGAGGCAGACTGATCTAAATTCTTTCTGCAGAAGTGATGCACAGATCCAGACACATCACTGCAGGCTGAGAAAGGCCCTTCACAGATAACCTATCGCAACATAGAAGCGGCATGAGAAAAATCCCAGTTAAAGTGAAAATCTAACACATATCTCATTTCTCCTAGTAGGGCCGCTCAGTAAACAGACGCAGGGCTCCTGCGTAGCCAGCTCTTCCCATTGTAATCATCAAATTCAGACAGTCGTGCAAGTGAAGTAAAAGTAAAGCTCCAACCAAAAGACCTAGGGTCTGATATAGAGATTGGAGAACAGGTTAATCCATCACAAATGTGATGGATATCCCATCCACCTTATTACAAGCGCCATGAGCTATAATGCTCTTGTAAAAGACATGATGGGTAGTAACCCATCTGCTGAACTCTAAATCAGGCACCTAGTTTCTACTTCAGCGGGAGCCAGCCAAGTCACAGGACAGGCCAAGCTGAAGTACTGATGGCTTGTCCAGTTCTATTTCATTTCAAATACAGTCTTATTTCTATGAAACATGAAACAGACCTACCTACAGCCTATCCTTGGCTCAAGCTATTCTTGAGAGGTGGACTAAATTAGTATAGGGGCCAGTTCAACAACCACCTTTGACAAACTGTAGTGCCTCCCTCAGGGAGTATCCAGCCGTCATTGGAACTATCAATCTCTGTTGGAAATGTCCCCTTCCTGCAGGGTCACCTGGGATTTTTATTGAACCTTTTTTTTTGTTGGCTGTGGAACACTGTGTATTCAAACTCCTGCTACCCAGTGTTAAAGTTATTTTTCTCTCTTTTTTAAACATGTTAAAATTTGTATACACCTGATTGGCACATTATTTTACTTGTGAGCCCTTATCCTATGGTATTACCTGTACTCGGGGCTGCAAATTAAATGCTACGAGTGAGCTGCTGTCCTCATTTTGCCACCCACTAAAGTTGGACTGTAAACATGTTTCAAGGCCTGACCCTGCAGAATGGATGTGCAGCATTGAACTGCTATTCCGACTTGACAAAATAAACCTTTTGCCAGGTTTTGGACTTAGCCCTCTCTTTAGGGTCTTCCCCAAACTTTCTGTCTTCACCCTCTTGTTTTCTGAATCCATTTGTGTTGGCTTTTTGGACACTGCTCACTATACCACTGCTAACCAGTGCAAAAGTACTTGTGCTCGCTCTTTAAAACATGTTAGTTTGGCTCATACCCAATTGGAATATTAAATTATGTGCAAGTCCCCAGTAAAGTGGCACTACCTGTGCCTAGGACCTGTAAATGCAATGCTACTAGTCGGCCTGCAGCACTGATTGTGCCACCCACCTGCCTTTGCAGCCTGTGTGGGTGCAGTTTTAAGCTGCCATTTCGAACTGGCAAAAAAAAACTTTTGGCAGGCCGAAACCTTTTTATTTAATACACATGTCACCCCTAAGGTAGACCGTTGGCAGCCCCGAGGGCAGGGCACAGTGCATTTAAAAAGTTGGACATATACTTTTAAGTTTTACATGTCCTAGTAGTGAAAAACATTTAAATTAATTTTCACTACTGCAAGGCCTACCTCTACTATGGGATAGCATTGGAATTGCCTTCTTACAGTTTAAGTGGAAGTTTCAAATGTGAGTAGGTAACCTGTTTGTGGTTGGTGTTTCTGGTGTCACAATTTAAAGTCCTAACTTATGGTGAAGTTTGATTTTAAATTACAATTCTGAAAATGCTACTCTCAGAAAGTTGCCTCCAGCCTGTTTCTGGGTCGCATCACTGGGTTTAGCTGACAGTTGGGCATTGTGTATTGTGTATACAGCCACACTCAATGGGGAGCTTAGGTGTGACTGGATGGGATGGGAGGGAGGAGCTAGGCACAGCCCCACTAACACTTGATTAGGCTATGTCCTGTCTCCACAAAAAGGGCAGCCTACTCCCTGTAGTTAGTCTGAAGCCAGGGGTAGGAAGGCAGGGCACCTGTGCACTTCAAACACATGCCTCTAGAAGCTTCCCCTCACTTCAAACTTGCAACCGGGTATAAATACTGGAATTCAGTCACCACCACTTCAGTACACTGAAGTACCTGTGGATACTCTGCCAAGAAGAAGGACTGCTGTGCTGTTACAAATACTGCCACTCTAGGACTGCCACTCTGCTGGGTGAAAAAGGTCCTTTCTAACCAGGGCGGAATGACGCTGTGCCAACACAGCGCCTGCCTCAGAATGAATGCTTCATTAGCACGCATTCATTCAGCACGCAAATCGTAACAATGACTTGCTTTTAGGGTAGCGCATTGGTGGAATTGTGTTGGATTTAAAGTACAACGCCTTGCCTACTGTTGCGCAGACTGGAGTTGGAGCAGTAATTTAAACTATTCCAACATCCAGCACCCCCCTAAGGCATGTTGTTAAAATGACTTGTGTGCTGACCAAATGCGTCCTTAAGACATGTACGTACTAAAGACCGCGTTCAGAAAGTATGCATCCTAAACGCATGCGGAATACCATCATACATTCCTTCTGGACAGCTGCTGTGAAGTAACTGCTGCCCTTCTCCACTGAACTACTGCCTGCTGCCCTCTGGCCTGTGTGAGAAGGAGTGGACCTGTGTCTCTTGAACCTAGACCCCAGAGTGACTCCAAGGCCTAGTTGACTGGTCTCCTAATCTGAAGTCTCAAGGAAATAACAGGCTTCCAACAACCTGGCACCTGTACCTGGATTCTGCCACATGTGAGTCTATCCTGCCAAGTGGTGCCACCCCAGTCCTAGACCCTGTGAAGTGGGCCTTAAAGTGCTCCGCCATTCTCTGTGGATCCAGTTAAACCAAAGTATTTCTTCAGTTGCGCGGCACAACCCAGAGTTCAACCAAAGCATCTCTCCTGCTGCATGGATTGGACCTGTAGCAAAAACCTGCATCGCTGTTGCAGCCTGCAGCGCCTTAAGAACCGCCACTGCAGGGCGAATCCTCGCCGTGGCTCTCGCGTTCCTTTTCAATGGCAGCCACGATGACGGACACCGTATCGCAGCCTCGCAGCTCCTCGGAACTGAAGCAATGCCCAGACTGCGCGCTGCATCCTTGATATCAGTCTTTGCATTGCTAGCCCCATCAACGGGATCCTCGACAAGGATACAGGTCCTCACATCGCAGCATTGCCGCATTTCAGAACTGATGCATCGCTTCGGCTGTGTGACGCCTCATCAATACGGATCCTTGCAACGCTCTGCAAACCAGGATTTAAGGTACTTTGTTCAGCGGGTCTAATAGGATCCTTGAAGCCAGCCCTATCGCGGCTGGCCAGAACTTGTGGCATTGTCTCATTCTATCATGACCAAATATCCACTGATGGCGCTTTGTGTTCTTTTGGCACCATTTTTAATCAAATCTTTTAAATTGAATATCTATGGTTCTACTAATTTGATGTTTGGAGTTTTGGTCTCTTTTTATTTATTAAAAAGAGTACTATTTTCCTACTTGATCTGGGATCCTTTTAATGTGGTGCACAAATACTTTATTCAATGCCTGTCAGTTAAGCCTGACTGCTCTGGCCCAAGCTACCACAGGGTTGAGCATAGGTTAATTTAGGGTTGGTTTATGCCTCACCCTGACAAGGATTGAGATTGCTGCTTGACCAGGGCTCACAAACCAGTAAACCAGCAACCCAATTTCGTACATCAGGCCTTAGCCATCTATATCAATACCTATTAGTCATTCCTAAAGAAGTTCCTACCACCCACAGACACCCGTAAGGTAGGTCCTAAATGCCCATAGGGCAGGGCACATGGTATTTTAAAAATCGGACATATATATTTGATGTTGTGCATGTCTTGGCAGTGAAAATCTCCCAAAGCCGTTTTTCACTATGGCATGGCTAGCTCTCCCATAAGTTAACACTGGTGCTAAATTCAGTTTGGGAATAGCTAGAAAACTGGTTCAATGACTCATTTTAATAGTAATTTAAAATTAAACTTAATGGCCAAGTTGGATTTTATATTATTCCTTTGGAATGACCCTTTCAGAAAGTTGTCATTTTCCTGCCTAAAACCAAAAGGGTTTCCTACCAATGTCCAGGTCTCATCTGAACCTGATGGATCCTCTATAGTGAGATGTGTATTGCTCCCAAACATTGGACAAAGGGCTCTGAGTGTAGTGAGGGGGGCTCCTCCCATATCAGGATGACCTGGGGGCGTTCAAAGCCCCTCACTGAGCTTCAAAGGCTGCCTACTCTGTCACTGGCAGGTGAGGCTTACATCTCGGCTTTCCTTCACTTTGTCTCTCCATTCAGGCTGGCACAAAACCCAGTGGGAGTAGAGGAACTGAGCAGACCTGGTTTAAGGGTGGACAAAGGCTTATCCTACACATACAGGCTAGTGTTGGACATAAAAGTGGACCCCACTGCAAATATTACAAATCATAAGAAGGACTCCCCTGTTATCTGAAGAACCTGAAGAAAGACTGAACCTGCTTGCCTTGAACCCAGGAACCCAGAAGTGAGTCCAAGGGCCAGTTGGCTGACCTCCTACTTGAGCTAGAGGGACACAACACGTTTCCAGAGGACACCTGATCTGCAACTGCCCAGCTGACCAGTTCCAACTGGGCCTGCCCTAGATCCTGATGCTGACCTCTGTTAGAGTGCATACTAACCCCCAAATAGTGCTACCCAGGTCCTGGACCATTGACTGGTGTTAGTGTTAGACTATACTCCCCATGTCCTCAAACTGCAAGAAATGGGGCTTAGAAACTTTTCACCACCTTTCTGGCTGGAGAACTGACAGATAGCAGGATTGGCATTGAAGCTGTTGAATTACCGTCAGCTTTAACTTGCTGGTTTGCCTGGCTGAAGGAAATCTAATTTTCAGAGAACTTTCTAAGTCCAAACTAGAGGACATCATCAAGACAGGCACTGGGCATCATCTGATCGACATAGAGATCTTCCTGGGCATGGCCTCTGCTGAATCAGAACTTTACCACCTTCGTTGACCACTGCACTGGGGCCCTGCTCTTCATCAAACCCCTTTTGTTGAGCCCCACTTCCAATCCAGCTTGCAAATTGCACTGTCGACAACTCGTTGACAACCACTTTTTCTTTATAATCTTTTCTAAATCGAAAGGCAAACTACAAAGGATGTACCTGGGTCCTGAATCCTACCCAGGCTCCATTGCGGTTGCTCTTAGCGCTCGGCTTTGAGCCTGTCTGTCGTGACCAGAGAACCACAGTTGGCGCTTTGTGCTTTTGGTGCTATTTGTAATGCAAACCTTAAAAATTCATATCATCAGTTCTTTTTAGTGTGCTTTGCTATATTGTGTTTCATTTGTTCCCCACTGTAAAAAAACACAGAAAATTAGTGTTACAAGAATGTGTGTTAGGTGGGTTTAAAAGTGTTTAAAAGTTAGATCTATTTGATAGTTGAAGCATTTTTTACACCTTTGATGAATTTTCATAAAATTTGGCAGTTGCTTAGAATTTTGTTTTACCATTGATATTTTTAAATATGTGCCAACGTGCTTAAGATGTAAAACAAATAAGTGCCAGGGCCCTCGTCAGGTGGCAACTGCAGCTTGTGACACCTATTGCCCTGCTAGCGCTGCAATGACAGTACCAATATAACTACTGACCATCACACTCCAAGTGTGACAATTCAGACTATTCCATGCCCCCAATGCTGTAAGAATGGCTTGGGTGGGAGATGTTATTCATTTAACTGTATATTTAATAAATAAATAAATGTTGAACTTAACTCTAAATTTGTTATACAGGGCCACCATGTGTCAGCATGTCATAAAAGTTCTGGTGTTGACAATTAAGTGCCGGTACTGAGCACCGGACACCACAGGCTCAAATTAAGCACTTGTGCCAATTCGTCAAATAGGGCACAATTTAAAGGCAGTCATATAGGTGTTCACTTGCTAATAACTGTGGCATACTTTGAATAATTCACAGGACATTTGGCAAATATATAGCATATTTAGTCTTCTGTGGTTATGGTAACATTTGTGCAGATCTCTCAAGTCAGAACAAATTTAAAACTGGGGACATAAAACATTTAACATGTGTTAGAAATGGGGTCTGTAGTGGTTTGCATCCTGTCCGAGTAGTCAGGGTAAGGGAGTCATATAGCTAAGAGAATCTCTAATCACCCTCTTGGAACCTTGGCACGAGTAGTCAGGCTTATCTCAGAGGCACTGAGGAAAGCATTTGTACATACACGCACAGTAACAGTGACAGCACTACAAAATGAGTCCACACCAGTTTAGAAAAATAACCAATATTTACCTGAATAAACCAAGACCAAGGCAACATATATCCAACATACATAAGTAAAGGTATCACTTTTCAAAGGTTAAATAAGTCCAGTCCATAGAAGTCTATGGATGCGTTTCTTTTAGCCCAAACTATCTTTGATGCATCAAAATTCAAAGACAAAACAGGTGCAGGGGAGTTGAGACGCCTGAAAAGCAAGGTGATGCATCAGTTCCTTAGTACCAGGGGAGGTGATGTGTTCTTTCCTTACTGCCAAGGGAGGTGATGCATCCGTTCCTTACTGCAAGGCAGGGTAGGTGATGCGTCGGTTCCTTACTGTCAGGGTACGTGATGCGTCAGCTCCTTGCTGTAAGGGGAAGTGAGGCATCAATCTCCAGACACGTGACCTCGAGTCCTTCGTTTTGGGCGATGTCGATGAAGAGACAGCGTCAAGGGACGAAGTGTTAAAAATATGGACATGCTGTGTCGAGGTGGCAATGGCAAAGCAGGCACTGTGTCTATTTCACTGTCGCGTACAGGTGATGCCTTGATTTTTCAGCGGTGAAGTAGGGGCTACTTCAGAGTCGGAGCCGGTGCATTGGACATTGGTGGCACAGTGCTAGGGGTTCAGACTGCAGTGATTCGATTCTTTAGCCGCACAGCAGTGTTGCATAAAGAAAATTGGCATTGAGAGTCGATGCGTGGATTTTCTCTTCAGTTCACCAAGGGCCTAGGTACTGGATTTGGAACCACTAGGCAAGTCAGGGCTCTCAGCAGAAGAGCCCAGGTGCTGGTAGATGAAGTCTTTCATGGCCAAGAGGCTTCTTAACAGGAGTTAAGCACGCACAAGCCCATGGAGAACCTTGGAAGCAGGATACAGAAAGAAAAGTCCACTCCTTTCATTACCGGGACAGAAGCAGCAAGCAGCAGGCCAGCACAACAAAGCAACTGGCAGATTGACAGTCCATCCTACAGCATCCAGCTCTTCCTGGCAGAATGCCTGTTAGTGAAGAAGTGTTCTGATATGAGAGTGTCAGCCATCCAATACTTATATCCATTTCTGCCTTTGAAGTAGGCAAACTTCAAGGTAAGTCTTTGTAGGGGCACAAGACCCTGAATTTCCCTGACCTGCCTCCAGACACACTACAGGGGGGTGGAAAAAGGGTTGTGTGAGTACAGGCAAAGTCGTACTTGGGTGTCAGTGACAACTCCTCCCATCACTCTAGCTCAGGAAGGTTCATCAGCCTGGCGATGGCCCATCAGGATATGCAAAGCACACCTTCAGCTTCCTTTGTGTTACAGTCTAGAGTGAATGCACATGAGCCCAACTGTCATCCTAACCCAGACGTGGACTCTACAGACAGGCAGAGGCACAGAAACCTCACTAAAGATGCACTTTTAAAATGTGGGTTCAGAGACTCCAAACTCTAAATCTCTATCAGCTACCAATGGGAAATTACACTTAAAGGATATTTCAAGGTAATTCCTGTGTTACTCTATGGGTGAGATATTGCTTGCAATAGTCAAAAACGAAAATAGCAGTATTTCACTAATAGGACATGTAAAACACAACAGCACATGTTCTACCTTTTACATACACTGCACTCTGCCTTTGGGGCTGCCTTGGGCCTACCTTAGGGATGACTTACATGAATTAAAAGGAAGGTTTGGACCTGGCAAGTAACTGCACTTGCCAGGTCAAAATGGCAGTTTAAAACTGCCGAAATAGACACTGTAGTGGTAGTTCTGGGACATGTTGGCAAATCTATTCATGTGGGTGACACAAACAAAGCTGCAGGCCCACTAGTAGCATTTGATAATCAATCAATCAATCAATCAATCAGGGGATTGTAAGTGTGCTACTCACCCATCAGGGGCACATGGCGCTGGGGTGGGTGGGGGGCACCAGATCTGCTTAGCCAAAGAGCCAGGTCTTGAGGGTCTTCCTGAAGGTGTTCAGGGAGGGGGTGCGTCTGATGTCTGCTGGCAGCTCCTTCCAGGTCTTGGCTGCGATGTGAGAGAAGGATCTTCCGCCTGCCCTGGCTCTGTGGATGCGCGGGGTTTCGGCCAGAGCGAGGTTGGTCGATCGGAGGTTTCTTTTGGGTACGTGGAAGTTGATTGTCATTGAGGTATTTTGGTCTGTTGTTGTGTAGGCATTTGTAGGCGTGAGTGAGGATCTTGAACGTGACTCTTTTCTCCACAGGGAGACAGTGGAGTCTTCGTAGGTGTTGGCTGATGTGTTCGTGCCAGGGGATGTCTAGGACGAGTCTGGCGGCGGTGTTCTGTATTGTCTGGAGTTTGTGGAGAAGGGACTTGTTTATGCTGGAGTAGAGTGCCTTTTATAGTCCAGTCTGCTAGTGATGAGTGCGTGGTTGACTGTCTTTCTTGACTCAGGGGTGATCCATTTGAAGGTCTTGTGGAGGATGCGTTTTGTGTTGAAGCAACTGGAGGTGACGGTGTTGACTTGTCGGTTTATGGTGAGTGATGAGTTGAGTATGATGCCGAGGTTTTTGGCATGGTCTGAGGTGGTAGGTGGGCTTCTGAGGGCGATTGGCCACCAGGTGTTGTCCCATGCTGAGGCAGTGGTTCCAAGAACGAGGACTTCTGTTTTCTCAGCATTGAGCTTCAGGCAGCTGTTGCCAGACTGCGAGTCCTGCATTCCTTTCTGGAAGTTGAGTTTGGTGTGGTCTTTGGTGAGGGAGAGGATGAGCTGGGTGTCGTCAGCGTAGGATATGATGTTGAGGCTGTGTTTTCAGACGATGGCTGCGAGGGGGGCCATGTAGATGTTGAAGAGGGTCGGCTCAGCGACAACCCCTGTAGGACTGTGCAGGTGATTTTTGTGGGATCGTAGAGGAAGGGTGACAGTCTGATCCTTTGGCTTCTTCCGGTGAGGAAGGATCAGATCCAGTCCAGGGCTGTTTCCTTGTATGCCTGCGTCAAGTAGTCTGGCGACTAGTGTGCGGTGAGAGACGGTGTTGAAGGCCGCTGATAGGTCGAGTAGGATGAGTGCTGCGGAGTGGACTTGGTCGAGGAGGGTGCGGATGTCGTTTGTGTCAGTGAGTAGGGCTGTCTCAGTGCTGTGGTTGCTTAGAAATCCCTATTGGGATGGGTCGAGGATGGCGTTCTTTGATGAATCGTGTCATTTCTCTGTTGACTGTTTTCTCTGCAAATTTGGCTGCAAAGGGGAGGAGTGAGATGGACCGGTAGTTCTTGAGGTCCGTGGGGTCTGCTGTGGGCTTCTTGAGCAGGGGCCTGACTTCTGCGCATTTCCAGTCGTCAGGGAAGGTGCCTGTTTTGAAGGTGGTGTTGATGGTGCGTTGTAGCTGGGGTGCGATGGTGGGCACGGCTCTGTCATAGATGTGAGGGGGGCAGGGGGCGGTGGGGGCCCCTGAGTGGATGCCTTTCGTGGTTGAGGCGGTGTCTTCGTTCGTGATTGGTGTCCAGTTGGAGGTGGTGGGATGGCTGGTGTCTCTAGGGGCCGGGGTCTGGCTGTGGTGCATGGTGGGTGGTCGATGAAGTTGTCAGTGAGGTCTTTGATCTTGAGGTGGAAGTAGGTTCCAAGTTTGTCACAGAGGTCCTCGGATGGGTTGGTGTTTGTGGCTTCGCTGCGTGGGTTGGTGAATTCCTGAATGACACTGAAGAGCTCCTTGGAGTTGGTGGAGTTTGCGAGGATTTTGTTGTGGATAAAATTCCTCTTGGTGGTTCTGATTCAGTTGTGGTAGTCTGTCATGGCGTCTTTGTATGTGGAGTAGTTTCCGTTGTTTTGGTGTTTCTCTAGTTCTTCTCTAGGCACCTGCAGGTGCACCTGGCTTCTTGCAGATCGGTGGTGAACCAGGTGGCTTTCCTGGGGTGCTGTTTGCCAGGGTTGCATAGCGGGGCGAGCTCATCTGTGCAGTTGGAGTTCTCTGGCTGCGCTGTTGGCTTTGGATGTCCAGATGTGGTAGTCTCGCATGAGGGTGGAGTTGAGTTGCTTGTCGGTAACCTTGCTCCAGTTCCTTCGTGGTGGGCTTGGGGCCGGTTTAGGTGCCTTGGGTTTGTTGATGCTGAAGTGTATGCAGTGGTGGTCAGTCCATGGGGGTTCCGTTGTGTGGCTGAAATGAATGTTGTTTCCTGCAAAGATGGGGTCGAGGGTGTGCCCTGCTCTGTGGGTTGGTGTGGTGACGAGTTGTTTAAGTCCGAAGTCGGCGAGGTTGTTGCGGAGGGTGGTGGAGTGGTGGTCGCTGGGGTTGTCGAGGTGGAAGTTCAGGTCTCCAATGAGTATGTAGTTCATTGAGGCGATGGCATGGGGTGCGATGAAATCTGTGGTGGTGAAGGGTGTCCAGGGGCTGTGTGGCCTGTAGACATGGGTTCCTCGGAGTGTGACGTTGGGGCTGGTCTTGATTTGGAAGTGCAGGTGTTCGGCGGTGAGGAATGTTTCGCTGGAGGTGGTGAGGCGGAGGTTGCTCTTGTGGGTGATGGCGAGGCCCCCTCCTGGGTGGTTTGGGCGGTCCTTCCTCTGGATCTTGTATCCATCCGGGAATGCGTTGTTGAAGTCGGTGGTGGAGGAGGCGTTGGTCCAGGTTTCCGTGAGGAAGGTGATGTCAGGCGAGAGAGAGTCGAGTAGGTTCCAGATTTCTATGGCGTACTTGTGTAGGGAGCGCATATTGAGAAGGATGCATCTTAGGGTGTGGTCGGTGCAGGGGCCAGGGGTGTTGGGGACCAGAGTGATGGTGAAGATCTGGCGGCAGTAGAGGCAGGAGAACTGGCCGTGGGTCGTGATCGGCGAGGCCTGTTGGCAGTCTCTAGGTCTTCCGGGGTTCCGGTTTGAGTGCATGGAGGGTGGTAGTGTTGTAGCTGCAGATGGTTGGAGATCCAGGGTTCATGGCGCTGGTCGCAGTCGGGTCGCGGACGGACACATACAGGCTTGTCTTAGGCGAGCCTTTGGCGCGGCCGCCCAGCGGCCACCATTAAGTAGGGGATGGATGTGCAGCTGGGAGGCAGGAGTGGTGGCGGTTCGGGGGCAGAGGTTTCGTCAGGAAACTGTTGGGGGGAGGCAAACAGTACAGCAGAAAAACTGATGGGCACAACACAAGGGGAAACAGAATATATCACAACAAAAAAGAATGAATAAGCAATACCAGCACAACAGGGACCAGAATGAATAAACCAATACCAGCACAACAAGGACAAGAATGAATAGGCCCTGGACACACCTGGTGCACTTTACTAGGGACTTGCTACTAAATCAAATATGCCAATCCTGGATAAACCAATAAAATGTACACAGGGAGCACTTGCACATTAGCACTGGTCAGCAGTGGTAAAGTGCACAGAGTCCTAAAGCCAGCAAAAACAAAATGCAGCACACAGTCAAAAACAGGAGGTCAGAAGCACAAAACAGGGGAAATCACACCAACAATGCTATGTCTAATAATTTTCTAATACCTTTGGTGCTTTTTAATGGATAGGCATGGTACATGGCAGGATTTTAGCAAGTTAAGTTCAGTGTAGGAATCTTAGGTTTCAGACAGATCCAGCAAGAAGGGTACAAATTATTGGGAGGGTTAAAAAATCAGTGTATAGCTGTTTCACAAGTCTGCACAACACTTGGCATGCACTTTGCATGTTTAGCCAACTTCTAATATTTTGATTGTCATGCAAATCAATTAAGTGCTAGCAAGCTAAACCTAGTGCATAGATTTCAGGTTTTAATGAGATCAGTTAAGGGATAGGGGTTAAAGGGAGGAGATTAGTCAAAATGCTGTTCACAGACTGATCACTTAGATACATCTGGATGAAATATTGCAGATGGATAGCAAGTTAAGTCCAGTGCATTGATTTCTGGTTCTAATATGGTCAGAAAAGGCTGAGAAGTTACCGGAGGGATCAACAAGGCTTTGATTTTCTAGTCACTTTGGCATCATATGACAGAGTTGCATGAAAAGTGAGATATGACAAATGGATTTAACATGCAAACTGCATGTGCATCTGTTGTTTGGCCGCATGGAGGGTTGGTTACCTTTGGCAAACCAATGTGACACATGACTCAGGCTACGTGTAGCAGTCATTACCTGCAAGGTGGGTTGGCACAGGGCCTACCATGTGGCCAGCCTCTGCAGTCAGCCATGCTATGCACAGCTGAGGGCCATGCACAACAACATGATACAGAGGTATTATCATTCAAGACCATTCCTACCACATACCCACCACATGTATCCAAACAACAACCAATAAAATACTTTCCATATAAAAAACAGAACTAATATGAAGTTATATTCAGCCTTGGTCCATGCCACCTTTAAAAAAATACTTGGAAATTCATGTAAACAATCATACATTTGATGAGCGAGTTATGATTTGCATGGCAGCTATCTCAGCTAAGGTTTGCAAAGCTAACCATAACTAGTAAATTTCAGGGGGTTTTCGTTTTTTTTTATAACCATAACTGATATTTAACTTTTTTTTATTTATAGATTTGTTGCAGGAAGCAAAAGATTTTCAATTCAATTCTTTGGAGTGTTCCCTTTTGAGCTATTTTCATGAACAGATCTATATATAATTATTACCAGGAGTAGTGGTAATTCCATGCCAGGTATTACTGCAGATCATAAGGCGAACCCCTGTAGAACTCTATGAAACTGGGCTTAACATATGCAGCACTGCTTACCCCATGTGAACCCATTTAAGGAGGACAAAGTCCTCCAGGTATGAACTTGAGGATTCATCCTCGGTACAAAATGTGGGGCTGCTGCAGCTGGGAATACAGGGGGTGGTAAAACCACTCCATGTACAAACTCATTTTGGTTGAAAGCTCCAATTTTCTACCAAAACTGGAATACCAGGCCACTCATAATGTGGGTTACTTTTACACCTTTTCCAGTGGGTGGTCTTCCAATTTGCAAGCTAGTTGTGTATTTCGTAGTAAAAAGTTTGAAATTATTCCATTTGTGGGGATCAGGATATGAAATCCTTGCAGAAAAGGGGAAAGTTCTGTCAGTTACTTGGCCAATTTGCAAAAAGACCATATTCTGCTTCTTCTGAGTCTTGACAAGCATACTGAAATTGGTTAGTTTAGGCTCAATACAAAATAAATTGAACTTTACTCTAACAAGAGGTGATAGACTGTCATATTGGGGAAAAAATCAAATGTTTACCATAACGTTAAGACAGACAAACGTATTCTTTCCTATTCTTCATAGACTAAAAGACAGATTTCATACACTATTTATTTTATGTATATTTTTCTCCGTAGTCTAGAAAGTGAAACACCGATAATCCAACTGATCCTTATTAGTGATGTGTAAAATTGTGTCATTTTGGTTCTATGAAATTTCACAACATTTCTTGGAACTTTTGTAAAATTGCATGAGTCTTAGGGCCTCATTTTGATGTTGGTGAGTCCGCCATAGGTTTGACCACCGTATTACGATGCAGACGAGAAGACCACAGAAGTCTAGAGGACAGACCGTCGCTTCCGATAGGCTCAAGGAGCCCGTCGGGGCAGAGGTCAGACACTAATCCTAACAATGGCACCACTGTAGGGTTTAGGATGTCCATGTCCCACAGCCTTTTCATGGCTGTCCCACTGCCATGAATAGGCTGTCAGAAAGGGTTGTGGGACCCCAAACTGGGCCCCCATGGGCCACTGCTAAGTGGCCAAGGGGCACACGTGATCCCCCCTATACATCCATGCACTGTGTGCCAGGCACCACATTGTATGGATGTTCGAAAACTGCCCTTTTCTGGGCCGCAACAGAAACCACAGTAGAAAAAGGCATTTTTATGACCTCCAGAACTGTGGTCGTATCGGTACGGAGTGGGCGGGATTGCCAATATCTTGTCAGGCGGTCACCTGCCCGCAGCGATGCCCACTGTAATGAGGCCCTTAGCTTTTGGCACAGAATGTGATTTGCAGGTATTTTGTATGGCATTTTCACACAAGGGCATGCGTCATGTAAAAAGAAGTCTAAGATATTGGTAGGAGATTGGTTTGAGCAGAAAATGTTCTGCATTAACTAATCTCCCCCAGGTAAAATTGAAGCAAAACCACATAATGTGAAATATCAAACGTTTTCTCATATTCTTAGCACAGTACTAATTCTTATGGCAAGTAAATTATGTTGGTGGTGGATAAGCTTAAAACCACGACGATGCAGACTAATTTGATTCTTGTGCTAGTTTCCAGTGTAGGAATACATTTGTAGATTCGTACTTTTAAACTTTTAGTTTTTATATCATGTGCGCTATTATTTATTCATTTTATCTTGCATTTTTTTTAAAGTGCTACTCAACTGAGGTATTTAAGTGCTAAACATAACAACATCTGAGATGAAAGCAGTTCTCACATGGAACAGAGAACAAGGAGAGGGGGTGTGGCCTAGTGGTCAGGGCTGCCAATTTTGGAACTGGGGAACAAGGTTTGAGTCCTGGCCTCGGCTCAACATCCTGTGATTAATTTTGGGCAAGTCACTTAGGGCCATATTTAGGAAAAGGTGGCACAGCACAGCATGTCACCTTGCTGCGGAGTGTTACTGGGATAGGGCAAGAATGCACTGTATTTAAGGCAATACTTTGCTTCCTGGCCCTTTAACCTGCTCTGGCGCACAATGCGCTGCCTGGTGCCAATGCAGGCACCCTTCTGCAAGGGTACCTGTGTTGCATGCAGGGTTATTTCCTGCATAAAAACACATTTCTATCTGTGCTGCAACATAAACAAGCATTGGCATAGCCAATAGGTCTCGCCTTTGGGACCTTATAAGTGTTTAGCCATGCAGCACATTACCCCCACTCAGAAGCCCACACACTCCAACAACACATAGCACACTGGGACCAGTAGGGCCAATGTTATAAGAAGGTAAAGTGAACAGACAAGGCCTACTCTTGTGGGTTACAAATATACCAGAACTGGAAGAAGCACATCATCAGACATGGGTCAACTTAAATTCTAAGCAGTCTTCAGAAATAAAAACAGTCTAAAACTGACAACAACCACAGAGGCTATTTGCCCTGTTGGTGCTAGTGTGGTGCAGTGAGGAGGAAAGATGCTAGAAGGGTAGCTAAATAGCAATTATAGTCATCATCATTTATGGTAGCACACCATGCATGATTCAAAGATTATGTAACTTATTGATGTTGTGGTTTTCTGTTTAGTTTTTTATGTTTGTTGCTTGTTTTGTTATTGAAATAAGACAGTGTTCAAGCGCAAAATTTACAGTGCGTGGATGCAGAGTCGAAGCATGTGAGTGTGTCCTTGTGTAACGTAACTGGTGCTCATGCAGAGCACGTCAATACCTTTGCGTCCAGTTCGTGCTATATAAAACTACAAAGATTTAAAAAAAAAAAAAAAGTATCTTTCAGAGCAGGTGAGGTTTATGGATGAGTTTTACGATTAGACTACACAACTTCAGTAGGGGCGAAACTCAGACCCTGCGATGCAGGGGGAGTGGAAGGGGGGCGGGGGAGGTTGGTTGTCGGAACAAAAACTTCAGGGACCCCCAAGCCTGGGTTGGGGGTTGGGGGGGGACACTGCCAGCACAAGGCAAATAAATATCTGTGATATAAGGGAGAATCAGGTGGCCCCTCATGACATTCAGAGGGAGGAGGTGCTATACCATTTTGCGCCATGCCACTGACAATTACAAAACATTTGGGGCAAAAAAGGATATAGGTCACGGTCGGGCAATTTGAGTCCCTGTTCTATCCCTATAAGGAGGAAGAGGTGCTTAGGTCGAGGAGTGTGATTGGAATGAGTATATAGACTGATCGCGATCAAAGGTGTCTAAGAAGTTTATCTGTCATCTAAAGGACACGGCTAAATGCTATTGAATGGCAGAATGGAGGGGCTGCAAAGGCATGTTTGATTTACGTAAAATTGTTCACTGATTGACACAGCAGTCTTCCTGCTATATCTAGTTTCAAGAATTAATATTTAAAATGCATTTAGACATGCTTCTTTTGAAATCATGTGTATATTTTTTCTACTATAAGTTAAAAGTTAACCATTACAAGATGGCCGCCATGATCGTCTATTAAGTGCTTATCTCAAGTCTCAACCACCAACTTCAACTGCGGCCAATAGCTACCGGTGCCTGGAAAGGTTGGATAGAGACTACATTTCCAATCAGGCCGAGGGGGTGACTCTCTCCGTAGTGAAGATGCAGTGCTAGAGCCGGGTGTACTGTGTCCTGAGTTTGGTGAGCAGAGAGACAGAGTCCCCAAATGTTTCTGGGAAGGGACACTGCCACATGACAGTTATTGTGACCGTGATTGTCCACAAGCTTGCCGTGGGCCCACGAAGCTGACATTGGGAGTGTTCAGGGAGTGTTATTGGGGGAGTAGTGTTTAGATGTCCCCTTGTGCAGCCACATACGACACCGAGAAGACAAAGCAAATTCAGTTGGCGCTCGCTGGACACGAAGCTGATAAGAGAACCCATATTAAATGTGATACTTTCAGCCATGCCTAAGATTTTAAAGATCTTTGTCTTATGAAACTTGCAATTTTTGTTTTCTGCTTGTAAACACCGGTCTGTTCACCTCTAAATGCATAGTGGCCGCGCGGCGGTAAAAGCGAAAGTGATCGTGGGGATGTGCTCTGTGGTGGGGGAGGGGTGGAGCGAGGAGCGCTGTAAGGGTGCCGCAAAGAAAGCCAGATGGCGGCTGCGCGCGCGTAACCGCAAGCTTGAGGCTAGCAAAAGCGTGTGGTAGCACTTTGAAAAGCCCAATCACTAAATGTCTCACCAATGCAGCTCATGCGCTGGCTCAGGCGAGACCTAAAAACTAGGAGAAATTAAAATATTTTTTCTCATTAAACCTCTCCTGGGGAGGCGTATCTTTTTGGTGTAATCCTAGGTTTAACTGTTCTTGTAAATCTGATGTTTGGTGGGGACACCCAAGTAACACCCATGGAAACGCCTTCCCGGAACAGAGCAATGCAACACAGCAATTTCCGCTGTGTTACATTACCCGAGATTCATGATGCCACGCAAGATAGCCGAGCGTGACTTCATAACTTTCATTTTTCATTTGTGTCGCTCTTGCACCACGTTGTGTGGTGCAAGAGCTATGCAAAGGGTCTCATAAATATGCCCTGTAATATTCCTGTGCCTAAAAGAGAAAAAAGAAATCTGACATTGTGTAATGTGCTCTGGTGCGCGTGCAAAGTGCTATAATACCTTTGGGCCAAGCCTGCACAATGTTAAAACTGAAGTAAAAAACTGCAAAAAAAATTCCAAAGTTGAACAATGTAATAAAAGCTTCAGCTGGAATCATTAGAGGATAAACACAGCGTCCAGTATTGAGCACTGAAAGAGATAATTTTGGGAGGAATAAAGAAGACGGTAAAACTATAAACGGAATTAAAAGTAATCATTTGGCAGAATGCAGTCTTGTGTCAACTGAGGAGAGGGAGCACGATGGTTATATACAGCTAAGAAGCAGTGAGGACAGGGGATCAAACGAGTTGACGGAGAAGGGAAGTAGGAAGGGAACTGTTGTGTCCCAACTTGCACTTAAAATGAGATTACGAAAAATTCTTTTTTAAATTGCCAACAGGTGAAATATAACCATTTTTCAATCTGCTTGCGGAGTTAAACTGGGCTATAAAATCAATCAGATTCGCTCCACATGCGAAACTGAGAAAAGGGCACATTGCAGAGTTTCACACTGTTGTGCAGTTAGATTGGTTCTCCCTGGCAAAGGGAAGTGCAGAGACAATGACCTAAGATGCACGAACTGCCCACAACTGGGCAGTTTGTGTGGTATACATTAATAGGTGACTTTACAACGCATGCTATTACATCGCATGCCGTTGCAATGCAAACTTTTACTCCGACTTTCTGTCGGGGGGTGCTGGAAGTTGGAATAGATTAATTTTCTGTTTCAACTCCAGTGTGTGCAACACCTTCTACCCACTGCTGCACACCTTTTGCGTTGCAACTACATGCGATGTAAAGGCATGCGTTGTAACAGTTTCTTTGTAAAGGCTGTCTCCCGGTATACATTGTTGTCCCTGGACCTTTTTGTATAGAGAGAACCCCACAAACTGCACGAATTCCCCACTGCCTGTCACGATTCTATGAAATTTTGAAGAGTGGAGTCTCAATTCACTTTTCCATACTACGGAATAAAAAACAATATTTCAAACAGTCCAAAATGGAAAACAAATCCTAAAAGAGGCAGTGTTTTAAGGTATGCGATAATCTGCTTGTATTGTAGAAGCATAATTCTATTTTTGTACTCTTCTGTAAGCACAAACATATTACTTAATAGAGTGACCATCGTGATTCAGATCTGTTGTACACAAATGTAGCTTCAATAAAACCCAACCTCCTGGTGTCTATAATACTGCTTATTTGATATTTCGCCATACTGGGTTTTTCCTTAAATTCCAGGAAGCAGATCTCTCCTAACATCATACCACACCTGGCGCTTCCGCCTAATACCCTTCAGATGAGTCTTGGTGAGTTGAATCTGTACAGGCACCCGGTTGGAAGCAATTTGTATCTGAGCATCTGCAAGGACCAACAAAAACTGTTTATCATGGTATCATTTTGCTCAGTGCTAATACTCAAAATTAGACCAAGCTCTGTGTCTCCACTTCTTCTCAATTTTTTTAAAATACATGTCAGAATATGTACAATAGTTAATATTTTTTATTTTGTTTACCTCATCACCTTTAAAAAAGTGATATTAGCCCTAAAGTCGGCCTAGTCTATCTGAATTGGCCTTCCTCTAGCCATATCTTTAATTAGTGCATTGGAAACAGCCTCATAAGGCATTAGATTAGGACAAGGTCCTACAGATAGACGTCTGGAGGAACTCCATAAGCCTCCAAATGGTGTAATCCCTGAACAGCCGATTTTTATGCAAGATCTAAACTATGCCAAGAGTTAATGCATCTGTCTTAGGGGATACCAGATATGTGAATTCCCCAAGAAACATAGGGGTATATTCATTCACAAGAACGTGTGCTAAACATCACCGAAAAATGTTAACGCAACTTTACACATCGCAGCCTATCGCGGTAACATAACCCCGTGTCAACGTGGAATTCACAACAAGGCAGTACCATGCGATAGTCTGCCGAAACCGCGGACAAAGTCCGCAATACAACCACCTCGATGGAGATAAAAACACAAACCACAACACCAGAAAACCTGCGATGGGCCAAACCGCGATGAGGTAATCAGCGATAAGCAGCGCCAGGCCTGCAACACACACCTGGCCAGTGGGAAAAATCACCATAAAAGTAGCAAAAACAGCCAAACACAAACTGACCAACACCCAAGCACCATGGAGGCAGCCGGAGCAGGCGCAGAGGACGAGCGCATGCCCACAAGCAAGCCGGATGACCAGCCCGGGACATCGGGGACAGGGAAGGGTAAGGACAAGAAGAAGAGGAAGAACAGGGTCATAGTCACGGAGGTGATGGAACACCATCAACAACTGTTCGTCACCTCCAACGAGTCATTGGTCACCAAAACTGGAATATAGCGGAACATCGTGGATAAGGTGAATGCCGTCGAAGAGCACAAGAGGACAATGGACGAGGTCAAGAGGCGATGGAATGACATCAAGCGGAAGACCAAGGAGAAACTCTCAGCCAACCAGAAGGCAGCAATGCAGACTGGAGGTGGGGGACCAGCGCCACGGCTCGAGTTGGATGACATGGAGGAGCTGGTGTCGACAGTCCTCAGTGTTTAAACTGTGGCTGCAGTCAGGGGACCGGACACTGCTCGACAGGACACAACACAACTGCAACAGGGTGAGTGACCACCAGGTACTGGGGGGATGGGTGGAGATGGCCACGATGGCACACATGCACAATCAAGCAGAGCACAGTGCACACCCTCAATGACTCTGGGTCATCGCCCAGATCCATAGACTGTCACAATGTACAATGCCATGCTGTCTGAATGTCAACATGTCCCATGTGGCTACATGCATGTGGACACATTGCAATACACCATCTCCCCTTCACATTGCAGGGCCAGCGTCAACACCCCCTGCAGAGCAGTCCCAGCCACTCTTCACTGATGTTGAGGAGGACAACCCCAGCATCGACACACAAGCTCTCAGAGACATCATCCGCAACTCACCTCCAGGATCAGAGCTGGCCAGCTGCATCGAGGAGACCCCACCCACCACCCAAACCACCCAGCAGGAGGCACCCATGTCCCCAAGACCCCCAGGAACAACACATGACCTTCGAACGCCGTGTGCTGGAGGCCCAGAGGGAGACGGCTGAGCAGGTGCAGGTGGGGTTCGACCTCATGGCTACCAAACTGGACGCCATCCATGGGTGTCTAGACCCGCTCCATGGCCTCCAACGAGCCCTGACTGACATCGCTGGAGTCTTGACGCAGAGAGAAGACCTGTCCACTCAGAGGGGCTCCAGCGATAGCAGCCGTGAGCTGGCACACATGCGGAGGCTGATGGAGGACATGGTGCATA
The DNA here is from genome assembly GCF_964204655.1 of Triturus cristatus. NCBI lineage: Eukaryota > Metazoa > Chordata > Amphibia > Caudata > Salamandridae > Triturus > Triturus cristatus. The sequence continues at coordinate 780,366,799 of NC_140594.1, forward strand.
TGGAGGCGGAAAGGATGGCAGCCACCGCTGCACACCAGCAAAATGTAGCTGGGATCTACCATGCCCTGCAGATCATCATCATGGCATTGCTGCCACAAGGCGTGGCGCAGATGAATGCTGCTGACCCCATATCACCCACATCTCCGCCCCCTGGTGTGTCAATGCCCCACAGTGCAGCAGGCGTATCCACTCCGGCACCTGATGTGTCACTGCCACACAGTGCGGACGACAACCCTCCTCCGGCCCCTGATGTGTCAGTGGCACACAGTGCCCCAGCCGGTACTGGAACACCCACAGGTGGGGCAGATCACACATCCGGGGACGAGGACATGGATGGGTTTGTGATCAGGAGGCACTAGCTTTCATTTCCGCCACCTGGCCTGTTCCTGCTTGGTGCCACACTTGGCCCCATGACCTTCCACTGACCCCCGATACACTCCGAAGCACTCACCTTGGACAGCGACACGGACTGCCATATCCTGTTTGATGATCAATGACACGGCGACCAGACTGCGGACTGTACCCTACCTCTTCCGCAGTACTTGTCATCCCCGGATGGACTCTGGCTGGCCCTCCACGGGCCCATATTGTGTAGTGTGCTCGGCATTGCCCTGTACCGCTCCAGCTGCAGGACTGCACTGGATGTGCAATAAACATCCAGAGACGCACTGCTGTGTTATGTCTTTCATCATTCATGTATGAATGTGTGGGTGAATGTAGGGACAGTGATGTCACTTGCGTCAATGATGCTCATCCTGTGGGATGCCAGTCAGAGGGTGCTACATTGCATATTGTGTACTGGGTCCCGTGAACACTACAACAGGGACAGATGCATCAGTCACTTCCATGTCTGGACATGGACTGAACCACGCCCAGATCCCACGAGTCACTGTTGCAAGCCCTGCGCTGGGCTGGCATACGGCAGGCCAGACCACTCCTCTTACGCTCTGAGCGCGGCCCTCATTGCTACCCGTCGCAGGCGTACTCGCTGGTGGTGTGCAGGTCACTAGTCTAGTTGTCAAGCATGTCACAGCCACTCCCTGAGGGCAGGTTTGCACGCACACCACACCCATCTGAAACAGGCGTCAAAGGCCATGTGACTCCGACAACATAAGGGGCAGACGACGTCACATTCGCGTCTGCCGGTGGAGACTGGATGACCGATGCATCACGGTTCTCAATCATAAAGGGCCCATGAGTTGTTGTGCACAGGGTTAGTGGCACCCGAGGCCTTGCGGCCGTCATGGGCCTGCCACCACGTGACACTGATCAGGGTTGCACAGGGTTAGTGGCACCTGGAGCATTGCAGCCGGCACAGGCACCCCGCCATGGGATGGTGACTTTGGGTGCACTGAGTTAGGGGCACCTTGAGCTGCTGAGTGGGTGTGCAGCCTTTGATGATGCCCCGTCACGGCAGTCCGGACAGCTCAGGTTTTGTGTGCCCTGCTGGACGCAGTGTAGGCCAGATCCAGCAGGCAGCGCGGGCCTACAGCCACGTGGCGTTGCTTCCGGGATCACAGAGTTGGTGGCATCTATTGGGCTGAGCGGGTGTGCAGTGTACGATGAGGCCGGGTGCTCTAGTATGTCCTCTGCCATGGAGTAATCAAGACCCAGCACCAAACGTGGGACCTGGTGGCCTGCGAAGCGGGGCGGCATAGTGTGGAGTGTGTCATGTCCACGGGCCCCGGGCTTGTGGCTTGAAGCGGCACCTGGTGGGACCTCCTGTCTGCATGCCGGTAGCGGAAGGTGAGCAGTACGGCCTGGGTGTGCATGGGCGGGCATGCTCCGATGGGCGGCGGGAGGGGCTGGGGTGCATCTGTCTGGGTGTGCATGGGCGGGCGGGCGATGTTGTCTTGTGCAATTATTTGTACTGTGCCAATCATGTATCTGGACTCTGTTTCAGATGACGGGTCTGTCTCAGATGTGTGACCTAATGAACTGCACTACATGCAGGCAAGTGGATGGAGACACACCAGTGGCAGCAGGTGAGCAGTGTGGCCTGGGTGCGTAGGGGCGTCTCTCGCTCTCTCTCTCGCTCTCTCTCTCGCTCTCTCTCTCGCTCTCTCGCTCTCGCTCTCCCTCTCTCTCTCTCTCTCTCTCTCTCGCTCTCCCTCTCTCTCTCTCTGTCTCCCCCCTCTTCTTCTCTCTCTCTCTCTCGCTCTCTCTCTGTTCTTTGATGTGCGCACCTTCTCATCATAAATTTAGTCTTGCAGGCTGTGACCTACGGATTGGCCCGAGGGGAGCCGCAATGTGTCTTCATTTTATTCCACTGTTCATTTTAATAAAGTTAGATTTTTTGCTTCGGAAATGAATGTGTGATGCTCATATTTGTGACAACACATGCATGTCACCAGTTGTGATTCTGAGACATCATGCAGATAATTTTGTACGTGATTGGGTGTAGCTGATGTGGCATGTCTTTGGTGGGGGGGTGCCGGGGAGGGGGGTCCTGGGTGTGGTTGCAGCGGGTGTTGTTTCCCTTTCGGCCCTCCGGGCTGCATGTTCAGTTGCCTGGGTGCATCTGTTGTTCTTCAGGTGTGGCTCTGGGCTGGTCTCCCTTTTGTGGTCCAGGCTGTGGTCCGACTTAGCACCAGGTCGGAGCACCTTATCGCCTGTTTCGTGTTCTTATCGCAGTTCTGACTGTTCGTTGTGAATGTTGTGGAGTGATGTTATCGCGGCTTTTGGCACGGGAACGCCTACTCTGCATCTCATTAGCGATAGTTGCGGGGGTCATCAGCGGTGATATTTTTTGCGGCTGCTATCACGGGTAAACTGGTGCTGTGGGCTGTTAACACCAGCTTGTGAATGGGGCGATCGATTTATCGCAACTTTGGCTGCGATAAAGTGCCATTAACTCGGCAATAGCTCCTTGTGAATATCCCCCATAATGTCACCTTTCCTTTTGCTTCCAATTGTCTGTCTCCCTGCTACTTCGGCTTGAGTATAATGGAGTATTTCTGGTAAGTGAGGAGAGTGGATGTGTCCCATGGAACATCCCCTGCCCCTCTCACGTCAATCTCCATGGACATGATTCTCTCCTGCCAGTGTCACAGGCATGAGAAGAGGAAGTGGGAGGATTAGGAGGAGAGTCTGGGATGATCTTCTACTAAGGAGGGCAAGATCTGTATGTGGTTGTAGACTCAGGAGGATGCAGTTTCTAGCCCGGTAAATAGAGGCTGTGGCCATAGAAAGAAAGAACTGGGGTGGCGTGGTGAGAAAAATAACGATGGATTAAACCCAGATCTGTGACTGGGGGTGAATGTTTTGCCAATGTGCAACATTCTGTCCATCATCTTGTGTGTTTTGCTGTTCGCCCTATGTGGGAAGGGTATGCCCAGACGTGGGCCCCGTGCTCACTACACAACTGGAGTCAAGCTATCCTGGCTGAAGAGGGGTGAAAACCCGAAACCGGTCCTAGGATGCTTGATTCCGGTCCAGGGAAGACATGGCTTGGCAGTTTGGGCTGGACTGTTCCCATGAGGCACAGGGTCAAGACTGATTTGCAGAAGGCCATGTCTGAACTGGGGTGGCGTGGTGAGCAAAATAACGATGGATTAAACCCAGATCTGTGACTGGGGGTGAATGTTTTGCCAATGTGCAACATTCCGTCCATCCTCTTGTGTGTTTTGCTGTTCGCCCTATGTGGGAAGGGTATGCCCAGATGTGGGTCCCGTGCTCACTACGCCACTGGAGTCAAGCTATCCTGGCTGAAGAGGGGTGAAACCCCAAAACCGGTCCTAGGATGCTTGATTCCGCTCCAGGGAAGACATGGCTTGGCAGTTCGGGCTGGACTGTTCCCATGAGGCACAGGGTCAAGGCTGATTTGCATATGGCCATGTCTGAACTGGGGTGGCGTTGTGAGCAAAATAACGATGGATTAAACCCAGATCTGTGACTGGGGGTGAATGTTTTGCCAATGTGCATCATTCCGTCCATCATCTTGTGTGTTTGCTATTCGCCCTATGTGGGAAGGGTATACCCAGGCGTGGGTCCCGTGCTCACTACGCCACTGGAGTCAAGCTATCCTGGCTGGAGAGGGGTGAAACCCTGAAACCAGTCCTAGGATGCTTGATTCCGGTCCAGGGAAGACATGGCTTGGCAGTTCGGTCTGGACTGTTCCCATGAGGCACAGGGTGAAGACTGATTTATATATGGCCATGTCTGAACTGGGGTTGGCGTGGTGAGCAAAATAACGATGGATTAAACCCAGATCTGTGACTGGGGGTGAATGTTTTGCCAATGTGCAACATTCCGTCCATCATCTTGTGTGTTTTGCCGTAGAAAGATCTGACCATTGGCCACTCCACCACCATCTTTTTGGTGGCTTTGTTTAGCCACTTCCCTAGGGCCTCTAAAGACCTGGAGAAGTTGTGAAAACAGGAAACCAGTTAATTCACCAGTGTTCAATCACAGCAGCAAAACACAAGGGGGCATTATCACAAAGGAATTGTCGGAGCGCTGAGCTACAACACATTTGGCAGCGCCGCGCTCTGATATTTTCAAAATGCAGGGATGCACTGTATTCACAAGAAGACTGCCCACCACTGTGTTTTCCATAGCGCTGGCACTAAAATTAGCTGCCTAGTGCTGATGCAGGCACCCTTGCACCATAGTTGCAAGGGTGCCTGAATTGCAGGGAATGATTATTTCTGTGCAGGAAGTTGTCCTTTCCTGCACATAAACAATCACTAATAGTGATTTGTTACTTCTGTGTCTGCTGCCGAATGCAGCACATGTAGAAGTAGCAAATCGTCATTATTTAATGATTGTTTATGTGCAGGAGGGGACACCTTCCTGCACATAAACAATCATTAATGGCATTTTGATCTTTCTATGTGTGCACACATAAAAAAAGCAAAAAGGAGGAGAAATAAAAGTATTTCTCCACGGATCGCAATTGTAGTGCCTGCCTAGTGCATGGCATTAGTTTTTGGCGCTGCCTCAGATTTACACCTCCTTGTAAATCTGGGGCAGGGTCAAAAGGAATGAATGGGTGCTGCTGTGGAATGCCCACAGTAACACTCATTGCACGCTCCTCTTACACTAAGTGATCTGTGTATAGGGGCCTTATTTACAAGGTGGCGTTAAGCCACAAAAAGTGGCTTAATGCCACTTTGTAAATATAGAAAAGGTCATATTGCCACCAGACCGTGGCTAAAAGTGACGTTCTGCGGCGATATCCCCTTGTAAATATGCCCGCAGTTTGGGTATTCTCAGAAGTGCCGTCACATAACAAACTATCAGGGTTTGATTTCTGTTTTGTTGCTCATGGGCGCAGCAATAAAATTAGTGGCGTGCGCCATGCATGTCCAGTGTGCCAATAACCGCAACATCTTGTCCTTACAGTTAAAGCTCGTACAAAGGCTCATGTGGGTATGCAAAATAATAATAATTAATTTACATGTTCATTAGATCCAGATCTGCCATACCAGGCTTGCCGCCAACTCCGCCTGCACCTAGGGTGTCTCGCGAGCAGCTTTCCTGTCTGGGAGGGTTGAGCAATTTTACGGCCGTCAGCATCAGCTGGTTCTGCGCGCGCTGAACCCCGGCTCAGCAGGGAGAGGGCACGCCCCCGGCAGGCTCCTTCTCCGGTGATTAGTGGCCCTTAAACGGGTAAAATGCGCAACGGTAATCAATTACATCTTTTGATTTGCGAGCAGCGTTTACAAGGCTTTCATTTTCTGCCGCAGCACCTTTCCTATTATCTTCAGGTGGTGTTGGAACATAATCATGGTTGTTAATTTCAAATTCATTAGCATTAAAGATGCTTCAGAAAAGCTCGTTTACTTAGGGGTCACGGAGCGGGAACAGCTGGCGGGGGGACACGCTTCCGCCGTCTATTTATGAACCGAGCATTAACTCATTACAAGACCGATGAAGCTATCATCATTATGCGTTATCTCATTAGACACTAATATTTATTTTTTATTATCTCGCGTTTATGCTCTCAGCACTGTTTGACTGCCTTCATGGCGAAATGACGACACAACATCCAATTCTAATGCAGTCCCCTGGTCTGCGTTTCCAGGGTGTGGTTCTAGGTTTTGCAAGCAAAAAAATATCCATGATAAATATCAAAGATGTAGGATAATATAGGCATTTTTTTCAGCCTCTACACCATTGTGATCAATCTACGCCAACCTTTCCAAGGATTTGTATAGGGTGTAATAAAAAGGCTCGCGCTGAATTTTTTGAACATGAGTCAAGGAGGACAAAAGTTGTGAGGGCTTGAAGTAGGTTGCAGGACCTCTAGATTTATGCAACAGGGATGGGATTATTTTATGCAGCAGGAAAAGGAAAATTATGCGGCATAATGCACCGCATTTTCTGCTAGTATTCATTATTTTATCATTTTTACTCAAGGTATCGCTGTCTGGAAAAATACTTAACCTCATTAATACCTTTTTAACAACCAAATGCACCAAGAAGCAACTGAAAGATGTCTAGTCAACATTTTTGAAGGGCTTTCCACTGCTCAGGAACACGACACTGCGTTTTTCGTAACTTTTGATCAGTTTGAGCTAGAAACTGCTTTTGTCTTTGTCAAAATCTACACATTATATACCAGATGATGGATTGTGTGGTGAATGCAGAAAATGTATAATTATAAAAATAACTTTGAAATCTGGATCAGCCAGTTTTAATTTGGAAAAAAGGTCAGAGGAGTGGGGTAAGGTCAAGGTGTACATGTTCTGGTCTGATCCAAAGATGATGACCATGCTTAGTACACTTGAGTACTTCACTAAGCATACCAATGCATTCTATGCAGTTTGCACATGGCACTTATTTTCAAGTCATTAGCTATGGGCCACATTTAATGTACATTACTGGTACATACTCATACAGTGCATATATTTGTGCTATATAGGTGGAGAAAATCCAAGGTCAGTGCACCATGCATAATTGGGAGGCATGATCAGCAAGATTTGGCTGTGGCCTGTCTTTAATAGATCCTTGTTTACCACTAAGCCTAGGTGGTGAATTCCGCTCGGCTCGCGGAGTTTGTGGAGTTTTCTGCACTCCGCATTACGCAGAGCTCGCGGAGATCTAAAAAACTCTGCTCTGTACAGTGGAGCAGAGTTTTTTACCCCACTCGACAACATCAAGTTGGCGAGAACGAGTGAGGAAAATCCACCTCCCGGCGGGATTTTTCCTCATTCACGCTTGTCAAAGTCAGGGCGCGGGCGGTCGTGTTTTTCAGTGCAAGTGGTCATGTATGCTCGCGACCGCTCACGTTGAGAAACATTCCATTCGCGTTCAGAAAGCTGCCGTTTAAGTAAAAAACCTACTCAAAAAGCAAAAAGAAAGCAGCGCCCACTTGCGTATGGTGCCATTTGGGATAATTTCACAGCGCGGACAAACACCTTGTGCTGAAAATTACCATGAACTGCATTTTTCTAATGCACGCCACTGCTTACAGAGCTCTGCGTAGCGCAGCAGAGGTCTTTTTACACTGCGCAAATTTCCACATACCGTAACTCTGCGAACTTCGCCCAGGCTTATTTACCACCCATATTCATAAAACATGAGTTCTATATGAAGTCTAAGGGCCATGTATGATACATATGAGTTAATCAATCAATACATGACTGTAAGAAATGCACAATGTGTACCTCACACATATACTAGACACACACTGTCCACCACCCTCAGTACTGGGCTGTTTTTTGGCACATCTGAGTGTTGCGCTCTAGACAGGACCAGAAGACATTTACTGTGTGTAACATCCTCATGTTCTCGAAACAGATTGACTTATAAGTAGCACAGGTATGACAGACATGAGTCACACTCACATTGTAGCACTGGGGCACTTGTGTTCTGGTTCAGAAAAAACATGGTGTTGGCAGTTCGGGCTGGACTGTCTCTGTTGTGACAATGCAACAAGTCATTTACAATATAGCTCAACATTGCCTCAAGTGGCACAAGAATGTATTAATATGTACAGGCTAGCAAAAAAAGGATGGGATGAAATATTGGCCGCTATTGTGATTACCAGGGGTTAATGACTGCTTAATACATTTCCAATATATGCAACCGTTAGCAGTGGGTCATGGTTGAGGCAAGTAAGTGGCACTTACAGAGCACAGCTTGCGACTGCTTCTTGTGTGCACCCCTCAGACCTACGGAACAGGGTTTGTACTTTTAGACTTTGGCCAATTTCTTGAATATCTGAAAGGCAGATTAAAACGTGCTTAGCGAAGCCTGTAGCCGAACAGCAGGGTCAGTGTTTGGTACCCCTGTATAGTACTCAGTCTCTTGTGCCGAATGCCCTAGCAACATCAACAAGAAATGGTGCGCAACCTTTGATTGTGGGCTGTATTTGGTAACTCTACATGGTACAGGAGGTCTACGAATGCTCTTGACTTGTTATAAAATCTTTGATTGCAGATCTTCTATGGTATACTGTGAGGGTAAAACAGGACTTGACCGCATGCCCTTTGAGTATACCAAAATGTTGTTGACTGAAATCTGTGTGCTATTCATGGCATATACGAATTGTGCACACAACGCTGGATCACATAAAATAGACATTACAACTCTTAGTCATATGTAAGAGTGCTGTTTTCCCCAATAAGCTGTTCTTTTGCTATCAATGAATGATTAGTACCTGATGAAATAAATAACTACTTGAATTTTGCCAGTCTGTCGCAGCAAGGTTCCAGAGAGTTCTTTAATGCACTTGTCTATAGATTTGGGCCAAAGAGCTTGCTCCTTCTTTTACTGCAAGAACTGGTCACTTGCTGCAAGCTTGGGAATGACCCCTGCACTCTTATAAACAAAGCCATTGAGGGATAGGTTAGTCGAGAACTGATTAACTATTTTCTTATTTTGGGAGGGTTTGTGTATGTATGTAGAGTATGCGTTTTGGGGTGTAGTGTTCTTTAAGATTCGAGGGTGTATTCATTCAATGCACTTTATTTTTTGTCGGGTGAATGTTGCTTGTATCTTACTTTTCTGGATCATGCATGCACTATGTTTGTCATTAGTAGGTATTGATCAGGTCCCCATGTGGTGCAACTAATTGCATTAGCTTAACACTATGCAAACTGGCCCGCAGGGTAGGGTTAATGCTTTCATATTAAAGGCGCATACACGTAGTCTCTCCTGAACTTGAAGTCAGGCTCCAGCACCCTATTGCTTTAACTGCAGGGCTATGTTTTCTCTTTTGCAAGTCTGGCTCAAGACAGTGTTAGCTTTCTGGCAGAGTTTGTACCATAAGTATATACAATAGAGGCACCCAACCAGGGCCGAACTGGGAACCCAAAGCAGCCCTGGCAATTTTGTCCAACAGCCCACTACTGGGCTGGGAGGTGGAGGAGGGTGCACTGCTGCTTTTGTTGCTGGGGGCCAATATTGCAGCACCACTGCAAAACCGCCCCCACAGCTGCAAAACACGCCCCCACCCTTCCAGCCTCCCGGAGCAATGCCCCCTACAGATAGTCCGGCCCTACACCCAGCCACCCCTCATCAGGAATTGGTTGTTGTAAGCTTCATTCGCATGTTGATCAGCACCTCTTACCACTATTGGATGTTTTAAGTGTTATCCACCAACTCCCAGGTCGCCGTAGATTTCTGGTTGCAGTGAATGAGGATCAACAAGTGCTCAAAACTGGGGGTGTGCAACAACCCTCCTTTTTGAGTGGCACCCACCACAATGTAAACTCCAGTGACCATACCTCAGACAAAAGATTCCCTGCTTCCCTGAACCGCCAAAATCTCAACAGGACTTCCTCCTCAAATGTATAGCCTTTCCTTGCCACCACTGGGTTTATAACACCCTCCCTATGACTACTGTGCCCTTGCTCCTTACCCCATCCCCTTGAATGACAATCCCAACATCTCATTTCATTTTGATTTGCATCCCATGCATCTTAGTAGCACACACCCCTTACCATTCACTTTGTAAACGCACCCTTCCTCCATGCCTAACTGAACACTCATCCTCATCTCTCTCCCTCTCATTCATTGGCTATACCCTTCTCTCCTCTCAACCTTTGCTCCATCCTACCTGCTATCCTAATCTCCACACTTTACTGTGTTACCTCACTTTTACTATATCCTGTTGCTTTATAATTAGGTTAGCTCTCTGTAAGTCATTGTGGGCCACATGAATCAAAAACCCATTTTGCATTCCTTAAATAGCGAATTTTAGGTAATCGCTATTTAAGGAATGTAAAATCGTATGTAAGAAAATAGCGATTTCACAATAGTGATTCCTAAAAATTCGCAATCACAATTAGGTAATTGCTATAAGGTAACACTGCTTAATTTGTTCCTATGGGCCTAAAGGCCCATAGGTGTGAATGGTTTTGCATTATGTAATTTGTGATCACCTAATTGGTAATCGTAAATTAGATAAAGCAATATCAAGGGTGCATGGAGGCTAAGGCCCCCTGAAGCCCCCCCAAAAACGGTTTGCTCATGTAAAGAGTACACCTGCCCTAGGGGCATGTGTGCGCTATGTGGCACTTTGAGAAAAGCATTTTTGTTAATTTTTCAAGATTTGCAAGTCTATGGTAATAGCATTTCCTAAATGCACAGTTTGCATTTACAAAATGTTTGTTACATATGCTAAGGGAGTCACAAATTGCGATTCCCTATTGGAAGTCGCAATTTTAGGTAATCGCAAAAAAATTTGATTACCCAAAATTGCGACTTCCGAAATGGAATTATTGCATAGAGTAGGCAAAAAAGGGGGAGAGATTGTGATAAAGAAACAGACATAGACAGAAGATAAGAGACAGCAATACCATGCAACAACATATTTAGTAATCCCTAATGTTAGATGTCTTCCCACAGGGTGAGAGTTCTGACTGAGGTAAATACTAGTTTGCAGCGGTTGCGCAGCAGCCGGGGCCTAATCATAGAGGCATTAGGTGCATTTCCTGCAGTCAAGCACAAACCGTATTCTCCCGCCATGTTTTCCTACTTAGGCAGCTCTACCCCTCGCACAGTTGACAAATATTAAAAAACAAATCTAAGAAGATTCAAGATACTCATCTTCGCAAATTCTCATCCCCCAGGACTTTCAGGAGCCCGTTAGGAGACTTAAAAGTAAGGAACACACTTTTCTTTCCTGCTTATTGTTCACTACCCCTAGGGAGGGTGAAGGTTTTTCAGACCCAGCTTGAAACAGATGATATGAGTATGAAAATTCTGTGTGTGTGTGTGTGTGAGCCACAAATGGCAAAATAAGTGATGCTGAGATGCACACATTCTCCATATGAGCAACAAAGAATTTAATCTTTTTCTAAAATATGTCCTCCATTTTGTAGATCGTCTTCAAATTTTGAAACCGGAAGTGACATCAATGGTGTCAGGTATTGCCATCTGCATATCTGTTAAAGTCAATGAATGGCCAAAGTAAATGGTTGCATTTTGTTTTAGTTTTCGCTAGTGTATAATTTGTATAAAAAGGTATGCCGCTGACCGAAGCAATGCTCAGAAGCCCGCAGCTAGTGCTGTAAATGCTGGCACACCGACATGCTGTTTCAAGAAAATTTTAGTTTGCTCCTTTACATCCGTTATTTTTCCTAAGCATTTTAAACATGCTATAGTGCGTGCTTTATTGATTAAACCAATGTCCGACTCAACAAGCTATAGGCTCTTCTCTCTACTGCCTGATGTCTCTAAACTACTTGAAAAGAATGTGTCTTATTAATTAATAAAAGTTTATCTAAGGCAATCAATGGCCACTTGATAGACGAGCAGATTTTAGACCTGGTAGAGGAACCGTGGTCACAGCGGCCTTGGGTGATTATATGATGATGGTTGCTGAGGGTCATGGAGGAGTTTTGTTACTCCTAGACTTGTCTTCCACCTGCAGAAACACTGACCACTTTATCCTGCCTCAATTTCTCTCATTCCTAGCCATAAGTGGAACTGCATTGGCCTGGATGTCCTCATTTTTGCTGGGAAAATCCCTTGTATTCCAATTTGGTTATTTTCGTGCAACTCCTAATCACCTGATGTGGGGGTGTTCCACAAGGTGCCCTAATTGTACCCATTTTGTTCAATCTTTACCTAAGCCTTCCCTGTTTTGGAAGTTGATTGTTAACGCCTATTTTATGCTGTTTATACTAGTTTTATCTTTCTACATTCCAACAACCCTAGCTTTCCATCTTCTGGCCTTCCCTGTACTGTAAAAACCACCCAAAGGTACTACGTCCAAAAGGTAGATTGCTAGTAGATTCATAAAACTTTATCCACTAAACTCTCAAATTCTCCCCAACTATAATAACACAAACAGATGAGACCAGGCTCTGTAGCTGGCCTCTCTGGACAGCTGTCCTAGATGGCTGTATTACGGATGGTTTTAGATTTAGTTTGTGACTTGAGGTTGGAAGATACTTATTGGTTTAGTCATAATTGCTGGTATTATCTTACCATGCTCAACTGTTTCCCAGCTTGTTGTGCCTGCTGTGTAAGTACATTGACTCCTAAGCAAAGGATGTCCATGCAATACAAATGCTAAGATCATGCTTCAGAAAGAGATCAAAGTTTTTTTTTTCCAGAGTTTTATTTAGCGCGAACTTGACCCGAATCGGGTATCAGAGAGCTTTACATAGCACCAGTTGCATTACATGAGGACACATTCATTTTTGTTAGGCACGTGGAGATTAAGTGATTTGCCCAGAATCACAGGATGTTCAGCTGTCATTGTGGAGACTTGAACCCAGTTCCCCAGATTCGAGGGCGACAGCCCAAGCCAATAGGCCAACTCCTCTCCCCAAGGGTTGGTGAGCGTTGATGTAGATACTTTTTAGGTCAACATGCCTCTTATAGTTTCCCTGCTTAATAACTAGCATTTGAACAGTTCTGAGTATTAGTATATTCTTCATGTGACTACAGATGTTTCCCCTCCCTAGTATAAAATGACTTAGCTAAAGCTAAAAGGCGGGTCTGTTGGGATTAAATGAAAAGTCTGATCTGTGCTACCGTACATATTGATGCTTAAGTTAGCCTTTGCAGCGCCATTTTATACTTAGCCGCCGATTCTAGGCCATGATCGCAATTAATTGCTCTCTGGCTCTGCAAGTAGTAGCCGTGCTGAATTTTCTGTGTCTCTCAAGGTTGGGCCTCGCTGTACTAATGAATATATTGTTTTGTACTTCTGCATACCTTTCCCATGAGATCGAAGCCTGCTCCCACTGGATCACCTGCAAAGGCAGGTAGAGTCACCTTGACACACAGATAGTGTGTGCTCAGACACAGAATCAAAACTTATCCCTCTGCCTCTTCATTGTGTTACTGGTCCCAGCTGGAAATTACCAGCCTGGGTGGGTCTTCTAGGGTATTGGAAATGTATAACTGCTGGTGTTGTGTTGGTGGGGGTCAGTCTTCTCTGCAGCAATCCAAGGGTCTGGTCAGACCGGACTCCGCTCTAGCGCACTACTAATAAATAACTTGGTTTGTATTCTCTACTGTCTGACCAACTCTTCATTTGTATGGAAGGCAGAGAGGGGGTCATGAGTGACCCGAGCGACCCTAATCAGGTCACTTCCTTCAGATGTGTACGGCTAAACCACTTTCCCAAAGGCCATTTTCTCCAAAGAGGTGATGGCCACTCTCTTCACAGGCAGGTCTTCACTCATGCACGTCCTCAGTCCTACCACCTACTACATATCTGCAAATTGCACAGGATGGGCTAAATCCACACCAAGATAAATCAATAACCTGAAATAACCTTGTTCTATTGCCTTATAAGAGATCAAACCCCACACTGCATCTTCTCAGATTTGTTAAACGGTTTATTGAGTCGCAGGAGAATCATTAATTTTCTGTCAGGTTGGATCCGATGAAATGTCCTAAGGGCCTATTGGGGGTCAATAAGATTCAATCAATGCTTATGGCTTTTACTCATTCTCAGGCACCAATCTGTGTAAATCATGCACTATGTGTGTATGTGGGACAATATTGGCACTTTTGACTTTCATAGATCTGTTTGCATGTCCTTTTACATACACCTTGTTGTGCTCAGTATTTTAGGAGGGCCTTCATGCGTAGTAAGTGACTTTAACGTTTTCTGGCCATCTGCGATTTAGATTAAAAAAGGGAAAGCATATGGTACTGTGGTATACACATTGTTAATTATGCTTGTTTAAGTGTGGAACATTCCAGCATAGGGTTAGTATGTGGAGTTTCTTGATTTTCCTACAACTATGGAATGTGTTGTTAAAAATGTAGTCCTGCCTCCCCATCTACCATTCCTTTCTCCTGTATGCCCATGGGCAAGAGAATCAGGAAAAGAAAATGGGAGAAAGGTAGGCTTCCATGAGCACCAGTAAGAGATGATCAGTATAGTAGCTGGGACAAGGCCTGGGGAGATGAGACAGAGTGATTGATTTTAGGGCCATGAAGGGTAGGTGGGCATACCAGCGGTCTGGAATATCTGTGCAGGTGCAGACGAAAGAGGGATCAGAGCATGTGACGTATGGACAGCTGATAAGCAATGTCACTTCTTCCATTGTCATGAGCAGAAACTGTATCAGCTGTAACAGTTTCCCACGGCAGCCATGAGCCACTGACATTTTCACATTTTGCATATTTTAATTACAGGGAACAACACACTTTGTAAACGTACCTGTATTTTTAAAAAGTAGTGATCTTTGAGCCGTTAGGGTTTGCAACTTTGCACCGACCCATTTAAAAGTCAGGATTCAGCAGCTTTGCTAAGCTACATTGGTCCTGTTTATTACTACACTGAATTGCAAACCGTTCAATTCAGAAGTTCCTTTCAATGTGGTTCAACACCAAAACCTGGTGAAAGACTACTGTAGACCTGCCAACTCACACAGTGCCACTGTGTCTCAAACGATATTGGCTTCCGTCACATAGTCACCCGGTGAGGAGCCAAAATGTTTATGTTTATGTTTATGTTTTAGCAATTTTTATAGCGCGCAAATACCCAGGGGTGTCTCGGCGCTTAACTGATCAGATGATGGCTATAGCAGATCTTAATGTGGGAAAAGCCAGGTTTTTAATTTCTTCCTAAAACTAAGGAGAGTGGGGGCAGTTTTGATGGTAAAAGGGAGTGAATTCCATAGTCTAGCTGTGGAAATCACAAAGCATCTGTCACCCCAGTAGGCTTTCATTGTGCATTGGACATTGAGCAGATGAGCTGAGGATGAGCGAAGAGTTCTGGGGTTTTCGAGAGGACGAAGGGCATCTTTAAGAAACTGCGGGCCTGATTTGTTGATGGCTTTGTAGGCAATACACAGTGCCTGAAATTGTGTACGGCTCCTGACAGGAAGCCAGTGAAGCTGTCGGATGTGAGGAGTGATGGAGGTGAACTTGGGAATGCCCAATAAGATTCTGGCTGAGGCATTCTGCACCAACTGAAGCCTATTAAGAACTTTTTCCTGTGCATTGAGAAGGAGGGCATTATTTACAATAGTCCGTTCTGGCAAAAACGAGGGTGCTGATCAGAGTTTTACCAGCTGAAGTGGGGAGGTAGGGAAGAAGCTTCTTGATTTTCTTCAGAGTGAAGAAGGAGGTGGAGACTACCGAGTTGACGTGGTGGTGGAAGAGCAGTCTGTCATCGAATATGACTCCGAGGTTGCGGACCTTAGTGACAGGTTCTGGTGGAGATCCCATCTCGTTGGGCCACCATAGGGGGGACCAGGCAGGTTCCAATTTCCCGAATGTCATAACCTCTGTCTTTTCAGAGTTCAATTTTAGACAGTTTGAAGACATCCAGGAGCTGATGGCGAGCATTCCCTCTTGAAAGTTTGCTGCAACTGTAAGGGGGCTTGAGAGATGATTAACCACTTGAAACAATTTTCTTGCAGAGTTTTGAGCCTGATTAATTTGGGAAGTATAGTAGATCGTTTTTTCTGAGGCGATGAGGTCTTTGTATTTGGATAGGGCGCTTTTATATGAAATTTTGTCAATAGGGTTGTAGTGCCTGCGCCAGTGTCTTTCCAAATTTCTACAATGTTGTCTTTGTAGACGAAGGGATTCAGAGAACCGTGGGGCAGAAGGAGATTTTCTATTGCAATGAGAGGTTTTGGGAGGTGCCAATTTGGAGCATGCCGTGTCCAGGATGTTAAAGTAGTTACTAGAAGCTAGTGACGGATCCGGTTCCATTGTATTGATGCCATCGGTCAGTATAGATGCAAAACAACAGTTGATGGACAGAATGCAGAACAATGTCATACATTCACCCCAGTACAGAGATCTGGGCCTAAATCCATCGTTTTTTTGCTCACCATGCCGTTCCAGTTTGAACCTAGCCGTATGCAAATCAGTCTTGACCCTGTGCCTCATGGGAAGAGTTCAGCCCGAACTGCCAAGCCAGGTCCTCCCTGGACTGGAAACAAGCATCCTAGGACCGGTTTCGGGGTTTCACGCCTCTTCAGCCAGGATAGCTTGATTCCAGTGGCATGGAGAGCACGGGACCCACGTCTGGGCATACCCTTCCCACTCAGGGTGACAAATGCAAAGCAACAGTTGATGGACAGAATGCAGAACAATGTCATACATTCACCCCAGTACAGAGATCTGAGCCTAAATCCATCGTTTTTTTGCTCACCATGCCGTTCCAGTTTGAACCTAGCCATATGCAAATCAGTCTTGACCCTGTGCCTCATGGCAACAGTCCAGCCCGAACTGCCAAGCCAGGTCCTCCCTGGACTGGAAACAAGCATCCTAGGACCGGTTTCGGGGTTTCACGCCTCTTCAGCCAGGATAGCTTGATTCCAGTGGCATGGAGAGCACGGGACCCACGTCTGGGCATACCCTTCCCACTCGGGGTGACAAATGCAAAACAACAGTTGATGGACAGAATGCAGAACAATGTCATACATTCACCCCAGTACACCCCCGTCCATCACCACCCTCTTTTGTACCGCTTTGTTCGCCATAAGTTGGCAGGGTATGCTCAGACGTGAGTCCCTTGCTCACTTTGCCACTGGATTCAAACAAGCCTGGCTGAAGACGGCTGAAATGCCAGAAACCGGTCCTAGGAAGCTTGTTTCCGGTCCAGGGAAGGCATGGGTTGGCAGTTCGGGCTGGACTGTTCCCATGAGGCACAGGGTCAGACTGATTTGCCTATGGCCATGTCTGAACTGGGGTGGCAGAGTGGGCTAAAGAACGGTGATGGATCAAACCTAGATCTGTTGAGTGGGTGTGAGTGTTTGATTGGTTCTGATGCTCCGTCCATCACCACCCTCTTTTGTACCGCTTTGTTCGCCATAAGTTGGCAGGGTATGCTCAGACGTGAGTCCCTTGCTCACTTTGCCACTGGATTCAAACAAGCCTGGCTGAAGACGGCTGAAATGCCAGAAACCGGTCCTAGGAAGCTTGTTTCCGGTCCAGGGAAGGCATGGCTTGGCAGTTCGGGCTGGACTGTTCCCATGAGGCACAGGGTCAGACTGATTTGCCTATGGCCATGTCTGAACTGGGGTGGCAGAGTGGGCTAAAGAACGGTGATGGATCAAACCCAGATCTGTTGACTGGGTGTGAGTGTTTGATTGGTTCTGATGCCCCATCCATCACCACCCTCTTTTGTACCGCATCGGTCAGTATAGAAGCAAGATGAGAGATATCGATGTTTTTCCAGTCTCGTGTTGAGATAGGGGAGGTTAGTCCGTTTTGAGATGAAGGGGACTTGGTTTTAATAGAAAAACAGACTGCTGAATGATCTGTCCAAATAAGGGGAATAGGAGGGGAAATCAGAATGTCAAGGTTATTGGTGAATATCCCATCAAGGGTGTGACCTGCTTTATGGGTAGGCTGGGTGACAATTTGATGAAGTCCTACTGCTGAAAGATCACTAATAAGGGCAATAGTATCCTTGTCGCTTAGGGATTCTAAATGAAAATTGAAGTCTACTAATATGGTATATTGAGGAGCTCCAACTGTAACTTCGATTAAGTTGTTAAGGCTATTAAGGAAGTTAGATCTAGGGCCAGGAGGGCGGTAGAGCAAAGTGCCAGCGAATGACTGATTGCCGGAGAGGCTGATAGAGAAGGAAAAAGCTTCACAGTCTCTGTAATTAAGAGCAGTGGTTTTGATTTTATAGTGGTTTCTATAGATGATGGCTATACCGCCACCCTTTTTTTTGGTTCTATCCAATCTGTGAACACAGTAACTTTCAGGGAGGGCTGCTTTGAAGTCAGGGCCAGAGGAGTTGTCACCCCAAGTCTCGGTGATGAACAATAAATCGACATTGTGTGACACGATGAACTCGAGGATATCGAGTTTGTGTTTTGGGAGGGAGCGCACATTAATGAGTGCTGCTAGAACCTGTTTAGGGGTATTAGCAGGAGGAGTGTGGTTAATACAAGCAGGGCATTTGTAAGGACCTATCAGAGGGTCCGTATATAAAAATTGTGGTATAGAGTGCGGTAGGTTGGCCGAAGGGTTAAGTTCTAGAAGTTGAGAGGAGGTATATTTGATCAAGGTAGGGGCTATGGGGATCTGAGGGACGAATGGGCCAGGGGGGGTGGCCCTGGGCCCGGTCCCGGCGCGGACAGGCGCAGACGGGCTTGCCTTAGGCGCGCCGATGGCGCGCCCGCTGCGCTTGTCCGCTGCGCGTCCGGTAAGTACACATGTTTTATAGACGAATGGAGACATTGGGGGGGCATGGCTGACAATAGTGGGCGTGGCCTGGGGAGTCCCAGGGAATGGCGGCAAGATAGTTATGTTGTAACCCGTGGCAGCGATAAATCCGCTGTGCGGGGGATGCCCAATGAGCGAAAAACAAATAATAAGTGCCCAGGGAGAAGTATCGGTAAGTTAAAAGCACAATTTCACACACAAATGTTAAGAGCTGCAAGCGATCGTTCTCCCGGCTTCCGCCTCAGGAGATTACTGTCTCAGGGTGGTGGTGGGGAACAGGAACTGGAAATCACTGCTCAGAGTGGGTTTGCAGCTCATCTTTGAAGGCTGGGAACAGCTGATGTCCATTAAAGACAGGGGCAGAGCTTCGGGGGTGTTTGGGGTATTACACGCCCCCAACAATTGTATTTTCAGGTAAACAATTGGGCTCAGGGGCTTTCTTTTGGGTATGGTGAGGTGCCTCTCGGATTTCAGAAATAATTTTTACATAAATACAGACAAAAACACACACACACACACACTCTCTCCCTCTCTGCTTTGAAAGTCTTCAAAATTGTTTGTTATTTAACAAAAGATTGTGTTTTCTCTCACTTATTACCCCCACCAATCTGAATTTGTCTCCCTTTCCACTGCCCTGCTTGTTGTATAATGTAGTTTGACTTTATATGTCAGCGTGATCAGTGCTTTAAATTGCAAAAAATAAGTGCAGGTACTCATTAAATTGAGCTAGGGGCGTGGCTAGTGGGCAGGGTTAGAGGCGGAGCAAGACATGATACAAAAACACTTCCATTGAGTATTCATTTTGCCCTTGCATTTCCTAGATACTGATCTCAAACTATCCATATGTGCAGATTAACAACTAAAACCCTGAATGAGCCAAGCCATCAACTGTACTTTTAGTACTTTCAGGCTAATAATCAATGTGTTCTAGGACGAGAGAGACTCTGCCACTTATATTGGTTGCGGGACAGAACAAAACATGTGAGAAAAGCATCAATCTAAACAAAATGTATTAACTCGTTACACAAAATGAAGGCCAAACGCCAAATGTTCATGTTTCCTTCTTGTATGATATTTACAGCTTCTTAATATAATAATTCTAATGTTCCTACTTGTTTGCATCTGGCGCAATTCTTATATATTCAAGAGTGCACACACACAAACAAGCATTCCTCGCATTTCTTTTCAAATACGTCCCGATTCTTTTTCTCTCAAACATACACTGTCTTCACATCTCAAACCTCGCGATCCCTGCCACACTCACCTGTCTCCCGTTTGTAGCTAATTCTGTCCCCTATTGTTTCCTATTACTCTCTCTACCATAACTCTTTCTATTTCTTATCTGCCCTCTCTAACTCATTCTATAACCTGTCTGGATCTCTTACATATCTATATCTGCGCTTACCCCTTCAGCCTCTCTATATTTCCGTACTTTAAACCCTCTGCTCCTTCCCCCTCACTCTTCACCTTCACTCACCCCCATTTTCCCTCCTCTCCCCTCGGCAGAAGGCCCCATGGCCTGAGAGCTTGCAGTGGCAGACAGTGAGCACTGCAGGGTTCCGCGCATATGCAGAGGCCAGCAGGGGAGAGGTCAGGGGAAGAACAATACTGGCCTCCAAAGAAAAAGTCAGTTGACCTCCTCCCACCTCACCTGGGCACCAGGGAGCCCACCACCTCATCCCTGCCCACCATGGACTCAATGTCCCAGCAGGCAGGCGGGGTGGGGGTGGATTTGGAGGGGCAAGTGAGAGAGGAGAAAGAGAATCAGACCCCACTGGGAGGCCAATGGGTGAAAATGGCCCTTTGTACCTGCGTTCCTCCACGGCAAACACAAACAAGACGACCCAGCAGCAGGCCTCCAATTGGCCGTTCAGGCCCCATCAGGCAGCTTGCCAGTTGCCACAATTGAATAACACATTTAAATATCCCTGACCCTATGATCCCTACGGTCAGAGCTTGGACCCCATTAGTACTTCAAATTCTTTCTCTTACCCTTTCTTTATCATTGAGGGCTTGCAATGGCCGATTTAAATCCGACCAGCCTGGACATACTACTTTTAATAGAGCTGGGCATTTGTCGATCTTGGATTATATCCTGATCGACACAAAATCATGGAACAAGGTCTTAGATTTTAGAGTGGTCGTTCGTGATGATAGTGACCACAATGCCCTTACTCTGAAATTAAAACCAGATCATTGGGGATTTTCAACGTATGTCAGCGGGGTGTCCCCTCCATTGCAATCTCTAACTCTCCATAACAACAAACGAAGAGTTAAATGGTCTAGCATCCTCATGCATCCTGAGAAACTGGCAGAAACTTATAGATTGGCACTTCCCTGCCTTAATGAAATGGCCGGTGTAGTGCTAGACTGCTCTTCCGCGGAAAGTTTATCCAGCCCCGTTATTATCCACACTCAGTTATCAACGAAAATCCTGGACGTTTTTTCTCGTTCAGAGGCTCCTAAGGCACCAGTGCCCAACAAGCAATCTTGGTTCACAGGTGAATGCAGGAAATTAAAAACTGAGCTGATTGTGGCAATAAAAGCAAAGGATAAACTTAGAACTAAATCACTCCGTGCCCTTTATAAACAACAGACCAACAGGGCAAGGAAGTCTTGGGAAGACGATATGTGGGAGGAGTTAAGAGTATCTTTACAGAATAAGGACTTTAAGACCTTCTGGGCCATTGTTAGCAATGGTAAGAAAGACTCTGACCCCATTACTGGTTCTAATATTGCCCCTGCACTGTGGGAAGGGCATTTCGGTGGCCTATACTCAATGGCGGATTCTAATTCACTTCCCCCAGTTGATTCTCCCTCTATTACAGCTTGTTGTGCTGCAGCTATCCCACGAATCGAAATTAAGGAGGTTGAAAATGCCATCTCTATGCTCATACCTAACAAAGCGCCGGGCCTGGACAAAATCCCTGGCGATCTTTTTAGGTCTGAACCTACGGTGTGGGCTCCCTACTTATGTGTCCTTTTTAACTCCATTTTGTATGGTGCAGAGCCACCAGTAACCTGGCGTGGCGCGGAGATAGTGCCTATTCACAAAAAAGGCTGCCCTTTACAGCCCTCAAATTATCGCCCGATAAGCCTAATTGATACGACCCAAAAACTATTCGGGCGCATAATTTTGAATAGATTACAGGCCTGGGAAGAAGAAAATAACGTTTTAAGCACTTTGCAGGCCGGCTTCAGGAAGGGTACTTCAACCCTTGACCAGATATTTCGTCTTCAGGTTATATTCTGGAAGACTGTGAGAGTAGAGGGTGGCAGCCTCTACCTCATTTTTGTTGATCTAAGGTCAGCTTTTGATCTGGTCCCGAGAGAAAAGCTCTGGGCCGTTCTGCAAAGGCTCAACATTCCCCCCTATCTCTTGGATGTTTTGAAGAACTTACACAAGGCCAATTTCGCCCAGGTTAGATGTGGGAAGTATGGCGAACTCTCTGACCGCTTTCCTGTTAGTCGAGGAGTTCGACAAGGATGTGTGCTAGCTCCCACGTTGTTTTGCCTATACATTAATGGACTCATAAAACACCTTCTAGCCCTCAAAGACATTGACGTCCCTAGGCTTGTATCGGGCAAGGTTCCTGCTCTAATGTTTGCTGACGACACCCTGTTGTTGTCACGCACTCCCATGGGAATTCAGCGAGTTTTAGATGGCTTCGTTGACTTCTGTGGTGACAGGGGCCTTGAGATCAACCTAGCCAAAACGAAATTTATGATTCTCAACCCTCCTAAAAGTACCCGCCCGAGCCCAGTATTGAATGGTATCCCCCTTGAAAGGGTGAAAACGTTCACTTACTTGGGGATTACACTCCAGGAAGATCTTGGCTGGGGAGGCCAGGTGGTCAATTCTACACTTAAGTTGACCCAAACTACAGGAGGTATGGCTAGATTGTTTAGTGGCACGGTTTTTAAACCAGCGGCCCCAGTGGTAGAAATTTTTAAAACTCAAGCCCGATCTGCCGCTACCTATGGAGCAGAACTATGGGGCCACTCCCAAATAGATAGTCTAATGAGGGTCGAAAACTCCTTTATCAGGAAACTATTAAGTTTACCCCCTAGTACTCCGCTGGTCCCAATTAGATTAGATCTGGGACTGCTTCCCATTGAAGAAGTGGTGGTGGCCCGGCCTGTCCAATATTGGAAGAGATTATGGTCCAATCCAGACCTCGAAATTTTCAGAGATGAATTTCTGGATCTCTGGCCTACACTCAAACACATGAAGATCCCTTGGTTAACTCACGTTAGGGAAACTTGCTTCAGGATTGGTCGCAGGGAACTCTGGGATACCCCAGAAGCTTCCTGCCTATCTGTTTCTAAAACCAATCTTGCTGAAGAACTAAGATACTTTCATCTAACACGCCTGCACATGGATCCTAACATAGGCAGGCTGACCGAACAGTTTCTCCAGATTAAACCGAACTATGGGAGGGAGTTATTCCTGGATCTGATTTTCCCTCCTCTAGCCAGGAAATTATATGTTCAATTTAGAATGGGTACCTTACCACTCAGGTCTTTCACTTCTAGATGGGACATTAAGAATAGTATTTCATGCCCTGCATGTGGCTACAAACTGGAGGATGAAATTCATGTGTTCTTTGTTTGTCCTGCGTACCTTACCCATAGGAAACGTTGGGTAAAATCGATTTGTAGGAACCTTGGTTTTAGAGATTGTGTTAATGCCCTGCGAGTTTTAAAATACGACACCCATCCCCCAATTGTGTTCGCAGTTTCACGCTTTCTTAATGCTGTATGGTTTCAGCGTAGGAAACTTTCCACCAATTTTTAATAATGTGAAAATTTTAATTTGATTATTTTATTCTGTTATGGTGGTTAAAATGTGATCTGCTCTTGCTTTCGACATATAAATTGTTGTATTGTATTCTGCTTTTATGGCCCTTGTGGCCGAAATAAATTTTTTTGACTGACTGAATAATACAGACAGACGGCAACGGCCAACATGCTGCCAAAAACCTGTCACTCAGCAGACCCTCGTACACTTGTCCAGTGCTCACGTTATCAGTCAGAACCTGAGTACCGGTACTCTCCTTGACAGTGGAGAAGTGCTGGTACTCAGCTTGGTAAAAATAAAAAGTGCCGGAACTGAGTACCGGCGAGTACCGGCCAATTTAAAGCACTGAGCGTGATAGTTGGAAAATCTGAAGCTCCCCCCCCCCAACCCAATCTTGCTTGCCAAGCTATGCCCCTTATTAAAGAGTATAAAAACACCCCTGGACATCCGCACCAGCTACAGCAAGTATGCAAACTTTTTTTTTTTTGGGAAGGGCAGTGGTTGGTATGGGACGGGCCTCGTGCCCCTTAAGTAATTCTCAGCGTGAGTTCACGTCCCCTCCCAGGCCCCACCTACTCCTCACACGGTAACATTTGTTTCAAGTTGTCATGTCTGCTATCCTGAAGGTGGTACACACTCGCAGTAATTGACCTGGATGCCACATTTGTTCCAATCTAACAGCTTTCAATTTCGTCAGCAACATTTCTTTCATTATTAATGGATTTTTTTTTTTAATAGCTGTAATTTCTCAGAATCTGGAACATGTCAGATTTCTTGTATTTCTCTGCTTTTCCAATTTTACTGTTTCCCCAGAGAAGGTAAGGTAGGTAAGGGACTGGCAAAGGTGATCAGCGATCAACAAGGCATTGCAAACCCCGCTAACCGCGTGTATCAGGGAAGATGGGCGAAAAAATAGTCTTGCTAAATTAGTTTATCTAAAATTGTATGTGTGAGTGATTTTAATCAGAATCTAATTTCCCCTCCCTTTAGAGGCAGTGGAATGAGTTTTTTTTTTCTAATTTACTTTTTGCGGTTCAAGTTTACCATAATTCTTCTGATGCTGTGACAGCCACCGTGGAAGCGCCTGCTGCTGCTACAAAGCATTTAGAGAGGGTGGGAAAAGTGATTTTCAAATTGATCCGCTAAATTAAAAATGTTTAGTGCTTGTGTTTTTTTTATCAGAAAGCGCAGAACTCAGGCCGGCCTTCGGCACGGCTAGAGGCTCGGTGGGGCTTTTATTTCGTCCTTTTATGTTTAGTTCTTGTTTAATTCATGTCCCCGGAGGTGGCTGTGATCAGAACATTAGCAAGCTGTGGAAGCACATGGCAAAGCATGCTGTTCGGGGTGCAGCTACCCTTTTAATTTATTCGTGTCCCTGCTGCCCTGACATTAGAAGAACAATAACAGACGTGTGAGGGGAGCAAAGAGATGTTGCGACTTCATGTTTTTTGAGAGACCTCACGCATAAACAGCTCCAGCCTGCTGGATTACCGCTTTCAATCGTTTCACTCACATAGACCGAAAAAAAAATGACATCACCAGAATGTTAGGATGTTCCTCGCAATTCCTTCTTCACTGTTTATTGCTCTTTCTGGACCCGGAATTGATGCTAGCTGTTATTTGATGTACTGTGCTCTGGATAAATGAGAGTTCTGGCTGTGCTTAAAGGAGAACTCTATTTTGACTGACATCGCATGACCGGAACCAGTTATTTGTGTAGGAGGGTTGCCATTTACAAAACATATTTTTTCTGCTTGTGCGTGGAAGCTTAAGAGGGATTTTCATCTGCAGCAGTAAGACCGATTCGCCTAAAATGGAAATGCACATAAACTCCCCATCTTAAACATTCTCAGGCAGTGGTGCGGGAACAATTTTCAGAGTGGGGGTGCTGCCATCAATGTAACATGAGACAAAGCAACAGTATCTCAACTGGTGTCACTAAAGAAGACGGTTAAACACGTATGTACAATACATTACATGAAAAGAAGAAGGGAGACTCAGAGTAGATTTTTGAAAAGTGCACTTGGCATCATATAATTAAGATCAAAATTAGGAGGGTACAGTTGTAACAGCACTGTAGGCAAAAAATTGCGTGAACATCCCGAATTGGACTTGGTGCTAAATTGTGTACGTGACACAAAAGGTGGCGAAGCAAGTGACAATGTGTAATCAGCGAAAACGGCGCAAAGTGCAGGTGTGAGCAAGTATGTACAGTGAATATTGTGGTTCAAGACAATAATTTACAATGTTTGAGATGAATAATGACGATCCTATATTACTATGTGCCTTCAACCAACATGACCTGATAGAGCTAAAACCATACTAGAGCTTAAAAAGACATATTTTATCGCAGTAACACAGTACAGCATATGTTTACACACAAACAAACTCATTCAATTTGATCACAAGTATATTAAAAAACAATTTTATTCCAAAAGACAAAAATATTGCATAATCAATCATGAATCAATAGTAATCTTCCTCCCTGTATGGGCTACAATCTGAGAGTATCGGAAAACTAAAAACATATAAAAATCAAAATTTTTAAAAACAGTGAAAAGTCGACGCAGCGTTTCGGTGTTTATTCAATATTTTCACCTTCTTCAGGACTATAAAACTTTCAATCTGGAGGGAGCGAAAGATTATGTTTAATCATTTACATAATCAGAAGGAGTGGAGGTATCTCACCTCAGCCCGGATCACAATAAAGGGGCCACTATACAAGTGTGGGTCCTTTTCTTGTATCCGTTAAAGCCACCGTATTATATAGAGTGGAATATATTATAGATTTCTTTGTATGGGAAAAACTAAATTATACCAGGACCATAAACGTAATGATTTATCACCTCTACCCCGTTATTAGGTTTGCTGGGTCCTGACTTCTATGTGCGTGAATAACGTCACCAGATTCGCGGGCTGTTTGTTAAAAATCGGCCTCCCTGCTCTGACGGATACTCCAGATGTGGTCATGACCAATAACTGGGTAGAGGTGATAAATCCTTACGTTTATGGTCCTGGTATAATTTAGATTTTCCCATACAAAGAAATCTATAAGGAACCACACGTGTATAGTGGCCCCTTTATTGTGATCCGGGCTGAGGCGAGAGATACCTCCACTCCTTCTGATTATGTAAATGATTGAACATAATCTTTCGCTTCCTCCAGATTGAAAGTTTTATTGTCCTGAAGAAGGTGAAAATATTGAATAAACACCGAAACGCTGCGTCGACTTTTCACTGTTTTTAAAAATTTTGATTTTTATATGTTTTTAGTTTTCCGATACTCTCAGATTGTAACCCATACAGGGAGGAATATTACTATTGATTCATGATTGATTATGCAATATTTTTGTCTTTTGGAATAAAATTGTTTTTTTAATATACTTGTGATCAAATTGAATGAGTTTGTTTGTGTGTAAACATATGCTGTACTGTGTTACTGCGATAAAATATGTCTTTTTAAGATCTAGTATGGTTTTAGCTCTATCAGGTCTTGTTGGTTGAAGGCACATAGTAATATAGGATCACTACTAGATTTTTCAGCATCCAATTCTTTGGTGTATACAGAGATATATTCTCTTCTACTTATTATTACATAGGGACTCCTTGTGTTTTCTTTTTAGCTTATTAATATACCCCGTCCCTAATACATATATAGGGGTACATCCCGTGTTTGTTTGACTTTGAGATGAATAATGACAACAATTTCAGCTGAACCACAAAAGGAGGTGCGCCATCAGTTGCCCTGAAAAGTCAACGATGTTTCGATCCTATTATTCAGGATCATCTTCAGGACCGGGTTGCAAGTTTGACGGTGCTGAAAGGAACACGGTCCGATGTCCGTGAATTACAGGGAGAGGAATCCGGAGGTGTATGGTTGGTAACGTACTCCAGCTGATTACGGAGGTCCTTAATACGTAACTTGTAGAAAGGACAGTTAAATGCGGGCGCCTTCAAGTATGAGGCTCCGCTGTGTCCCACGGTATGGGTACCGATGGGGGAGACCTCAGGCAGCGGAATCAATCCATCTGGGGGCGGCGCTGCAGTCGGCCTGTGACCGCCATCAATGTAACATCACTGAACTCACAGGGATTGTGGAAAATCCAAGTGTCACACAGGGAACAAATATAACTAAATCCGGTGTTGGACTTGGCCCTTTCTGCTGGGTCATCCCTGAGCTTTTTGCATTTCTCCTGGTATTTTTTCTGACCTGGTGTTAGTGGTTTTAGGACTCTGGGCACTTTATCACTGCTGTCCAGTGTAAAGCGCATGTGCTCTCTATGGTAAACTTGGTAAAATTGGTCTACACCTGTTTGGCGTATTTAATTTACCTATCAGTCCCTTGTAAAGTGGTATCTCATATACCCTGGGACAGTAAATATAATGCTACTGGTGGATTTTCAGCTCTGCTTGTGCCAGACACCAAAGTAGCCTTTCAAACCTGTCTCAGGCCTCTGCCATTGCAGGGCCTGCACACACAGTTTACTGCTGCTGTGACGTGGCACATAAAGTGGTTGCCACATCTGTGTCTCCCCTTTTTACCACATATCAGTCACCCCTCAGGTAGGCCCTAGCTAACCCTATGGGCAGGGTGCACTGTAGGTAAAAGGTAGGACATGTGCCTTAACTGTGTGGCATGTCCTGGTAGTGACAAACAGCCATTTTGGTTTCTCACTACTGTGAGGCTTCCCTCTCATTGGAATGCATTGGGGATTCCCTAATATGTGTTTCAATGGTAATTCCTGATATGAGAGGAGTGGCATGATCAAGTTTGGTATGTTTTGAATAGTGGCGATAAATGCTACGTAACAGTGTTTGCAGATTTATTGTCGCTATTTTAGAAATGCAACTTTTAAAAGTGGGGATTTCTGTGTGCTATGTGTCTTTTTGCCTGCCTGTTGTGTATTGCATGTCTGGCTCTGGATGACGGGGGCTGGGGAGGTGCAGTGGCTCGAGAGAGGCTGGGTGAATCAGCGCTAGGCTAAATAGACCAATCTGCATTTGGAGTAGCGGGAGGAGTAGCACCTGGACCTGAATAGGACTGTGCCTGCCTTAGACAATGCTGGCTGCGCTACCCTGTGGTGTGTCTGAGGCCAGAGCCTACACTAACAAAGGAAGTTGTTGTGCACTGTAAATATGTTTTCAAGTGCTCCCCAGAACTGTTTTAGACCAGGCACAGAGTCCTCTGCCAGGGGGAGAACATTCATCAGCCAGCCCCAGCAGCTGCAGGACGTCTCTGACTGCTCGGCCTCAGGCTCCCATTCACTGCCCTGTTGCCCCTCTAAAGAAAATTATATTCTCCAGGCGGATCTATGTACTGCCAAGCTGCTCTACCCTACAATTGCTTGTTTTCAAATCATTAACCTTTGAAGCCCCTGCCTCCCACTTTGGAGCCTCTAGGGACTACACCGTAACTTTAAGGGCAGTTTCACTTCAAAATACATGCTCACCACTGTCCTGAAGATGAACCCCAATAATTGGGTTCGAAACGCTGTCGACCACCCCACTACATGAATTCCTTATAACTTGTAAAGATCAATTATGGAATTCAACTACTATATTGTTGTCAATGCGATGTCTTTTTTAAACTACTATCACTCTTTCACACCACGCTTTCTTACTATGCGAGCACTCTAAAATTGACTTTGTTTAAATAAATACCTGTCATCTTTTGACCTACATGACCCTATACGTACTTTGTCTCCTGCTCCCTACGGAATTGATTTCACTTCTCTTAAAAAACAAGTGACACTGCTTGGGTCACCTTTTCTATTGGACCCTTTTGGGCCATACTTGAACCATTGTTCTTAACTATTCAGGGGGAGAACAAAGACATTGGCAGTATACATATTGGGGCTGTGACCCTATGTTTTTGGTTACCTGCTTGGAGCTGAAGGACTGCTGGGCATGAGGAGGAACCGCCGTGGGACCCAGCTGCTGTCTCCTGGGGGTCCCTACGTGCTGGCCTGCCTGTGCCCAGCTCTGCCCCTCTGGACCTTGGGGCTCTGCGCGTAGTGAGTGCTTGAACTGTTCCCTTCAGGGCTTGGGGGATCCTGCCCTGCAGCATTTAGAAGCCGTAGCGCGAGGTGAGGAGAGGAGTGCTTTGTGCCCTGCAGCGTGGGCAGCTCCTCTCTCTTTTTTAGGGCCGGAGCAATGGAGGAGAGAGTCAAGTCATTGGACACACTCTTCCGTTCCTGGCAGTGCCCCCCTGTTGCTTTTCCAGTTATAGGCAGCCGGGGCTCTGCTACATGGCCCTGAGCTGCGAGAAAGTACCAAAGCCCTCAGGAATCCCTAGCCGGGATTGTCTGGTGACAACAGAAGGCAGGCGGGAGCCTACCCCGCGTTTTCGCACACTGAGGAGAGACCAAAATCAGCAGAGACTTCACTCCGTATTCGTGCCCGAACCGAGAGTCAGGTGGAGGCTGCCTGGTTGCGGTCTGGGCCTGAATCCAGGAAGTGGGAAGGAGCCAAGTCGACGAAGACTTTGCTCCGCATGCAGACAGCCCTTCAGAGGCTGGAAGAAAGGCAGTGGAAGCCTGTTTGTAGGCGGGGCCTGGCAACAAGTAAGAGCCGGCGCATCGCTGGCTCCCCAAGGAGATATCACGAGAAAAGGGGCTAGTGTCGATGGAGACCCACATTTCCGGCATGGACGCAGTTGCGCCGCATGATCCCGGGCAGCTGCATACTTAGCGCAGTACCAGGGGCATTTTCCAGTGAAGGAGACTAGGGTTAGTTGCACCCTCTGCCCCCTTTACGCACGTTGTTTTGGCTGCATTGGCAGCTCGGGGGGGCCAGTTTGGGGGCCTCGTGGAGAAAGGAGCAGTTTGGGGGCGAGCCCAGGAAGGGGCCCTGGCCACCCCTGTGTAGCAGCTTGCACCCTGTGGGGATTTTTTGAATGTGTGACCTTTACAAGTGCTTACTTTGGTGCACTGCTTCTGTTGCTATGGGATAATGTGTTGGGCTGAGCCCCCATGTGTGCCCTGATTACTGCGTGCCCTGATTACTGCGTGCCCTGATCGCTGTGGTGCCCGGTTGCTAATTATGATGTATGCATAATGCTTCGTACTAGGGTGCACTGATGATTAGGATGTACACCTAATGTCTGTATGCTAAGTAAAGTTCTTACCATTGGTTACTGGTTGTTTTCACTGACTGTGAGATATGTGATGGTGTGACAGTGACCCGATTGGCCCTGTCATGTATATAATCCCTTTAAAGACACAATGTATATATGTGTTACGTTCTAATGTGAGTAATACAAAGGCTATTTTTTTTATATAAGGTTGTGTGGAGTTTCTTTTGTGGTGTGCCAATTGTGTCGCTGCTGTGTGTGTGTGTGTTGCGCAAATGCTTTACACATTGCCTCTGGGATAAGACTGACTGCTCTGCCAAGCCACCAAGGGGCTGAGCAGGGGTTATCTTCAGCGTGTAACCCCCTTGCTCTGACTAGAGTGGTGGTTTCTGCCTGGCTTAGGTGCATGCCCTAGCCAACTAGAAATCCCATTTCAACATCCGGTATTTGTTAAGGGCGAACTAATCAACCCTAAGGGCAGCAGCGGTCTGTGCAGGTAAGAGCGGCGGGGGTGTGGGAATGGGTGGGGGGGATTTTGCCGGACGATGACAAGGGAAAATTAATTATTTATTTCATTTTACCTCTTCATCGTCTGTCAAAATCCCCCTCCAGCTGGCCCTACTGCCCACCTCTCTTACCTGCATGGGCTGCGGCTGCCTAAGGGTCTCAAGGTGCTGCGGGTCATCTGGGAGATTAAGTGAGCTAATGCCCAGAGTCACATGGTGCTGAGCAGAGCTGCCGCTGGTGATTAAACCACGGGCCCCGTGCTCTGGAGTCAGCAACTCTGGCCGTTGCGCCACACCTCTCCCTTGCTGCACCACTCACATAAAGCAAATGAGCCACACCATACAGCAGCATTGTGGTAAGGATATAGTATTTAGCCAAAGGTGCATTTTGGAACACACTGTTGCACATGTGTCACTAACGTATGGTGCGGTAGGCCACTGTCAATTACAGACAGCACATTTTTCACTGAAATTACCACTACATTTCCACAGTCATGCAGTTATGCAGCTAAAACTCTATAACACACAAACAGCATGTGGAGATAGGGTTCAGTGATTAATAATCACTTGCACATCAATGAAGAGTGTCTTGATTTGCTTTGATCCTGTTAAAAATGTTGTTTCCATCATACTTCAGAATTACAAAAAAAATGTGTTTGTGCTCTCTTAGCAGGTGATATACATTGAAATATGTGAGCTGCCCATTTACATTTATTTGAATTTAGTAATGTTAGAAATGATTGACCTCCTACAGCCTGTAGTTTTCGCCCCTTGTACTCCACCAAGATCCTCACAACGTTTACTTTAGAGAAATCTTTTACTTTGTAGCCAGAGAATTAAAGTAAAACACAATTCTCGATGTTAAATGAATAATCAGAAATATGTCAGAAGCATTAGCCTGACATTTTACCTCTGTCTTTGAATGCACAATAAATGTTTCAAAATAAACACATAATTTAATGGCCTCTTTATTGCTCATTCACCTTCTGAACTCCGGTATGTTGATTCCTGGGAGCGCTACAACACCCCCACACCACTACTTCAAGAGCCTTTGTTCTCAGGCTATTACATTTTGAATGTGGTGAATTGCAGGAGAGATTCAAGCAAAATAAATGTGTGCACAAATTCTATTAGGTAGGTTCACCTTGGTAGTTCTACAAGAAAATATGACAAAAATGGACACAATGGTTCATTTTACAGTAACATTTTACAAATTAATATGTTAAAAGTCACAGGTTGTACAATGATATCTTTAGAAGTTGTGAAATATTCCAATAAAACAATTAAACCTCCCAAAACATACTTCACACAAGTAGTCCAAGACTTAGGTCCTTACATGAATTACTGGATGGGATACTTTATCAAAAGATAACAGATAACCTGTCCACCAGGCTACAAGTGCCATGGGCTATAATGCACTTGTAATATCACAGACCAGCATTTGCCACATTTGTGACAGAGTATTCCATTGCCAAACTCTGAACATGGCCCTTAGCCTTCTAGACCCCACATAGACTATCTCTCTGCAGCGTCCATGACAAAACACAAGCTCTATTGAAAGGCTTCCCACATGCAGAAGCACATCTCTTCAATGGTCTAAAAACATTTGTGGTATCACATGAACCCTGAAAACCTTTCCTCCAATCCCGCACCATCTTCAAGCTAAGCTACATCACAGAAAAATCTACCGGAACCAGTCTCCCTCCACGCATCGCAGCAACATTAACTATCTTAGGTGGACAGCAGCACAATAAAGAAATTAGTCCATTGCCATACTGGGAAACAAAAAAGTGCAAAAAAAGAAAATCAGAAGCCAAGCCTCCTCCAGCTATGTTCCAAGGACCTGGAATAAGATCGCTAATAATATCCGAACAGACCAATCATTGTGCGAATCAGAAAAGTGCTGAAGACCCAGCGCTTCAGAAAACACAACATCCCCAGCACCCTAAAATTCACAAGCCATGAATATCTTACCTGAACAATCCTAAATCACAACAATTTCAGTGCTCTATTGCTCTCTGGTTAGTTTCAAATATCTATACATATACGCATGCTTTCTTACATACACACACGTATACACTCAAACCCAACCTTCCACTAGGGTCTTTAGTGCTGGAGGCAAAAAACGTGGGAAAAGGGGGCGTGGCTAGCGGCCAACGAGCATGGCTGCTGCCTGAGAGGGCTCCTAAACCCCCGCTGCACATTTTCCAATATCCGCCGCCATCCACTGGCAAAAAACTAAAAAGAAATAACTAGTAGCTTAGCCCCTGCCCTTCGGATACGATTCCACGGGTGCTATGACCCGGATTGATGCTTCGGCGGCCCCCTCCGGCTACATCCCAGCCGCGGCGGTAATGGCGGAGATGTGTGGATCGTAACTCTGGACACTGCCCGGGAGCCGGTGATCGGGCCGGATGGCGGTGTGGTCAGCGAGATCCCTCAATTCCGAGTGGAGCCCGAGGTGGAACGGACCGGGTTAAGCGGCGTCGTGGCAGAGGAGAGGACCTGGTGAGTGCCGTGACTGCCAGAGCCCGCGGCTTCGCGGCCTTGGAGCGCCGTGGCCAGGAACGTTGGGAGTGAATTTCCCTGGGCCGTTGCGGCGGAAATAGTGCCTTGCGGAAAGCGGAGTAATGGCGGGGAGGCCATGCCAAGCTTTACCGCACTGCTGCACCGGCATATCAGTGGAAGCCGGTAGACTGGAGGGGGCGTGGCAACCTCCGGCCGGGAAAAATTGCCTGGGAGGGCTGCACGAGACCCCGGCTTCGTGGCCTGCGGGGAGAGACGGAGG
This sequence comes from Triturus cristatus, assembly GCF_964204655.1. Lineage (NCBI taxonomy): Eukaryota > Metazoa > Chordata > Amphibia > Caudata > Salamandridae > Triturus > Triturus cristatus. The sequence goes on from NC_140594.1 coordinate 780,400,529, forward strand.
AGGCGGGACGGCAGGCCAACCCAACACTGAGGGAGAGGAGTTTTCTGCAGCTGTGGTGGGCACACAGCGGGGTTCCGTAGCAGAAAAGGAGCACATTGAAGTTCCCAAGAGAGACCGTGAGTAGGCGGAGACACCGCTCTGTGAACTATATAGTCTTGTGGCCAGGCTTGAGATGCTTCCCCCTAAGGCCAGTGGTGAGAGACATCTGACACCAGGACGGAGGGGCTCGTGGGACACTCTGTCATTGTGGCAATACAGTGGTCTCCCGGCCTGCGCCCTGCCTAAGAATGGTGGGTTGACACAGTTACATGTGCTATGACAGGGCTGTAACAGAAGGCCCCTGTCCAGTTCAATCGGCTGGAAACAGGCCCGTGGGCACGATCCTTGGCATGGCCTGGGCCACCGGACCTCCACAGGAGGGGTACTGGGGCAGGAATCAACACTAAGGGTTCTGTTCAACAGTGACCGGCGAGGGAAGTCGGGGACACACGCGGATAGGGTTTGCTAGCCCTGAGATTTCATCGCGGACAGACAATATTGGCCTGGGAGATAACCACTGCCGCCTGCAGAGCGGATCACCAGCATGGGACATAGTTGGCCATATGATGCAGCATAGAAACTCCTGACGCCCCCCAACTAAGTCAGGACAGGCTAGTGCGGTGGAAACTGGATGGAGACTTGGGGGTGCTCTGAGTTTGGTCTGCACCGTCACAGGTGGGCGCTGCAGGCTCCAGCTCCGCAGGGGATATAGAGACAGAGTGCCGCGAATAGCTGGGGGAGGAGCTTCCTACAGACCGCGGGCGTGGATCATCGAGCTGTGCTGGCACAGGGGCAAGGGGGGGGGCAGCCCTGACACGACAGTTCATGGTTTGAAGCCGAAATACCCAGATTTGTACTCCAACAACGATCTCTGGTAACCCAGGCACTCTGGTCAATTACGCACACTTCACTCCTCAGACCTGAGCCAGGCCTTTCACATAGGAGGAAGTCCATTGTTGCGCACCCATGGCGACGGGAGGGAAGGGGCCCAGGGTGAACGCCCAAAAGCAGCTGGCCAAGTTCGCCTGGTCTAAAGCAGGAGACAAAGATGCTTCGCAGCAGTCAGACACGGATGGAGGGGGAATAGACCCCAAACAGGGACCGGAGCCAACTCTACACGATGTAATGGCAGCCATCAGTGGAGTACGCGCTTCGGTGGATTAGATCACGGTGGAGATCTCTCTCATCAGGGCGGACATCCGGAAGATGGATGAGAAAGTTAAAGAGCTTAAGATGGTAACTAGTGCCCTACAATCAGATACGTCGGAGCTCCAGATGCAGATGCTTGCTATGCAGAAGAAACAGGACAGGATGGAACAGCAGCTGGACGATTACGAAGGTCGGGCCCGCCGAAACAACATCCGCATTTTAGGGGTTCCGGAAAAAACGGAGGGGCCGGCAGCAGACATATATGTGGAAGACCTCGTGACTAAGCACCTGCGGCCTAAGTCTCTTTCTAATTACTTCTCTATTGAAAGAGCTCACAACAGAGTACCTGGGGGTAGACCAAGACCTGGAGCACCTCCGAGGCCCCTTATAGCTCGAGTGTTCAACTACAGAGACAGGGATGTTATACTGCAAACGGCGAGATCCGGTCTTCCGTTGAAAATAGATAACTACGAGGTGGCCTTCTTTCCCGACTTCACGGCCAAGGTCCAAGCCCAACGTCGCAGCTTTCAGGTCACAAAGAAGGAACTGCGGGACTGGGAGGTGAAATACGCGATGCTTTTTCCTGCGAAACTCAGGGTGGAGTCGGGTGGCAAATCATGGTTTTTCGATTCACCGGATGCAGTCTGGGATTGGATGGAAGAATGGAGCACGGTGGGAGGCCAGAGACGTGATCGCTCTAAACGGACCGACCAACGCAGGGGTGTCCATGCGGACAAGACTCGAAATGACCCGGCAGAGACAGATGGTCCGCTGAAGGTGCAGGAGTGAGAACCCATGGCATTGCGGAGGGAGAGCCAGCGCCCAACAAGAAGCACAAGTAGGGGGGTTCGGGCTAGGGGAAGGTATTCATATCGGGTGCGAGACTTATAAATGGGACCCGGGGCACGATTTGAGACCGATGGGACTAATCAGATGTGATTTGAATGTGACTGGATTATGTAAACAGTGAATGGGGGACAAAATTCTAGTTAACTGTGACGATAGCGGGCGGGGATGGGAGCTGATCATCCCGTGCATTCCTAGCATTTCAGGGGGGGAAGAGGCACTCTGCCTTGTTAGGGAGTGGGTAGTTTTAAATCCACGGGCAGGGGGCAGGGAGGGGGAGACTGTTGAGGGATTTGGGATTGAAGGGGGTTTCGAAGCTGCTTCATGTGGTTGATCAGGGAGGGGGAGGGGACCAGGGGGTTGAGAATTGGGAAATGTTATCTTCTTGATTGTGTTATTGGTAAGCGACATATAACTGTAATTCGAAAACGTATAACAGTCGTATTGACCAGTGGACGGCGAATACTGAGTGATCAGATTCAAGTTTTTTTCCTACATAGAAATGATCTGATTATTGGTATTAAGCAAGGTACACGGTAATGGGGCAGGATAGAGACCGTACCCTTTCCGTAATGTCCTAGAACGTTAACGGGGTTGGAGATAAAATTAAAAGGGGCATAGTAGAACAATATCTAAAGAGACACTCGCCCGACGTGGTTCTTCTGCAAGAGACGCATCTGGTGGGTCAGAAATCTAAGGCTCTTACCAGGTGGGGATATAAACTTTTAGTACACGCGGACTACACCATGGGATTGAGGGGGACGGCTATACTGGTGAAGAAAAATACGCCCCTTATTGTTCATAAGACATAGGCAGATACAGGGGGTCGCTTCGTGGGGGCAGAGGTCTAATGGGACGGGAGGGACATCAACATACTCGCGATATATGTGCCACCAGCTCTAGGCAAAGCGGCGTTGGAAGAACTAGGGAATAGGCTGACGAGACTCCGGGAGGGCACACTTATAATGGGCGGAGACTACAATATGACCTTGGATGACACTATTGATTGCCATCCACCGAGGTCCAGGGAGAAATCGAACGTCCTCATGGCTGACTTTGTGAAGGCAATGGGTTTAACGGATGTGGGTCGGGCACTTCACCCAACTGCTAAATTATTCACGTATCTCTCGAATGTCCACCGCAGTCTATCACGTATTGATTATTTCCTTAAAAATCTATGCTCTACAGGTAATTTCGCCAATTACAAGGTTCTCCCCAGGGGTATCTCAGATCTTTCCCCGGTATGGACGGAGTATACGCACTGGGAACGACAACCACGCAATACCATTGTCCTAAATCCATGGCTCCTAGATATACCGGATATAAGAAGCGGACTCCGTACTCAAGCGGAGAACTACTTCGCTGAAAACTTGGGCTCAGTAGATTCTGCACAAGTTTTCTGGGAGGCATACAAGGCGGTTCTTAAGGGGCAAGCTCTGTCACTAAAGACGAGTTATATCACAAAGAAGCGCGAACTACTGGTTCAGGTAGAGTCCGACCTCCTCGAACTAGAGTGGGAACATTCGCAAGACCCCTAGACAGACGCTAGCCATAGACTCTTGTTAAAACAAGACGAGTACAGGATAAAAACTAGGGAGCTAATGGTGACTAAATATCGTGCCACTCAGCATAGACTATATGAGCTCGGTGACAGGGCTGGCAGGACACTGGCATGGTTAGAGAGACGAGAACAGGGGTCTTGATGGGTACATAAATTGACAACGATGGGGGTGACATAGTGCGCTACCCGCGAGAAATAGCAGAGCAATTTGCTGACTATTTCGAAACAGTGTACGCCCCCTCTACCCCATACACGGCGGAGGACTCGCGTCAGCTCCTCCGGGATAGTACCGTGCCGAGCCTCTCTGAGGTGGAGCGGGAAACCCTGGAGGCAGACCTATCGAATGAGGAAATAAATTAGGCCATGGGGCAGATTAAGTCCGGAAAGGCTATGGGGCCCAATGGCATTCCAATCGAGTTTTTGAAGGCTACTGCCTCTCAGACCGTGCCTCACCTGAGAGCCATGTATGAAGAAAGTTTAGAAGTGGGGAGTTTACCGATAGATCAACGGCTAGCTACCATTGTAGTCATTCACAAGCAGGGTAAGCCAGCAGATAAATGTGGCTCATATAGGCCAATCTCACTCCTTAATGCAGAGACCAAAGTGCTGGCTAAAGTTATGGCAAATAGACTGGTGTTGGTCATAGCGTCGCTGGTCCACCCATACCAATCTGGCTTTAAGCCAGGTAGAAATACGGCCCTTAATATACGGCGTTTACACAATGTGATGGCCCGCAGGAAATACATCGAAGAAGATGCGGCGGTGTTGTCTCTAGACGCGTCAATGGCATTCGACTCCATTGAATGGCCGTATCTATTTAAGGTCCTAGAGAAAGTGGGATTGGGCCCTAAATTTATAGCCTGGGTAAAGCTTCTCTATACTGCGGTGCTGGGACAGGTGAGGGTTAATGGCTTTACATCTAGAACGTTCGAGCTACGAAGGGGCACTAGGCAGGGATGCCCGCTCTCTCCATTGTTTTTTTCTCTTGTCCTGGAACCTCTCGCGGCCTGGGAGTGTAAAGATGCGTTGGTGCGAGGGTTGCGATGGGTAGAAGACGTGGAAGATCGAATATCCCTCTATGTGGATGATATATTGTTATACTTGGCATCCCTGTATAACTCGATTAGGGTCTTGCTAGATATAATCACAAATTTTGGCAAATATTTGGGATATGTGATCAACTGGCACAAGTCCATACTGTTTATGCTGAGAGGCACCGCCCCACACCTTCCGGCAGACTGCACTATAGCGGTCGTTACAGAGGGGTTTCACTATCTAGAGATCTTTATCACCTCAGATCTGGTTTGCTTTTACAGCTCCAACCTGGCCCCCTCTCTGTCCCGACTACGGGCGGATGTTAAACATTTGAGATCTCTCCCCTTAAACACTGTTGGGGAGGGCGGCGCTCTTTAAAATGCTAGCCCTTCCTCGTTTCCTCTATATATTACATAACTGTCCCCATAGGGTCCCTGATTCATATTTCAGAGCGGTTGAAGGGGAGATTCGAACGTTGCTCTGGGATGGCAGGGCCCCCAGAATAGCAATGCAGAAATTGACTAAAGGCTGGTACGATGGGGGCTTAGCGCTACCTGACCTGCAGCGCTACTATTGGGCGGCACAACTGGTGACCATTAATCACTGGAAGTATCACCCCCCAGATGACCCGGCTTATGTCCTGGACCGATACCAAACGCTCTGGGTATATGGGGCCACTGTACGCCACAGACAGGAAAAATAGGAGGCGATTCTTCAGACCCACCCAACGCACCTTGGAAATATGGCGGGTGGTTTCTGCCCGGCTGGGATGGAAGGGCGTGCTCTCACAGGCTACACTATTATGGACCACCCAGAAACTCGGAATGCTGTGCTATCAGTCTGGATTTGATAAATGGGACCTTATCGGGATATAAGCAATGCGAGATCCGGTGAAAAAGGGAGCAATGCTCACCTTTGGTGAGCTCCAGAAACAATACTGTCTGGTGCAAGGAGATGTGTTTAGGTATTTACAGATAAGAAATGTGCTAAAGGCGGCGTTTCCATCCCTTAAAAATATACCAGAGTCATCACCTCTGGAAGACCGTTTGCTAGACGGGCCCCTTCACCTCCAAGGCAATATCTCTCACCTACAAGAAATTGAGTAATAACCTGCCGGACACCTTTCCGAGGCTCAGGGAGTGGTGGCAGGTTGACATTGGTCCGATAGACGATCAGGACTGGCAGACTGCACTCATGTCCCCGCGAGAGGTGGCTATTACACAGAGATTTCGACTGATCCAGCTTAGGATCCTTCACCGATCATACATATCAGGAACAGTCTTGGCTAGAATAGGGACTAGACCTGCCGACCGCTGTGTGAGGGGATGTGGGCAGCAGGCCACATTCTATCACACCCTGTGGGTCTGCCCAAAGATACGTGCCCTCTGGGAGGGAGCCTCAGACCACATGAGTACAGCTTTAGGGAAGGAAGTAATACTGATGCCACAACTGGGACTGTTGAATGTGTGGGAGGCGACTGACCTCACGGAGGTGGAACAACAATTCACAACCCTGGGGTACACGCTGGTGAAACGGGAGATAGCTAGAGGCTGGGGGAGGAGTGAACCCACCACTTACCACCGCGTGGGCCAAAGAAATGGATAGATGTATGTTGGCAGAGACTGCGGTTTTTAAGGCACGGGGGTGTCCCAAGAAGTGGGATAAGAAATGGTCTCACTGGAATACATACCGAGGGGAGCCCTATGTGCCACCTACGGTGGAAATGGAGATGCACAGACCAGCAAGTACTGTGGGAAATATTTAATATGTACCCAAAAAGTAATATCTGCGTATTTTATATTGACAACCCTAAACATGTCGTCCACTCATGTTAATGTATGGCTGTGTTTGAAACCAATAAACAAAGTTTAAAAAAAACAAAAAAAACGTGGAAAACATGATTGCAACATCTTTATTTCATTCCCTTAAAAATTGTGAAAAGTGTTAGGATTTACAGAATTTGGGGGCTCATTAGGACGGCGGAGGGTCCGCCACCGCCAGCCATGCCGTGGTGGTCCCTCCGACATCAAACGGCCATTTACCACCCCACCATATTACGATGGTGGGGGGAATCGATGCGGCAGCTTGGCAGTCACAAAGACCGGCCGCCATGTTTCCGCAAGGCGGTCCTTTTCTGAACTAAACTATGGGCGAACCTTGCAGCGGTGCCTTGCAGGCACTGCAGTAGGGATTACGATATCCCTTTCTGCCGTTCTTTTTGCGGCGGGCAACTCACCATGAAAAGAAAGGTGGAAACAGATTCAGGGGCCTGTAGCAGGCAACCCTTCAACCCCAGACCTCGGACAAGTGCACTGGGGGGCACCTATGGTGCCCCCCTACATATATCAACACACTAATACAACCTGGGTCAGAAATAGAGCCAAAGAGTTACACAAAGACGTCTAAATAAACCCCATACTCAAAATGACAACTCTATTAGAGAGCACTCCCTTCAACAGGACCCATCAATCACTTAAGGTGGTTAATTGTTTTTATCATCTGGGTCTGTATACTCCATCCAGCCGGACCAGTTCATAAAGCAGTGATCCGGTCACTAGCATAGAAGGAGCACCAAAGGAGGATTGTCACCCGATCTCTCACAAATATTGTCTTGGATGAGGTACTACCCATAGAACGAGGTGAGAAATCCTAACAGTCAGCAGTAAAATCATATGTGTGAGTTAAAAATGGCTAAGGGTACCCAAAAGTTCTTTAATAGTAGAGAACCCCTGTCATATTTAAAAAACAAGATTGCAATATTGCATAAATTAAATTGACATTATGCTATTGTCCAAAGCAAGTACGGTCATGACCGTACTTGTGTAACTCTTTGGCTCTATTTCTGACCCAGGTTGTATTAGTGTGTTGATATTTGTTGTTAGGGGAAACACAACCTGTTGGTCTATGTTTTTGTTGAAACTTTCCCTGAGACCTCCCCCACGTTGTTATGTGTTATTTTTGCCCCCCTACATATCCCTGCACCATGCGACAGGCACCGCATGGTTCCTGCACGTGGTGCAGGGATATGCATTTGCCTCGTATTTGCATTGTGGCAGGGGTTGCTGTATGCATCCGCGCCATAATGCAAAGTATGGGCGAAGTGACCGCCATGGTGGCGGTCGCATCGTGATTGGGGTTGCAGGACCGCTGCCTTACAAGTGGGCGGTCCCAGTCCCCGCTACGATAGCGGGAGGACTCAAGTCCACCCGCCATCGTAATCAGCCCCAAGGTCTCCTACTGCACCAGTAACTGCCTCAAATCCGAAATTCCTTACACAGCAAGCATTCACAAGCCTATTCCTCTGCATGCAGTCTTCAGTGTCGCTCAATTATTAATAGCTACTTTTTCTATCCATCCGAGGTTTGTCAATGTAAAAAAAAAAAAAAATGAGTGACTACAGTAATCAAAATCTCAGAAGTGTGATACTAAGTGCTACATATGAAAAATAAGCTAATTCAATTTCTATTTCACACCTAGACTTGAGAGACCGTTATCAGGGACCGTCTCACATTCTGTCATGCAACCACTTGAGCAAAACTGGTCGAGCCCGCCCGAGGGGTGTATGCGATACAATGTAGTGGAGAGCCCGGATGGCTCTCTACATCCCGCCTTTCTTTTAGTGACCAACCAGCAGGTTCCTTAGGTTCACGGGGACGTACACACAAAGTTTCTGGCTGGGTACAGTGTTCGGCCGGCGACCATACTTCTGGCTCCGGATAATTGGATAATGGAATAATTAGATTAAATTCTAAACTGGACCAATACATATACATATACAAAATATTCTACACTTTGTCTAAATGTAGTTTTGATTTATATTGATGTGTCTTTTCGTATAATGTATTCTGTATTCACTTTACGTTATTCACTTTATATGTATTTGTATAGTGTTTATCTGTGTGTGCTTATATTCGTTTCTTTTGAATACACAATTCATATACATTTTCGAGAAACTTTCAAAGCAATACATGATTTCTTCTTTTTTAACTTTTGGTTTGGATGCAACTAAAATATGTAAAATGTGTCATTAAAGGGCAGTCCTATCAAGAGAGAAGGACACTAATAGAATTTTAGTTTTAGGCTCTTTTGAAGCTAATAAGTGGCAGAACCACTTTTCCCTTAACGCTGTTCCTTTGGGAGCGGACGGCCCATAATTCTCACTCTGCGATCGAGCACACGGGCCACAGCTTTCTCTCTGCGAGCCTGGGTGCGAACTGTTGATAAGTCACACTATATGAGCATTGAAAAGCCATTTTGTGATTCAGTCCGTCAGCTCGCATATATCCGAGGAAACTCTGAAAACATACCAGAGGTCTGTCTGTGCGAGATACCCCTTTCACGCTGCCTCTCCCCACATCAGCAGGTAACACACCCTCTTCCCACATCACCAGCATACCCCCCACAACCTTTTTGGGCCAGCAAGTCTCCCTCTGCGAACCACCGGTCGGCTCGCAGCTCTTCGGGTGTGACTTCTCGGGCCCGCAGTTGTATCTGTGAAGCCAAGACTGGAAATATACCTCAGGTCTCTCTCTGCAAGATACCCCCTTCACGCTCCCTCTCCCCACATCACTGTTCCTCAGCTATCCCTTTGGAAGCCAACGGTTCGCACCTTTCTCTATACCTGTGGGCCCGCAGATGTTCCTCTGCGAGCTGGCCCGTAGCTCTCCCTCTGTGAACTGACGGGCCGCGGCTCTCCCTCTACGAGCCAGCCAGTCAGCTCGCAATTCTTCATCTATGAGCCAGCCGGCCGGCTCGCAAGTCTCTGAGAACAGATGCAGTGGAGCCAACAATCATGCAGGTCGGACACCCAACACTGCTCCGACACCCCACAGCAGCAACTCCTTGTCCACCATCCCCCCTCACCCCCACTCCCCACAAACAAATGTGACAGTCACATTAGGGAATCTGGAACGTAAAAAACTGGCTAATATCGTACAATTATTAATAAGAAGATGCTTGTGAGGTTGGACAAATATGAATCTTAGTCATGTATGGATTTACATATAAAACATTTTATTTAAAGAAGAGAACAAAATAAAAGTAGGTACAGGTATGGCGTGTCATCCCTCGACAATTTGTGAATAACAGCCTGCAAGACAAAAAGAAAGAATCATGCGTCCAGCAAAGGAGAGAGAGAGAGAGAGAGCGAAAGAGTGAGAGAGAGGAAGAGAGAGAGAAAGAAAGAGTGAGAGAGAGAGGAAGACAGAGAAAGAGAGAAAGAGTGAGAGAGAGAAAGAGTGAGATACAAGGAAAAGAGAAAGAGAGCAACAGTGTAAAAGAGAGGAAGAGAGAGAGAGAAAGCGTGAGAGAGAGGAAGAGAGAGAAAGAATGAGAGAGAGGAGTAGACAGAGAAAGAGAGAAAGTGTGAGAGAGAGAAAAGAAGAGATAGAGAAAGAGTGTGAGTGACAGAAAGGAAGATATGGAGAGGGAGAGTGAGTGTTGACACTGTTGAGAAAATCTTCACAGCTCACCTTTATGCCACCGGTGTGTCTCCAACCACGTGCTGGGATATAATGCAGCCCTCAAGTTTAGTCATCTGAAACCTAGTATAGAAACAGTAATGGCAGAGTACATACAACTGCACACGCGTAATTCTCTGTTTCACCCCTGCGCACTCAGGCTGCTGCACCCCATTGACTCCCGTCACCCAGAGGTGTCTTTCCTGCCTACACACTCAGGCTGTTGCACACCATCGACTCCTGCCGCACAGAGGTGTCTGCCTGCGTCTGCGCACCCAGGCTGATGTACCCCGTCCACTCCCACTGCCCAGAGGTGTCTGCCCGCTGCTGTGCACCCAGGCTGCTGTACCCCATCCACTCTCAGTGCCCGGAGGTGACTGCCTGTTCCTGCGCATCCAGGCTGATGCACCCCATCCACTCCCAGTGCCCGGAGGTGTCTGTCTGCTCTTGTGCACCCAGGCTGCTGCACACTATCCACTCCCACCGCCGAGAGGTGACTGCCCACTGCTGCGGAAACAAGCCTCTCTGCTCACCTTCTGCCACTGGCGTGTGTGTAAGAGGGTGCATCACGTGCCGAAGCAACCTTCTCAGGAGGTGCGGACACACGGTAAAGCAGAGCGCACAATTCAGACTGGGTGTTGATTGTCAGGATGGCCACGCATCATCGCAGGCTGCACACGCGTTCAGCTCTGGTGGCACTGAGTGGTGGGAGTTCCGTGTGAGGGGGTCTTCAATCCGTGAATCACAGCCTGTTAGACAAAAAGCAAGATAAGATTGTGCGTCATGCGCCCATAAAAGGAGAGAGAGAGAGACAGAAAGAGTGTGAGAGAGGAAGAGAGAGATAGAAAAAAAGAGTGATAGGAAGAGAGAGAGAAAAAGAGAGAGAGTGAGAGGAAGACAAAGAGAAAGAGTGAGAGAGACAAAGAGAGAGAGAAACAGTGAGAGAGAGGAAGAGAGAAAGAGTGTGAGAAAGATGAAGAGAGAAACCGAGGAAGAGTGAGAGAGAGAGAAAGAGATAGAGTGAGAGAGAAAGGAAGAGAGAAAGAGTGTGAGAGAAAGGAAGAGAGAAAGAGTGTGAGAGAGAGGAAGAGAGAAAGAGTGTGAGAGAGAGAAAGGAAGAGATGAGGAGGGACAGTGAGTGCCCACACTGTGGACAAAATCCTCACAGCTCACCTTTACGCCACCACTGTGTCTCCAACCACGTGCCGGGACCTAGTGGAGCCCTCAAGCTCCCACATCTGAGACATAGTACAAAATCAGGAATGGCAGAGTATATACAACTGAACACGCATTAATCGCTGTCCCACCTTTGTGCATCCAAGCTGCTGCACATCATCCACTTCCACTGCCCAGAGGTGTCTGCCTGCCGCTTGCCACCCAGGCTGCTGTACCCCATCCACTCCCGCTGCCCAGATGTGTCTGCCCGCCCCTGCACACCCAGGCCTCACTGCTCACCTTTTCGTGGACAGGGCACCCTCCACATCATGCAGCCCCGCTCCGCAGGCCAACAGGTCTTACATTTGGTGCTGCGTCTTGATTTTGCCATGGCAGAGGACATACCAGTGCACCCGCCATCGTTGCAGGTTGCACACCCGCTCATCCCTTGCGGTGCCACTAACTCAGTGACCAGTGAGAGCACGCACGTGGCGGTAGGCCCCTGCTGTTCGATGGCTCGGGCCTACACTGCGGTCCAGCAGGGCACACAAAACATGAGCTGTCCAGACCACCGGGACGGGGCATCATCGCATGCTGCACACCTGCTCAGCACTTACAATGCCCCTACCTCAGTGGACCGAAATTCACCGTCCTGTGGCGGTGTGCCTGTGCCAGCTGCAGTGCATCCGGTGCACCAAGTAAGAAATGGAAATGGCGTGGAGCACATGCGTCCGGTCATTTTTATTGGTAGGGTCACGTGTCCTGTGACGCCTGTGCTTGATGGGTTTGGTATGGCTGTAAACCAGCTGTCAGGGAGTGGCTGTGGCAAACTGATAACTAGACCTGTGAGCAGCAGATCACTACAATGAAAAGCTGGGCCATGTAGCGTTGTTGTCCATCCCTGTATGTGTAAATGGATTGGGCTGGCCTGGTGTATGCCAGTCCTGCGTGAGGCTGTGAACAATGACTCCGGAGCTCTGGGCGTGGTTCTGTCCTGGGCTGTATGAGGAATAAATTGATGCGAGTGTCCCTGTTGTAATGCTACCGGCACCCGGGCCGCAAGCGCCAATGTGTCACCCTGTAGTCTTGGTATTGTGTGCATTATTATTGGTGGGTGACTTGCATTCTTCACACATGTTTGGTTGCCACATCTCGCTACATTCAGCTATTGTGTGGCTGAGGGGCCATGCCGTTTTTAGAAGGTCCGCTGTCCTGTTGTGTGCTGCCTCGGTTGTAGTAGGGGGGGAGGTCCTGAGGGTGGTGGCAGTGGGATTTGTGGCCTTCTTGGGTGTTGGAGGTGCATGAACAGTAGCTCTATGACATGTGTTGGTCTTCAGATGTGATTCTGGGCTCGGCTCCCTTTCACACTATAGGTAGTCGTCCTACTTTACACCAGTAAAACGCAGATGTTAAATTCCTTCTGCTAACGCAGCTTATCGCCTGTTTTTGGAACGCACCGCAGATTTGGCTGCTCGTTGAATATATTGGGAAGTGGTATTTTTGTGTTATTTTTGTACAGGAACGCCTACTCTGCATGTTATTTGCTTTAGGTGTTGCTCTCATTTGTGGCAATTTTTTAGGGCTGGCGCTATTGCTAGAAAACTGTCGATATCGGCTGTTTTAACCAGGTTGAGAATGGAATGATAATTTAAAATCACTGAAAAAACTATAGGTTTAATGAACATTATAATTAGAAATTAACATTTAAAAAACCTTTGAAATTCACTGAAAAAAATGTAGGTTTTACAGATGTTATAGTTAGAAATGAGCATTTACAAAACCTTTGAAATTCACTGAAAAAAACCATAGGTTTCAGGGACGTTATAGTTAGAAATTAGCATTTAAAAAACCTTTGAAATTCACTGCAAAAACCATAGGTTTCAGGGACGTTATAGTTAGTTGGTCATTTCACTCATACAAAAACAGAGAAATTCGAACGTTATAGTTAGTAGAGCTTACTATAACTCGCGCCCCCGCAATGCACTGACATGACCGATGACATCTCAAATGACATCACTGATGATGTCCTCCACGTGATAATCTGATGCCCCTCTTCACACCGTAATATACCCTTTGATACACCCACTCTAAAATACTGACTATCATTTTCTAAACCATAGACAAATCAATAGCAGTTACTATATACCCACTGACTACTTCCTAGTTATACACACACATTCATTTATTCACCCATACAGTAACTCATACATGCAGTCACTCATCAATACAGCATTATTAAATGTACTCGTACACCTATACAAACAATCATACACCATCACTCATCCATAGAGATATTAACACACCTAGCTAGTCATGTAATGAATCGATAACACTGCCATTTACTCACCTATACAGTTATACATTCACTGACTAACCTATTCATATAGATACTAACATATACTTACTCTCTTATACAATCACTGATACAAGCACACTCATTTATACAGCCACCATCACAATTACTCACTATCACATATTGTCATTTACATACTCTAACACTCACATATACTGCCTTTAACATATGTAGTTACTCACACATATACCAGTGAGATATACATTCACTCACCAACACACTGATACACACACTCACTCACCGAAACAGCTATTTCCACATGCACTATTGAACCCAAACACCCAGTAAATTAGCCACTCAAACAAATTGGCAGAAAGTCACACACCGCCTACCCACACAAACACCGAGCCACCCATACAAATACTTATGATACCAATAACTAACCCATATAGACAGTCATGTACCTAATCATCAACCCATGCAGCAGCTTATACAACAACTGAGAGACTGATACATTCACACAGTTTAGTCACTAACCCATGCATTCAGTAAGACACATTTAATCACTAACTTATACAGTCAGTCACACACCTATTAAATCCTCCACCCAGACACTTCTACACCAACTCATTCTTCAATACACCTTGGAATTAACATATATAAAATATATTTAAACTTTACAAAAACACACTTTCACTGGAAGATGTCTTCAGTGATGTCATCAGTGATGTCACTGACCATGTCATGGGTGATGCAATATGTGACGTCATCAGCAGTGCATTGCGGGGGCACGAGTTATAATTAGCCCTACTAACTATAACGTTCTAATTTCTCTGTTTTTGTACGAGTGAAATGATCAACTAACTATAACGTCCCTGAAACCTATGGTTTTTCAGTGAATTTCAAAGGTTTTTTGAAATACTAATTTCTAACTATAACGTGCCTGAAACCTATGTTTTTTTCAGTGAATTTCAAAGGTTTTGTAAATGCTAATTCCTAACTATAACGTCTGTAAAACCTATGGTTTTTCCAGTGAATATACATATATATATATATATATATTACCTACTGGCGGTCGCCAGTAGGTAGTTATAGTTAGGACCACGTTTCCATAGGAAATCCGCAACATTCTATTTGGAATAACTTTGGCGCCGGTTGACGAATCTTCGCAAATTTTTCAAAATAGGTGGGGCGCTACGCTCCGCTCCTACCCTGAAAGTCTCGGGGGGATTCGTCAAGCGGGGGCTGAGATAAAAGGGGGGTCCCAAAACGCGTTTTTCCCATGCATTTTTCCATAGGACCTTTAGACAGGGCTACAGCCCGAACGGCTGAACAGAATTACTAGAAATTTGGCAGAGAGGTAGTCCTCAGGTCAAGGAAGTGCCTTTTGTAGGTTTGGTGTAAATCTGTTCAGTAGATTCTGAGAAAATAGCCTTTAAATCAATATATATATCTGAGCCAGCTTACGGTGCGCTTACGGTACGCTTACCGTACGCGTACGGTGGCGTGCGCGAGCGCGATTCTGATTGGCTCTTAGATCTTAGTAAACATTCGAATCGGCCGAAACCAGGAAGCGTCGGCCGCCATTTTCTCTCTCGCACTGAGAGTGATGTTTAAAATATAAAGGTCAAAAACATGTAAAGGGGCCGTTTAGACAGCTCCCACACACATAGCCATGTTGAGGGAGTCCCCAAAGATCCCCCAAGGCCAAAAACCGAATGTTTTTTTTATTCGCTAATTTCGCCGATTACGCTTACCGTACGCGTACGGTAAAAAATTATAAAAAAAAAAAAATTATCCACACTCTCCCCACCCCGTGTGCAATTGGTGCCCGAAGGGCACCAATTGTGCATTGCTTATTAGAGCTGAGATAAACTAAAATATTTAAAAAAAAAATAATAAAAAAAAAAATTATCCACACTCTCTCTACCCCGTGTGCAAATGGTGCCCGAAGGGCACCATTTGTGCATGGCTTATAACACATACGAAAAATTAAAATATTACCTTTCAAAACGAAGTGCATCATATTCCTCTATGTGCGCACGGTGCGCGAAGCGCATCGTGCGTACATGGCCCATCTAGCGTAACGCGGTGCGCGTAGCGCACCGCATGCCCACCGTGCATGCACGGCACTAACTGCGTAAAGTGGGCGCGCGGTGCGCAAAGCGCACCGCGTGCTCACTGTGCACGCACGGTGCGCGAAGCGCACCGTGCGCGCACGGAACGAACTGCGTTAAGTGGGCGCGCACGCCACGAATGGCGTAAAGTAACTTAGCATTTAAAAAACCGTACAAATTCACTGAAAAAACCATAGGTTTCACACACGTTATAGTTAGGAATTAGCATTTTAAAAACCTTGCAAATTCACTGAAAAAACCATAGGTTTCACACATGTTATAGTTAGCGGAAATTTTACTGATAAAAAACCAATGAAATTCCCCCGTTATAGTTAGTGCAGGCAACTATAACTCACGCGACCGCAATCTTCTGCTGATGACATATGTGTCTTTATGAAAAAAAAATATTTGTAATATATGTATAGCTAAAAATGTATGGAAGAAGACATGGGCAAATAAGTGTCTAAATACAGTATTAGCATCAGCAGAGGATTGCGGTCGCGTGAGTTATAGTTGCCTGCACTAACTATAACGGGGGAATTTCATTGGTTTTTTATCAGTAAAATTTCCGCTAACTATAACATGTGTGAAACCTATGGTTTTTTCAGTGAATATATATATATATATATATATATATATATATATATATATATATATATATATAAATATATATATTCACTTAAAAAACCATAGGTTTCACACATGTTATAGTTAGCTGGGCATTTCACTCGTGAAAAACCATTGAAATTTCCACGTTATAGTTAGTGCAGGCAACTATAACTCACGCGACCGCAATCCTCTGCTGATGACGTCAGATATTACATCACTGTATTTAGACACTTATTTACCCATGTCTTCTTCCATTAATCTTTAGCTATACATATATTACAAATATTTATTTTTCATAAAGACACATATGTCATCAGTGATGTAATATCTGACGTCATCAGCAGAGGATTGCGGTCGCGTGAGTTATAGTTGCCTGCACTAACTATAACGTGGAAATTTCAATGGTTTTTCACGAGTGAAATGCCCAGCTAACTATAACATGTGTGAAACCTATGGTTTTTTAAGTGAATTTGCAAGGTTTTTTAAATGCTAATTCCTAACTATAACGTGTGTGAAACCTATGGTTTTTTCAGTGAATATATATATATATTTATATATATATATATATATACTGTCTTTGAGTGAACGTGATTTTTTAAAAGTGATTAGTGGTGCCGCTGGAATATCAGCACCAATGATGACGTCAGTTTTTAGTACATGACAATTTTTTCTCATAATATTTCTCAAAAAAATCGGCATCTTCCGAAAAAGTTGTTATCATCCTGAATTTGCCAATATCTTTGGCATGGTACATTCACTCAAAGACAGTATAGTCCACAGTCCTTTAGATGCAATACCATCTAGACAGGGAACCTTAAATGAAATGAGAGGATTCTATCCCTGTGGCAAATGTAAGGCATACGCTTTCAGCAAAAGGGTTTTAACCTATGAAGTAAAAGGCTTGAAAGCAGGAAAAAGGATAAATAAATTCATGACATGCCAAACTACACAACCTTTCCAAAATGGCGCTCGCTATACGCGCGTCGCCAGCCCTTGTCTGTTACTATGGCAATTTACACGATGCCTTAAAATGGTGCCTCACATTGCGTACTGTAAACACTGACGAAGAATTTTATCTGAAACGCGTCTGTTTTCGGTTTAAATCAATAAACCATTGCTGTAACGAAGCCCAGTGAGTGCTGTTGTTCCTTCTACAGAGCGAGGGAATTGTGGAGCTGACATATATATATTATCTACTGGCGGTCGCCAGTAGATAGTTATAGTTAGGACCGTGTTTCCATAGGAAATCTGAAAATTCTATTTTGAATAACTTTGGCGCCGGTTGACGAATCCTCGCGAAATTTTCAAAACTAATGGGGTGCTCCGCTCAGCTCCTACCCTGAAAGTCTCGGGGTGATTCGTCAAGCGGGGGCCGAGAAAAACGGGGGGTCCCAAAATGCGTTTCCCCATGCATTTTCCCATAGGACTTTTAGTCGAAGGTACAGCCTGTACGGCTGAACAGAATTACTTGAAATTTGGCAGAGAGGTAGTCCTCAGGTCAGGCATGTGCCTTTTGCATATATGGAGTCAATCTGTTCAGTAGTTCCTGAGAAAATTGCAGTTAAAAGTACATAAATATCTATAGGCGCGCACGGTGCGCGCACGGTGCGCGCACCCTAACGTGCGCGAGCGTAATTCTGATTGGTGGTTACATGTCAGTCAACGTTCGAATCGGTCGAAATCGGGAAGTGTCAGCCGCCATTTTGTTTCTTTTGGGTGCGACAGTGAAAAAGAGAGGTGGCGAACGTGAAAAAGGGGCAGGGTAGAGAGTTCCTGAACCCCTAGCCTTTGTCAGGGGGTCCCTGAAGGACCCCAAAGGGTGAAAAAAAGATTATATATATTTTTTTTTATTAAATCGCGGGGTGCGCGCACGGTGCGTGCACGGGGAAAAACTTCAACAACAAAAAAATATATAATAATACATACATAACATAGCATTTAATAAAACGTACAAATTCACTTAAAACCATAGGTTTCACACACATTATAGTTAGGAATAAGCATTTAAAAAACCTTGCAAATTCACGTAAAAAACCATTTAAATTACTCCGTTATAGTTATTTCAGATAACTATAACTCGCGCGACCGCCACTCTATCACAAGGACGATGTCATAAGTGATGTCATGAGTGATGCCCCTGACCATGTCATGAGTGATGTAATATGTGACGTCATGAGCAGTGGATTGCGGGCGCGCGAGTTATAGTTATCTGAACTAACTATAACGGGGGAATTTCATTGGTTTTTTACGAGTGAAATGTCCACCTAACTATAACATGTGTGAAACCTAGGGTTTTTTAAGTGAATATATATATATATATATATATATATATATATATATATATATATATATATATATATATATATATATTACCTACAGGCGGTCACCAGTAGGTAGTTATAGTTATGACCTATTAATCATAGGAAATCCGCAACATTCTATTTGGAATAACTTTGGCACCGGTTGACGAATCTTCGCGCAATTTTCAAAACTGGTGGAAGGCTCCGCTCCTATCCTTAAAGTCTCGGGGTGATTCGTCAAGCGGGGGCCGAGAAAAAAGGGGGGGTCCCAAAACATGTTTTCTCCATGCAATATTCCATAGGAACATTTAATCACACTGACACCAAATTTGGAAAAAAGGTAGCCCTTGGTTCAGAGTCGTGCCTTTTGGTTAAATGGTGTAAATCCGTTCAGTAGTTCCTGAGAAAAGCAAAAGAAAAATCACATATATATCTGGGCGGAGCCTAACCACACATCTCATCGTGAGATCTGATTGGCTGTCAGCACTTCATCCAAGAAGTGTTGGCAGCCATTTTGGGACCAATATACATGATAGCACCTCATTAAAAAGCATTGTAGTTAATAGAAGGTTTTAAGACTTTAGTTACATTATAAATCATTTGTTGATGGTACCATACTCATTTTAGGAATTGTGGTGTGTTCTAAGGTGATTTTACCATGTGAAAAAGCCTTCTGCTGTGATATCATGAATCATGTTTGAGAGAAAACTATTTTCTCATGCTTTTCCCACAGAGGTTTGGAAGGTGATCTATAAGTTAAACTGAGAGCATATTTTCTATAAATTCACATTATCTTTCTCAGTCATGTGAGAATGAAGTCTGACATTCTCAGTAAAACATGTACATCCAACAAGGGCAGAGACTGTCAGTTGATTCCTTTGTGTTCTACTGCAGCTTCCCAGAGTGTTCTAAAGAACAACTAGAGCGCTAATTGTCCTACTTATGACAAAAGTATTGCACACCTGAAGCCATCTTGATTGGAATAAAGTGGTAACTCTTAAAACATTTAATTTAAAAAGGAACAAAATGAGGGGGTTCATTTTTCCATAGAAAGTATGATTAGTGCTGCAGAAAGAAAAATTAGGGCACATTTTGAGTGACTTCACAAATCCTCTTCTATTTCATTAAAAAATTCTGACATGCAGACTGAAACATGCACTTTCAATACCAGCAGCAGACTTCCCTGGTGAGCAGTAGCTTTACTACAGTGATCTAATGAGCAACAAGAGTGCTTACATTCTGAATTGATGGCAAATGTGTGAGACATCTGAATGCCTTCTTGATGGAATCAAAGTAAAACACTGAAAGTATTTCCTACTGTAGTAAATGAGGAAATTAGGAAACTTCATAACAAATAAGTCTCCCAAGATGGCCACCAGAGACAAAAGAGCCCAAATGCAGCACAAATATCACCCAGATGTAGCCCACATGTAGCCCAATGACAGAAGTGTGCAAAACACTTATTTTTTGTGTATTTGCAGATTTATATAGTGCAGACTTGTCAGGTATTGGAGTGCTTTAAATAAGCATTGGTTACATCACACAAGAACAAATTCATTTTGGTTGTAGACATGGGGAGATTAAGTGATTTGACCAGAATCACAGAATGTCGAGCTGAAGCAGAAACTCCAACCTGGTTCCCCAGTTGCAAAGTCTGCAGCTCTGGAAGTAACACCACATCCTCTCCCCTAAGTGCAACATTTAATCAAGTGGTCAACTGGATAAAAAAACATAAAGATTACAAATAATTTAAAAGTTCTTTGTCGCTATTTGAAAACTCAGAAAATATGTCCTCATTTTAGTTTTTTAGAGCACTAACCATAATTTTGATGCAAATACGACCCTCTCATATATGTAATTACTAAAGGAAATGCTCTAGGTATTACAGTTTTGATTACATCAAGATGACGTCAGGCGTTCTACACTTTTGTAATAAATATAGAATGTTAGCAATCTAGTTGTTCATTAGGATACTGTTGAGAGGCAGAGGCCAGGGGCACGGACTCTGAAAATTGAAGGCAGGTAGGAAGGTGCAGCAGCAACAATTTGAACTCACTGGGCAGGCTGGAAGGGCAGTGGCAGCACAACAGACTATGGAGGGTAGTGAAAAGGGGGGCAGGGACAACAAACCAACAATACAGGACTGGCAAAAGAGGCTGTGGCAATGTAATAGACTATTGTGGGCAGAAGGAAGAGGCAGTGGTAGTACAACCATACATGCCAACAGACCCGATTCAGCCAGGAAACGTCCAATGTTTTTAAGCTCAAATGGGCTTTATTTGATCTGTCTCATGTCTAACATCTCCTCTTTTTCAATGTAACTCAAATGGGAAAATCAATACCCCAGTTTTTTTCAAAATCTCCCTCTTACCAAGTTCAAAATGTTCACAAGTATGGTACATTGGATCATGGAAAGCCGGAGGAATTGGGGTAGGGACATGGACTCGGACAACAGAGGACAGGAGGGACATGGAGAGGTTCACCAAACTGACCCTACAGGGCAGGCATCAGGGTTTGCAGCAGCACAATACACCACACAGGCCATACTGGACGGGAGTGCAGCTCAACAATCCATAGGGAGGGTACAGGACCATGCACATGGACAACAGAGAACAGAAGGGAAAGAGGCAATGGTAGCTAGACCATAATTGACAGACAGGAGAGAAAGCTGCAACATAACAGACCATAAAGGGTAGGAGGGACGGATCCGGGGCATTACAATGGAACAGACAAGCCAGGAGGGAGGGAATAGGGGTCTGCACATGGAAACCGACATCTGGGGGCAAGGGGGCAGGGCAGGAGCAGCAAGATGACCATGGAGGTCAGGCAGGATGGGCACTAGAAGCAAGACACACCATGGAGAGCAACAGTGAGACTATGATGGCATATACACAGACCATGGAGGGAAGGTGGGAGGGTGTCAGGGACAGCTAGCTGACCACACAGGGAAGGTGGGAGGGGCCATGACAGCATAGAATACCATGCATGGCAAGCGGGAGGGTTAGTGTCAGCACAATGGCTATGATGGGCAAGAAGGAGGGTGCAGGGGCATGCACAAAGGACCATGGAGGATAGAAGGGAGGGTCAGGACCTGGGTACAGACAAGAGAGTTCAGGGGAAGGGACCTCACAACAGACCACGCGGGGCAGGCAGGAGGAGCAGTTGCAGAATAACAGACCAGGGAGGGCAGAAGGCTGTGCCTGTAAAATGGACCATGGAGGACAGGAGGAAGGGGATAGGGGCATGGAATGTGGACAGGCAGGGTAGAAGTGGCAGGGGCAGGTTACAGTCATCTGACAATGCTAGGCAGGTGGGACGGGAGTGGCAGCTCAACAGAACACTCAGAGTAGATAGGAGTGTCAGGTCCATGGAACATGGTGGGCAAAAAGGATGGAGCAGGGGCATTCACAAAGACATAGGAGGGCAGGGGGAAGGAGAATAGGGGCAGCAAGCTAAGCACAGAGGCTAAGCAGGAGGTCAATGATGGGGCATAGAATTGGGCAATAGAGGGCAGGAGGAGTGGACTGGTACATCATGCTAAATGAAGGGCAGTGGCAGCACATCAGACCATGCATGGCAGGAGGGAGGAGGCTAGTCCATGGATTCAGACAACAGAGGATAGGGAGGAGGTGGATGGGGCAGCAAGCTAACTGTTCAGAGAAGGCGGGTATTAGGAACTTTATTGTTTTTAAAATGTGTGTCTGTGCGAACTACTTAAAATATGAACAAGTATGCAGCATAATCTCACTTTCATTCAGGGAGAAGAGGACGTTTGTGACTGTGACTCCGGGCTCATTTGGCAGAAACACCCCCTGACCCTCCACCCCCCATCGCAAAATGTAATGCCCGTGAAAAGGGTAGGTGAACGCAGTGTATATAGAATGTAGTCCTAATAGCACGATTGAAAATGAAAACTAGATACAGTGTATGGTATAAACTATGCACCAAAAAGTGTGATATAAGATGAACCGGGGTGTGAAATATAATATGCAATACATTGTGCACAATGACAGATTCATTGGAGAGCGTGAGATAGCACAGGCATTAGCGCGTGCTATGTGATATGCACCTTGGAGTGTAATATGCACAGGGCAGTGTTGTGTAACCTAACTAGTCTCTAAAGTTGTAATATAAAATATGTGCTGGGGAGTGTAACATTGCATATGCACTGTGACAAAGATATGGATCCCAGATTGTAATATGTATGGCATAGCGCTGTGCGTTATAACATAGGCATCGAGGAAGGCACGTTAGATGGGGCAATATAACCCGTATGAAGGCAATTGTGGCATGACATATTCATGGGGTAGTGTTACAGTGCACATGGGTGAGAGTGTTATAGCATACGCACTAGCTGGTGGAATACAACACAGAGGTGTGTGGCACTCGGCGGGCACTGGTGGGTGTAACACAGCATTGGGCTCCGCCAGGAGCGGGCTGTGACTCTCAAGTGAGGTTCGTCTCCTTTCCAGAGAATAAAATAAAAAGTATTACACATCCGGCGGTGGATGTGTGTTTTATTAACCGTGAGGGGGGTTTCTTGCATAGTTTGGTCGAATTTTTGTCGAATCCCCTTTGAATGGCTTGGAGTGCGTGTATATTAAATGTGCCCGTCAATAGCTAGCCATGTTTGTATAAATAAACAACAAGCGTGTCTACTTGGAGAGTACCCACCGGCGGGGGCGCACGGATTAGGCACGGTAGGGCATCAGACACGTCAGAGCTTCATTAGCGGTGTAAATACATTCCACGTGGATTCATTGTATGCATAGTCGCCTTTTAATGAATATCACGCAAATCATCATGGTGATAGGTACGTATGGTTTGTCCAGCATGTCCTAGGTGTTTCTATAAATATATAAAACAATAAAATAATAAAAAACAAAGGCCGGCCCGGGGGATGGGGTCTCCGGGGCCATAAGTGGCCTGAGGAGGGGGGCATCGCAGCCCCCCTCCTAAAAAATAAAAAAAACAAAAAAGGCCATGCCCCGTGGGTTGGGGTCCCCGGGCCGATTAAGGCCTCGGGAGGGGGGCCACGCGGCACCCTTCCAAATTTTTTTTTTCTAAATAAAAATTAGGGGGCACTCCCTGGTGGGTGGGGTCCCCAGGGCCAATAAATTAGAAAAAGAAGGGGGGCCACACAGCCCCCCTTCTTAAAAAAATAAAATAAATAAAAGACCGGCATCGTGCCGGAGACCACGCCCACTCCTTGCAGCACTCTGCAAACGTGCCCCCTGGCAAGTTGTAAGTTGGGGAATTAATTCCCCTTCAATGCTGAGGGTCCCTGAGGGCCAACTAGCCCAACAGGTATCTCCAGTATGCACCAGGGAGCTGCATTGCAGACACGTGTTCTGAGGCCACGCCCCTTTTTACACCTCTCTGCAACGCAGCTCTGTGGCGCGTTTTAAGTTAGGGAAATAATTCCCTTTCAATCCTGATTGACCCTGGGGGCCAACTAGCCCACCAGGTGCTTTCAGTAAGCGCCACTTCGCTGCGTTGCAGAGAGGTGGTCCAGGCCGTGCCACTTTTTACACCTCTCTGCAACGCAGCTCTGTGGCGCTTTCTGGAGGTACCTAGTGGGCTAGTTGGACCCTAGGGACTCTCAGGATTCAAGGGGACTTAATCTCCCAACTTAAAACGGCCACAGGGCGTGTTTACACAGTGGGGAAGGGAGGGGACGGGGCCTGAGGTGACGTGTGCAAACACGCCCTGTGGCGCATTTTAAGAGGTAGTTTTAATCCCCCTGCCCTATTATATACTAGGGGCTTACAGAGGAGGTCTTGCTAATCACAGGGGGACCCCAACACATAGTGTTCCCTAGTATATGTAGGTGTTTTCACTGTAGTCTAAGTGTCTTTTAACATAGCACTGGTTCTAGGACTGGTTAGTCAGACTCAGTTACCAGCAGTATCCGTCTGAAAAAGTTGAGGGTACAGGATAATTTTTCAACAAGGCTTCTTTCTGCTCATCTGTTTGTTCTTTCAGCACGTTATCCTTCTTCCTGCAATTTTCTTCGTCTTTGAGGACTTCTGTTGCTTCTTTATGCATTTCTTTTTTTTCTTTCTGCGCATTTTTTCTTCTTTCTTCACATGTCGTATCTCTGTAGGCATAGTTAGAAATTAGCATTTAAAAAACCTTAGAAATTCACTGAAAAAAACATAGGTTTCAGGGGCGTTATAGTTAGCTGGACTTTTCACTCGTACAAAACCATTGAAATTCCCCCGTTATAGTTAGTTCAGCTAACTATAACTCGCGCGCCCGCAATGCACTGCTGATGACGTCACATATTACATCACTCATGACATGGTCAGTGACCTCACTCATGACATCACTGATGACATCTCAAATGACATCACTGATGACATCATCCTTGTGATAGAGTGGCAGACCTCCTCTCACCCTAATATAACCTTTGAAACACACATTCAAAAATAGAAAACTACAATTTTCGAAACAATGGACATACCAATACCAGTTACAACAACCTATTCAGTAATTCTAAGATCCACATACACATCCACTCATTCACCAACAGTCCTATACAGTCACTCATACATGTACTCACTCATCATATGTACTCATACACCTATACATCCTGTTACACAATGCCACTCATCCATAGAGTTACTCACACACATAGTCATTCATGCTAATAAAGAATCAAACATCCATTTTCTTGCATATACAGTTATACACACACCACCACACTTACTTCTACAGAAACTTACACATACTTAGTCTTTTAAACAATCACTTATAGAAACACATACTTATTCATACAGGAGTTCTTCCAATCTCTCACTCTCACATATACTCACTTATAAACACCAATAGTCACATATACTAGTTTAAAACATATGTAGTTACTCATAAAGACACTATTGAGACAGTCATTCACTCACTAACACACCCATACAGTCCTGCACACATGCTGTCTTCAACACATACAAACAGTGAGTCACTCATTAATGCATCTATGCACTACGTAATACCCCCCACTGAACCATACAGACACTCAGACACAAAAAACCAACTAATAACCTATATAGACACTCATGTAGCTACTCACCAACCCAATGAGCCACTTATACACAAATTGAGAGACTGATACATATATTTACATATTTAAACATTACTCACTAAGCCATGTATTCACTAAAATACACTTAATCAGTCAGTTATACAATCAATTTAAAAAAAAAATCATCCATTTAGACACTTATATACCCATTTATTCTTCCATCGACCTTGATATCTACATATATAAAACGTATTTAATTTTCAGAAAAAGACACATTCACTGGATGATGTCATCAGTGATGTCATCAGTGATGTCATGAGTGATGTCACTGACCATGTCATGAGTGATGTAATATATGACGTCATCAGCAGTGCATTGCGGGCGCGCGAGTTATAGTTAGCTGAACTAACTGTAACGGGGGAATTTCAATGGTTTTGTACGAGTGAAAAGTCCAGCTAACTAGAGCGTCCCTGAAACCTATGGTTTTTTCAGTCAATATCTATATATATATATATATATATATATATATATATATATATATTCACTGAAAAAAACATAGGTTTCAGGGGCGTTATAGTTAGCTGGACATTTCCCTCATACAAAATCATTGAAATTCCCCCATTATAGTTAGTTCAGCTAACTATAACTCGCGCCCCTGCAATGCACTGCTAATGACCTCACATATTGCATCACTCATGAAATGGTCAGTGACATCACTCATGACATCACTGATGACATCTCAAATGACATCACTGATGACATCACTGATGACATCATTCAGTGTCTGTGTGTTTCTGTAAAGTTTAATAATGTTTTATATATATGCCAAGCTGTATTGGGGGATGAGTGGGTGTATAAGTGTCTGTATGGAGGATTTAGTAGGTGCGTGACTTACTGTATAAGAGTGATTAAACATATCTTACTGAATGAATGAAGATATTCTTATATAGCGCATGGCTACCCGGAGGCATCCCAGCGCTGCGGAGAGCGTGAAGGAGGTGATGGAAATTACGGAAAAAGCCAGGTCTTAAGTTGTTTTCTGAATGACAAATGATTGGTTTCTTTGCGGATAGAGAGAGGGAGAGTGTTCCAGAGTTTCGGGGCGTGATAGGACAGGAGGCGGCCTCCTGAACGAGCCTTTCTGATTCTGGGGACTGCAGCTAGGTGGAGTTGATCAGAGCGGAGGTTTCTTGTGGGTTTGTAGGGTTTCAGAAGATTTTTAATGGCCGGAGGACCTTTGTTATGAAGGATTTTATGAGCGATACAGAGGGTCTTGAAATGAATTCTTTCCTGTATAGGGAGCCAGTGCAACGAGTGCAGGGCGGGTTTGGCTGAACTGCGGTTGTTAGTTCCAGTGAGGAGCCTGGCCGCCGAATTCTGAACGGTCTGGAGTTTAGAGATTACTGTTCTCGGGGCGCCCGTATATAAGGAGTTGCCGAAGTCCAGCCTGGAAAGGACAAGTGCCTGGACCACAATTTTGCGAGCGAAAGAGGGCAGAAGGGGAAGAACTTTTCGTAGAGTGCGGAGGGTACCATAGCAGGTCGCCGCCGTTTTCCTTGCTTGTGTCATAAAGGAGAGATCTTGGTCTAGCCATATGCCCAGGCTTTTTATTTCTTGTTTAGGTAGTGGGGCAGGTCCCATGTCTGTTGGCCATGATATGCTGGGATTAAAGCTGGCTGGATTGCCCAACAACATAAGCTCTGTTTTATCCCCATTGAGCTTAAGCTGTGAAAGGGTCATCCATCTATTAATTTCCTTGAGGCATGAACAAAGATTTACTGAGGACTGTTCTTCCTGGTTCAGAGCCACGATGAGCTGGGTATCGTCAGCATAGGTGACCAGCTGAATTCCAAATGGGGAGACTATCTGAGCTAATGGGGACATATATACGTTGAAAAGGGTAGGGCTCAAGGAGGAGCCCTGCGGAACTCCACATAAGAGGAGAGCAGGTTGAGACTTAGTGTTCCCTTCAAATACCTGGAAGGATATGTTTTCCAGAAATGATTCCAGCCAGGAGAGAGCTTTACCCGTCACTCCCATATTTCTGAGACAGTGAATTAAGGTGTGATGATTCACCGCGTCGAAGGCGGCGCTCAGGTCTAAAAGGATAATGGCTGAGGATCCTCCCGCATCCAGAATTTTACGAGATTCCTCAACCACCGCAATGAGCGCCGTCTCCGTGCCCTGACCAGGACGGAAGCCGGTTTGTGAGGAGTGAAGCAGGTTGGAGGATTCCAGGTAGGCCGAGAGTATTTGGTTGACATACTTTTCCGCGGCCTTACTAATACCTGGGAGCAGGGAGATGGGCCGGTAGTTGCCTAGATCCGAGGGGTCAAGATGAGGTTTCTTTAAAAGAGCCCTCACCATAGCCTTTTTCCAGTCCGGAGGGACTGTGCCTGCGGCTAAAGAGGCGTTTATCAAATTGGAAATGGGAGGAATAACAGTAGGCAGTACCTGTTTAAGGATTTTGAGGGGAGCTGGATCATTAGGTGAGCCACTTTTTATTGCCTCCAAGATGTGGCAAAGGTGTTCCTCAGACAGAGGAGCAAAAGAGTCAAGACATATGTTGCTCTCCGGAGATTCCGGGTAGAGAACGTGGTTCGTCGTGGTGGGAGGGAACAGGTCGAGGATTTTTTTAATTTTTGTGGAGAAGAAGCCTGCTAAATTATCACAGCGTCGATCGGTAGGATCTATTGCCTGAGGAGGGTCGGTGGTACGAGTGAGTTTTTTTATAATTTTGAAGATTTCTTTGGAAGAGTTGCTTGAGGCTTGGATATTTTCTTCAAAAAAGGCCTTCTGTGTTGCTCTGATATTAGTTTTATAAGCAGAGATAGATGCTCTATACGCGGCTTTTTTCTCGTTTGAATAATCTTTCCTCCAAGCTCGTTCTAGCCTTTTACAATGTTGTTTTTGGATGTGTAAGTCAGAAGTGAACCAGGGACATTTGTTAGGACCACTTTTTTTCAGGCTATATTTGCAGGGGAGTACGATGTTGAGTGAATTTTCAATCCAGGCGTGAAATTTTCTATTTGCAATTACCGGATTGGGGTCAGGACTAGGTGTAGTGCGTTCGAGTTCGTGGGTCCAGTTTTTGATGCTAAGTCTGGACCAGTGTCGCGTCCAAGTTCGTGAGGACACTAAGGAGGTTTGTGGATGGGGAAGGTGCCATGTGAAAGGAATCAGAAAATGATCTGACCAGGGAAAGGGGATGGGGTCCGATCCTTCTAGCTCTTTAATATTGGAAAAAATAGGGTCCAGGAGGTGGCCCTTCGCGTGTGTGGCGAGGTGGTTTAACAGATGCAGCTGGTAGGCTATGAGGTCATGCTTAAGGTCAGTTGATACTTTGTCAGTGGGCTCATCAAGATGTAAGTTAAAATCTCCGAGCACAGTAAAGTTAGACAGGGAACTGGCTAGATTTAATGTGGTTTCAAGTAGTGAGCTGCAGAATTTTCCAGGAGTTCCTGGTGGGCGGTATATAAGGATCCCGGAGAGGGTAACTAGGGGGGTGACTTGGATGGAGAATTGAACATTTTCGCAGTCCAACAGGGGACTGTCTAAGAGACGACAGACTAGCTGTTCTCTGTGGATAATGGCAATTCCTCCACCTCTGCCGCTTTTTCTGTCAAGACGTTGAATCACGTAACCCGAAGGGAGTGCTTGGATCACATCAGGGTCAGAGTTGAGTGAGAGCCAAGTCTCAGTGAGGAATAAGATATCTATTTCAGAATCGTGTAGTAGTGTGAAAATTTCTGTAACATGCTTTGGCAAGGATCTACAGTTAAGCAAGGCCATATTCAGTGGCTTGCTAGCTGGGATCGAGGTAAGGGGTTTGAGGACAAAATTATATCCACAATGAGGACACTTGTCTTTGGGGGTATCCAAGGAAATAGGGTGTACGCAATAGATTTTAGTGTGGTCCCTGATAGCGAGCAGCTGTTCTCTGGAGTATGAGACAGGGTCTAGGGAGTCCGACCCAGGGGTCCCAGGCCCTGAGCCCGGTCGGCCGCGGACGGGCGCAGACGGGCTTGCCTTTGGCGCGCCTTCGGCGCGCCCGCTGCACGCGTCCGCTGCGCGCTTCGCTTATCATCACAATTTATGAAGGTGCGCTACAGAGAAACTAGAGCGCTAACCCAAACCGGAAGTGAGGCTCCCTCCACTCAATCGGGACAGAAACCCGTGGTGGACCGGGGAGTGACCGGAAGGGCTACGCGCTGCGGTGTGGCGGTCAGGTAAGGCTTCCTGATGGGTACACACACAGTTTCAACTTAAGTGCTTAGTGCTCGGCAAGACAAGTGACAATCAAATTTAAAAATGAATAAAAGGTTTAAAATTTTGCTGACAGGGCGAGTGCGATCAATCAGCTAGCGCCAGGCGCATTCAGAGCAAACAACAATGTGGCTACCTGGACGCGTCTGCTGCGCGCTTCGCTTATCATCACAATTTATGAAGGTGCGCTACAGAGAAACTAGAGCGCTAACCCAAACCGGAAGTGAGGCTCCCTCCACTCAATCGGGACAGAAACCCGTGGTGGACCGGGGAGTGACCGGAAGGGCTACGCGCTGCGGTGTGGCGGTCCGGTAAGGCTTCCTGATGGGTACACACACAGTTTCAACTTAAGTGCTTAGTGCTCGGCAAGACAAGTATGAATGCATGGGTTAGTGACTAAACTGTGTGAATGTCTGTATGCTTCTGTCTGGTGATGTGTAAGCAGATGCATGGTTTTGTGAATAGGTACATGAGTGTTTATATAAGTTATTGATTGGTTGTCTGAGTATCTGTATGGGTGCCTGAGTGTTTATGTGGGTGGGATGTGTGTGACTCTGTGCATAGATGTGTCAGTGGGTGATTCACTGGGTGCATGGTTTCAACACTAGGTCTGTGATGTACTGTATGGGTGGGTGAATATGTGTATGGTTGTGTTAGTGAGTGAATATATATTTCATTAGTACATGTGTAATTTACTACATATGTGAACGGCAGTATATATGTATGTTGGAGTACAGAAATGACTATAACTGAGAGTGTGTGATAGTGTGAGTGGCTGTATGGATGAGTGTGTGCTTGTATCATTGATTGTATAAGACCATAAGAATGTGCTAGTATTTGGATGAGTAAATGAGCTAGTGTGTGTATAACTGTATAGGTGAGTAAATGGCAGTGTGATTACATATTTGCATGACTGAGTACGTGTGTGAGTACCTCTATGGATGAGTAGCGGTGTGTGAGTGTCTATATAGGTATATGAGTGCATATGATAGTCCTGTACTGAGTGACCATAAGTATGAGTGACTGTACGGGTGAGTGAGTGGATGGGTGTTTAGACCTAAGACTCTGTGATGGGGTATGTACTTATTGGTGTTGGAGTGTCTATGGTTTTTTGAGTGGCAGTATGTAATTTAGAGTGGGTGTATCAAAGGTTATATTAGATTGTGAGAAGATGCATCAAATGATCACATGAATGACGTCATCAGTCATGTCATCAGTGATGTCACTGACCATGTCATGAGTGATGTAATATGTGACGTCATCAGCAGTGCATTGCGGGGGCGCGAGTTATAGTTAGCTGAACTAACTATAAAGGGGGAATTTCAATGGTTTTGTACGAGGGAAATGTCCAGCTAAATATACCGCCCCTGAAACCTATGGTTTTTTCAGTGAATTTCCAAGGTTTTTTAAATGCTAATTCCTAACTATAACATACCTGAAACCTATGGTTTTAAAGTGAATTTCAAAGGTTTTTTAAATGCTAATTCCTATCTATAACTTATCTCTAAACCTATGATTTTTAATGATTTTCATAGGATTTCTAAATATTTAATTTTCAGTGTATCAATTCCTTTAATTATGTTTTTTATATTGTTTTACACCATTTTTTTAAGTTTTTTAAACTGATTTCTTTTAAAAATTAAAAAATATTATTTGTTTTTAATGAATTTTTTGTTTTTAAAAATTGTAAATTTTTACAACTATTTTTTATATATTTTTTAAAATATTTTTTAAACTATATTTTGATACTTTGTTATTATTTTTTTACAAGTTTTTTTTGGATTCGCGCACCCTATGTGCTCCTTTCTCGATCCCTGCACGGAACATATTTGCCATTTTACGATTGTAGTGTAGGATCCGCGTACGGTGTGCGTAGAGTACGTATTTTTGTGCTCCATTGCTATGCGACCGGTACGCGACTCCAAGTCCATACGCGACATGTACGAAGTACGCTACGCGACGCTCGCGCGCTTCCGCGAAATGTCATGTGCATGTTTGATGCGGTGGGTGCGCGAATCCCGCGAAAAATTTTAAATGTTAAAAAACATATATATATGTATTTCATGTGAATTTTAAGGGAAGACATAATCTAAGCTACTCATAAAATTAATATATTTTTACTTCTAATCCTATATTGCTTTTAAATGCAAGTTTGCGATTCGCGCTCGGTGCGTGCTGCCTATGCGCATGGTGCGCGGATCCCATGTGAACTGAAAAAAAGAGATTTGATTGGTTCATTAGACTTCCTATTCTAACTATTGAAAGACCCCACCCATTTCAATCATTCTTCATTGACCTTCTTTGGAGAAGCATCTCTCTGCTGAGAAGAACTTTTTTGACTAAGTTTACACTTAGATCAAACATTTTTTTCATAACAATGGCTTCAGGGCAGCAGGCATCGCCAGCATCTGCTCATTCATCTGAAGATGAATTTCTGGAAGAGCCACCACGCCCAGAAAGGTAATCATCTGTGGTATGGAAATTTTTCACTTTTCCTGAGGGGCAATCCAAAACTAATGCCACCTTAGTGACATGCAAGATCTGTCAGCGAGTGCTCTCCCGTGGCGATCCAACCAAAAAGTATTAATGTGGTACAGCCACCATGAACAAGCACCTGAAGACCATGCATCCGGTCAACCTGGCATGTGAGGAGTGCTGAAGAATGAGAGTTCTTCCTGGTCCTTCAGAGGCATCACAGCCGAGTACTTCGAGGGTGGATCCATCTGTCCAAAACTTGGACATCCGTCCACAGTTTGCCACATTAAAAGTGCACTGCATAAAATGCAATGCCGTCCTTTGCTATGGAGAGCAGTCCATTGACCTCATTTGTGGAAAGAAAGAAAACCATCATTGCTTGTTATTTTTTTTCCTGAAGTTCCTTGTTTTGTTCCTCCAGTTCTGTTTTTTCCCTTTTTTTCCAGAAAACCCCCAAAAATTCAATATTGTTCAGAAAAACCAAGAAAAAAAATATAAAAGAAGAAAAAAAAAGTTCTTCTAAGAACTAACTTTCCTGGTTTAAAAAAAGAGCTATATTTGTTTGTGTGTGAAAGTTTAGATGAATGTATGTTTAGTGCGTAATTGACTGAACAAATGCATTAGTAGCGTATGGTGAACATATAAGTGCAGAACTATGAGGAAGTGCTGCAGCATCACACAGTAACCTCTTTAACTGCAGTGTGCTGTAGTACTTCCGAAGCACAGGGATGCAACATATGTACATAAATATGTTGCAAATCTATGCTTCTCTGTGCACGGCTGCTTTACTCTGCAGCCATATGGTGACACAGGCACCCTTGCACCATGGTGCAAGGATATCTGTGTCATGTGGTGTTTGTTTTTGTGCAGGAAGACACACCTTCCTGCACAAAAACAATCAGTAAAGGCATTTTTCTCCTTCAATGTATGCTGAGCATTTTAGCATGCATTGAAGGTTAAAAAGAGAGGAGAAATAAAAACAATTCTCCTTGTTGTGCTTTGCTACACGAATTGGAGAATGGTGCAGTATTCACACACATGTTCAGATTTATTATTTTTGATGAATCTGGAGATGTGTCTTGTTCTATGAGTATTCTGTGGAATCACGCACAACAACACTTATAGAACACCGTTTCAACGCAAAGTGGTGTGTATGATGAGGTCGTATTTACATTGAGAAAAAAAGGTACACAGAGTGCCTTTTCCTCTATTTGTAAATATAAAAGAGTGTCTTGCGCTATAACTATGTTACAAATAGTAACATATTTCTGTTTGGAAAATTGCTTGTGAATGATAGGAGGTAAGAAACGATGTTTGTCTGCAAAGATGCTCAAAGAAGAATGATTGAAATGATTGCAGTCCTTCAATACGTAGAATGGGAAATATTATGAACCACTCAAATCTGTTTTTTTGCAGGTCACATGATATCCTATAACAGAGAGATTCCAGAAACTACATAGGTATAAACAGGGTGTTTTGAAAAACGTATTAAAACGTTGTACCTTCTTGTAGATGTGCCCATTGTCCATATTAATACTTAGTTAAACTTACCTTCACCGTATTAGAAATAAAAAATTGTACACATTTTTTTCAGTTGTTTTTTGTAATGTAAATTGTGGTAAAGTGCTTATTTTAGAATTTAGGATCTGTGAAATATAAGAAAAAATAGTTATAAAATGTAATAATATATTTTTAACAAAGCATAATTTAAACAAAATAATTTGTTTGCCTTTTTTGCTGTTCTCAGAATTTATTGAATTTCACTAGAAATAGTGTTTTCAATCGTACTCATCACATAACAGCGGACAAAAAAAACAATCAAAAAGATTGTTTAAAAAAAACCAACATGCTATTCTCAGTAAAATACCAGAAAATACAAATCACACATATATAAAATGCTTATTGCTAACAAACTTTTATATCTTCAATTTATAAAAACTGTAAATGTTGTCGCTTTAAAATAGTCACCAAGTCAATGAGTAAGAAAAAGTCCATAATTCAAACAAATACCTTTACATGAGGCCAAATGGTATTTTTGCACTGTTTTTTTATGTAAATTGTCCAAAGGTAATCCTAATAAATTATAATAATAAATTCCTCAGAGAGTGAATTATCTTCCTAAAACTTTGGCTTTAAAAATATTAGCTAGGAATTTGGTAATTCACGAGGCAAACGTTGTTTGAGAACCAACTGGGCATCATTACAAAGTGTCCAGCCTTTGTCACATTTTAGATAGGCAGTGTAATGTCCAGATGTTGTGGAAGGAGCATCATGGAAAATTATTGCAATTGCTACAAAAGTCCTTCCTGATATTGATAGTTGTGTTGCTACAAATTGCTTTATTAAAGTATCCAATTTTCTTCCATCAGCTGTACAACGTTGCATCATTAAAATTATATATTGTCCATATTTTTTTTTAAATAATGTGGATAACATTTCTGATTTACATTGGCTACACTCTATGTTTTGATTTGCACCTTTAACTAATTTATTGAAAGACACTGATTTACAGTCCGGTAAAGTTAAATATAGAAATCTTTCAGTGTCTACATTAGTGCTAGATGTATACATGCAATTTTCACAATGATGTTCCCATTTGTAACAAAGGCCAAAAATATTTTCTATTTCTACACCTTCATTTTCAAAAATGGTAAGCATATACATTAAAAATTCCTGAGCATCTTGTTGGATATTTTGCGTAAATTGTGTAGAACCAGAACACACATCCAAAAGATTACGAACATCTGAAACAGTTTGTATTTTATTTGTATCTTTTCTCAATTTTTCATAAACAGAATGCAACAAGGAACAAAATCTTTTTTTCCCGATTCTGCATAATTTGTTCTTGCAAACCTTCAAGATAAAAAACAACATTGACCACTACATTAGCATCGCAGTAGACGCCTGAACTATTTTCAAACTGATAACCAACAATCTCTTCAATAGTGTCCTTTTTCTTTTTACTTGCAATCACAACATTATCTTGTTCTTTTTCCTTCTCTACACCTTCAGTACAGATATTCTCAAACCTTCTTTTTCGACCAACCACACGCTTTTCAAATACAGGATATTGACCTAAATTGGGAGCATACGCCCTTCTTAACCTAGTCTACTCTTTTACACAGTTTGCATCTGCAGTAACCTTTGTGTCATCAAAATCAATCAAAAACAAACCAGATAATGTTCTGACTTGCGACAAAGCAACATATGCCATACCCTCTTTAAACACAGTAGATCCAATGTTCACCAATGCACTTTCTACACTTAAACCTTGAGATTTATCAATAGTCACTGAGTATGCCAGAGAAAATGGAAATTGTTTCCTACGGACATATCAATCTTAAACAAGCAAAAAATTAACTGAACAACGACCAATTTCTTTAACTTCTTCAATCTGATCAAATTTAATTTTTAAAAATTCAATTCTTTCTTTTTTCTGATAATTAACAAAATCCACCACTTTACCAATTGCTCCATTAACTAAACCTTTTTGTACATCCAAATTATGCCTTAAAATTACCCGACAGTTTACACATGCATATAGAGTCTTTTCTAAACCAGCCGTTTTAGATATCTTTTTTCTAAAGAATCCAGTTTTGTTTTCAATTTTCCCTTCAAAATAATAGTGATTCCTTCATGCTCTATTTTATCGATGGCTTCCATTTTTATAATTTCTTCATTTTCCAGTTTCAATTGTTCTTCATTGAATATAGAACACTCGCGCAGTGTTGGCATTAAGCAGATCACTGATTTATTTTCTGCAATTTTCTTGTTTACTTTCTCAGGAACTACATTTTCATTTGGAAACAAATTGGAAAGTAATCGACTCTGCAAAGCTTGTTTGCCATGTTCTGTCAGAAGTCTAATTCTTATATCTTGAAGAATACTTCCATATTCAGCATAATTTGCCTGTTGCATTTTTTCCGTCAGTTCTTTGTATTCAAAATATGTCCAAATGTTCATGTTTCCAACACTACCCAGAGACTTTCTGGCATCTTCATGTGCAAGTGTTTTAAATACTGGTTGTCCTTTTACCGGAGTCAGTTGCAGTAGATCTCCAAAAACAATGACGTGTTTTCCTCCAAATAACACGTCATACTCTGTTTTAAGAATTTGCCGCATTCTTAAATGCACAAAGGCAAGCATCAAGTTTGAGACCAT
Organism: Triturus cristatus; assembly: GCF_964204655.1. Lineage (NCBI taxonomy): Eukaryota > Metazoa > Chordata > Amphibia > Caudata > Salamandridae > Triturus > Triturus cristatus. The sequence goes on from NC_140594.1 coordinate 780,437,015, forward strand.
GCTTACCTCATCAATAATGAGAAGTTTCATTTTCTTCAGGACTCTTGAAACTTCACAACAAGCTTCTCCAGATAGCTTGCGGTATTCCAATTTGTTCTCATGCTCTACTGGTAGCATTAGTAAACGATGTAAAGTAATTCCTTTAATGTTATGTGCTATCAACCCAGTTGGAGCAGTGACATTCGAATAGGTTGAAATGATGTACATGAGCACTCTTTCTTTTCATGAAGTAATCCATGGTCAATCTGTTCTTTCACTTGCTGGTATATTTGTTTCTGTTCAACATTTAGTTGTTCTTCCAAGTTTCCTAATTGCATTACATCTTCTTGAGCTTGATGCATTGCTGTTTCCACCTCATTCATGGCAATTGCTGCTTCATTTTCAACAATTGGTTGTCCTAGTGGATCTTGACTCAGTGCAGCAGAACTTTGACTGTCTTGAGAACTGTCTCTAGCAATCTCAGCTGCAATTGTAGCTTCTTGATCAATTTCATCATTTAACATTTTCACATAATTTGCAAAAGCACTGCATTGTATGCTAGCTTTACAAGCATTAAATGAATCTTCATAGATCTGAAAATCTCCACGTAATTCCAGTTCTGAACGCCATGGTTTGAACATTTGCAAAAGGGCTAAATAGTAAAATTCCCTTTTATCAGCAGTGTCACAACTCAGTTTCCTGTGATTAATTAAATTTCCTTTCCTTTGTTTCACCAAACATCCTTCAGAACCAATCACTGCATATTTTCCATCATTGATGTTCTCTGTAGTATTCCGTTTAAAAGTGTAGTTTTGCAGCACTTCATAGAGACACATGTTCTCAAGATGATGACTTCTGTTTGGGTAATATGTGTCCAACATATTCGTTTTCAAAATATCTGTACGTTCTGGTTCTTTTTCTGCTAAATATTCATTTTCTTGAACAGATTTCAGTACCCGATTTCGCATTGCTGCACGACCTAGACTCACCCAAACGATTCTTCTACTTTTGGAGTATAGACTTGCAGATGATAACCGATCTGAGCATTCATATGCTCCAGTTTCACGATGCGATAACATCTTGAAACTGAAACTGTATAATTTCTTACTTAGTCTTCTCGTGAGAAATCTCTTCCCACATTTCTTTCAATTCCATCTTTTCTGATTTAGTAATGTAGGAAGTTACATATCAAGCAACAGCAATGAAATTGTCCGCAACATACTGAATATCCATGTTAGCATTCCACATGGATAAAATAACTGGATTGGAGTCATTTATGTATTTTGACTCTTCGCTTCTTCTTAAGTTGTAGGTATTTTTCGGAGACTTTCTTGTGATGGTATGTCGCATAGCTGACATAAAACTGTTCACTCTTCCTTTGGATAATACAGGACGTGGAAATCCAAAACGACATTTGGTATAGAACTTATCCTTAGACTTGTACTTTCGTCGACAGTATTTTCCACATCTATGGCTTTGGAATCGTAAGACTTGATGTTTTAAGTTTTTATCTTCTCTGCTATTGGGTACAGCACTTGTGGCATAATCTTCAATGAAAGACAAAACAGTATCATCTGAATCTGTTCCAAATTTGGGGCGTCCTTGATCCATAAAAACATATGTATATGAGGAGCACCTCTTGCTTGATACTCCTTTCTCCAAAAGAAATCCACAACTTCTCCAAGAGGAGGATTCTTTTTATTGCAGATGTAAGACATCATAGCTTCAAATTTATGATTGAAATATCTGCATACATTAACAGGATCCAAAGAGCACAATTCTCCAGGTGTCTTGTATTCAATATTTTTTATATTGGAATTTGCCTCTCGAAGAAATTCAAGTAAATCATCCCAAGCATACTCAGCACAGCTTAGTGTAAGGAACCATGTAGGAGTTCCTAAGTTCCGTAGCATATATTTCAGTTCTCCATGACGGTACCAATATTCATTAGTCCCACGCTGACATGCCATCAGATTAATCAACTGAGATTCTAAATGATCATCTCTCTGATGCACTTTATCCATAAAATCCTTTGCAGTTACATTTTGCAGATGCATTCCAGTTTTTAAAATGTGATTTACTGCATATGAAAGTCCAGACAAGTCACTTTCAAACAGAAGATGAAACCTATAAGGGATACATTGTCACAATCTTGGATCTTCTGCATATTATCTTGTTGTCCGATATTCAGATGCAGGAATCTGCACAGGATGTTCATCATATCGTGCACCTTTTCCTGTTGGAAACAACTGTGGGAAACAACAAGCTTCCAAGCTCTCTTCCCATACACTCATGGGACTTCCTCTTGCTTTTTTCATTTGGAACAACTCAATCGTATTCCCCATCACCTCTTTGGAATGAAGTGAATGTACACTGTAATGTTCATAGATTTCTTCACATCTGGACATGTCCACTTTTTCAATTTCTCCACTTAATGTTTCAGTATCTTCTGCTAAATCTATTTCTTCTTCTCCTACAAACACATTTCTATAGTACTCATTATTTTTTATTAGATACAATGATGCCTTTTGCACTTTTCTAACATCCACTAACTCTTGCCAGATTTTCTTATTCTTAGTAGGAACACCATTAACTAGAATGACTAGTGGTTCATTTTCTCCGTGGTCTACACCAATAGTTTCAATGTTTTACTTTAAATCTAACGGTAAATACACAACTCTTCCTTTCAATCCTCTTTGTAAGTCTGATGGAGGCAATTTACCTGTTTTAGGCTCCATACGAACAATAGCCTGAAACGGGTGCACGCATTGAATGAGAATAGACTCATAGGTATTTAAATCTATCAGCTCTGGAGGAATAGCAACCAACTCTAGATTATTATGAACAGCTCTAGCAGGCATTTTATTCTCATCTAATTTGATATAACAATATTTGCAAATACGCTGCTCAGATCCCAAATCAAAACAATCCTCTACCAGCAAATAAGTTGCGAATTCCTTCCACTTATCATTATTTTCTGTTTCACTTTTTAAATACAGATTGACACTCCTAGTCTGATTTTTATAGTGAGTTCGCCGACAACAAATACAAGAAACATTTGGTCTTTCACCTGAAATTACTTATACTTTGTGATTTGATCTTCAAAAGTTTTTGTAATCATGGGTTCTACATTGTCTTCAACATTTTCTTCTACTAATGTGTCAGTTTCTGCACTCTCTTGCTGAGGTTCAAAGTAACCAAACTCAATATCATCACAAACCCTCTTCACATCTGATACTGACCCATGCAAAAGAGCACTGTTCAACTCATTTAACTTTAGTGCTGGACTTTTTGCATAATACAATCTTCTCACTAATTTCCGCATTTGAGTATGATGTACTGCCAACATCCTGAAATGGTGAAAAACACTTTGACAAACTTTCCTAGAAAGACAAGCCAGAGAATGACCTTGCAAACCAGTATTTTTTCTCACTCTGCAAGGGTCTAGTCCTTGCAACACCGTAATCTTTTGTTTTATACTTTTTTTTTACTATATGCTCGTAAGAAACAACATAATTTATCAATAGATTCTTGTCGTACACTACAAATACTACTGCAATCCCAAGTGTACACAGGGTGTTTAAGACGTCTCAATTGAACTTCATCAGCTATCACTTCTTCTGCATTTCTTTCAACCATTTTTTCTTTGTCAATTGGACAACCATTTATAACCTTATAACCTCGACCACTGGTGTCAACTGCATGCAATAAATGTTTGCTCTGTAAGTAACTCTCTTCTTCAAAGAAAGGCTCTGAACTTGAACTGTGTTTCCATTCTCCCCAAAAAAATCACAAAAATGTGTTCTGTTAATTACTCTCTTCCTCCTACTTTTGGCCTTCGTTAAATGGATTGGTTTATCTAGTGATGAAATTCTGTTTAATACTAAAATTAATAGTTTCCTTTTTACTTCAATAGCCTTTTCAACAATGGTTTTAATATGCTTCTTCTTTTTATAAAATAGAGCTCTCTTTTTATATTTCTTCACATCTTTCAGCAAATTATGTACTACTCTCTTGTAAAATATTTTTTTGCGTATTTCTTTATACTGATTTTGCATTCTTTTACCATACATCATCTCCTTTGACTGTCCATTTGCTTTTTTGCTTTTCCTATTATTTTGGGGTTTTTTTCTAGTTGAAGCATTATCAGAGGTTTCAGCATTCTGTACATTCTGTCTGGTCTTACAAACATTTTTAATAAATTTCTTTGTGATCTTACCAGAAGATTTTTTCTTTTTAGCCACATTATGTTGTTCATTTGATACTCGTGGTTGATTTTTCTTCAAGTAACTGTCCTTTTTCTGTTCTTTTCTTTTTATTACTTTTTCCGGCATGATTTCTCTATTTTAATGGTGATAAACAGTATCTGTAAAAATTATTCACAAATAAATGTATATTAATATCTTTATAAATTATACTTTTCTATTACTATACAAACACCTTTTATATAAATACTGACTAAGAAAATATAGCCCTGAAGCACAAGTGTGACAGTGGTTAAACCACTACATGCATAGTGCATACTACTTTGAAGCAGTTCATGCCCTAAAGCCTGCCTCACTGAAAGACCACATGCTTACTAACTGAATGATTACAGTACTATTAGGAGAGACACTGGGTGAATTCACAGTCGTTTGAATTTTACTTCATTGAATATATCACTAAATGGTACTGAAAGACTCACTATGGGTTTGCAACAGCAGTCACAGTGTGTTTGCTGGACTGTATGCATAGTGACTGTGGAAATGTAGGCCTGATGCACAAGTGTAAAACTGGTTAGACCACTACATACATAGTGGATAGTTATTTCAAACAGTCCTTGTGAAAAGGCATGCTTCACTGCATGAGTACCTGGATACTGACTGAAACATTAGAGTAATGCAAGGAGAGTGCCTGAATGAATCTTTTAAGGGTTTGGGTTTTTGTGCAGTAAAGATTAGTACATGGTGCCGGATGAGTCACTAGAGAAGAGCAAGGGGATTGTCAGGGTGTTTGCTGGAAGTGTATGGATACTGACTGGCGAATTGAAGGTGTGAAAGACAAGTGTGTAGGTGGTTAGAGGCCTACATGCATAGTGGATAGGCGTTTGAATCAATCCATGTGCTAAGGCCTGCCTCACTCCATTAGTACTTGGGTACTGACTGAATGTTTCGAGTATTGCAAGGAGAGTGTCTGAATGAATTTATAAGTGTTTGTTTTTTGGCACAGTTAATGGATTACTTCATGGTACTGAATAAATCACTGGAGAAGTGCAAAGGGAGTGACAGGGTGTTTGCAGGAACTGTATGAATACTGTCTGGGGTATTGAAGGTGTAAAAGACAGGTGTGTAGGTGGCTAGAGGCCTACATGCATAGTGGAAAGACGTTTGAAACAGTCCATGGGCTAACGCCTGGGTCACTGCATAACTACGTGGGTACTGACTGAATCATTAAAGTACTGCAAGGAGAGTGCCTTGGTGAATCTTTTTAAGTTTTGTGGTTTGGGCGCAGTGAATAGATTAGTACATAGTGCCGAATGAGTCAGTGGAGGTGTGCAAGTGGAGTGACAGGGTGTTTATTGAAGTTTATAGATACTGACTGGAAAATTGAAGGTCTGAAAGACAATTGTGTAGGTGGTTAGAGGCCTCCATGCATAGTGGATACACGTTTGAATCAATCCATTTGCTAAGGCCTACCTCACTCCATTACTACTTGGATACTAACTGAATGTTTACAGTATTGCAAGAAGAGTACCTGGGTGAATTTATAAGTGTTTGGGTTTTGGCGCAGTAAATGGATTACTACATGGTGGTGAATGAGTCACTGAAAGAGTGTATGGGGAGTGACAGGGTGTTTGGAGGAACTCTATGAATACTGTCTGGGGTATTGAAGGTGTGAAAGACAAGTGTGTAGGTGATTAGAGGCCTGCATACATAGTGCGTAGACGTTTGATGCAGTGCATGTACTAAACCTGGGTTCAGTACATAAGTACCTCAATACTGACTCAATCATTAGATTAATTCAAAGAGAGTGCCTGGGTAAATTTATTACTGGTTGTGTTTTGGCGCAGTGAATGCATTAGTACCTACTGCTGAATGGGTCACTGGAGAAGTGTAAGGGGAGTGACAAGGTGTTTGCGGGAACTGTATGAATACTAACTGAGGTATTGAAGGTGTGAAAGACAAGTGTGTAGATGGTTAGAGGCCTGCATGCATAGTGGATAGGCGTTTGAATCAATCCATGTGCTAAGGCCTTCCTCACTCCATTACTACTTGGATATTAACTGAATGTTTACAGTATTGCAAGGAGAGTGCCTGGGTGAATTTATAACTGTTTGGATTTTGGCGCAGTAAATGGATTACTACATGGTGCTGAATGAGTCACTGGAGGAGTGTAAGAGGAGTGACAGGGAGTTTGAAGGAATTGTATGTATACCAACTGGGGTATTGAAGGTGTGAAAGACAAATGTGTAGATGGTTAGAAGACTGCATGCATAGTGGATAGGGGTTTGTAGCAGTCTATGTGCTAAGGCCTGCCTTACTTCATTAGTACTTGTGTACTGACTGAATCATTAGAGTACTGCAAGGAGAGTGCCTGGATGAATCTTTTAAAGTTTTAAAGTTTTGACGCAGTGAATAGATTAGTACATGGTGCCAGATGAGTCACTAGAGATGTGTAAGTTGACTGAGAGTGTTTATTGGAGTTTATAGATACTAACTGGGAAATTGAAAGTCTGAAAGACAATTGTGTAGGTGGTTGGAGGCCTCCATGCATACTGGATAGGCGTTTGAATCAATCCATGTGCTAAGGCCTGCCTCACTCCCTTACTACTTGGATATTATCTGAATGTTTACAGTATTGCAAGGGGAGTGCAAGGGTGAATTTATAAGTGTTTGGGTTTTGGCATAGTAAATGGATTACTACATGGTGCTGAATGAGTCACCGAAGGAGTGTATGAGGAGTGACAGGGTGTTTGCAGGAACTGTATGAATACTGTCTGCTGTATTGAAGGTGTAACAGACAAGTGTGTAGGTGACTAGAGGCCTGCTTGCACAGTGGATAGACGTTTGAAACAGTCCATGAGCTAAGGCCTCGGTCACTGCATGATTACCTGGGTACTGACTGAATCATTACAGTACTGCAAGGAGAGTGCCTGGGTGAATCTTTTTAAGTTTATGGGTTTTGGTGCAGTGAATAGATTAGTACATAGTGCCGGATGAGTCACTAGAGGTGTGCAAGTGGACTGAAAGAGTGTTTACTGGAGTTTATAGATACTGACTGGGAAATTGAAGGTCTGAAAGACAATTGTGTAGGTGGTTCGAGGCCTCCATGCATACAGGATAGGCGTTTGAATTAATCGATGTGCTAAGGCCTGCCTCACTCTATTACTACTTGGACATTAACTGAATGTTTACAGTATTGCAAGGAGAGTGCAAGGGCGAATTTATAAGTGTTTGGGATTTGGTGCATTGAATGGATTACTACATGGTACTGAATGCGTCACTGGAGGAGTGCAAGGGGAGTGACAGGGTGTTTGCTGGAAGTACATGGATACTGACTGGGCTATTGAAGGTGTGAAAGACAAATGTGTAGGTGGTTAGAGGACTGCATGCATAGTGGATAGGCGTTTGAATCAATCCATGTGCTAAGGCCTGCCTCACTCCATTACTACTTGAATATTAACTGAATGTGATTCTAGACAAGCAACACTATCCCTTGGAGTTTACCAAAACTCATTCACTACTATGGAAGGGGTAAGGGGACTGCACACAATCTACATATTTCAGTACTGCACTTTAGTGTCAAAGCCTGACTCATTTTATGAATGCATAAGCAATGACTGGCTTCTAATGCTACTAAAACTTGACAACATGACAGGTTTTAAAACAGTTATCTGTCAGCAAATACACGATGTTACCTAATGCTTGTCTCACAATGGTTAACCAAATGCACACAGACTCAGTGTGATTCTAGACAAGCAACACTATCCCTTGGAGTTTACCAAAACTCATTCACTACTCTGGAAGAGGTAAAGTAACTGCACACATTCTACATATTTTAGTACTGCACTTTAGTGTTAAAGCTTGATTCATTTTCCGAATACATAAGCAATGACTGGCTTCTAATTCTACCAAAACTTGAGAACAGGAAAGGTTTTTAAGCAGTTATGTGTATGCAAATATATGAAGTACCCAAATGCTTCTCTCACAGTGGTTCCCAAATGCACACAGACTCACAGTGTGATTCTAGACAAGCAACACTCTTCCTTGTACTTTACCAAGACACAATCACTAGTCTAGAAGGGGTAAGGTGACTGCACACATTCTACATATTTCAATACTGCACACTACTGTGAAAGCCTGACTCATTTTGCAATTGCGTAAGCAATGACTGGCCTCTAATGCTACTAAAACTTGACAACAAAACAGGCTTTAAAGCAGTTATCTGCCATCAAATACATGATGTTACCCAATGCTTTTCTCACAATAGTTGCCCAAATGCACATAGACTCACAGTGTAATTGTAGACAACCAACTATCCCTTGTAAAAAATACATTTACTAGTCTGCAAGATGTAAGGTGACTGCACACATTGCAGAATATTTTCTACTACACATTAGTACCAAAATGTTTCTCTCAAAATGATTCCTAAATGCACACAGACTCACTGTGTGATTCTAGACAAACAACACTATCCCTTGCACTGTACCAAAACACATTTCTTAATCTAGAAGGAGTATTACATTTTAGTGTAGAAACATGACTCATTTTGCAAATACATAAACAATGACTGGTTTCTAATTCTACCAAAACATAAAAACAGCACAGTTATCTGTCTGCAAACGCATGAAAAACCCAAATGCTTATCACAGAATGGTTTCTACATGAACACACACTGTCAATCAGATTGTAGACAAAAAAAAGTACTCCCTGCACTTTAGCAGGGGAAATACATTAGTCTGATTAAAATCAAAATAGACCAAATACATCCCCTCACAATTAAATAACTCTCCTTTCAAGTTGTTTTGTAGATTAAGAAGTATGTCACTCACACACCAGATTTTCTTATACAGAATCACTGCACTGTGCACCTGTCAGCAAAACCAAAGAATGGCAAAGTTTCCCTCTCATTTTGCACACATATACATGTAAACATCAAATCACATTCCTTTCCACATTAATTCAAAAGCTAACACACATTTCTATTGGTTAAACATTTCAACCCTTTCCAAATGAAATAAATTTGAACCCTACCCCCAATCTGCCTTCTGCCTGTTACCATAGAAACAGGTCATGGAACACTTAACTGAGCACACAGGTCACAAGTTCAGCACACAATGTTGCTAATCAAAACAGCAAGTGTGCTTGACTTTTCAACATATCAGCTTATCATATATAATGTTCCTTTCAATCAGTTTTTGTTAACCAATAAGAATCATGCGTTTAAAAAACATGCACCCTAGTTTTCAGTGTAGAAGGTTGTCAAACAACCAATCATTTCTTTTCTTTTTTGAAAACTGCATCTTATCCACCATTTTAGAAAAATCTTACTTTTCAAACTGCCATTTCATTTACAGAGACCATCTGAGTGCATCCAGACCTCCCTTCAAGATGCTTAGAGTGTGGATTGTGGGACACAGCTATATTTTCTGGAGTCAAAGGTATGCAGATGTGAGACCGGCCTCACGGCTTAGGCCCTCCCGATCATCCAGCCGACCTGCAACCACCCCCAAGACACGGCATCTCCGACTCCGGCCGCCCCAGCCACACAGACCAGAGGGCCGGCCAGAGCCCCCGCCGGACTCGACACCCTACCACGCATGCCCGACCAAGGGAGCGGGAACCCCCCGAGCCAGACCGAGAGGCGCCAGCCCAGTCACACCTCGGATCGCCTTCCCCCGGGAGGGCTCGATCGGCCACCAGGCCCCTGTGGCGCAGGCGCCTCGCCTGCCGAGCGTCTGGGGTCCCTCCCAGACCCACCTGAAAAGACCAAAGGAGCGAGCGGCAGGAAATCCCGCCGAACCCCCTCAGTCACCAAGACCCTTCTCTGCGAGGACTCCGGACTTCAAAGGGCAGGGGGAGTATAATAAGGGGTGCCGGAGGGACGAATGGTAGAGAAGACCTGGAACCATCGGTGCCCCGCTGACGCTGTCGCGGCTCCCGAACACCGAACCACCTAGGCCTGCTGAGTGACTCGCGGCCTCCAACCGTTGAACCATCTGAGCCCTGCTGACGCGGTCGCGGCTCCCGATCTCCGAACCACCGAGGCCTGCTGAGTGACTCGCGGCCCCCGACCATTGCACCACCTGAGCCCTGCTGACGAGGTCGCGGCTCCCGAACTCTGAACTACCTGTGCCTGCTGAGTGACTCGCGGCTCTCCCCTCAAGGAAGATTGGCAAAAGATCGCCAAGAGAAACAACACCCTCCAGCTCGAGGATTGTGAGCTGTCCGCAGGGTACTTTGCAGAGACACTATATTCAAAGACTGTCCCGCTACCCCCATTCCCCTACCACCAATTTGTAGTCTCTTGTGGCACTGATGTACTACTTACAACTTGGATCATAAAGATCCCTTGAACCCTTCGATAAAAGAACCTATCGTCTTACGAAGAAACACGTGTGGTGTCCCTCTGTTCGTAGTGTAAACTCAGGGTGTGCGCGCCTGGTTCGGCCTACTTGGGAGAGGTGGGTCAAAGGGGTGGGCAAGACGTGTATCGAGCCCTCTCCGGCGAACGCCTTTCCAGCATTTGGTGGCAGACGACGGGATCCGAGCCGACACCGAAAGAGAGCGTGCAGTGAACGACTGACGCACTACCAAACAGAGATGGAAGGAGAAACCTCCCTGGGTGCCGCAGGTACCGAAATGAGCTCGACGTTCCGAGAAGATCAATTGGACTATTATACGCATAGAGAATTAAAACAATTTTGCAAAGACCTTGGAATCGCTACCACCGGATTAAGCACAAAGGAAGACTTCCAGAAAGTATTGAAGACCTGGGTCGAGACAGGGGCGTCCCCGACGCAAACAGAAGGAGATTCCGCCCATGAACCACGAAGCATCCCGGTGAGAAACAGCGGGCCAGAGGGGAACCTGTCCCCCGAGGAACTAGCAGACCGAGAGAGAGGCCGCAACCACGAACTGGAACTGGCCAAGCTGAAAATCGAGGGAGAAATAAAACTGTCCGAGAAAAAGTTAGCCGTCGAGCAGTTACGGCTACAAGGAGAACTCGAGGAAAAGACGCCAAAGAGAGCATGAAGAAAAGAAACTCCAGCTGGAACATGAACGCAGCCTAAAAGAGATCGAGTTAAGGGCTAAAAGTGAAGAGTCACGACCCTCCGGGAATCTACCATCCGCTCCCACCATGGAAGCCAAAGTCCACATCCCCAAGGATGTGGTAAAGGAGTATTACAAAAACGACGATATCCAGCAGTGGTTTAAGGCCTACGAAGTCGCCATGACCTCTCACCGAGTCCCGCAGAAGGATTGGGGGGCTGGGCTATGGGGCCGGTTCTTAAGCGAAGGAAGAGATACCCTGCTGGATCTGCCCTCCACGGTCATGAACTCCTACAGCCACATGAAGGAAGCCCTCGTGGGCCGATATGGACTCACCCCCGAAATGTACCGGCAACGGTTCCGAGATTGCAAAAAGATACCGGGCACCACATGGGTAGAATACGTGAACTTTTACAGCCGGGCCTTGGATGGGTGGGTCAAGGGCAGCAAGGTCTCCACCTTCGAAGAGCTGTTTGATCTGATAGCTTGGGAACATTTAGCGGCCAATTGCTTTGTAGAACTGCGCCAACATCTCATGGACAGTAAACTCACCGACACTCGAAAGCTGGCCGCCGAGGCTGACCGTTGGGTGAACACCCGGGCCACCCGAGGCCCCATGGGAGACTACGGTCGCCACAGTCAAGGACCCCCCCACCAGAGGGGGGGAGGAAACCAAGGCCGACCGAGAGACTTCCAAGGGGGGCCCCCGCACAGCCCTCCCAACAGCCCACCGGCGGCAGGTCCAGCCCCGTCCCCAGCCAGCACCGGAGCCCCGGGGCGGCTGGGGCCCCGAACCAGGACCACCTGCTTCCGCTGCCAACAGCCCGGACACTACGCCAATGACCCCCAGTGTCCCCTGTATCAACGACCCGCAACGACCAACCCTCCGGCCCGGCAGATGGCCTCCGTGGCCCTGGGGGAAGAGATAGAGGACTCCGAAGAGTGGGAACCAGCTGCCATGGCCCTGGTCTCCCTTGGGGATCGAGAAATGGTCCCCGGAACACCCTTGCCCGCCAACACGAAGAAGTACCGACAGCAGGTGACCATCAACGGCCACCGAGTCGAGGGCCTCCGCGATACCGGAGCGAGTGTCACCGCGGTCCACCGCAACCTAATCTCTGAAGACCAGATCCTACCCGATGCCCTCTGTCCGGTCATATCCTCCGACAATTCCGAGAGCCTCTGTCAGATGGCTCTGGTGTCTTTCGAGTGGGGAGGAGTCTCCGGAAAATTGAAGGTAGCCGTCCGAACATCCCAGCCCGTAGACTGCCTCCTGGGCAACGACCTTGAGAGTTCCCCGTGGGGGCAAGTAGAACGAAGAGCCCATCTCGAGATGATGGGCCTACCCGAATGGGTCTGCGCCACCACGCGCTCCATGACCGCGCGATTGCCTCTCTCCGAGGGCGTCGGAGCTCTCCCACTGAACACTGTCCCTGAGAAACGGGACACCCTACCAGAGACGGACAGCCCTCCTCCGGAAGGGGAAGAAGACACTAACCCGGGCGAGGGGTCGGAACCTTCCACCCCTGAGGCACTGACTGAGCTCGGAGAACTCCCCGAGATGGCCCAGTGGCGCTGTGAGGGAGGTCCCTCCCGTGAAGAATTCTGCCAAGAACAGGCCACCTGCCCTTCCCTCGTGGGACTCCGACAGCAAGCCGAAGCCCAGACCGCCGGTGACCGGTCCGGAACCCACTGGGTATATTGGGACAATGGCCTCCTATACAGCGAACAAAAGTCAGCCGAGCTAGGCACAGCCCGAGTACTGGTAGTACCACTGCGCTTCCGAAGCCTCCTCCTGGGCTTTGCCCATGATGTACCCTTGGCAGGACACTTAGGCCAAGACAAAACATATCAGCGGTTAGTTACCCACTTCTATTAAGCCCAAGATGCGAGCAAATGTAGAGGTCCACTGTAAATCCTGCCTCACGTGCCAGGGCAGTGGGAAAAGTGGCGGAAAGCGCAAGGCTCCATTACAACCCTTTCCCGTTGTGAGTACCCCGTTTGAGCGGGTTGGCATCGACATCGTGGGACCCCTGGATCCGAAGACCGCCCAGGGCCACAGATTTATCCTCGTCCTGGTGGACCATGCCACCCGCTACCCCGAGGCCATTCCCCTCCGCACCGTGACGGCTCCAGTGGTGGGCCGGGCTCTCATGGGGATCTTCTCCCGTGTAGGATTCCCCCGCGAGGTTGTGAGTGATCGCGGCACTAACTTCATATCCCGCTACATGAAGTCCCTGTGGCAGCAGTGCGGAGTAACATTTAAGTTCACGACCCCCTACCACCCCCAGGGCAACGGCCTGGTGGAACGCTTTAACAGAACCCTGAAGGGGATGATCCTGGGCCTCGAGGAGCCCCTGCGCCGAAGATGGGACGTCCTCCTCCCTTGCCTCCTGTTCGCGTACCGGGAAGTTCCCCAAAAGTCCCTGGGGTTCAGCCCATTCGAACTACTATACGGACACCCCGTCCGGGGGCCCCTGAGCCTGGTCAAAGAGGGCTGGGAGACAAGCCCCCGGGGGACCCCCCCGGATGTGTTCCGCTACATCCTGGCGCTCCGCAACCAGACCCGGAAGTTCAGAGAACTCGCAGAAGCTAACCTCGAGGCCAGTCAAGAAGAAATGAAGCGCTGGTATGACCAGAACGCAACTCTGGTCGAGTTCCAGCCGGGCCAGCAGGTTTGGGTCATGGCCCCGGTGAAACCCTGCGCCCTACAAGACAAATGGACTGGCCCCTTCAAGGTGATCGAGCGGAAGAGTCAGGTCACGTACCTGATCGATGTGCAGTCCCCGCGGAACCCCCTCCGGGTTCTCCACGTGAACCGTCTCAAGCCCCACTTTGTGAGAACGGAGTTGAGTTTGCTCCTGGCCACCGACGATGGAGCGGAAGAAGACACTGAACCCCTGCCCGACCCCCTGTGCGCTAAAGAAATAGATGGCTCCGTGGAGGGAGTGAAACTGTCGACCACCCTCACCCCCCAACAGTCCGACGACTGTCGCCAGCTGCTCAGACAATTCGCAGACCTCTTCTCCCTAATCCCAAGGGTCACCGACTGGTGTGTCCACGACGTGGACACCAGCGACAGCCCACCTGTGAGACACCGAGCCTACCGGGTGCCTGACCGGGTCCGCACATGCATCAAGACCGAAGTACAGAAGATGTTGACCCTGGGAGTGATCGAACCCTCCGATAGCCCCTGGGCCAGCCCGGTAGTCCTGGTCCCGAAAGCGGCCCCCTTGGGGTCGCCCCCGAACTAAGATTCTGTGTGGACTACCGGGAGCTCAATGCGGTCACCCGAGCGGACGCCCATCCTATCCCCTGCGCCGACGAGTTCATCGACCGCCTTGGGGCCGCTCGTTTCCTCAGCACCTTCGACCTGACCTGCGGGTACTGGCAGATTGCACTCACGGAGGGAGCAAAGGAACGCTCCGCCTTCTCCACACTCGATGGACACTACCGCTTCAGGGTCATGCCGTTCGGAATGAAAAACGCCCCGGCCACCTTCCAGCGGTTGGTAAACAAAGTCTTGGCCGGACTCGAGGAGTTCAGCGCAGCGTACCTTGACGACATAGCAGTATTCAGCTCTCAATGGCACGAGCATCTCCAGCACCTCCGGCACGTACTGCTGGCCCTGCGCCAAGCCGGCCTAACTGTGAAGGCCAGCAAATGTCAGCTCGGGCAAGGCTCCGTGGTCTATCTGGGGCATCAGGTGGGCAGCGGGCAGGTCGCCCCCCTCCAACCAAAGATCGACGCCATCAAGTCCTGGGAGCCCCCCACCACTCAGACGGAAGTCCGGGCCTTCCTGGGCCTCACAGGATACTACCGGAGGTTCATTAAAAACTATGGTAGCCTCGCAGGGCCCCTCACGGAGTTGACCTCCAAAAAGCTCCCGAAGAAGGTGCAGTGGACCCCCCCGTGCCAGCAAGCGTTCGACGCCTTGAAAACCGCCATGTGCACCGCCCCAGTACTCAAGGCCCCCGACTACTCCCAAGAGTTTGTGGTCCAGACCGACGCATCCGAACACGGCATCGGGGCCGTCCTCTCGCAGTTCAACGACAAGGGCATAGATCAGCCTATAGCCTTCATCAGCCGAAGGCTACTGCCTCGAGAACAGCGTTGGAGTACCATAGAACGAGAGACCTTCGCCGTAGTCTGGGCCCTCAAGAAACTACGGCCCTACTTGTTCGGAACCCACTTCCGAGAGCAGACGGACCACCGGCCCTTGCGGTGGCTGATGCAGATGAGAGGAGAGAACCCCAAGCTATTACGATGGTCAATCTCCCTCCAAGGGATGGACTTCACTGTCGAACATCGCCCCGGGACGGATCATGCCAACGCCGACGGCCTGTCCCGATTCTTCCGCTTCAGCGAGGAGAACCCCCCAGTGGATGGGTAGTTCTCCACGCCTCTCAGCTGGGGGGGACGCGTGTGAGACCGGCCTCACGGCGTAGGCCCTCCCGATCATCCAGCCGACCTGCAATCACCCTCAAGACACGGCATCTCCGACTCCGGCCGCCCCAGCCACACAGACCCGAGGGCCGGCCAGAGCCCCCGCCGGACTCGACACCCTACCAAGCATGCCCGACCAAGGGAGCGGGAACCCCCCGAGCCAGACCGAGGGGCGCCAGCCCAGTCACACCTCGGATCGCCTTCCCCCGGGAGGGCTCGATCGGCCACCAGGCCCCTGTGGCGCAGGCGCCTCGCCTGCCGAGCGTCTGGGGTCCCTCCCAGACCCACCTGAAAAGACCAAAGGAGCGAGCGGCAGGAAATCCCGCCGAACCCCCTCAGTCACCAAGACCCCTCTCTGCGAGGACTCCGGACTTCAAAGGGCAGGGGGAGTATAATAAGGGGTGCCGGAGGGACGAATGGTAGAGAAGACCTGGAACCATCGGAGCCCCGCTGACGCTGTCGCGGCTCCCGAACACCGAACCACCTAGGCCTGCTGAGTGACTCGCGGCCTCCAACCGTTGAACCATCTGAGCCCTGCTGACACGGTCGCGGCTCCCGATCTCCGAACCACCGAGGCCTGCTGAGTGACTCGCGGCCCCCGACCATTGCACCACCTGACCCCTGCTGACGAGGTCGCGGCTCCCGAACTCTGAACTACCTGTGCCTGCTGAGTGACTCGCGGCTCTCCCCTCAAGGAAGATTGGCAAAAGATCGCCAAGAGAAACAACACCCTCCAGCTCGAGGATTGTGAGCTGTCCGCAGGGTACTTTGCAGAGACACTATATTCAAAGACTGTCCCGCTACCCCCATTCCCCTACCACCGATTTGTAGTCTCTTGTGGCACTGATGTACTACTTACAACTTGGATCATAAAGATCCCTTGAACCCTTCGATAAAAGAACCTATCGTCTTACGAAGAAACACGTGTGGTGTCCCTCTGTTCGTAGTGTAAGCTCAGGGTGTGCGCGCCTGGTTCGGCCTACTTGGGAGAGCTAGAAAACATGTGAATAAATTTGTTTCTGCTTTTCTCCGAGACTATAGAATGGGGTCCATTTACAATAACAATGTGCGTTTTCATATGCAAGAGATGTATAGGAGAGATGGAGTACACTTTACTGATGAAGGAAACAGAGTCTTCCTCGACAACAACTGTATAGGTACTTACTTATAAGTACCAAAACCTCTCAATGAACACAACAGCTCTTTTTAGAGCCACTCAAGAACGAAACACATAAGCTTGATGTTTATCTCCCAAAAATTCCAGGTTTTTTTCCTTGGAGTCGCGCACCCAACGCGTTAGGAACCGTGCACCCTACGCGAGAGAAATCGTGCACCCAACGCGCGACTCCTAATTTCACCGTAAAAAAAAAAATAGCCACTATCACTAATTTTTATTATCCCCGGGGACCCCATCCCCCGGGGCTTATAAAAAACGTTGGCGACCGTGGGGGGAGCCCCAACACCCCTACGGTCCCAGCCAGCTCCCCACATCCTTCGGGAGCTGGCATTGCTTTTCCACATGGGGAGCTGCTGACATGCAGCTCCCCGTGTGGAAAAGCAATATGGTTTGGATTTTGAAAGAGCGAGCAGGTTTCTCTGAACTGAGGACTACCTTTTTGCCAAATTTGGTGTAATTCCGCTCAGCAGTTCGAGCTGTAGCTGCGGCTAAAGGTCCTATGGAAAAATGCATAGGGAAAACGCGTTTTGGCACCCCCCTTCTTTTTCACCCCCACCCCACGAATCACCCCGAAACTTTCAGGATAGGAGCGGACCAGAGCTGGCCAAAAGTTTGGAAAATTTGCGAAGAATTATCAAACGGCTCCAGACTTATTGGGAATAGAATGTTGCGGATTTCCTATGGAAAATAGGTCCTAACTTTAACTACCTACTGGCGACCGCCAGTAGGATATATATATATATATATATATATATATATATATATATATATATATATATATATATATTCACAATTGAGATGTCATCAGTGATGTCATGAGTGATGTCAGTGACCATGTCATGAGTGATGTAATATGTGACGTCATCAGTAGTGCATTGCGGGTGCGCGAGTTATAGTTAGCTGAACTAACTATAACGGGGAAATTTCATTGGTTTTTTACGAGTGAAATGTCCAGCTAACTATAACATGTGTGAAACCTTTGGTTTTTTCATTGAATTTCTAAGGTTTTTTAAATGCTAATTCCTAACTATAACGTGTGTGAAACCTATGGTTTTTTCAGTGAATTTGCAAGGTTTTTTAAATGCTAATCCCTAACTATAACATGTTTGAAACCTATGTTTTTTTCAGTGAATTTGCAAGGTTTTTAAAATGCTAATTTCTAACTATAACGTGTGTGATACCCATGGTTTTTTCAGTGAATTTGTACGGTTTTTTAAATGCAAATTTTTTTTTGTCATTTTTTGTAAGCCTTTGTATAAAATAATATATGTACTATATCCTGCATTATGAAAAGGTTTTTTTTTTTTTTTATGCATTTTTTTCCGTGCGCGTACGGTAAGCTGACGGTACGCCCTTCGTACGTCATAAGTACGGTGCGCGTACGTGATACGTGCGTGACGTACGCGTACACCCAGAAGCAACGTCGCGGGTACGCAGGGGCGTGTAATGCGCATGCGCGATACGCAATACGTGCGTGACGTACGCGTACACCCAGAAGCAACGTCGCGTTTACGCAGGGGCGTGTAATGCGCATGCGCGAGTGTGACGTACGCGCTGCGTAAGCGCACCGTAAGCGTCACGTGCGCGCACGGCAGGTCATGTGACTTACAAAGAACACTTTTTATTGGTTGAAATTACTTTCACTTCCAGAAACTTCCCACACCACACCCATTCCCCTCATTACTGCTTGAAAGAACACTTTTCATTGGTTGAAACTACTTTCAGTTCCAGATTCTTCCCACACCACACCCATTCCCCTCATTTCTGCTTGTGATTCTCTAGGAGCAGGAGCTGGATTGACATTGGGATACAATGGCAGAACAGCAGACCTCTTCTGAGAGTGAGGCCAGCAGCACCACCATGATCCAGAGAAGGAGGAAACAAAAGACTTCTTTTGTATGGGAGTATTTCACTTTTCCAGAGGGGGAGAAAAAGGTGAATGCTCAATTGGTCACTTGCAAACTTTGTGGTCGTGTTTTATCAAGAGGAAATCCAAGGAGGAAATATTCCTTTGGAAATCACTCTATGAAGAGACACCTCCAGGACAGACACCCAAGGACCTTTGCTCGACATGCTGAAGAAAACTCTTCAGTAAGTCACCAGAGCCCAGCCTCAGATGCTCAGCCGAGTACATCATCGGCAGCTCAGCTGAGCCCTTCCTCTGATGTGGGAGCATCACCTTTTTCTTTTCCTGTGGACATCAACCCTCGATTTGGGAGCGTTGAAATGAGGTGTACAAAATGTGGTGGTCTTATTGTTTTTGGGGAGATCAGTCTTCCCCTTATTAACAATAAGATAGACCAGCATGTTTGTAGACGCTCATAATACTCCCATTCTTTCTTTCCTCCATCCCTGTATGAACCCAACGGCTCTTATAAGAGCCAACCTTACCTCTCAACTTTTTTTTATTTTTTCTTTGAAACTTTTTTTTTTTTTTTTTTACCGTAAGCGTATTTTATTTTTATTTTTTTTTAAAAAACACTAAAAATCAATTACCACATCTCAAGATCCTTGAGAAATTAATAACTAATTTTTATAAATCTTTTTGAGATAAAGTGGAAGAAAGAGACCTTCTAATTTCTCACTTACCTGTCCCACCCAACAATTTAATTTATAATTAAAATGTAATTGTATTTACTTCAAAAAAATGGTTGGTTTTTTTTGAAAATTTTCTTTCACAATCTGAAAAAAAAGAAAAAAGTATTAATATTAAATAAATCAATATATAACACAGTACACGTATTTACATATTTTTCCCATAAAATTTTTTGCCTTTTTTTTGCTGTTTTCAGAATATATTGCATTTCACTATAAATTGTGAAAGCAATTGCATTCATCATTTTACAGCGGGCAAAAAAAAAAATAACAATCTCAAAGATTGTTTAAAAAAAGCCCAGATTCTCTTTTAACTTAAACATAACTTTAAAGAAATCCATAATATTCTTAAAAAATATCAACTAATATCAATACTTTTGTCTTTAAAATACCGTTTGTCATTTTTGTTTCAGAAATATTATCACAAAAATATATCTCAAATAACTCCACAATACATCTGGTTCCATTTCCTTTAGGCCAAATAGTAAATTATAAATTCTTTTTTGATTAAATTTCCAATGGTAATCCAATAAAATTCTAAAGTTTAAATTGTACAGATCTCACCGATTCTCCGTAACTTTTTGGTTTCCGAAAGATTAATTAATAATTAAATAAGTCCACAATACAATTGTTTACTTTTCCGCATGGCCAAATAGTAATTTTAAAAATCTTTTTTGAATAAATTTCCAATGGCAATCCAATAACATTCCAAAATTTAAATTGTGCAAATGTTACCGATTTTGTCTAAATTTTTGGTTTTCCAAAGTTTCAATAAAAATTTAAAAAGTCCACATTACAATTGGTTATCTTTCCATTAGGCCAAATGATAATTTGTAAAATCATTTTTTTAGAAAATTCCAATGGTAATCCAATAAAATGGTAAAATTGTTTTGTCCAGATGTTGCCAAATCTCTCTAAAATTTAGGTTTCAGGAAGATTAGATAGGAATTTGCTAAATCAAAAGGCAAACGTTGCTTAAAAATCAATTGGGAATCATTACACAGTGTCCAGCCTTTTTCACATTTAAGATAAACTGTGTAATGACCAGAAGTTACAGTAGGTCCATCATGGAAAATTATTGCAACTGTTACAAAAGTTTTTCCAGAGATTGATAATTGCTGTCCTGTAAACTTCTTTATTAAAGTATCTAATTTTGAACCATCAGCTTTACAGCGTTGCATCATTAAAATTACATACTGTCCGTATTCCTTTAAAATTAACGTTGAAAACATGTCAGATTTACACTCACCGCATTGCATGCTATGATTAGCATCTTTAACTAATTTAGCAAAAGTGACTGTTTTACTCTCTGGCAATGTTAAATAAATAAACCTTTCATTATCAACATTAGAGCCACATATATTATGACAGCTTTCACAACTATGTTCCCATTTATAAGAGAGACCAAATAACTTTTCAATGGCAACCCCTTCTTCTTCCAGTACCTGAAGAAAATACATCAAGAATTCCTGTGCGTCTTGCTGTTCATTTTGAGAAAACTGTGTTCGTCCTGAACATACATCTAAAAGTTTTCTAATTTCAGTAGCACTTTCTATTTTAGTTTTATCAATACTCAGCTTTTCAAAAAGGAGACTCAGCACAGAACAGAATCTTTTTCTCTGATTTACTATTATCTGCTCTTGCAAACTTTCCAGATAAAATGCAACATTCAGCACTACATTAGCGTAGCAGTTGACACCAGAGCTATTTTCAAAATGACATCCTACAACCTGTTCTTCATTTTCCTTATTATTTTTGCTTGCAATTACATCACTCCTCTTTTTTTTCCTCCTCTCTACATCTTCATTACAGATATTCTCATTTCTCCTTTTACGAGAAACTACACGTTTCTCCAACACAGGATACTGACCTAAATGAGGAGCATAGCTTCTTCTTAATCTATTATACTCCTTAACACAATTTGTATCAGCACTAACTTTTGAATCATCAAAGTCTATCATGAATAAACCTGATAATGTTTTCACTCGTGACAAAGCAACATATGCCATACCTTCTTTGAACACAGTTGAACCAATGTTCACAAATGCACAATCTACAGTCAATCCTTGAGACTTGTGAATAGTTACAGCATATGCTAGAGAAAACGGAAACTGCTTCCTACGTACATATAAGTCTTTCACAAGCATGAAACGAACTGAACAACGACAAATGTCTTTAACTTCTTCTATCTGATCAAATTTTATTTTTAAACCTTCAATTCCATCTTTTTTCTGATAATTAATAAAACCCACAACTCTTCCCATAGCTCCATTAACTAAACCTTTTTCAACATCCAAATTTCTCCTTAAAAATACTCTACAGTTCATGCAAACATATAGATTTTTTTCTAATCCAGCTGTTTTGGAAATGTTCTTCTCTAGTGAATCCAATTTATTTTTCAGTGTGCCTGTTAATGTGACAGTAATTCTTCCATCCTCAATTTTGTCCACTGCTTCCAATTTCCTGATATCTTCCTTTTCCAATTTCAAAAGCTCCTCATTGAATATTGAGCATTCACGTAGAGTTGGCATTAAGCAGATGACACTTTTTTGTTTTCTGCAATGTTCTTGTATATCTTCTCTGCAACTATTTCTTCCTTTGGAAATAAATTATGTAGCAGCCGACTCTGTAATGCTTTTTTGCCATCTTCAGTCAGTAGTCCAATCCTGATATCTTTCAGAATACTTCCATATTCTTCATCGTTTGCTTGCCTCATATTAGTAGTAAGTTCCTTGTACTCAAAGAAGGACCAAATATTTGTATTACCGATGCTTCCCAATGACTTCTTCGTGTCTTCATGTGTCACAGTATTAAACACTGGTTGTCCTTTAACTGGAGTAAGTTGCAAAAGATCTCCAAAAACTATGACGTGTTTTCCTCCAAATAACACGTCATAGTCTGTCTTCAGAATTTGCTGCATTCTTAAATGCACAAAGGCAAGCATTAAGTTTGAAACCATGCTCACCTCATCAATAATGAGAACTTGCATCTTCTTCAATACTCTTGAAACTTCCAAGGATGCTTCTCCAGTTAGCTTGTTATATTGTATTTTGTTCTCATGCTCCACTGGTAACATTAGCAAACGATGTAAAGTGATTCCTTTTATGTTATATGCTGCTAACCCAGTTGGAGCAGTAACCACACAAGACAAAGTAGAATCCGTTTTTTGCTGTAGGTAGCTTCTGATGACTTTTATTAGGAAACTTTTTCCAGTTCCAGCTTGTCCGCTTACATACATCCTGATTGGATGAAATGATGTGCATGAGCACTCTTTTTTTTCATGTAGAAATCCGTGATCAATTTTGTTTCTGATCTCTTCATAAATTTGTTGCTGCTCTTCGTTCAGTTGTCTTTCCAAATTTTGTAAGTCTATAAATTCTTCTTGAGCTTGATTCATAGCCGTTTCCACTTCATTCATGGCTATTGATGCTTCATTTTCAACGATTGGTTGTCCTAGGGGATCTTGACTGAGTGTTCCTGAACTTTGGCTGTCCTGAGAACTGTCTCTAGCTATTTCTGCTGCAATTGTAGTTTCCTGTTCAATTTCTTCATTTAACATTTGCAGATAAGTTGTGAATGTACTGCATTGTATGCTGTCTTTGCAAGCATTAAAAGAATCTTCATAGCTTTGAAATTCTCCCAGTAGTTCGTCCTCTGTACGCCATGGTTTAAACAGCTGTAAAAGAGCCAAGTAGTAAAATTCCTTTTTGTCAGTAGTGTCGCAACTCAGCTTCCTGTGATTTATCAAACTTCCTTTTGTTTGCTTCACCAAACATCCTTCCTCACCAATGACTTTATATTTTCCATTGTTGATGTCTTCTGCGGCTTTCCGTGAATAAATGTAGTTCTGCAGCACTTCATAGAGACACATGTTCTCCAGATGATGACTTCTCTTGGGATAATATGTGTCCAACATGTTTGATTTCAAAATATCTGTACTTTCTGGGTCATTCTCGGCCAAATATTCAATTTCTCTAACAGATTTCAGTACCCGATTTCTCATTGCTGCAAGGCCTAAACTTGCCCAAATTATTCTTCTTGATTTCGAGTAGAGACTTGCAGAAGATAACCTATCTGAACATTCGTAGGATCCAATTTCTCGATGCGATAACATCTTCAAACTGAAACTGTACAGCTTCTTACTGACAGTCTTCTCGTGAGAAATCTCTTCCCACATTTCCTTCAATTCTGTTTTTTCTGATTTCGTAATGTAAGACGTTACATATCGAGCAACAGCAATGGAATTGTCAGCTACATACTGTATATCCATGTTAGCATTCCACATGGATAAAATGACTGGGTTGTAGTCATTTATATTTTTTGATTCTTCTTTTCTTTTAAGGTTGTAGGTATTCTTAGGTGATTTTCTTGTGATAGTATGTCTCACAGATGACATAAAACTGTTTACTCTTCCATTTGAAAGAACAGGTCTAGGAAATCCAAATCGACATTTAGTGTAGTATTTATCTTTGCTCTTGTATTTCCGTCGACAGTATTTTCCACACCGATGACTTTGGAAACGTAAAACTTGCTCCTTTAACTTTTTCTCTTCTGTGCTTTTTGGTATAGCACATGTTGCATATTCTTCAATGTAAGATAACACTGCTTCATCAGCATCTGTTCCAAACTTTGGGGCATCCTTGATCCACAACAGCATATGAATATGAGGAGCACCTCTTGCCTGGTACTCTTTTCTCCAAAAGAAATCCACTACTTCTCCTAGAGGTGGATTTTTTTTATTGCAGATGAAGGACATCATAGCCTCAAATCTATGATTGAAATATCTGCAAACATTAACCGGATCCAATGAGCACAGTTCTCCTGCTGTCTTGTATTCGATGTTTTTAATGTTTGAATTGGCCTCTCGTAGAAAATCCAGTAAATCATCCCAAGCATACTCGGCACAGCTTAGGGTAACGAACCATGTTGGTGTTCCTAAATTCCGTAACATGCATTTTAGTTCACCATGGCGTCTGTACCAATATTCATTTGTCCCACGCTGACAAGCCATCAGATTGATCAGTTGTGTTTCCAAATGATCATCTCGGTGCTGCACTTTCTCCATAAAATCCTTAGCAGACACATTTTGTAAATGTACTCCACTTTTTAAAATGTGATTTACTGCATAAGACAGTGCAGACAAGTCGCTTTCAAATAAAAGATGGAACAAATAAGGAATACTTTGTCGAAATCTGGGATCTTCAGCATATAGTCTTGTAGTCCGATACTCAGAAGCTGGAATCTGTTCCGGACGTTCATCGTATCGTCCTCCTTTTCCTTTAGGAAACAGCTGGGGAAAACATCGAGCTTCCAAGCTCTCCTCCCATACACTCACGGGAGTTCCTTTTGCTTTCTTCATCTGAAACAGATCAATATTGTCTCCCATAACTTCTTTTGAATGAAGAGGATGTATGCTAAAATGTTCATAAATTTCTTCTTCCTTTGACTTGTCCACTTTTTCAATTTGTCCAGTTGGTGTTTCTGTGTCTTCTTGTAAATCTTCTTCTTCTTCTTCTTCTATATAAATTGATTCATACCATTTGTTATTCCTTTTCAAATACAAATTTGCTCTTTGTACTTTCCGTACATCTACCAGCTCCTGCCAAATCTTCTTATTCTTTGTAGGTACACCATTAACCAGAATAATTAATGGTTCAGTTTCCAAAGTATCCGCATCAATAGTTTCCATATTTTTTTTCAAATCCAAAGGCAAATACACCACTCTACCTTTTAAACCTCTCAGTAAATCTGAAGGAGGTAATTTACCAGTTTTGGGCTCCATACGTACTATGGTCTGGAACGGATGAACACATTGAATGAATATAGACTCATATGTATTTAATTCAGAAAGTTCAGCAGGAATAGCATCCAATTCTAAATTATTATGTACAGCTCTGGTCGGCATTCTATTTTCCTCTAACTTGTTGTAACAGTATTTACAAATACGCTGATCTTCACCCAATTCAAAACAATTTTCAAGAAATATATATGTGGCAAAATCCTTCCACTTATAATTATCTTCATTTTCACTCTTTCTGTAGCGATCAACATTCCTGGTTTGTTTTCTATAATGAGTTCTGCGGCAACAAATACAAGTAATATTTGGTCTTTCATTAGAGATTATTGCAAATTTTGTTATGTGATCATTAAATGTCTTACTTACAGAGGGTTCTACATTCTCTTCCACTTCTACCTCATTTACTGTGTCCTTCTCTGCACTGTTTTGTTCAGGACCAAAGTAACAAAACTGAATTTCATCAACAACCTTCTCTACATCTGATACCGATCCACGGAACAGAGCCCTATTCAATTCATCTAACTTTATTGCTGGACTTTTAGCAAAATACAATCGTCTCACAAACTTTCTCATTTCAGTATGATGAACAGCCAGCATCCTAAAATGATGGAAAACACTATTACACACTTTTCTAGATAGACAAGCCAGAGAATGACCCTGCAAACCAGTATTCTCTCTCACTCTGCATGGATCTAGACTTTGAAGCACCTTAATCTTTTGTTTTAAACTTTTTTTACTATATTCTCTTAGAAACTCACAAAATTTATCAATAGATTCCTGACGCATAGTGCAAATACTACTACAATTCCAAGTGTACACTGGGGCTTTAGGACGTCTCCCCATAGCCTCATCCGCCATCACTTGTACCTCATCTCTTGGAACCATTATCTCCTTCTCCATTATGCAACCATTTTTCACTTCGTAAGCACGACCTCTGGTGTCAACTGCATGCAGCAAACTATTACTTTGAAAATAGCTCTCTTCATTAAAAAAAGGTTCACTACTTGAACTATGCATCCATTTTCCTAAAAACACTTTACAAAAGTTTGTTCTGTTTACTACTCTTTTCCTTTTGCTTTGTGATTTCAGTACATTAACCTTTTTTTCTAATGTACGCATCCTATTCAAAATTAAAATGAATAGTTTCCTTTTTAATTCTAATGCCTTTGCTGCAATGGCTTCAATTTCTTTTTTTCTCTTATAAAACTTAGCCTTTTGCTTATATTTCTTCACATCCTTTATCAAATTGGACATAACTCTTCTCTGAAACATTTTTCTACGTAGCTCTTTAAACGCTGTTTTTCTGTTTAAGTTAATTGTTTTAGTTGCAGAAGGTATATTTGCTTTAATTAAATTCTCAATTTTTTCCTGTCCTTTTCTATTGAGAACATTCTTTCCAGTACAGACATTTTGTACATTTTTCCTTTTTTTGAAGAGGTTCTTTAAAAATGTTTTTGTCTGCTTACCAGAAGATTTTTTCTTTTTCCCAACATGAGCATCTCCAACTAACTTAGATCCTCCAATTGTCTTCAAATATAGGTTTTTTTTGTGGGTTTTTTTTCTCTGGATTTTGTAGGCATCTTAAATTTTGTTCACTGCTCTTCAGCAATACCTGAAAAAAACTAAAAAAAAATTCTTTTTTTAATTTAAATATATTACTACATTTTTTATGATCTTTTCAAATATTAAAATACTATGTACCCCTTTCCTACAAGTGAAAATCACAATAACACCATCACAAATTAAATATCTAAAAACAATTCCTGTGTGCACACAGAGTCATGGTTTGAAATTAGGCAGAAAACGAAATTTCTTTGCCAATTTGAAAGCACACTTACTGCTCTTTTTTTTGACAAGTGATAATCACTTTTACAGACTGACACATTATGAATCCACTTTTCAGATTTTTTAAAAAGCACATGTCCAAACTGCTTTTTCAGACCACCACCATGTGTAACCTGGGTGGCTGCCTACATTCCAGCAAGGGCAACCAGCCTTAGTGATGCTGAATGTATTTGCAGTACTGGCTGAAACCTCAAACCCCACTCGCTTGTAAATACTGTGCATGATTCCACATGGTAAGCAGCTGGGTGTGTGCTAAGAGTCTGCTTCTGCACCAAAAAATGGCTCCCCCTTTCCATCTAATGCAACTGTGAAATCACCAGAGCAATACGCAATAAATCTCTGCCTATAATTCCTCTTTGCACACAGAGTCATGTTTTCACATTAGTCACAAAACGAAATTTCTTTGCCAATTTGAAAGCACACTTACTGCTCTTTTTTTTGACAAGTGATAATCACTTTTACAGACTGACACATTATGAATCCACTTTTCAGATTTTTTAAAAAGCACATGTCCAAACTGCTTTTTCAGACCACCACCATGTGTAACCTGGGTGGCTGCCTACATTCCAGCAAGGGCAACCAGCCTTAGTGATGCTGAATGTATTTGCATTACTGGCTGAAACCTCAAACCCCACTCGCTTGTAAATACTGTGCATGATTCCACATGGTAAGCAGCTGGGTGTGTGCTAAGAGTCTGCTTCTGCACCAAAAAATGGCTCCCCCTTTCCATCTAATGCAACTGTGAAATCACCAGAGCAATACGCAATAAGTCTCTGCTTATAATTCCTCTTTGCACACAGAGTCATGTTTTCACATTAGTCACAAAACGAAATTTCTTTGCCAATTTGAAAGCACACTTACTGCTCTTTTTTTTGACAAGTGATAATCACTTTTACAGACTGACACATTATGAATCCACTTTTCAGATTTTTTAAAAAGCACATGTCCAAACTGCTTTTTCAGACCACCACCATGTGTAACCTGGGTGACTGCCTACATTCCAGCAAGGGCAACCAGCCTTAGTGATGCTGAATGTATTTGCATTACTGACTGAAACCTCAAACCCCACTCGCTTGTAAATACTGTGCATGATTCCACATGGTAAGCAGCTGGGTGTGTGCTAAGAGTCTGCTTCTGCACCAAAAAATGGCTCCCCCTTTCCATCTAATGCAACTGTGAAATCACCAGAGCAATACGCAATAAATCTCTGCCTATAATTCCTCTTTGCACACAGAGTCATGTTTTCACATTAGTCACAAAACGAAATTTCTTTGCCAATTTGAAAGCACACTTACTGCTCTTTTTTTTGACAAGTGATAATCACTTTTACAGACTGACACATTATGAATCCACTTTTCAGATTTTTTAAAAAGCACATGTCCAAACTGCTTTTTCAGACCACCACCATGTGTAACCTGGGTGACTGCCTACATTCCAGCAAGGGCAACCAGCCTTAGTGATGCTGAATGTATTTGCATTACTGAGTCCAACCTCAAACCCCACTCGCTTGTAAATACTGTGCATGATTCCACATGGTAAGCAGCTGGGTATGTGCTAAGAGTCTGCTTCTGCACCAAAAAATGGCTCCCCCTTTCCATCTAATGCAACTGTGAAATCACCAGAGCAATACGCAATAAATCTCTGCCTATAATTCCTCTTTCCACACAGAGTCATGTTTTCACATTAGTCACAAAACGAAATTTCTTTGCCAATTTGAAAGCACACTTACTGCTCTTTTTTTAGACAAGTGATAATCACTTTTACAGACTGACACATTATGAATCCACTTTTCAGATTTTTTAAAAAGCACATGTCCAAACTGCTTTTTCAGACCACCACCATGTGTAACCTGGGTGGCTGCCTACATTCCAGCAAGGGCAACCAGCCTTAGTGATGCTGAATGTATTTGCATTACTGAGTCCAACCTCAAACCCCACTCGCTTGTAAATACTGTGCATGATTCCACACGGTAAGCAGCTGGGTGTGTGCTAAGAGTCTGCTTCTGCACCAAAAAACGGCTCCCCCTTTCCATCTATTGCAACTGTGAAATCACCAGAGCAATACGCAATAAATCTCTGCCTATAATTCCTCTTTGCACACAGAGTCATGTTTTCACATTAGTCACAAAACGAAATTTCTTTGCCAATTTGAAAGCACACTTACTGCTCTTTTTTTTGACAAGTGATAATCACTTTTACAGACTGACACATTATGAATCCACTTTTCAGATTTTTTAAAAAGCACATGTCCAAACTGCTTTTTCAGACCACCACCATGTGTAACCTGGGTGGCTGCCTACATTCCAGCAAGGGCAACCAGCCTTAGTGATGCTGAATGAATTTGCATTACTGGCTGAAACCTCAAACCCCATTCGCTTGTAAATACTGTGCATGATTCCACATGGTAAGCAGCTGGGTGTGTGCTAAGAGTCTGCTTCTGCACCAAAAAATGGCTCCCCCTTTCCATCTAATGCAACTGTGAAATCACCAGAGCAATACGCAATAAATCTCTGCCTATAATTCCTCTTTGCACACAGAGTCATGTTTTCACATTAGTCACAAAACGAAATTTCTTTGCCAATTTGAAAGCACACTTACTGCTCTTTTTTTTGACAAGTGATAATCACTTTTACAGACTGACACATTATGAATCCACTTTTCAGATTTTTTAAAAAGCACATGTCCAAACTGCTTTTTCAGACCACCACCATGTGTAACCTGGGTGGCTGCCTACATTCCAGCAAGGGCAACCAGCCTTAGTGATGCTGAATGTATTTGCATTACTGAGTCCAACCTCAAACCCTTAAACTATTCTTTTTTTTTACCAGTACACCTTAATTTATCGTGAAAACATACTCCATATTATTTTACATGTTCCTCACATTTATATTTCTCCCAAAACAGAAATTGATAAACACAACTTCAACAAAAGGAATTCCATTTCTATTATTCATTTCTTACTTTACCATATACATCCCCTCTCAAACTCTTAACTCACCTTTAAAATTAGTTAGCTGTGAAAGAAATGTGGCACTCAAACAGCAGATTATCAGAGCCAGGATCTCTTTTCTTTACACCTCTCTCCTCTCAGCAGAACCAGATAATGGCAAACTTTCCCTCTCTTTTTCCACACATATACATGTTAATTTCAAATCTCAGTGCATCCCCCTTTTTTTCAAATGTAATCACACATTTCTATTGGTTGAAAACCAACCCTTTTTCAAAAGTACCCTTCCCCCAACTTGACTTCTGCCTAGTACCCTTCCCCCAACTTGACTTCTGCCTGCTACCATAGCAACAGCTCATGGAACACTGCTGTGAGGAGTTAGGTCAGAAGTTCGCCAAACAATGTTACAATCCCACAGAGCAAGAGTGCTTGACTTTTCAAACCTAACAGCAAATCCAAAATACTGTTCTTTGGTAACACATTTTTCTGTACCAATACAAAACATGCTTCTATTAATTTACGCATGCAGCCTAGTTTTTATTCTAGAATGGTATGAAACAGCCAATCAGTTCTTTTTTTTATGAAAAAAATATGTATGCCTCCATTTCCAAACTGTCTTTCATTTCATTTTCCCATTCTACTGAATTACACCTCCTGAGTGCATCCAGATCTCCTTGGAAGATGTTCACAGTGTGGATTGTAGGGCACAGCTATGTCTTCTGGAGTGAAAAGTTTGCAGAGAAAACAGGTATGGTGAGAGACCTTGCTTTGCCAAATGTAGACATTAAATGGATTGGTCAGAGAGGGTTAAAGTGGCACCAATTGATGCCATTGGTGAAATCCTTCATGCAAATCCAACACCCTGACCTCATAATAGTGCACTGTGGTGGCAATGACCTAGGCACTTTGACTGGGGTAGGTCTGGAAATGCTTATGAAGGACACCTTTGCACAACTGTTTTCACTTTTCCCTAAAACTGCCTTTGTGTTTTCTAACATATGCCAAAGGCAAAAATGGAACTGGTCCAATCATTTCTGTCCGCAGATTGACAAAGCAAGAAAGCACGTCAACAAATCTGTTTCTGCTTTCCTCCGTGACTATGGTATGGGTTCCATTTACCACAACAACTTGCGTTACGACATGCAAGACATTTATAGAGGAGATGGTGTGCACTTCAATGATGAAGGGAACAGAGTCTTCCTCTTGAACCTTAGACTCTGCATCGGTACTTACTTGTAGGTACCACTAAAAAATCACTTCATAAACACAACGGCTCTTTTCAGAGCCCCCTAATATCTAAACTCTTAAATCTGCATTTCATTTCTTTTTTTTTTCTTTTTTTTTTACCGTACGCGTACGGTAAGCTTACCGTAAGCTTACCGTACGCGTACCCCACGATTTTTTTTTAAAAATAATAAATGTTTTCTTTGAACTTTTCTGTCCTTCTTTGACCCCTTTACAAATGTTAGGGGGTCTGTAACTCTCCTCATTGCCCCCTTTTCAAGATATCACTCTTTTTTTTCTGAGTGAAACACACGAAATGGCGGCCGCCGCTTCCTGGTTTCGACCGATTCGAATGTTTACTAAGATCTAACAGCCAATCAGAATCGCGCTCGCGCACGCCACCGTACGCGTACGGTAAACGCACGGTAAGCTGCCACAGATATATAAATTGATTTAAAGGCTATTTTCTCAGATTCTACTGAACAGATTTACACCAAACCTACAAAAGGCACTTCCTTGACCTGAGGAGTACCTCTCTGCCAAATTTCATTAAATTCTGTTCAGCCGTTCGGGCTGTAGCCCTGTCTAAAGGTCCTATGGAAAAATGCATGGGAAAACGCGTTTTGGGACCCCCCTTTTATCTCAGCCCCCGCTTGACGAATCCCCCCGAGACTTTCAGGGTAGGAGCGGAGCGTAGCGCCCCACCTATTTTGATAATTTTGCGAGGATTAGTCGACCGGCGCCAAAGTTATTCAAAATAGAATTTTGCGGATTTCCTATGGAAACGTGGTCCTAACTATAACTACCTACTGGCGACCGCCAGTAGGTAATATATATATATATATATATATATATATATATATATATATATATTTATCTATATATATATTCTATCAACCTGTTGACATTTTCTCAAAAAAAGACCTATCTAATGCTATAAGTATAATGAACTGATCGAATTCCTAATTGAATGGTGTTTGCATCACAATTTCTTTTTGTTTGAAATAAACTGTGTACCAACAGCTCAGGGGTGCTGCCTTGGGAGCCTATTGTTTTCCCAAGCTACACCTGTTTACATATGGGATGGTGGGAGGAGCAGGTTCTCATGGCAAGACACTGATTCATGGAATAACAACATCGTGACATGGCTTTGATATATCGATGATGTCTTTGTGATTTGGAGGGGTAGTATGGAGAGTGCCAAAGCCTTTATGTCAGAGATCAATATTAATGAGTTAAATCTTGAGTTTAATGCAAACATGAGTTCTGTCTTGGTTGAATTCCTTGATCTAATGTTGTATGTTTCCAACAGCACATTAAACTCTAAACTACACAGACAGACCACAGCACACAATTCCACTCTACATGCCTCCAGCCCCCCAGACATCTTATTGCCAGTATACCCTAAGGTGAAATACTCCGCTTACGTAGAATTTGCAGCTCTACCAGTAATCTGACTATCTGCCAGATGGAGGCACACCTAAGGTTTAAGGCATGGGGTTACTCAGAAAAAGACATTGTCATTGCCACCAATAGAGCCAACTCAAAACCTAGGGAGGAACTTCTGAGAGAGAAGCCTACCACCAATCCCAATAACACTGACACATCCACTGAGTCTACCAGCCCAGGCACAGTTAATAATCGCCTGATCATTACTTACAACACGGAGGAGCGCGCCATCAGGTTCATTATCAACAAACATTGGGGATCATTAAATCTGATCCTACCCTTGGGTCGTTGGTAGCTCAATGCCCTGACATAACATACAGGATGGCTTTCTCTATGCATGATGCTTCGGTCAGGAGCAGCTCTGAAATCTTTACCAAATCCAACTGGTTATCTGATATTAAATGGTTTTTTAAATGCAGCAGTTGCAGAGCATGCAAATTTGGGTACAACACCAGCCAAATCATTGCTACCTTTCGTAAAGAACCCCTTATCATCAAACACAGACTCACCTGCAGAACTGAGTACGCAGTTTATGTACTCAAATGAAATTGTGGTCTCAGGTACATGGGTAGCACCAAACTACAGGTTCATCTTCACATCCTACAATACCTGAGGGCGATTGTCAACAGTGACACCACATACTCTGTAGCAAGGCATGTCAAGGAAGTCCACAATAATACTCTAGATCATTTCAAATACTTTTGTTGTGGACTGTATACCCCGTTTTGACATGGGGCTAACCGTGAGAAGCAACTCCGCCTGGTGGAAACACAATATATCCTTGAACTTAACACCAAAGCATCTGCAGGCCTTAACATTAGTGAGGATCTTCACACCTTTCTGTAGTTCTGCACCAGTGTTACATGCTTAACTCATTTTTTTAGTCGGACTGCTTAGATATTCCACTCTAAACTCTCAAATTCCACATTGTATAGCTTCTTGATATTGAATTTGCCTCTGTGTTGTTTTCTTTTATCAGATGCTCTGGATTCCTCTCATTGTAACTGTTTCTGGAATATTGTGTAATATTGGTTGATCTATTACCATCTTCATCACATTACTTTTAATGCCTTTTCACCTGCAATAGCATATATGAGTTATGAATAGATTCTTCCATGTACTGTACTTCAATATGTTGCCGTGATACCCCACTCATGTATGCTAACAGGTGTTCATTATTGCACCTCTACCATCTCTTATCTGAACATCTTTTTTGTGATTGGTACCTGTGACTCACTTGTTCCGGCTGGAACTTAGTCACAGGCACTACATTGCCACATCCACATGTTTACTGTCTTTCAGCGAAGACAGGATGTGAATAATCTCAGTTGTTTTTAGCCCACCATGACACACGATGCACTTTAGCACTTCATTAGGAATGGCATTTCACATTCCCTGTATATTCATAAGGCACTTTCTCTTAAAACCTATCTAGCACTCCAGCACTTTCCCTGTTTCCCAATCCCATTCCTTACCTTGCGCACATGTGACCCTATAGTGTTTCCTCCCCGCAACATTACCCTTATCTGGCAATGACCACTCTGGTTCCTGTTTTCACTTTCCGGGCTGACAAGCCATCACGCATTTGTGACTTTAGAAATCAACTCTGACCTCGATATATCGTGTGATCCAATCTGGATCTAGAAATCCCCGCAATCACCAAGGGTGCCTTATTCTTATCCTGGCTTCAGGCTAGCATCTTGGTGGTCCATCGAACATCCACAATGGGCGATATTTGTCCTCACGCCATTTTTTTTGCCAACTCGAGTCTTTCCACCATGGGAATTACTGAGTTTTGCTGACATTGGGTTTTACTATTTTTTTCAACCCAGATGGTTATGTTAATTTTTAGGTCTCGCGTGGCATTGTAGCGCAAAGCGCTGCTCGCCTCGGTGAGATTTATTGTGAACAAGGAGTTTAGGAAAGGGCTTTAAGCCCCGTCCCTCATTTCCATTGGCTGGCGTCACTGTTTATGCTAAATAGTTGCCTGCCATTGGAAATGAGGGTTTTCTGTAGATGCCCTTTGGCCTCTGAGCTGGACTGGGTCACCTGCTTTGCTGCTGTCGCAAAGCACTTTCTTATCTTTATGGGGCCATGTGTTTCTAATTAGAAACACATGGTCCCATAAATACAAGAGATCCCCATGCTCCGGCTGCAGCGTGGTCCTCTTTCACTTACGGGACCGCGCTTGTTCTCCTAGTCGAATCGGACCTTCATGTGCAGCAAAGGCATTAGCAGCGTTATTGTGGACATGTGCACACTGCCTGCTGATTACTTATGCTATTTTCTTTCCCTTTTACTCTGCGTGATGTTCGGCCATTGTGATCCTGAGCATTGGGCAGGCCGCGGGATGCTGGACTGGATGTGGCCGTCATCTTGTTTCTTTTCTTTGTGAGCCACTCTCACTGCAGGCACGACGTGTTTTTTTATTAACGGAGCATTGCGCTTTAATGCGCTTTAAATTTTAAATGCAGTACTCGGCTGTACAGAGCCCTCATTGCTGTGCGTGCCCCACATGAACGGATATAATAGGCTCTTGCTCTACAAGGTCTGCTGGCTGTTTGTTTAGCAAATTCATACAGAGCAAACTGAACTCAAGAGTAGTAGAGACCTTTACAAGACACCCAGTTACATTACACAAGAGCACATTCACACAGGAACACATTGCCTTTTAGAAGGCATGGGTGTGAGGACTGCCAGGAGATTTCTGCAGGAGCGTCAGGAACCAGGAGAGAATGCCTCAGCCTTCCCCTACGGCCTTCCGACTCTATCAGACTCTAGAGTATCGGAAGACACGCCAGGGGACAACAGGGAAACAAAACAAGGAAAGGTGGGGGAAACTCCTGTAGCGTGGCTGGCGGCAGGACAGGAATAGGCGAAGAAGAACCCCGCTGTAAAACAAAGACTGTGTTAACTTATGCCTTCATAGAATGACCCAATGATAGGACTAACTCTTGACCACACCTACCACTGTTTGGTTACATCTAGTCGTTGAATAGGGAATTGACGTTTGAGATTCAACATTGAGTCACCTATATAATAGAGAACACAGCGTTAGAAGAATGTTCCACTTTCCCCCAAAATCTAGGCTACAAATACGTGCAACTCACTGGACTTCTACTAGTACATCGGATTGTACTCCAGCTTGGGTCCACTAGGAATGAGAAGCATGGAACAATCTGCAGAAAGAACAAAGCAAGACTAAGTGCCCCCTTTACTGGTACCATGAACCAAGGTATAGAAAAAGGCAGCGCACAGTGCTGTTACCGTGATTCTGTCGTACTGAGATTGAACTGCACAGTGGTTCACGTAAGTCTCCCAAATGAACAACAGGACTCTCTTTCTTCTTGTGACAGGCAAGGGAATGACTCACTCAATCATGTAGAGCCACCAGGTAAGGAGCAAGGCTGAACACACAGGCAGTGCCCGGCCCGGCGGTACGGACAGAGCTGCCCGCGGGGCGGAGACCAGGATAGGGTAATAGGGAGATCGGAATAACAGGAGTTAAGGGGCCGTGCCCGGCCTGGCCGCAGGGAGAATCCCTGACCGCGGGGCGGAGCACAAATAGTAGAGGAACACGGGGAAGAAAGGAGTTATGAGGTACTTCTTCCTCGAAATGCAATCGTATATATAATGGCAGTGTCCAGCCCGGAAGAGCGAGCTGCGGGGCGGAACACCGGGGCCAGGATAGTTAGACAACACAAGTGTCCGGCCCGGCAGCGTAGGAAGAGCGAGCTGCGGGGCGGAACACAGGGGCCAGGATAGTTAGACAACACAAGTGTCCGGCCCGGCAGCGTAGGAAGAGCGAGCTGCGGGGCGGAACACCGGGGCCAGGATAGTTAGTCAGCACCAGTAGACGGCAAGGATCACCACCCGCTAGGGGCCGCCGGCGGAAACAGGAAACGAGATACCGGAAGTCAGGCAAGATCAAGGACGGAACAAGGACGGAAACGGAGCTCCAAGCAAGAACGCTAAGCGCGTTCGTCTGCGTCGAGGCTCCTTAAATACTGGAACGGCTTGGGGGCTGAACCGCGGGGCATGACAGCACACTCCCCCCACAACGTCCCCCCAACCGCTTGGGCTTATTCGGATGTCTCTGGTGCAAAAGTCGGATCAGATGAGGAGCATGGACG
Organism: Triturus cristatus; assembly: GCF_964204655.1. NCBI lineage: Eukaryota > Metazoa > Chordata > Amphibia > Caudata > Salamandridae > Triturus > Triturus cristatus. Next base: position 780,473,858 of record NC_140594.1, read on the forward strand.
TTACCAGTCGGTTCCCATGTACGCTCCTCCACTCCATACCCTTTCCAATGAAGCAGATAGTGGAGAGAGTTCCCCACTTTACGGGAGTCTATGCTAGCCTCGACCTCGTATTCCTCGGTGTCATGAATGGTAACAGAAGCGGGCCTTTTCGGGATTGTGGTACCCGGCTCGACAGGTTTAACCAAAGATACATGGAAAACCGGGTGGATCGTGAAGGAGGCAGGCAATTCTAGCTTTAGTGCCACCGGGTTAATCACTCTCATTACCCGGTAAGGGCCTATAAATTTAGGATTGAACTTGCGTGAACCACTTAGCGTCATATGTTTGGTGGAAAGCCACACCTTATCCCCTGGTTTGTAGATGGGTTCTAATCTCCTGTGCAGATCTGCCCCCTCCTTGTATCTTACTTTGGCTAACTCTAGGTTCTCTAAGGTCTCCCTGTGTATGTCCTGTAGCTTCAGTACCAAATCAGTTGCTGCTGGAGTAGGGCCGTCTGGGGAAACCCCTAATGGTAATAACTTGGGATGAACCCCAGAAGAGCAAAAGAGTGGTTGATGGAAGAATGTGGAGTGTTGTTATATGCAATCTCAGCCACCCACACCCACTCATCCCAATCCGAGGGGGAATGCAGGATTTGAGTTCTAACATACTGCTCGAAACACATGGTTAACCCTCTCAGTCTGCCCATCCGACTGGGGATGATGACTAGAGGATAACCTGACGTCTACCCAGAGCAAGGAGCACAAACTCTTCCAAAAGCGAGACACAAATTGGGCCCCCCTATCCGAAACCAAGACAGACGGGAAACCATGGAGACGCACCACCTGATGCAGAAACACCGAGGCTAGTTCCACTGCAGTAGGTAACCCACCCAAAGGGACAAAGTGAGCGGTCTTAGTAAAAAGATCTACCACAGCTAACACAGTATTGTTCTTTTTCTTGGTAACTGGTAATTCCACTATAAAATCAAGCGAAACTGTATGCCAGGGACCAGGTGGGGAAGTCAGTGGCAGGAGCAGGCCCACCGGGTTTTGGCGAGATACCTTGGTTTGAGCACACACATGGCAGGTTTTTACATATGTTTCTATATCTCTGAGCATGTTAGGCCACCAAAATCATTCACGTATCGTCTTGGTAGTTTTCTTAATTCCCGGATGTCCAGCTAAGGGATGCGAATGGTACCATTCTAAAACCTGTTCTTGTAATTCCCGGGTAGGCAATACCACTCCTCCTTGTACACAAATAAAACCATTATTGACCGTAGTCTCATGAGAGCATACCACATCCCGCATCTCCACTGAAGATTGGCCTTGCCTGATCAGATTATGGAACCTTTCCTCCGAGAGCACCCCACCTATGATGGCCTCTCTGGGAATAATGTTTGGCGACTCTAAGGGTTCATCAGGTTGTATAAAACCTAGGCGGGATAGGGCATCAGCCTTGCCATTCCGTCTCCCTGGCCTATATTGTATGTTGAAGTCGTACTCACAGAAGAATTGAGACCAGCGTAATTGTCTCATAGACAATGCATTGGCTGATTTTAGGTATTGGAGGTTACGGTGGTCAGTGTATACTGTAGCCTGATACCGGGCACCCAATAGATACTGCCGCCACTCCTCAAAGGCCTTCTTTATGGCAAGGAGCTCTTTATCCCCCACCGCATAATTGTATTCAGCGGGTGTAAACTTGTGTGAAAAATAGGCCACTGGGTGACAGCGTCCAATGACAGGATCCGTCTGGCTCAGAACACCTCCCACTGCCACCTGAGAGGCGTCCACCTCCACCAAAGGGTAAGGCGGGATCTGGATGGCGTAAAACAGGAGCTCTTGTGAATGCCAGTCGCAACTGTCGAAAGGAATTGTCCGCCTCCCTGGACCATGTAAAGAGGACTCCTTTCTTCAAGAGGGCCGTGAGGGGATTTGCCAATTCCGAAAAGTTCCGAATAAACCTCCTGTAGAAATTGGCAAAGCCCAGAAAGCTTTTCAATTCTTTGACTGTGCTGGGTGCTGGCCAGGAGAGAACCGCCTTGACCTTAACGGGGTCCATAGAAAGACCCCATGGAGACACAACAAATCCCAAAAAGGGCACCTCTTGGGTGTGGAAGGTGCACTTCTCCAACTTACAATACAGCCTATTATCATGGAGGCGTTCTAACACCTTACGCACATGGAATATATGTTCCGACATGGATGGTGAGAATATCAGAAGGTCATCAATGTAGGCAATCACATACTCATCAAGCATGTCCCTTAGCACCTCGTTTATAAAGAACTGAAATGCTGCAGGAGCATTACAAAGCCCAAAGGGCATTACGAGATATTCATATAACCCTTATTTAGTGCAAAAGGCCGTCTTCCACTCGTCTCCCTCCTTGACACGCACCAGATGGTAGGTGCCGCATAGGTCCAGTTTCGTGAAGAACTGAGCACCACGTACTCTATCAAGGAGGGAGGCGATGAGGGGTAGAGGGTACTGATTCTTAATGGTAACGAGATTAAGTTTCCTGTAATCAATGCAGCAGCGGAGACCCCCTTCTCGCTTGGGTATGAAAAATAACGAAGAAGAGGCCGGAGAGCGAGAGGGTCGGATGAACCCCTTCTCTAACATCGAGTCTAGGTATTCCCTTAGATACAAATTCTCTTTTTCAGTAAGTGAATACACTCTGCTGCAGGGGATTCTGGCTCCTGCTTCGAGGTCTATACGGCAGTCGTAAGCCCGATGTGGGGGAAGGACTTCCGCCTCTTTGGGGTCAAATACCGCTTTCAAATCCTGATAGCAGGAAGGTAGCTCAGGAACGGGTTCTTTCTCATCCGAATCTATATATGTCTGAGTACCTGCAATCAAGGCCTCCGGCCCCTTAGTAGGACGAAACTCCAGGGTGGATTTCTCCCAGTCTATTAAAGGATTGTGGGTTTTCAACCACGGGATGCCTAGAAGCACTGGAATTTGAGGAGAATGAATCAAATCAAATTGAAGGTCTTCATGATGGTTGGGGTCTATTGTCATGTGGATCAGAACCGTTTGATGGGTTACTGGCCCTGAAATAAGAGGACTACCATCAATGGTGGTGACTTTATTGGCTATGTCCTTTTCTTGGCATGGTATCAAGTTTTCTCTAGCCCAATCGGAGTCCATATAGTTCCCAGAAGCACCGGAATCGATCATTATGGCCACATGAAGACCGTATCGTGCAACTGTTAAATGAGCTGAGACATAAAGATGCGTAGTGATTGTTCTATCATATTCAGTGGAGGAGACTGTACATCCTGAACTGCCCGGGATTCTTGTCTCATAGGACCCCGGGCCTTCTAGTTTCCCTGCCTGTTTGATTGGAGTGGTTTGATGGGACAGGACCTCAAGAAATGGCCGGCTTTCCCACAATACAGACAGAGCCTATTGGTTCGTCTCCGTTGTCTTTCTTCCGGCGTCAAGGGACCTCTCACTACTCCTATCTGCATAGGCTCGCTTTCCTCAATACCTTTAGGGGGTCACTCTTCCTTTCCCTAGGAGACACGTAACGGGGTTCCAACCTTCCCTTTTCCTGTTTTCTCTCTTGTAACCGGTGTTCTATTTTGATTACCAAATCAATGATGTCAACACAGGACTCGGGTAGGTCAACTATTTGGGACAGAGCGTCCTTCAAATCGTCACGCAGTCCCCTGTAAAAGAGTGTGCTACGCTTTTCCTCAGGCCAATTAGATTCTACCACTAATCTGCGAAATGAAGTAATGTAATGTACTAAATCATGGTTGCCCTGCTTCAATGCCAACAACTCGGTATCAGCGGAGTGGGTATACATGTGGCTATCGAATAATTTACAAAACTCTCTCCTGAAGGCTGAATAGCTGTGCAACAAAGGGTCATCTCTGTCCACCAAAGGAATGGCCCAATCAGCTGCGGAACCACTTAAGTATGAAATCAGAAAGGCAACCCGAGACTGATCAGAGGGAAAACTAGTGGCCTTACATAAAAAATGCAACTGACATTGGCTAAGGAATGCTGCACACCGAGCAGCATCCCCAGCGAACCTCTCTGGAGGAGCTAGAGGAATGGAAGGAGGTGTAGTGACCTGTATAACAGGCTGCGTGACATCCGCTCTCCCTCCTGCGGCTGCTACGCCGTGATGACGCTGAAGAGCGTCTACTCTGTCTGCTAAAGCCTGAGTCTCGGCCTGCAGGTTGCCGATCATGCCGGCAACGTCGGCCAACGAGACGGCTCCCAGCTCCATGACGCTCGGGCAGAACACACCACTTGGGCTTAGCGTTCTGTGAGGACTTCCAGGAGATTTCTGCAGGAGCGTCAGGAACCAGGAGAGAATGTCTCAGCCTTCCCCTACGGCCTTCTGACTCTATCAGACTCTAGAGTATCGGAAGACACGCCAGGGGAAAACAGGGAAACAAAACAAGGAAAGGTGGGGGAAACTCCTGTAGCGTGGCTGGCGGCAGGACAGGAATAGGCGAAGAAGAACCCCGCTGTAAAACAAAGACTGTGTTAACTTATGCCTTCATAGAATGACCCAATGATAGGACTAACTCTTGACCACACCTACCACTGTTTGGTTACATTTAGTCGTTTAATAGGGAATTGACGTTAGAGATTCAACATTGAGTCACCTATATAATAGAGAACACAGCGTTAGAAGAATGTTCCACTTTCCCCCAAAATCTAGGCTACAAATACGTGCAACTCACTGGACTACTACTAGTACATCGGATTGTACTCCAGCTTGGGTCCACTAGGAATGAGAAGCATGGAACAATCTGCAGAAAGAACAAAGCAAGACTAAGTGCCCCCTTTACTGGTACCATGAACCAAGGTATAGAAAAAGGCAGCGCACAGCGCTGTTACCGTGATTCTGTCGTACTGAGATTGAACTGCACAGTGGTTCACGTAAGTCTCCCAAATGAACAACAGGACTCTCTTTCTTCTTGTGACAGGCAAGGGAATGACTCACTCAATCATGTAGAGCCACCAGGTAAGGAGCAAGGCTGAACACACAGGCAGTGCCCGGCCCGGCGGTACGGACAGAGCTGCCCGCGGGGCGGAGACCAGGATAGGGTAATAGGGAGATCGGAATAACAGGAGTTAAGGGGCCGTGCCCGGCCTGGCCGCAGGGAGAATCCCTGACCGCGGGGCGGAGCACAAATAGTAGAGGAACACGGGGAAGAAAGGAGTTATGAGGTACTTCTTCCTCGAAATGAAATCGTATATATAATGGCAGTGTCCAGCCCGGCAGCGTAGGAAGAGCGAGCTGCGGGGCGGAACACCGGGGCCAGGATAGTTAGACAACACAAGTGTCCGGCCCGGGAGCGTAGGAAGAGCGAGCTGCGGGGCGGAACACCAGGGCCAGGATAGTTAGACAACACAAGTGTCCGGCCCGGCAGCGTAGGAAGAGCGAGCTGCGGGGCGGAACACCGGGGCCAGGCTAGTTAGTCAGCACCAGTAGCCGGCAAGGATCACCACCCGCTAGGGGTCGCCGGCGGAAACAGGAAACGAGATACCGGAAGTCAGGCAAGATCAAGGACGGAACAAGGACGGAAACGGAGCTCCAAGCAAGAACGCTAAGCGCGTTCGTCTGCGTCGAGGCTCCTTAAATACTGGAACGGCTTGGGGGCTGAACCGCGGGGCATGACAATGGGAGATTAACTAATTTGCCCAGAATTACACATAGGTAAGCCAACGCCGTGACTCAAACATCGTTCCCCAGCTTCCCGCTTAGCAGCTCTGGTCATTACTTCACATCCTTTTGCTTTAAGGACATTGCCTTACAAGACACCCAGTTACAATTACACAAGAGCACATTCACACAGGAACACATTGCCTTTTAGAAGGCACGGGAAATAATTTGCCCAGAATCACACATTGTTAAGCCAACGCCATGACTCGAACAACACCAGCTTCCACATGCGATCATCATGCGTGGTTAATCAATTAATCGCACGCGATCATCATGCATGATTAATCAATGAATCTCCCCATGGTCCCCCTGTTTACTACAAACGGGGTGCTAAAGAACATTCACATGCGCTATAAGAAGGGACCACCCCGTTAAATCTGTTTCGTCTACTATCTACTCACCGCTTTTTGTTTCTAATATTCGGCCTCTTTCTTCTCTCCCATGTGCCCCTTTGGAGATCCTACTCTCCTTCCGCATTCTGCCAGCACACTCCTACCCAATAGTCGTCCACCACGTCTACCACCACAACCACGTCCACCACCACCACCATGTCCACCACCACCAACACGTCCACCGCCACCACCACCATGTTGACCACGTCCACCACCGCTATGTCTGCCACCAACACGTCCACCACCACCACCACCACCACATCCACCACCACCACATCCACCACCACCACCACGTCCACCACCACGACGTCCACCACCATATCCACCACCACTACGTCCACCACGTCCACCACCACCACAACCATGTCCAGCACCACCATCACGTCGACCACCACCATCATGTCCACCACCATGTCCACCACCACATCCACCACCACCACGTCCACCACCACCACCACGTCCACCATGTCTACCACCACCACCACATCCACCACCACCACCACCAGATCGACCACAACGTCCACCACATCCACCACCACCACATCTACCACCACCACGTCCACCACCACCATGTTCACCACGTCCACCACCACTATGTCCGCCACCAACACGTCCACCACCACCACCACCACGACCACCACATCCACCACCACCACATCCACCACATCCACCACCACCACCACGTCCACCACCACCATGTCCGCCACCACATCCACCACCACCACGTCCACCACCACGTCCACCATGTTTACCACCACCACATCCACCACCACCACGTCTACCACCACCACCACATCCACCATGTCCACCACCACCACCAGATCTACCACAACGTCCACCACATCCACCACCACCACGTCCACCACCACCACATCCACCACCACCACGTCCACCACCACATCCACCGCCACCACATCCACCATGTCCACCACCACCACCACATCTACCACCACGTCCACCACGTCAACCACCACCACCACCATGTCCACCACCACCACCATGTCCACCATCACCACATCCACCACCACTTCTACCACCATATCCACCATGACATCCACCACCACCACGTCCACCACCACGTCCACCACCATGTCCACCACCACCACATCCACCACCACATCCACCACCATGTCCACCACCATGTCCACCATCACCATGTCCACCACCATGTCCACCACCACGTCCAACACCACGTCCACCACCACCACGTCCACCACCAGCATCATCACCATGTCCACCACCACATCCACCAACACGTCCACCACCACCACCACCACGACCACCACATCCACCACCACCACATCCACCACATCCACCACCACCACGTCCACCACCACCATGTCCGCCACCACATCCACCACCACCACGTCCACCACCACCACCACATCCACCATGTCCACCACCACCACCAGATCTACCACAACGTCCACCACATCCACCACCACCACATCTACCACCACCACGTCCACCACCACCACATCCACCACCACCACGTCCACCACCACATCCACCGCCACCACGTCCACCATGTCCACCACCACCACCACATCTACCACCACGTCCACCACGTCAACCACCACCACCACCATGTCCACCACCACCACCATGTCCACCATCACCACATCCACCACCACTTCTACCACCATATCCACCATGACATCCACCACCACCACGTCCACCACCACGTCCACCACCACGTCCACCACCACCACATCCACCACCATGTCCACCACCATGTCCACCATCACCATGTCCACCACCATGTCCACCACCACATCCAACACCACGTCCACCACCACCACGTCCACCACCAGCATCATCACCATGTCCACCACCACATCCACCACCACGTCCACCACCATGTCCACCACCACCACATCCACCACCACCACATCCACCACCACCACCATTTGAGATGTTATCAGTGATGACACTGACCATGTCATGAATGATGTAATATGTGACCTCATCAGCAGTGGATTGCGGGCGCATAAGATGTAGTTAGTACAACTAACTATATCAGAGAAATTTCAATGGTTTTGTTCGAGTGAAATGTCCAGCTAACTATAACACCCCTAAAACCTATTGTTTTTTCAGTGAATTTCTAAGGTTTTTTAAATGCGAATTCCTAACTATATCAGGCCTGAAACCTATGGTTTTTTCAGTGAATATAATATATCCATGCAAAAAACGGGAGAGGCCAGATATAGAAGACTAAAGGCTTTAGTCCTACACTTATGTCTGGCCTGTCCCGGTTTTTCCTTCTCAAAATCTGGTCACCCTACTATTGCAGTACTGCACTCAGAGTGCTTGCGCTCATCTTAGGGGTGACCCCATGATTGTACCTTCTTGCTGCCCACCAGATAAAGGCTATCTGCCCTCTCATGGTGCGTTATTTTTTTCCTAGAAGGTAAGAATAATTATATAGGACAGTGGTGCCTTGCAATAGTTTGTTGAATGGTATGAAAGTGATGACAGGTAATGCTATGCTAGGTTATCAGATTTGTCTACTGCAACTCTTAGGAAAATGTGTGTTGTGGCATTTGAGGTGTCAGAGAAAAAAGGCATGTATCTCGATAGCTTGTTAACAAAAGGAGAGGGCAGCTGACTACACAGTGGAGAAAAGCCAACTTTTTATAGATTTCATAAAGGATACATGAGTGACAATGTGTCAAATCTGTACAGGCAAAAAGTGTAAGTATTTGGCTGCTAAAAAGTGAAAACAAATGCTTGGCAGGGCTGACGTTTTTTAATCGCTGTGGCCTAACAGCTAGAGTGATCGACCTCAAAGCTAGGGAACCAGGTTCAAGTTTCGGCAGAGACGCTGAGCATCCTGTAGTTCTGGGCAAATCATTTAATCTCCGCGTGCCTACCAAAAATGACTGTGTCCACCTGCAACTCAACTGGTGCTCATGTAAAGCTCTCTGATTTCTTCGGGTCAAGTTCCCACTATATAAAACTCTTAAAAAAAAAACAAGCATTAAAAATGCAATAGGTCTTGCCTTTGATTAAGTTAAAGCCATTTGCTTTGCTAATGGTATTGTATAGCAAAGCAAATGGCTTTAACTTAATAAAAGGCGAGACCTATCGCATTTTAAATGCTTGTTTATATATACATATATATATATATTCACTGATAAAAACCATAGGTTTCAGGGGTGTTATAGTTAGCTGGACATTTCCCTCGTACAAAACCCTAGAAATTCCCCTGTTATAGATAGTTCAGCTAACTATAACTCGCGCCCCGGCAATGCACTGCTGATGACGTCACATATTACATCACTCATGACATGGTCAGTGACATCACTGATGACATCTCAAATGACATCAGTGATGACATCACTGATGACATCATCCATGTGATAAATTACTGCATCTTCTCACACCCTAATTTAACCGTTGATCCAAGAACTCAAAATTTCAGACGTCCATTCTCAAAACCATATATACTCCAATACCAATAACTACATACCCACTTATTAACTCTTAGGTCTACATACACCTCCACTCATTCACATGTACAGTCACTAATACTTACAGTCACTCCGTACAAGACTATAATATGCATTTATACACCTACATAGACACTCACACACCACCAATCATCCATAGAGGTGCTGTCACACCTAGTCAGTCATGCAAATAATTAATCACACTCCCATTTACTCACCTATGCAGTTATACACACTCAAGTTCACTTACTCATAAAAATAGTATCACATTGTTACGCTCTTATACAATCATTGATACAAGCACACACTCATCCATACAGCCACTCTCACAATCACACACTCTCACATATACCCACTTATATACTCTTACACGCATATATACTGCTTTTCACATATGTAGTTAGTCACAAATGTACCACTGAGATATACATTCAATCCCTAACACACCCATACATACACTCACTCAACCATACAGTTAATCACAGATGCACTCTTAAAACCATGCACCCATAGAATCACCCACACAAACACTCGGGCACCCATACAGATACTCAGACAACCAATCGATAACCCATATAGACACTCATATAGATATTCACAAAACCATGCAGCCACTTATACACCAACAGACAGAAACATACAGACATTCACACAGTTTAGTCACTAGTCTGCAGTAAGATGCATTTAATGACTCACTTATAGAGTCAGTTACGCACCTAGAAAATCATCCATTCACACACTTGTACAGCCACTCATTCTTCCACAGGCCTTTCACTATAAATATATAAAACATATTTAAAATTTACAGAAACAAACAGTCACTGGATGATGTCATCAGTGATGTCATCAGTGATGTCATTTGAGATGTCGTCAGTGATGTCACTGACCATGTCATGAGTGATGTAATATGTGACGTCATCAGCAGTGCATTGCAGGGGCGCGAGTTATAGTTAGCTGAACTAACTATAACAGGGGAATTTCTAGGGAAATGTCCAGCTAACTATAACACCCCTAAAAAACCTATGGTTTTTTTCAGTGAATTTCTAAGGTTTTTTGAATGCCAATTCCTAACTATAACGCCCCTGAAACCTATGGTTTTTTCAGTGAATTTCAAAGGTTTTTTAAATGCTAATTCCTATCTATAACTTATCTCTAAAGATATCATGAAAAGCATTCTTTTTTAAAAGTAGGGTGCACATTAGTTTTGTGGAAAAGCATCTTTGTGATTGGTTAAGAAAAAGCAGTTTCAACGTGGAGTACATATCATAGGATAAAATTTGCTCAGCTCAACCACACCTGCTACTTGCAATTGGAAGGCACTGTTCGAACTTAAAACAATCGTCAAATTTTAACCTGCACGTGTCATTAAATGGTCAAGAAAATGTTACAAAAAAATATCGTAAAGTTTTAAAAAAATTGATGAACTTTTAACCTGCATGTATTGTAGAATGTTCTAGAAAGTGTGTTGATAGAATACGTTGCACTTCTGACTTCTATGTGTTGTCGAATATTAAAAAAACGGTTCATATGGAAAATTAAAAAGAAACCAATAGAGAAGTTTTGAAACCTAAAAGAATCAAGGAACTATTCTAATTTATTCTTTACATGTATTTATGTGTGCAGCAACAAAATTATAGACACAACAGCACTAGGAAGAGGAAGAAGCAGAGAGTTGGGGGAGGGGGGAGATGGGCAGAATGGCACACATGCACAATTAAGTACAACACACATATAGACTAACAATGGCCAAAATGAAACACACCAACAAGGAGCACAAGTTACACAACCTGCCAACATCACACCACTGAACGAGCATAGAAGTGAAAACCACGCTGCATTCATACAGGATGTGTACAAAGGCCAGTCGTTGGTGTTGTGGGATGTCTGCGACCATGGTCATCATGGATGAGATGCCCAGCATGTGGCACATGGGCGAGTTCACTGTCTGTTACGTTGCCAAACAGCTGCTCCTCCCTCACATGAGCCCCCACACTTATGTACGGTGCGCTGTTGTATCTCGTGCACTCGTACGGCACACCATTGTAATGCCTATTCACGCATGTCCTGCTGCATTCCAACTACACCATCACAGTGCCGTTTGGAGGTGGTGCATGCCACTTTACAACATCGACTGCTGCGGCCCTTGTGGCAGGCCACACCAGAACACTGAGACACACTTACCGCACATTCTGTACACGGACATGTCCGAGACACCCCATTACCCTTGCCGAATAGGCACACCCCTGCGCTGACCTGTGTACCCCGGACCAACACACCGGTTGTACATGCAGGAGGATGCGTGCGTAGCTACATGTCCAGGCTCACTGCCAAAGCTGAGGTGACAGCACACTGTGATATTGCAGGGCTCGTGCCTATCAGGCGAACACAATGACCACAGGGACACACTTGCTCAGATGTGGGTTTGGGGGGCATTGGCGGTCCTGAAGTTGTTGCGATGAGTCTTGTGGCCCTCATGGGTATCCCTGTATCATGCTCATTGACTCTATGGCACCTGTGGGTGTTCTGGTGTGCCTCTTCGCTGTGTTCCCTTTCATGGTGCAGGTAGTTGTCCTGCTTAACACCAGCAGAAAGCAGCTGTAAAATCCCTGGTGCTAACGTGTCTTATCGCCGGAATTTGTTTCGCATTGCAATTGGTGTGAAAGTTGTGATGTGACTTTTTTCGTGTGCAGAACAATATATGAACTGAGCAGTGTATCTCGTCAAGATCCAGCACCTGACGCACAATTCCCAATCAATATAAATACAATGAGATTTCTTAATCGATTTTGTGTGTACACTGTAAGTGCAGCCAATACCTCAGTGCAATTCAATACAGGATTTTAGTATTTAGAATAAATCGGAAAGGTGCACCTCGTGTCTTTTTGCACGGGAATGGCTACTCTCCATTTCATTATCAGCACTTTAACGGAAGTAAAGTTGAGATAAATCTAACACACTATTCAGAAGTTGGTGCAAACTGCAGATATCACCAGTATTCCAGCGATAAGTGCCCCAAAATTTAACACCATGGTGGACTCCATCAAATAACAGTAATAAGAACAAGAAAGAGTCACACAGCAGTTAAGAGAACAACCAAAAACGTTATTAATTTTTTTTTCAAACTTTATTTTTTATAATACTAAATATATAAACGATAAACTATTTTCAAACTTACATTTTTTTATTAACATGTATATGAACAATAAACTAATTAACAAAATGTAACAACAATAATACAAAACAACAAGGCGGAACACTCCTGTGGGAATCATGGATGTCGACGACAGACCTGGAAAATCAGAAAGATTGTTAAAAAAAAACAACATGGTATTCTCAACAAAATACCACAAGAAACAAATCACAGATATATAAAATGCATACAGCTAACAAAATTTTATAAGTTTAACTTACAAAAACTGTAAATATTGCACTTTAAAATATTTACCGAATCTGAGGACATTTGTTTGCAGAAGGCACCACGCCCACAACGTTTTTCTTCAGTGGTGAGAACATTTTTTACTTTTCCCAAGGGGCAAACAAAGACCAATGCCACCTTCATCACTCGCAAGATTTGGCAAAGAGTTCTGTTACGAGGGGATCCTAACAAAAAATACTCGTGCGGCACAGCAAGTATGATGAAACACCTAAGGACCCTTCATCCAAACAATCTTGCACGAGAAGAGTGCAAACAGATGAGAAACACTCCTGTTCTGTATCTGTAAAAAAGAATCACAAATAAATGTATATTAATAACTTGCAAATTTTGGGGAGGAGCCTAGCGCGCAACCAAGATGGCCGCGTAGGTGCGAGGCTCCCGAGGACCTCCGTGACCTCCTACATAAATCCTGAAAATATCCTGTCCTAGATGAGGGGACTGTGTTGGTGAGCCCGAGCTGAGGTGTCACCCGTTTTCCGTTTCCAAATTGGACCTCGGACACCGGCGGGAGCACCGATTGAGGTTTGCGGCCTTCTCCACGCCGGCCCCCCGGATTGGAGTCGCAGGGCGATCCGGAGACAAAGTGATCAACAGCGGCGGGCAGGGCTGGGCGACTCGCGTACCCCGCACTTTCACTTTCGCTTTTGCACCCTCCTCGCTGCTCGGGCGAGGTTGGGTTGCGGGGCGGTGTGCGGTGGTGTGGCCTCGTTGGGGTGCCCTGCTGGCCCGCCGGCTGTGATCCGTCCTGCGGACCTGTGGTGGCCCCCCCCCGGAGCCCGTGAACTGGTTGGTCGGCTTTGCCCGAGGTGATTGGCACGATTTGGGGACTGAAACCATGTCCACAAAGCAAGATGGCGACCGGGCAAAGGTGAAATCGACCCGCCGTGGTGCGGCCCATCAGTCCAACAGCATGGACCGCTACACCCTCCAGAAGGGATCTCCCGAGGTGCCGCATCGGTCCCCTGAGGGCCCGACTGATGCTCCTACGCTGCCCGCGGATCTGACCCTGCGAGATGTTATGGGCGCTATCGCCGAGATGAAGGCCTCGGTGGACCAGCGCTTTGACACACTGGCGCAAAAGATTGACTCGGTCCATGTGGATGTTGGCCTGGTGAGGGCCGATTTATCCAAGACCAATGACCGGGTCGATTCTTTGGCCCACACCACTTCGGGCCTTACGGCGGACGTGGCGGCCCTCCAAAAGGAGGTGCGCCGGCTCGGCCAGGCGAGCGCCCTGATGGATCGTCGACTGGAGGATTCCGAGGGTCGGGCCCGGAGGAACAATGTCCGCATTGTCGGGGTGCCGGAGGGACGTGAGGAGGCGGCGGCGGACCTGTTTGTGGAGGACCTGATTCTCACCCATCTCCAGCCTCGGGGGCTGAGTAAATTCTTTGCGGTGGAACGTGCCCACAGGGTTCCCGGAGGAAGACCTAAGGCCGGAGCCCCTCCGCGGCCTCTCATTGCCCGGATTTTCAACTTTCGGGACAGAGACGCTATCCTTCAGACTTCTAGGCAACAAGGACCGGTCAGACTTGACAATATGGATGTGAACTTCTATCCTGATTTCACCCCAGCGGTCCAGAAGCAGAGACTGAGCTTTCTCTGAGTCAAACGTCGTCTACGGGACCTGAACCTCAAGTATGCGATGCTTTTTCCAGCTAAGTTGCGGGTGGAGGTGGATGGCCGCACGCACTTTTTGATCGTCCCGAGGCAGCCGGGGACTGGTTGGACTCCTTGCCCGGGGATCGGGGCCGGGGGGGTGGGGGGGCGCGGTTGGAGGGGAGGGCTCGCCGGATCAGGACTGAGGGACTAATAGTAGTCCTTGCTCTGGACAACATTGTCATCATTTTTGACTGTTCGTTAAGTCTCCCTCCTGTGGAGGTGGTACGGGGTCTCTTGGGGGCTCTCCCTCCTCCTCTGGGGGACTAGTTAGTTTAATCATTCATGGGGCGACAGGCACACTGCACTTTGGGGGGGCTATTTGGGCTCATGCAGGGGTGCAGGGAGGGGGGAGTTCTGTTGGGATGGGTGGGTTGGGGTGGGGTGTTGTTTGTTTTTACCGCAAGGCAAACCCTTTATTGTATTTGTGTTTTTAAGGTGCTCTCGGGGGGACGAATGATGGCTTCTGTTTGTGATGGGGGGTAGGGACCTGACTTTATTGTCCTGGAACGTTAACGGACTGGGGGATAGGATTAAGCGAGGTGTGGTCCTGCAGTATTTGAAACGACTTTCGCCAGATGTGGTCTTTCTGCAGGAGACACACCTTATTGGTAATTCCTTTTGTGCCATGAATCGGCGTGGCTATCGTTTGGTGGCCCACTCGGGCTTCACGTCGGGCTCACGGGGGGTGGGCATCATGGTGAAGAACTCGCTCCCGTTGGAAATAGACGAGGTGCACCATGATGAGAGGGGACGCTACACTGTCTTAGTGGGGAGAATGGAGGGTAAAGTAGTTGTCTTTGTATCAGTGTACGTCCCACCGGGGTTACAGTCCTCGACTTTCGCAGACCTAGGGCGCCTCCTCCTTGACCTTCCGGGGGGGCTTCTGGTGGTTGGGGGGGACTTCAATGCGGTGGTTTCTGGGACCGTGGATCGTCACCCCCCTAGGGACCTCCCCCGGGCGCAGGCGTGGCTGTCCGGCTTCTTAGATACACTGGGATTGGTGGACTGCTGGCGCTTAAAACATCCCACGCAGCTGCAGTATACTTTCCACTCGGGTGCCCATGGTAGCCTCTCACGGCTTGATTATGTCCTTGTCCCTGCGGCCTATGTTGGGAGGGTAGGAGAGGTGCGCCATTTGGCGCGGGGTATTTCAGATCACTCCCCGCTCCTGTTGCATGTTGATGTCTTCCCGAGGGGGGAGGGCAGAGTAGCTCCGATCAATGCCTGGTACCTGCGCGACCCCACCATTCGCGCTGATTTGATTAAATCCTTGCAGCGGTATTTCGATGAGAATGTGGGGTCCGTCCCTTCGGCTATCTCCCTGTGGGAAGCTTTCAAAACAGTTCTTAGAGGGGAGGCCCTCTCCTTTATTTCCCATGCCCGGAGGCGCGAGCAGGAGGAGGTGACCCGGGTGGAGGCCGAAATCGCTGAATTGGAGGGTGATCTAGAGGGTGGGGTGACGGATGCTGCACTACATGTCCTACAACTTAAGCAGGCGGCCTACAGGGCCCTCGTCACGGAGGCGGCCAGGGGCCTCTATAGAGAGCAACAGGGGCGACTGTATGATGTGGGTGATAAGGCTGGTAAACTGCTTGCATGGTTGGATAAAAAGGAGAGAGCGAGTCGTGTGGTCCCGCTGATTGAGAGGATGGATGGTGTGCATGTCACCGAGCCAGAAGACATCGTCTCTTGTTTCGCGGATTATTTTCACGAGGTGTATTCCCCGGTTTCTCCCTGCTCGGAGGATGATTCCCATGCCCTGCTTAGGGATATCGCGCTGCCTTCCCTTTCGGTGGAGGACAGGGTGTCGTTAGATGCCGCTCCTACCGCCGACGAAATTGCCCTCGCCATAAGCTCGGTCGCATCCGGCAAGGCCATGGGCCCGAACGGCATCCCTATCGAGCTGTATAAGCTGCGACCGGATGTACTGGCACCCCACCTCCGTGCGATGTTCCTGGCGGCCCACTCGCTGGGCTCCCTCCCGCCGGACCAACGTCTGGCTACAATCGTGGTGATCCACAAGGAGGGGAGACCTCGAGACCGGGTTACATCCTACCGGCCTATCTCGCTCTTGAATGCGGAGCCCAAAATCCTCGCCAAGGTGCTAGCCAACCGGCTGGTCGGCGTGGTGGGCGACCTGGTCCACCAAGACCAGTCCGGCTTTATTCCCCATCGCAACACGGCCCTTAATCTGCGGCGCTTGCACGGGGTGCTCGCGCGTGTCCCGTTTGTGCGGGAGCCGGCCATATTGGGGTCCTTAGACGCCACCATGGCGTTTGACACGCTCGAGTGGCCATACATCTGGGCCATGCTGGCGAAGTTTGGATTTGGCCCGGGGTTCATCAGCTGGGTCAAATTGTTGTATTCGGGCCCATTGGCGCAGGTGGTGGTGAATGGAAGAGTATCGGTCCCATTCGAGCTGGGACGGGGCACACGACAGGGCTGTCCCTTGTCGCCGCTCCTGTTCGCGCTGGCCTTGGAACCCCTGGCGGAGTGGCTGCGGTGGCACCCTTCCATCCGTGGTCTCCGTTGGACCCCCGAATATGAGGACCGCGTGTCCCTATACGCTGACGATATCCTTTTGTACCTAGCCTCCCCGCGTAAATCATTGATTGTCCTGGTTGATGTTTTGCGCTCATTCGGCCGCAATTCAGGCCTTGTCATCAACTGGGCTAAATCATGTGTGTATGTGCTTTCCGGGGAGGCTCCCGTCCTCCCACGGGGCTGTCCGATCCAGATTGCCTCACAGGGGTTTCGGTACCTGGGGGTTTACATTACTCTGGACCCGGAGGCCCGCTACGAGCGGAATTTGCTTCCCCCCCTCCAGCGCTTGAAGGAGGACGTCGCGCGCTGGCGGCGCCTGCCGCTTTCGCCGCTCGGCCGGGCGGCATTGTTTAAGATGATGTCGTTGCCACGCTTCCTGTACGCTCTCCAGAATACTATGGATTTAGTCCCGGCGCGCTACTTCCGTGAGGTGGAGAGTCTACAGCGCCGCCTGTTCTGGGACGGGAGGCCGCGTATTGCCCTGGCGAAGTTGACGCTCCCATGGTACGACGGGGGGATTGCCCTCCCGGATATTAAACGGTATTACTGGGCCTCCCAGCTGGCTGCAATTAATCATGGCCTTTACGGGCCCGCCTTAAACCCGGCATTTGAAATGGACAAGATGCTCCTGCCTGGTGGCGATTATAATCGAGCGCTCTACTCTGGCGCGCCCGGCCCCCGCCTGACGGGACCTACGCGTGTCATGGTACGAGTATGGCACGCGGCTAACGCAGCTATGGGGTGGAAGGACCGTTTGACCCGGGCATCACCGTTGTACGCGTCTGAGAGATTGGGCTCCCTGTGGACCTCGAAGGGCTTCGAGAAGTGGGACACGATCGGCATCAGTAAAGTGGGGGACCTCTGGACGAGAGGGGGATTTAAAACATTCGAGACGCTGCAGACGGAGTTTCAGCTGCAGGGCAGTGAATACTTTCGGTACTTGCAGGTCCGTCACGCGCTGGGCTCAGTCTTCCCAGACGTCGCCTCCATCCCGGAGTCTTCCCCCCTGGAGGATAGAGTGCTGGATGGCCACGTTCCGGACAGCACGATCTCCCTTATTTACAAAAAATTGATTAATGACCGCTCGGGCCTGCTGACTGGCCTCCGCGAGGCTTGGGTTGCCGACGGGCTGGAGTTGGACGACGAAGACTGGATTTCCGCGGTGGCCTCTCCGAAGGAGGTGGCCATACCGGCTCGCCTTCGCTTCGTCCAGCTTAAGATACTCCACCGGGTTTACATGACGGGGCCAAGGCTTCTGCGTATGGGCTATGCTGAGGATGGGTTGTGTAAGCGTGGGTGTGGTGCTTTGGCGACTTTTTTGCATATTTTGTGGGAATGCCCGAAGGTGGAGCGATTCTGGTGTGGTGTGCATGAGGTCCTGCGAGTGGTTACGCATGTCGCGCTGCTGCCTGAAGCGAGGAGATGCCTGCTGAATGTGTGGGAACCAACTGACTACTCGGTTCCGCAGACGCGATGGGTGACTCTGGGATATATGATAGCTAAGCGTGACATTGCTCAACTGTGGGGCTCCCAGAGGCCCCCGGCGGTGTCGGCCTGGAAAGAACACATGGATTGGTGCATGTTCCGAGAAAAGGTGGTGTATGTGGCGAGGGGTAAGCCTGGGGCATGGGTGAAGGTATGGGGCCCCTGGAACGCCTACCGCGGGGGTATCTGCGCGCCACCATTGCTGCCTGCGGCCTCACCAGCCCCGTCCCCTTAGTTGACTCCTTTCCTAGCCCCGAGCACGGAATTCCCCCAGTCCTCGATTTGTTCCCCTTCCCCTCTTTAGACTCCTGTGGATGGCTGGGGTCCCCCATTCGGGGAGCACGTGCTGTTACTGTCGATTGCAGGTTGCCTTGCGGGTGTGGTTTTTGTGTTGTTTGTGTAAAATGAAACCGTATTGTGGGGTCAGAGTGATGTGGCCCACGACGCTGATGCCTCCTGATTTTGCTCCTCTGCAACGCCAAGTGTTTTTGTATGTATGTCATATGCTCCTGTCATTCTAGCGGCCGGCCGGAAGGTTGTAGGCCCATACCTGTACATTCTTGAGATTGCAATAAACGGTTTAAAAAAAAAACAAAAAAAAAAAATAACTTGCAAATTTATACTATTCCATTACTGTACAAACACATTTTATATAAAAACTGTCTAAAAAACTATAGCCCTGAACCACAAGTGTGACGATAGTTAAAACACTACATGCATAGTGCATACTACTTTGAAGAAGTTCATGCCCTAAAGCCTACCTCACTAAGGGCCTCATGTAGGTAAATAAATTTTACCGGTTCTTAAATACCGAGCCGTACCGAATCGGTAAATTAGAATCGGTAAGTTATATGTAGGTAAAAATTCGGTAACAGTTACCGATTCGGTAACATTCGGTAAATACGAATCGGAATTCACCGAATCGGTAAATACCGAGGTGATAATTACCGATTCGGAAAATACCGAGGTGGTATCTACCGATTCGGAAAATACCGAGGTGGTATCCACCGAATCGGAAAATACCGAATCGGTATGTACGGATTCGGTAAATAACATCACATGACTTGACGAAACAGCTAATCCTGTGCAACGACAGCCCACCCAACCAGGAACTGCCCACACCCAGGCAGGTGTACACAATTAGCCGACGTGGCCACACCCAGGCAGGTGTACATAATTAGCCGACCCTGGAGAGGCTTGGAGTGCAGAGGAGAGGCAGGGAGCAGTTGCATGTGCGAGCGGGAAACGAACAGCATGTCCAGCCAGAGAACACAGAAAGACGGAGGGGAAAGGAGGAGGAAGCTCAAATTCAGCCCCAAGGAACTCCAGGTGCTGGTGGAGGAGGTGGTGAAGCAGCACCAGAAGCTGTTTGGGAGGCAATCCCTGCAAGTGCCTGAGGCTGAAAAGCGCAACATATGGCTGGCCATCCAGGCGCAGGTCAATGCTGTGGGAGTGACCCACAGGGACATTGAGGTCCTCAAAAAGCGCTGGTATGACCTGAGGATTGTGACCAAGAGGACGATGGGCGACATCCAGAAGGAGGCCAGCCAGACCGGAGGTGGAACCAACAGGGCACCTGCCCTCACCGAACTGGAGGAGCTGGTGGCGGCCACAATCGAGCAAGAGAGCGTCGTGGGTCTTGGGGACGCCGACAGCTCTGCCAGAGCCGCAACACACCAAGGTAAGACGAAAGCACAGCAATGTAGCCCCCCCTACCCCTATCCCACATCCCCCATTGTGAAACGAGAATCACACTGCAGTCCACACGTGTCAGTGCAGACAGGCAATGCATTCCGGGAGATGTAGTCAGGGCAACACTAACCATGACGTAAATGTCACAGGGCAACAGGGCATGTCACGCACTCGAGGCACAAGGAGACAGAGGACAGATTGGAATGTGAAATGATTTATTGTGACGCTTGCAATGCAGCCCTTCGGGGACACTGAGCCAATGTTGTTTTTCTGTCCACAGATGTGACATCATGCAGTACAGGGCATGCTGCAGGGGAGACGGCACACCTGCCACAAAAATCACCTCTAGCCAGCACGAGTTCAGACCAGGGAGCAGGCCCACTGGCAGCCGCACCACCAACACAGCCAGCCTCGCCGCACACAGAGCCAGCATCACCTCACCGAGAGCCAGCATCACCACAACCACAGCCAGCATCGCCACTCATGTTCGATTCACCGGCCACATCTCCGCTTGCAGGTGTGAGAATGAGGAGGCGTCCAGCAGCCAGGCTACGGGCCTTCGACACCTCGTCAGACGACAGCATGGGCCCAGAAGACCGCACCGGGCACCAGGAAGGGAGCCATCCCACTGTGCCCCACACCTCACAGGCAGCACAGACGGGAGCAAGAGGGCGCCGCAGGTCGCGTGTCCAGAGTCCACCAGCACCCACTGACGGCCATGGTGTCTTCTTGGGGCTCGAGGGCCAAATGTTGAAGCAACAGCGCCTGCAATCAAAGGCAGTTATGTCAGTCCAGAGGCACATGCGGGTGATGAAGACAAGCTTAGTCAACATGGACACAAACATTGGCGGCATGGCTGCGGGCATTCGGGACATGTCCCAGTCAATCCAGCAGTTGTGCAGCAAATTAGATGCTGACATCGAAGCACGGCGCCGGGAACGCCAGAGAAGGGACACTACCAGCAGGGCACTCAACCGTCTGGCAACTGCGACTTCCCTACTTTGCCGGCGCTCTGTGACGATGCAGGAGGGCCTAACACAGTGCTGCAGCGACCTGTCTCGGGGGATGGTGCAGGTGACAAGTGCACTAGGGGTGCTATTGACTAGTCAGGCGTCGACAACTGCTGCAGGGGATGCTGCGGAGCGCATCGACACCAGCAGCAGCATCACACCCCCCGTCCCAGAAGCACGCAGGAGCAGCAGGCGGCTTGGGGTTGGCTCTAGTGAGGATGCACAGGCCGTGCAATCCACCACTGCAGCGCGTATGCGCAAACATTGATGTGGCCCTGCTTAGCCACTTCCCATTGGGTGACGTAACCCTGGACATACTCCTTGTATAGATGGTATATTGCCAGATTGGCCTGTTCATGTGTTCATGGCGTGGTGCCACATTAAACTACGTCATGACTTCTCACAACTCGCTGTGTCCCCTCACTTACTCAGAAATAGTTGCATGTGATCTCTGCCCGTCTCTCTCTCCCATCGATTGCAGTTGGCACTCTAGCTGCGCTGCCCTCTGGCTGGCCTGACTCATCCTCGTTGTCCTCAACATATGTTAGTTCCACATCTGTACCTTTTTTCGTGGCAAGGTTGTGCAGCATTGCACAAGTGGCAATAATCTTGCAGCAGGTGATGGGTTTGTACTGGCGTGCGCCTCCGCTCTTGTGGAGGCAGCGGAACCTGCTCTTCAGTAGTCCAAACGTGCGCTCCACCACATTGCGTGTTGTTTTGTGGGTCACGTTGTATCGTCTCTCACTCTGGGTTGCTGGGTGTAGGTAGGGAGTGAGGATGAATGAACGGCATGCATATGCACTGTCGCCTGGATGAGTAAGAGGGAACCATCAGTTACATGCCTCTATACACTCTGATTTGCAGGTTTCAAGGGGCGTCACTGTTACTTACCCAGCAGGTATCCCTCTCCGAATTCGCCGGCACTCAGTCGTGTGTAGATCCCACTATTCTGGAAGATGTATGAGTCGTGGGTGCTCCCAGGAAACTTTGCAACAATATCTGTGATGATGTTCCCTGCATCACAGATCACCTGCACATTGATGGAGTGGGTGGACTTCCTGTTCCTGTAGATGTGCTCTGTATCAGCTGGTGGACAGATTGGGATGTGTGTACCATCAATACAGCCGATGACATGGGGGAACTGTGCCATGTGATAAAAGTCTGTTTTTGTTTTCTGCAGTGCAGCCTGTGTGTTTGGGAAGCTTATGTAGTGGTGCATTCTCTGCATCATGGCATCCAGGAACTTCCTGAAGAAACGGGACAGGCAACTCTGGGATACACCACCCACCGCAGCTATCACCACCTGATAACTGCCGGATGCCAGTAGATGTAGGCTGCAGAGCACCTGCACATGTGGTGGTATGGCGTGCGCCCTTCTTGTTGGCTGGTCCAGGAGTGGGTGCAGGTCCCTTATCAGGTCCATGATGGTTTCGGGGTGTAGCCTGTACCTCTCATGTATCTCTGCATCAGTCAGCTGTAATAGTGTGATGCGCTGTCTGTAGATTTGTTCCTCCCGTCGCCACACCCTCAGTCCTGCTGCCTGTAGACGTAGGCGCCTTGCAATGACGTACATGGCGGCCATGTTGTCCACGCTGTTGCATTTTGGGATTGCTTATGTGCATTGTTGATGGTTACCACCTGCTTTCAATCCGTGTTAATTACCGACTCTTATTTACCGATTTTCCTGGATTTCTTAATTACCGCCTGCTCCTACATGTCATTTTAAATTTTTACCACTTCATATTTACCACTTCATATTTACCGATTCGTTAATTATGTATTCGGTAAACATGAATCGGTATTTTGGAATTCGGTAACTATGAATCGGTATTTACCGCCTCATATTTACCGAAAAGTGGTTTTTGGACTCCTACATCTCACTTGTCTGAATACCGGTCGGTAACGGCATATTTACCGAAAATCGGCCGTTACCGACCGGTTTTTCGCTACCTACATGAGGCCCTAAAAGACTACATGCTAACTGACTAAATGATTACAGTACTATAAGGAGACACACTGGGTGAGTGACAGCATGTTTGCTAGAAGAGTATGAATACTAACTAGGGAGTTGAAGATGTGAAACACAACTGTGTAGGTGATTAGAGGACTGCATCCATACTGCATAGGCATTTAAAGTAGTCCATGTGCTAAGGCCTGGCTCACTGCATCACTTCTTCGGTACTGACTGAATGATTAGAGTACAGCAAGGAGAGTGCCTAGCTGAATTTATAAGTGCTTGGCTTTTCGCACAGGGAATGGATTAGTACTTGGTACTGAATGGGTCACTAGAGGAGTGCAAAGGCAGTGACAAGTGCTGGACTGTGTGGATACTGACTAGGAAATTGAAAGTGTGAAAGACAAGTGTCTAGGTGGTTAGAAGACTGCATGCATAGTGCATAGGGGTTTGAAGCAGTCCATGTGCTAAGGCCTGGCTCAGTGTATGAATACTTAGGCACTGACTGAATGATTAGAGTACTGCAAAGATAGTATCTTGCTGAATAGATAAGTGTTTGGGTTTTAGCACAGTGAATGGATTAGTACATGGTGCTGAATGGGTCACTAGAGGACTGCAAAGGGACTGACAGGGATTTCCTGGAAGTGTATGGATACTGACTAGGGAATTGAAGGTGTGAAAGACAATTGTGTACGTGGTTAGAGGACTGCATGCATAGTGGATAAGGGTTTGAAGCAGTCCATATACTAAGGCCTGGGTCACTGGATGAGTACTTGGGTACTGACTGAATGATTAGAGTACAGCAAGGAGAGTGCCTGGGTGAATTTATTAGGGTTTGGCGAAGTGAATGGATTAGTACATGATGCTGAATGGGTCACTAGAGGAGTGCAACGGCAGTGACAGTGTTTGCTGGAAGTGAACGGATACTGACTGGGGAATTGAAGGTGTGAAAGACAAGTGTGTAGATGGTTAGAGGACTGCATGCATAGTGGACAGGGGTTTGAAGAAGTCCATGTGCTAAGACCTGGCTCAGTGCATGAATGCTTACGTAGTGACTGAATCATTGGAGTACTGGAAAGAGAGTGTCTTGGTGAATTTATAAGTGTTTGGGTTTTAGCAAAGTGAATGGATTAGTACATGCTGTTGAATGGGTCTCTAGAGGACTGCAAAGGAAGTGACAGGATGTTTCCTGGAAGTGTATGGATACTGACTAGGGAATTGAAGGTGTAAAAGACAAGTGTAAAGTATGTTAGAACACTACATGCATACTGCATAGACATTTGAAGCAATCTATTTGGTACTTAGAAACTGACTAAATAATCAGACTACTTCTAGGACAGTGCTTAGGTAAAACTTTTAAATATTCAGTTCTGCCACAGTGAACAGAATAGTACATTGTACTGCACCTTAGTGTCAAACCCTGACTCATTTTTATCAATGCATAAGCAAAGACTAGCTTCTAATACTACTAAAACTTGACAACATGAGAGGTTATAAATTAGTTATCTGTCCGCAAATACAAGATGTTACCAAATCTTCTCTCACAGTGGTTCCCAAATGCACACAGACTCACAGTCTGATTCTAGACAACAACCACTATACCTCGGAGTTTACCAAAACTCATTCACTACAGTGGAAGTGGTAAGGGAACTGCACACAATCTACATATTTCACGACTGCACTTTAGTGTCAATGCCTGACTCATTTGATCAAAGCATAAGCAAAGACTGGCTTCTAATGCTACTAAAACTTGACAACATGACCGGTTTTAAAACAGTTATCTGTCAGTACATACATGATGTTACCAAATGCTTCTCTCATAGTGGTTCCCAAATGCACACAGACTCACAGTGTGATTCTAGACAAGCACCACTATCCCTAGGAGTTTACCAAAACTCATTCACTACAGTGCAAGTGGTAAGGGAACTCCACACAATCTACATATTTCACGACTGCAATTTACTGTCAATGCCTGACTCATTTAATGAAAGCATAAGCCATAACTGTCTTCTAATGCTACTAAAACTTGACAACATGACCGGTTTTAAAACAGTTATCTGTCAGCAAATACACAATGTTACCAAATGCTTCTCTCAGAATCCTTACCCAAATGCACACAAACTCACAGTGTGATTTTAGACAAGCAACACTATCCTAGGAGTTTACCAAAACTCATTCACTAGTCTGGAAGAGTTAATGGTACTGCACACAATCTACATATTTAAGTACAGCACATCAGTGTCAAAGCATGACTCATTTAATCAATGCATAAGCAAAGAATGGATTCTAACGCTACTAAAACTTCACAACATGACAGGTTTTAAAACAGTTATCTGTCAGCAAATAAATGATGTCACCAAATGATTCTCTCACACTGATCCCAAATATACACTAACTCACAGTGTGATTCTAGACAAGCACCACTATCCCTAGGAGTTTACCAAAACTCATTCACTACAGTGCAAGTGGTAAGGGAACTGCACACAATCTACATATTTCAGGACTGCACTTTTCTGTCAAAGCCTGACTCATTTAATCAAATCATAAGCCATAACTGTCTTCCAATGCCAATAAAACTTCACAACATGACAAGTTAAAACAATTATCTGTCAGCAAATACACGATGTTACCAAAAGCTTCTCTCACAGTGGTTCTCAAATGCACACAGACTCACTGTGTGATTCTAGACAAACAACACTATCCCTTGCACTATACCAAAACACATTTTTTCATCTAGAAGTAGTACTACATTTTACTATAGAAACATAACATAACTCATTTCACAAATTCATAAACAATGACTGGTTTCTAATTCTACCAAAATATAAAAACAGCACAGTTATCTGTCTACAAACACATGAAAAACACAAATGCTTATCACAGAATGGTTTGTACATGCACACACATTGTAGAGAAAAAAAGTACTCCCTACACTCTAGCAGGAGAAATACATTAGTCTGATTAAAATCAAAATAGTCTACATACATCCCCTCACAATTAAATAACTAATCTTTCAAGTTCTTTTGTAGATTAAGAAGTATATCAATCACTCACCATATTTTCTTTTACAGAATCTCTGCACTGTGCACTTCTCAGCAAAAACAAAGAATGGAAAAGTGTCCCTTTCATTTTCCACACATATACATGTAAACAACAAATCACAATCCTTCACACATAAACTCAAAAGCAAATACACATTTCTATTGGTTAAACATTTCAACCCTTTCCAACTGAAATACATTTCAACCCTTCCCCCAATCTGCCTTCTGCCTGTTACCATAGAAACAGGTCATGGAACACTGCACTGAGCTCACAGGTCACAAGTTCAGCACACAATGTTCCTACACAAGACAGGAAGTGTGCTTGACTTTTCAACATATCAGCTTATCATATATAATGTTCCTTACAATCTGTTTTTGTTAACCAATAAGAATCATACCTTTAAAAAACAGAAATATACACCCTACCTTTCAGTGTAGAAAGTAGTCATACAACCAATGATTTCTTGTCTTTTTTTAAAAAACATTGCCGTGGATCTGCGCACCCAACGCGTGAGAATCCGTGCACCCAACGCGTTAGGATGCGCGCACCGTGCGCGTATTTTGCCGTTTAAAAAAACAAAACAAAAGGGGGGCCCCAGGGGGTCCTTCTGGGACCCCCTAAGCACCTCTAGAGGATCAGCGTATTTCCACTCTGCCCCCTTTATATGTTTTACACACTTATTCCCCTTGCTTCTTCAGCCTCCCTTCTACCGAGGCAGACAATGGCCCCCAACAGTTCCTGGTTTCGAATGTAGAGAGACACTCGACAGCCAATTAGCATTCAGCGCGCGATCGGGAGAGTGCGCGCTCGGTTCGAGGAGGGTGCGCTTACGGTGCGGGTACGGTCCACGGATCCTCTGCGGCCATAGATATCACTAACTTTTTTACACTAATTTTCTCAGGAATTACTGCACAGATTCACACCATATATGCAAAGGGCACGAGTCCGAACTGAGGACTACCTCTTTGCAAAATTTGGTGTCATTCCGTTCAGCGGTTCGGGCTGTAGCTGCGACAACAGATCCTATGGGAAATTGCATGGGGAAAACGTGTTTTAGGACCCCCCTTTTTTCTCGGCCCCCGCTTGACGGATCACCGCAAAACTTTCAGGGTACGAGCGGAGTGGAGCTGGCCAAAAGTTTGGAGAATTGCGCGAGGATTCATCAACCGGCGCCAACGTTATTCCAAATAGAATGTTGCGGATTTCCTATGGAAAATAGGTCCTAACTATAACTATCTACTGGCGACCGCCAGTAGATAATATAAGTATAAAAAAAAAAAAATATATATATATATATATAAAACCACATATATATGTATATATGTGCATATATATGTATATTCACTGAAAAAACCATAGGTTTCACACACGTTATAGTTAGGAATTAGCATTTTAAAAACCTTGCAAATTCACTGAAAAAACCATAGGTTTCACACACGTTATAGTTAGGAATTAGCATTTAAAAACCTTGCAAATTCACTGAAAAAACCATAGGTTTCACACATGTTATAGTTAGTTGGACATTTCACTTGTAAAAAACCAATGAAATTCCCCCGTTATAGTTAGTTCAGCTAACTATAACTCGCGCGCCCGCAATCCACTGCTGATGACGTCACATATTACATCACTCATGACATGGTCAGTGACATCACTCATGACATCACTCATGACATCTCAAATGACATCACTGATGACATCACTGATGACATCATCCATTGAGTATGTGTTTCTGAACAATTTTAATATGTTTAATATATATATAGGGAAAGGCCTGTTGAAGAATGAGTGGGTGAACAAGTGTGTAAATGGATGATTTTATGTGGTGCTTAACTGACTCTATAAGTGAGTCATTAAATGTATCTTACTGCAGACTAGTGACTAAACTGTGTAAATGTTTGTATGTGTCTGTATGTTGGTGTATAAGTGGCGGCATGGTTTTGTGAATACCTATATAAGTGTCTATATGAGTTATTGATTGCTTGTCTCAGTATCTGTATGGGTTCCTGAGTGTTTTTGTGGGTAGGGTGTGTGTGACTCTATGCATAGATGTGTGAGTGGGTGATTCTATGGGTGCATGGTTTTAACAGTGCATCTGTGATGGACTGTATGGTTGAGTGAGTGTATGTATGGGTGTGTTAGGGATTGAATGTATATCTCAGTGGTACATTTGTGACTAACTACATATGTGAAAGGCAGTATATATGCGTGTAAGAGTATATAAGTGGGTAGATGTGAGAGTGTGTGATTGTGAGAGTGACTGTATGGATGAGTGTGTGCTTGTATCAATGATTCTATAAGAGCGTAAGAATGTGATACTATTTTTATGAGTAAGTGAACTTGAGTGTGTATAACCGCATAGGTGAGTAAATGGGAGTGTGATTATTTGCATGACTGAGTAGGTGTGAGAGTACCTCTATGGATGATTGGTAGTGTGTGAGTGTCTATATAGGTGTATAAATGCATATGACAGTTTTGTATGGAGTGACTGTAAGTATGAGTGACTGTACAGGTGAATGAGTGGAGGTGTATGTAGACCTAAGAGTTAATAAGTGGGTATGTAGTTATTGGTATTGCAGTATGTATGGTTTTGAGAATGGAACTCTTAAATTTTGAGTCGGTGTATCAAAGTTTATATTAGGGTGTGAGAAGATGTGGTAATTTATCACATGGATGACGTCATCAGTGATGTCATCAGTGATGTCATTTGAGATGTCATCAGTGATGTCATGAGTGATGTCACTGACCATGTCATGAGTGATGTAATATGTGACGTCATCAGCAGTGGATTGCGGGCGCGCGAGTTATAGTTAGCTGAACTAACTATAACGGGGGAATTTCATTGTTTTTTTACAAGTGAAATGTCCAGCTAACTATAACATGTGTGAAACCTATGGTTTTTTCAGTGAATTTGCAAGGTTTTTAAAATGCTAATTCCTAACTATAGCGTGTGTGAAACCTATGTTTTTTTCAGTGAATTTGCAAGGTTTTTTAAATGCTAATTCCTAACTATAACGTGTGTGAAACCTATGTTTTTTTCAGTGAATTTGCAAGGTTTTTAAAATGCTAATTCCTAACTATAACGTGTGTGAAACCTATGGTTTTTTCAGTGAATTTGCAAGATTTTTTAAATGCTAACTCCTAACTATAACGTGTGTTAAACCTATGGTTTTTTCAGTGAATTTGCAAGGTTTTTTAAATGCTAACTCCTAACTTTAATGTGTGTGAAACCTATGGTTTTTTAATTGAATTTGCAAATTTTTTTAAATGCTAATTTATGAATGTTTTATTATATTTTTTAATTATTTTTTTTACAATAAGCTACTTATGTATAAAATTATAGATTTACTGTATCCCGCAATATGGAATGGCTCAGCTATTTTTTTTTTTTTTTGGATATAGTTGAACAGCATAGTTAATATCTTCTATAAACCTCTAAACATATATATATATATATTTTTAAGGGTTTTTGACCGTGCGCGCACCGTACACGTATGGTACGCGTACGGTGCGCGCACGTAAACGTGCTCCGCATGCGTACTTCGTGCGTGACCCGTACACGCGTGTTCCGTACGCGCATGCGCGCGTGCTCCGTACGTGCATGCCCGCGTGCTGCTTACGCACGTGCTCCGTACGCGCATGCGCACGTGCTACGTACGCGTATGCGCTCGTGCGTCATACGCGCGTGCTCCGTACGCGCATGCTACGTACGCACATGCGTGCTTGTACCGTGCACGCACCGTACGCGTGCGGTGCGCGCAGGGCAAGTCCTGTGATCAAGAAACAACACTTTTCATTGGTTTATAGTAGTTTCAGGTCATGTGATTAAGAAACAACACGTTTCATTGGTTTATAGTAGTTTCAGTTCCAGAAACTTCCAACACCACACCCACTCCCCTCATTATTACTTCTGATTCCCTGGGAGAAGGAGCTGAGCAGCTTTTCTAGTACTTCAGTACTTCAGAATGGCAGAGCAGCAGTCATCTTCTGGGAGTGAGCAGGAGACCCTTGTGAGACAGAGACAGAGGAAACAGAAAGACTCTTTCATTTGGCAATTTTTTACATTTCCACAGGGGCAGAAGAAAGTGAATGCTCCCAAAGTCACCTGCACTCTTTGTGATCGTGTCTTATCTAGAGGAGATCCTAAAAAGAAATACTCTTTTAGTATCTTCACTATGATCAGGCACGTTAGAGATGTACATCCTGTGGCTTATGCTCGAGCTGCTAGAGAAAACCCTCCAGCAGCTCAGCCGAACACATCCGCAGCAGCTCAGCCGAGCACATCATCGGCAGCTCAGCCGAGCACTTCATCTGCGGCGGCAGCTTCACCTGGTTCTGTTCCTCTGGACATACACCCTCTGTTTAAGAGGGTGCATATGCGGTGCAATATGTGTAATGCTCTTATCTCTTATGCAGACACCAGCATTCCGCTAATAGAGAGCAAGATACAGCAGCACACGTGCGGCACCCTATAATTTTTGCCATGTTTTTTTTTTCCTCTGTCCCTCCATTAACACAACGGCTCTTTTTAGAGCCACCTATCATCTAAACACTTAAATTTGATTTTTAATTCTATTTTTTTTGTTTTTTTTCCGCTGTGCGCGCACGGTACGCGCACCCCGCGATTTAAAAAAAAAAATACATTTTTTTTTTCACTCTTTATGGTCCTTCAGGGACCCCCTGACAAAAGCTAGGGGGTCAGGAACTCTGTACCATGCCCCCTTTTCACGTTCTCCACCTTTCTTTTAAATGGAAACACACATTTCTTTTTTTGTAAATTTCAACCCTTTCCAAATGATTTCTACCCCCAACATGACTTCTTCCTGCTAGCATAGCAACAGATCATGGAGCACTGGTGTGAGAAGAGACGTCAGAAATTCAGCACATAATGTTTCTAATCCAAAGGGCAAGATTGCTTAACTTTTCAAACCTAACAGCAAATCCAAAGTAATGTTCTGTGGGAACACATTTTTCTGGACCAATACAAAACATGCTTTTAAAAATTTAAACATACAGCCTAGTTTTTATTGTAAAATGGTCTGAAACAGCCAATGAGTTCTTTTTTTTTTTTAAAGTATATAAGCCTCCATTTTACAACTACCTTTCTTTTCATTTTGTCATTCTACTGAAAGACACCTTCAGAGTGCATCCAGGTCTCCTCCTCACTCCCTGAAATACACTGCTCTTCTACCATTTTCAATTAAAATTGATTGCTGCTCAGCTCCTTGTCCCAGGTAATAAGAAGAAATAGTGAGGGGAGTGGCTGTGGTGTATGAAGATTCTGGAAGAGAAACTACTATGAACCAATGCTTCTGAGTGCATCCAGATGTCCTCCTCACTCCCTGAAGTAGAGTGCTCTTCTGCCATTTACAACTAAAATTGATACCTGTTCTTCTCCTTGTCCCACGAAATAAGAAGAAATAGTGAGGGGATTACAAAGGCATTTATAGAGTAGACGGTGTACATTTCACAGATGAAGGGAACAGAGTCTTCCTCTTGATCTTTAGACTCTGCATCGATTCTTACTTATAGGTACCAAAAAACACTCCATTAACACAATGGCTCTTTTTAGAGCCAACCAACATTCAAACACTTAAACTTTATTTTTAATTCTATTTTTATACGATTTTTTTGTCGCATCTCTATGCTTCCCCTGCACAGGCGTACAAACTGCAGCCATGCGCCGGCGCAGGCTCCCTTGCACCATGGTTCAAGGATGCCTGCGTGGTGGGGAGATTGTTCAGGAAGGGACACCTTACTGCACAAAAACAATCAAAAGAGGCTTTTTCCTCTTTCAATGCGTGCTGTAGAATGGAGGACGCACTAAAAGAGGAAAAAACGAGGAGAAATAAAAACATTTCTCCTCGTTGTGCCTCGCAACACCACCTCTTGGGTGGCGTAGCATTCACACGCATCTCCAGAGTTACGATTTCTCGTGAACCTGGAGATGGGTCTAGTTCTTTGTGTGTTGTATGGGAACACCCACAACAACACCCATGGAACGCCCCTTCAACGCACAGTGCTGCGTGTGAAGTGGCTGTATTTATGTGAGAGGAAAAGTCACGCAGGGTGGCTTTTGCTCTCCTTGTTAATATGAAGGAGCTCCCTGCGCCACCAGTACGTTATGAAAAGT
The DNA here is from genome assembly GCF_964204655.1 of Triturus cristatus. Classification (NCBI taxonomy): domain Eukaryota; kingdom Metazoa; phylum Chordata; class Amphibia; order Caudata; family Salamandridae; genus Triturus; species Triturus cristatus. The sequence goes on from NC_140594.1 coordinate 780,506,334, forward strand.
GACGTAGTGGTGGTGCAGGGGCCTTGTTAATCTTCCCCAGAGATGTTAAGCAAATTAAGGATAAGACAGACAAAGGGATAGAGACAGAAACAGAGACAGAGAGCAAGGAACTGAGAAGGAGTAAGGCAGTTAGAATGACTGAGACAAATGGAGACAGGGAGAGAAACATAGTTGAAAAAGTAGTGATGGAGGCAGTAAACCTAGGTGAGTAGTATAAAAGGAGTGAGGGAGTTACGAAAGAGCAGTAAAGGAAGAAGACAGAGAGAAGGGGAATGAGAAAATCAGAGTGAGGAGAAGTGAAGAAAAGGGAGCATGAAAGTGAAGGGGTGAGAAATACAGATATTTCAAACTTACCTGACCAACAAAATAACTTAATTATAAATAAATGTTTTTTTTTAATTGCTAGAAAAAAGGATTACATTTCCTAAATTTTCTTTCTCGATCTGAAAAAAAAGAAAAAAAATAGTAATATTTAACAATACATTTTAGAATACAGTACACATATTTTCATATTTAACAAAGTAATTTTTTGCCCTTTTTTTGCTGTTTTCAGAATATATTGAATTTCACTGCAAATTGTGAAATCAATTGCATTCATCACTTAACAGCGGGCAAAAAAATTAACAATCTGAAAGATTGTTTAAAAAAAGCCCTGAATCTCTCCTCAGTAAAACATACCTTGATAGAAATGTAACGTATATATTAAAAATATCATCTAAGAACAATAACTATTTGCAATAAATAACATCTGTAAATGTTGTTGCTTAAGCTCATACACCAAAATATTATCTGTCAAAGAAGTCCACAATAGAAACAGTTACCTTTCCATGAGGCCAAATGGTAATTTTTAAATTCGTTTTTGGTGAAATATCCAATGGTAATCCTATAAAATCGAAATAATGGTTTCTTCTGATGCTGCAATTTGTATCTAAAATTTTGGTTTTAGAAAAATTAAGTAGGAATTTGGTAATTCTGCAGGCGAACGTTGCTTGAAAATCAATTGTGAATCATTACACAGTGTCCAGCCTTTTTCACATTTTAGATAAACTGTGTAATGACCAGAAGTTATAGAAGGTCCATCATGGAAAATTATTGCAACTGCAACACAAGTTTTTCCTGATATTGATAATTGATTTCCTGTAAACTTCTTTATTAAAGTGTCCAATTTTGTTCCATCAGCTCTACAACGTTGCATCATTAAAATTACATACTGTCCATATTTCTTTAAGAATAACGTTGATAACATTTCTGATTTACATTGAGAACATTCCATGTTGTGATTTGCATCTTTAACTAATTTACTAAATGTCACTGATTTACTCTCTGGTAATTTTAAATATATGAACCTTTCAGAATCAACATTAGAGCTACATGTGTTCAAACAGTTTTCACTACTATGTTCCCATTTATAAGAGAGACCAAACATATTTTCTATTTCTACCCCTTCATCTTCCAGTACCATAAGCATATACATTAAGAATTCCTGTGCATCTTGCTGGACATTTTGAGTAAACTGTGTACATCCAGAACATACATCTAAAATATTTCTAACATCAGAAGCACTTTCTATTTTAGTTTTATCATTACTCAGCTTGTCATAAAGGAAACTCAGCAGAGAACAGAATCTTTTTTCATGATTTAGTATTGTCTGCTCTTTCAAACTTTCAAGATAAAATACAACATTCAGCACTACATTAGCGTAGCAGTTGACACCAGAGCTATTTTCAAAATGACAACCAACAACCTCTTCAGCATTGTCCTTTTTCTTTTTGCTTGCAATCACATCAGTCTCTATTTGTTTACTCTTCTGTACATCCTCATTACAGATCTTCTCAATTCTCCTTTTCCGACAAACAACACGTTTTTCAAACACAGGATACTGACCTAAATGAGGAGCATAGCTTCTTCTTAATCTGTTATATTCCTTTACACAGTTTGCATCAGCACTAACTTTTGACTCATCAAAGTCTATCATGAATAAACCAGATATTTTTTTCACGCGTGAAAAAGCAACATATGCCATACCTTCTTTAAACACACTAGATCCAATGTTTACAAAAGCACTATCTACAGTTAATCCTTGAGATTTGTGAATAGTTACAGCATATGTTAGAGAAAACGGAAACTGCTTCCTACGTACATATAAGTCTTTCACAAGCAAGAAACGAACTGAACAACGACTAATGTCTTTAACCTCTTCAATCTGATCAAATTTTATTTTTAAAAATTCAATTCCATCTTTTTTCTGGTAATTAACAAAACCCACAACTTTACCCATAGCTCCATTCACTAAACCTTTTTCTGCATCCAAATTACGTCTTAAAATTACTCGACAGTTCATACATACATATAGATTCTTTTCTAAACCAGCTGTTTTTGATATGTTTTTCTCTAGAGAATCCAATTTAGTTGTCAATTTGCTTGTCAATATAATAGTTATTCCTTCATGCTGTATTTTATCCACAGCTTCCAGTTTTATAATCTCTTCATTTTCCAACTTCAAAAGTTCTTGATTGAATATAGAGCATTCATGTAGTGTTGGCATTAAGCAAATGACAGTATTTTTTCCAGCAATTTTCTTGTATATTTTCTCTGGAACTATTTGTTCTGTTTGAAACAAATTACATAGCAATCGACTCTGTAAAGCTTTTCTGCCATGTTCTGTGAGTAGTCCAATTCTGATATCTTTGAGAATACTTGCATAATCATCATCATTTGCTTGCCGCATATTGGTAATGAGTTCTTTGTACTCAAAGTGTGTCCAAATATTCACATTACCTATCCTTCCTAACGACTTTTTCGTGTCTTCATGTGTAAGAGTATGAAATACTGGTTGTCCTTTAACTGGAGTGAGCTGCAGTAGATCCCCAAAAACTATAACATGTTTTCCTCCAAATAGCACATCATAGCTTGTCTTCAGAATTTGCTGCATTCTTAAATGCACAAAGGCAAGCATTAAGTTTGATACCATGCTTACCTCATCAATAATGAGAACTTTCATTTTTTTCAATACTCTTGAAACTTCAAAACATGCTCTCCTGTTAGCTTGTGGTATTGTATTTTGTTCTCATGCTCTACTGGTAACATTGCGGTACAAAAGGGGGTGGTGATGGACGGAGCATCAGAACCAATCAAACACTCACACCCAGTCAACAGATCTGGGTTTGATCCATCACCGTTCTTTAGCCCACTCTGCCACCCCAGTTCAGACATGGCCATATGCAAATCAGTCTGACCCTGTGCCTCATGGGAACAGTCCAGCCCGAACTGCCAAGCCATGCCTTCCCTGGACCGGAAACAAGCTTCCTAGGACCGGTTTCTGGCATTTTTAGCCGTCGCCAGCCAGGCTTGCTTGAATCCAGTGGCAAAGTGAGCAAGGGACTCACGTCTGAGCATACCCTGCCAACTTATGGCGAACAAAGCGGTACAAAAGGGGGTGGTGATGGACGGAGCATCAGAACCAATCAAACACTCACACCCAGTCAACAGATCTGGGTTTGATCCATCAGCTTGCTTGAATCCAGTGGCAAAGTGAGCAAGGGACTCACGTCTGAGCATACTCTGCTCACTTTGCCACTGGATTCAAGCAAGCCTGGCTGAAGACGGCTGAAATGCCAGAAACCGGTCCTAGGAAGCTTGTTTCCGGTCCAGGGAAGGCATGGCTTGGCAGTTCGGGCTGGACTGTTCCCATGAGGCACAGGGTCAGACTGATTTGCATATGGCCATGTCTGAACTGGGGTGGCAGAGTGGGCTAAAGAACGGTGATGGATCAAACCCAGATCTGTTGACTGGGTGTGAGTGTTTGATTGGTTCTAATGCTCCGTCCATCACCACCCCCTTTTGTACCGCTTTGTTCGCCATAAGTTGGCAGGGTATGCTCAGACGTGAGTCCCTTGCTCACTTTGCCACTGGATTCAAGCAAGCCTGGCTGAAGACGGCTGAAATGCCAGAAACCGGGCCTAGGAAGCTTGTTTCCAGTCCAGGGAAGGCATGGCTTGGCAGTTCGGGCTGGACTGTTCCCATGAGGCACAGGGTCAGACTGAATTGCATATGGCCATGTCTGAACTGGGGTGGCAGAGTGGGCTAAAGAACGGTGATGGATCAAACCCAGATCTGTTGACTGGGTGTGAGTGTGTGATTGGTTCTGATGCTCCGTCCATCACCACCCCCTTTTGTACCGCTTTGTTCGCCATAAGTTGGCAGGGTATGCTCAGACGTGAGTCCCTTGCTCACTTTGCCACTGGATTCAAGCAAGCCTGGCTGAAGACGGCTGAAATGCCAGAAACCGGTCCTAGGAAGCTTGTTTCCAGTCCAGGGAAGGCATGGCTTGGCAGTTCGGGCTGGACTGTTCCCATGAGGCACAGGGTCAGACTGATTTGCATATGGCCATGTCTGAACTGGGGTGGCAGAGTGGGCTAAAGAACGGTGATGGATCAAACCCAGATCTGTTGACTGGGTGTGAGTGTTTGATTGGTTCTGATGCTCCGTCCATCACCACCCCCTTTTGTACCGCTTTGTTCGCCATAAGTTGTCAGGGTATGCTCAGACGTGAGTCCCTTGCTCACTTTGCCACTGGATTCAAGCAATCCTGGCTGAAGACGGCTGAAATGCCAGAAACCGGTCCTAGGAAGCTTGTTTCCAGTCCAGGGAAGGCATGGCTTGGCAGTTCGGGCTGGACTGTTCCCATGAGGCACAGGGTCAGACTGATTTGCATATGGCCATGTCTGAACTGGGGTGGCAGAGTGGGCTAAAGAACGGTGATGGATCAAACCCAGATCTGTTGACTGGGTGTGAGTGTTTGATTGGTTCTGATGCTCCGTTCATCACCACCCCCTTTTGTACCGCTTTGTTCGCCATAAGTTGGCAGGGTATGCTCAGACGTGAGTCCCTTGCTCACTTTGCCACTGGATTCAAGCAAGCCTGGCTGAAGACGGCTGAAATGCCAGAAACCGGTCCTAGGAAGCTTGTTTCCAGTCCAGGGAAGGCATGGCTTGGCAGTTCGGGCTGGACTGTTCCCATGAGGCACAGGGTCAGACTGATTTGCATATGGCCATGTCTGAACTGGGGTGGCAGAGTGGGCAAAAGAACGGTGATGGATCAAACCCAGATCTGTTGACTGGGTGTGAGTGTTTGATTGGTTCTGATGCTCCGTCCATCACCACCCCCTTTTGTACCGCTTTGTTCGCCATAAGTTGGCAGGGTATGCTCAGACGTGAGTCCCTTGCTCACTTTGCCACTGGATTCAAGCAAGCCTGGCTGAAGACGGCTGAAATGCCAGAAACCGGTCCTAGGAAGCTTGTTTCCAGTCCAGGGAAGGCATGGCTTGGCAGATCGGGCTGGACTGTTCCCATGAGGCACAGGGTCAGACTGATTTGCATATGGCCATGTCTGAACTGGGGTGGCAGAGTGGGCTAAAGAACGGTGATGGATCAAACCCAGATCTGTTGACTGGGTGTGAGTGTTTGATTGGTTCTGATGCTCCGTCCATCACCACCCCCTTTTGTACCGCTTTGTTCGCCATAAGTTGGCAGGGTATGCTCAGACGTGAGTCCCTTGCTCACTTTGCCACTGGATTCAAGCACGCCTGGCTGAAGACGGCTGAAATGCCAGAAACCGGTCCTAGGAAGCTTGTTTCCAGTCCAGGGAAGGCATGGCTTGGCAGTTCGGGCTGGACTGTTCTCATGAGGCACAGGGTCAGACTGATTTGCATATGGCCATGTCTGAACTGGGGTGGCAGAGTGGGCTAAAGAACGGTGATGGATCAAACCCAGATCTGTTGACTGGGTGTGAGTGTTTGATTGGTTCTGATGCTCCGTCCATCACCACCCCCTTTTGTACCGCTTTGTTCGCCATAAGTTGGCAGGGTATGCTCAGACGTGAGTCCCTTGCTCACTTTGCCACTGGATTCAAGCAAGCCTGGCTGACGACGGCTGAAATGCCAGAAACCGGTCCTAGGAAGCTTGTTTCCAGTCCAGGGAAGGCATGGCTTGGCAGTTCGGGCTGGACTGTTCCCATGAGGCACAGGGTCAGACTGATTTGCATATGGCCATGTCTGAACTGGGGTGGCAGAGTGGGCTAAAGAACGGTGATGGATCAAACCCAGATCTGTTGACTGGGTGTGAGTGTTTGATTGGTTCTGATGCTCCGTCCATCACCACCCCCTTTTGTACCTACTGGGAACATTAGCAAACGATGGAGGGTAATTCCTTTTATGTTATATGCTGCTAACCCAGTTGGAGCAGTAACAACACAAGACAAAGTTGAATCAGTTTTTTTCTGTAGGTAGCTTCTAATTACTTTAATTAAGAAACTTTTTCCAGTTCCAGCTTGTCCACTCACATACATTCTGATTGGTTCAAATGATGTGCATGAGCACTCTTTATTTTCATGTAGTAATCCATGATCAATTTGTTTTGTGACTTCCTCATAAATTTGTTGTTGTTCATCATTCAGTTGTTGTTCCAAATTTGGTAAGTTTATTAAATCTTCCTGAGCTTGATTCATAGCTGTTTCCACTTTAGTCATGGCTATTGCAGCTTCATTTTCTACGATTGGTTGTCCTAGAGGATCTTGACTGAGCGTCCCAGAACTTTGACTGTCTTGAAAACTGTCTCTAGCTACTTCAGCTGCAATTGTTGCTTCTTGTTCAATTTCTTCATTTAACATTTGTACATAAGTTGTGAAAGTACTGCATTCTATGGTATCTTTGCATGCATTAAAGGAATCTTCATAGCTTTGAAAATGTCCAAGTAATTCATCCTCTGAACGCCATGGTTTAAACAACTGTAAAAGTGCTAAGTGGTAAAATTCCTTCTTGTCAGTAGTGTTGCAACTCAGCTTTCTGTGATTAATCAAACTTCCTTTTGTTTGTTTTACCAAACATCCTTCCTCACCAATGACTTTATATTTTCCATTGTTGATGTCTTCTGTGGTATTCCGTTTACAAATGTAGTTCTGCAGCACTTCATAGAGACATATGTTCTCAAGATGATGACTTCTCTTTGGGTAATATGTGTCCAACATGTTTGTTCTTAAAATGTCTGTACTTTCTGGTTCGTACTCTGCTAAATATTCAATTTCTCGAATAGATTTCAATACCTGATTTCGCATTCCTGCAAGGCCTAAACTTACCCAAATTATTCTTCTGGATTTGGAGTACAGACTTGCAGATGATAACCTATCTGAGCATTCGTATGAGCCAATTTCTCGATCCGATAACATCTTTAAACTGAAACTGTATAGCTTTTTACTGACAGTCTTCTCGTGAGAAATCTCTTCCCACATTTCTTTCAATTCCGTTTTCTCAGATTTAGTGATGTAAGATGTGACATACCGAGCAACAGCAATAGAATTGTCTGCTACATACTGAATATCCATGTTAGCATTCCACATGGATAAAATGACTGGGTTCTAGTCATTTATATATTTTGACTCTTCTTTTCTTCTTAGGTTGTAGTTATTTTTAGGCGATTTTCTTGTAATAGTATGTTGCACAGCTGACATAAAACTGTTTACTCTTCCTTTTGAAAGAACAGGTCGTGGAAATCCAAATCGACATTTTGTGTAGAATTTATCTTTACTCTTGTACTTTCGTCGACAATATTTTCCACACCGATGACTTTGGAAACATAAAACTTGCTCTTTTAAGTTTTTTTCTTCTGTGCTTTTAGGTATAGCACATGTTGCATATCCTTCAATGAAAGATAAAACTGCATCATCAGAATCTGTTCAAACTTTTGGGGCATCCTTGATCCACAACAGCATATGAATATGAGGAGCACCTATTGCTTGGTACTCTTTTCTCCAAAAGAAATCCACAACTTCTCCAAGAGGTGGATTTTTTTGATTGCAGATGAAGGATATCATAGCCTCTAATCTATGATTGAAATATCTGCAAACATTAACCTGATCCAATGAGCACAATTCTCCTGCTGTCTTGTATTGGATGTTTTCAATATTTGAATTTGCCTCTCGAAGAAAATCCAGTAAATCATCCCAAGCGTACTCAGCACAGCGTAGGGTAAGGAACCATGTAGGAGTTCCTAAATTCCGTAACATACATTTCAATTCTCCATGGCATCGGTACCAATATTCATTAGTCCCACGCTGACAAGCCATCAGATTAATAAATTGAGATTCCAAATGATCATCTCGCTGTTGCACTTTGTTCAGAAAATCCTTTGCAGACACAATATGTAGATGTACTCCAGTTTTAAAATGTGATTTACTGCATAAGATAGTGCAGATAAGTCACTTTCAAATAAAAGATGGAACAAATAAGGAATACTTTGACGAAATCTTGGATCTTCTGCATATAATCTTGTAGTCCGATACTCAGAAGCAGGAATCTGTACTGGACGTTCATCATATCGTCCACCTTTTCCTGTAGGAAACAGCTGGGGAAAACAATGAGCTTCCAAGCTCTCCTCCCATACACTCACGGGAGTTCCTTTTGCTTTTTTCATCTAAAACAGATCAATAGTGTTTCCCATAACTTCTTTAAAATGAAGAGGATGTATTGAAGTACTTAACAAAAATCCCAAGGGCCACACTTACCGATGGCCCGCAATATCTTCTCTAAATAATAGTCAGTTGGCAACGGAGAAGGTTCAAACTCTTTATTGGCCAGAACAAACTCTATATAGAGGAGCCTCGTCGATCCTCACCCATCAGGTGCGCCGAGGAAGACTGCTGGCTCATATTCAAACATGAGGTTATATACTTTTCAGTTCAACACATATAATACAGTAAATGAAAAAACACCAGTTGGCCCTGGAGCTCCAGGAAAGGACCATATATGGCACAGCTTGGATAAGAACAAAGGCACAGCTATCTATTACTGGGGAGGGCAGGAGGGGTGACTCCCTTTCGTCTCTGTGCTTGGGAAAGCAGAGGCTGCGCCTTCAGGAATGCTCTAATCACTCCCAAAGCCAGATGCAACCTTGAGTCTAAAACAGTAAAGTAAACAGGATACCTTCAGCTGCTACCAATAACTCAGATGAACAGGGAGCTTGAAAACAGCACGTGATCAGCACGTGATCAGCACATGTTAAGAAAAATGGCGTTGGTATGGTTCTTGGCCTATTCGTCTGGAAGCAGATTTACATGGAGGGAAAGGAGGGTTTCTTCCTAGCAAAATACATGTATATCAAGCAGAAAGTATACATATAGATACATCATGCTAACATAACATAGTTCCAATACCACTTGTGCACGGGAAATCTAATTTTTATTCCTCAGAACGGCCCTTTTAGCATGATGTAGCTAACTAAAGCAGTTCAGTCTTCAAATATCTCTCTATCAGTTTCATTGCCTGCAGAGGGGTGAGATCACAATTACCTTGCACAAAACCATTATTCATTTAATTAATTATTTCACTGAAAGCCAAGGAGATTTCATGAGGAAAATACTAATTGAGGCCTAAGGCCTAGGTCAACTTATACTGTTGGATGACATGTATGAAATAATATTGTTCTGCTTGATTATATGCAGATATCCGGATACATATTCAAATAATGACATTTCGCATTATATTTGTCTAACTGATTCAACTGAATACACACGCTATTACACAAAAACACTGCATACCTGTTATGATTAAAGGTAGATGCCTGAAGATCATGAATATGAGGCACCTATACAAATAGAGTGCGGAACGCGCTCTATCAGTTCCCCCCCTAATGACTTGTGTCATAACACCAACACTCTTTTACTTTAGTGTACTTCTCTCTGTAGAACTGACTGACCTAAACAGAGGGTGTAGCTTGCTGTCCCTGTCTAAATCTCTCCAACCCTTTCATATGCTGGTAATGACTGTTCTGTAGTCTTTCCATTTGCTATTCTCGTTTCTTTAAGACATTTTCTTGATGTCTGGCTCTTCGCCATTTACATGCTTTGATGACTCCCAACAAAAGAATTGACAAGTATGATAATTGGATGGGGCTAAATAAACTGAGGGTAGGAGAAATTAAACATAACACAACCTGAACAATCTACTGAAAACGTGAAATCAACATGGGCATTTCAGACAATATGCATTCAGGGTGTATGAACAAGGATGGGCTATTTATCATGACCTACTCCCAACCCCTTCTGCGCAGAACAGGGTTGCTGTATCCATTACTAGGATAGGTATGACTTTTCTCATGGGAAACACTCTGCTCATGTAAAGACCTGAAGTACCCAGTGATGTTGAACCACTGGAAACCCTACACTTCATTTTCTTATCTAGCCAGGAAACATTCATGCTTCCCTCATTACATTCAGGCAAGCACTTAGATGCACAATACCCTTTTCTCTGTCCTTCTTTCAGGATCTAACTCTAATGCAATGCACTGTACTCCAGGACATCTTTATAACCTAATTTACTTAACTTAGAGTGTAATAAATACATACCACCATAACTAGGCCTCTCAACCTACTCACATATAGCAAGAATAGGGACAAAACCAGATCATCTTTTGCTAATCAGAATGGGAAGCAATCCATGGGCCCTACTGCTAGTAGATACTATCATCACTCCATCTGTGTCCGTCCTTGTGCGGAATCAAACGTGTCATAGATATACTCAGGTAAAACAGTGGCGATCCTTATCAATGCTCTCAGGTGAAATGGAGATACTCTTTATCAGAGTACGGACTTGATGCGTTCCTACTAAACAGAACACTACTCTAAAACAGTGCCAGCAGAACAGGAAGAACGGTCACACAAATTCACTTCTGGGGGATCATTTTGGATGCTCGGGGCGGAGCTACTAGAGGCCATTCATCTTCCATGGCAATTCAGTCAAATGAGAACATCTTTAACACCTATTTTATACAATTGCACTGGAATCACTTGTGCAACTTTGCCCAAAGTCCGTTCTAAGCCTCTTTGGTAAGCTTCTATCGTCCATCAAATCTGCTTCCATTGTCTTCTTCCATGCTGGGCCTCTCAATCCAGGCCTTTCCATGAAAATAGTGCTTCTTAGTATCTGTTGGAGTGCCCTCCTTGCAAACACTCACAGCTCACTCGAAAGTCTCAATGTCTCAATGCAGTGCACCAGTATCTCTCCTCTTGTGGCAGGCACTACAGATAATTGTGCTTTTCATTGGTCCTGGGCACAGATCATATCGTGCAGACCCAGGTACTGCTTAAACAGGAAAAAGCAATAAAGTTTCAGGTTCAGCTACACCCTCAGACTCCAACACTCGTTATTCAGTGTCAGAGGACACTCGGGCTGCTCTTTTACTTTATTGTTCCTTTCAACATGGGTACCACAATGTAGTGCCTTTTGCCAATCTCGGATCCTCCAGTGCACTGCCCTCCCATTGGAGCAAAGGAAAAGGGGGGGGGTGGCCAAACCTAGGCCAAGGGACTCAATGTACTACGCGCTTTCAGAGGTTACCAGCACATGACAGGTAGAAAAACTGAAGCCGCAAACCAGCCCTGCCGTCAACAACAGGATCCTTCTCTTTCGCTCTTTTGCACTGAAATTCTGGTCCTGTGGCAAACAGGGAGCCAGCCCCTTCTTCTTCTCTGATGTCCAATGCCGTCTGGTGGAGCAAGCACAATGCTTTGGAGATGCCATTGCTGGTGCACTGGCGATCGCTGTCCAGCCTTGCTACTTTCTGGGTGCTGGTACTGTAGGTCCAAGACATCCGCCCTTCATATGTAGCTGACACTGATGGGAATTAGGACTCATCATAATCATCGTTCTGCAGGTTATTATGACTCTTCCTTTTACTCTGGAAGATCCTGTAGAACCTGGTGATATAAGAACGTGACACAGTTGTTAGTTTCCTTCAAATTAGTACAAAAAGAATTCATTGTATTTAACAATAGGACTGCAGGCAGGTGGCCTGCAATCTTCAAGGGAGTGGCCAGAAGCAATGGGACAACTTTGGTTTAGAATGCACAGTCACTCTCATAGGATGCAAGGGCAAAGGCAGTACTTCTAGTCCAGGGGTCTCCAACGAGTAGCTCGGGAGCCACTGGTAGCTCGCCCTTATCTTCAAAGTAGCACTCTGAGGTGAAGTCAAGCACAGAATCAATTTCAGAGTAGGTGCCTATTAAAGAAAGCTCAAAGTCTGAGGAGAACAGGGTATGATACAGACCAGAGAAAATTAAGAGACTTTTTAGAACAGATCACCATAATAAATGTTCCAAATAGAGAAAAAGGTTGCTCCAAGGGGAGTGTGAAAAAGGAAAGTGCTCATGAGGTAGGACAGATATAAAGGAGGGGAATCCAAAAGGCAAAGTCAATAACCAATCAAGTAAACATTCTGGTATCATTAGTAAAACTGGACGTGGCTCATAGTGGCACCAGTTTTACAGATAGGCCAGTCCCTTATGGATTTACAAATATTCATTTCATGATTTTCTGATGGGCACAGAGAACATTCATCTGTGAAAAGGCAGGCTGTGATGATATCGGGTACAAGCCCACTGGGGGAGACCCTGGTGCAATGAGGGTAATTTATATCCCCTGCAGGCGGGTCTTCCCCAGGGGCTGTATCCCGACTGTACCTCACACACATAGCAACATTATCTAATGGGATAAACATCTCTTAAATTACTACATCTGTTTGTCTCTACATTCCTTATCCAGAACACCTCAAAAGGGGAAACGCATGATACAAATTATCAGGGGCATGCAGATACCTCCCTTTAATAATTGTGCATCAAGTGCACTATGCAATACACAATGTCTCCTCATGATCACTGAGAATACCTGTCACCCTAGTCTAATAATTCTCAGGTCTCTGGTGTCTGATCTACAATTTATCCTTTCCCTAGTCACCTGTCCGGAGGGGGCACTATACCCGCTTAAAATCACAGTCCTGCTACTCAGGACAGCAAATAAGAAATTCTTGGTGTCTCTTATGACTACATGTAGAAGTGCAATATCATAAGGAAAGTTAGGTCACTTTTAGCAAGAGCCACAGATTTATAGTTCATCCTTAGGGTCCAATCAGGGAACATCAATCCAGGCTGCTCGTCCCTTAAAGGAAGGAGCAGTAACATGACTAACTGCAGGTGACACACCTTTAATCCTGTATATCTCTTTTGTTTATTTTTCAATACCATTATGGCCAAATGGAAATGCACTGGTGAAGTGTTGTCTGTCATGTTCACAGCACGAAATATCATATCTGTGAAATTTAGTAACTAGAACAAGTCCAACCAACAGTTGCGTAGCGATGGGCATCGTCATGACCATCCCCTCACAACACAGGGGAGCTTGTAATAGTATTAAAAGCAAAAGCGTAAAAACAACGCAAAAACAAAAAACGTGCATAAAATAAAAACACACATGCTAAGCCATTAGGTATACTTGCTGTATACCAAGCACAGAAAGCATAGACAAATTTCACTATAATATGTAAATGAGCGGTGACGCACAACACTATGGCATGCACCTCATGCACAATGAACCTGCAACCCAACAACTAATATTCTTGCCTGCTTAATTTGTCAGGCTCAAGAATAATATTCCATTTCCTTACTCCCCTCTTTGACAGCAGGTCACCAAAGTGGTGACCGACTGTCAACCGGCTGTCAACACAACTTACTGTGTCGTTTCTGACACACAGGACCAGCAGGAACAATTCATAGAAGGACACAATGCACAAAAATAAACACAAACATTTCTTTCCAAAGAAGTTATGCAAAAACACATCTGTTTCAACACACAGCTGACAGCACCCTCCTTTTTGCAATTTGCACATTGATTAGGTCCCACAGGTACATATGGAACACTCGTTCCACCAACTCATGATATGGACCATCGCTGTTGCGTTTGCTGTTGACACCTGCTTTTTCACTACTCCTCTGCACCTACTGTAACATTCTCAGTCTGTTCTAGACTTCTCTCACCCTGATTTCCTGCCTATAGACATTCAGGGCGCTCATTTCACCATTATCCTTTCACAACTATGACGTCTTCGTCAAACCAACTCACGTGTCCAACTGTAGTCTTGCCAGCCCTAGAACCACCCAGAACAATCCATGAATGATCTGAGGGCAGAAACAAAAAAAAGAAAAAAAAAAACAACACACAAAAGAAAAACACTTCACATAACACACCAAAAATATCAACTGTAACTTTTTAATCAGAAGACACACATAACACACAGTAACAAAACACAAAATAGAAAATACAAACCTAGTGGTACTTAACTGTAACCATCTTGTCAATTTTGCAATGACTAAAACATGTAAGCATGTTAAGCCACCTTAATTTTGACTGTCTAAAAGGAAAGCATTTTTACAGATACTCTGTGTTCCCTTGCGCCACAATTCCTCCTGTGAAAAATGAATCCTAATTTGCTGATCGTTTTTACCTAGGCATGTAGCCCACAAAATTCTAAGAAAGAGCTTCATCTTACTTTTTGTCTAAGGATAATGCCACATTTGTTAAATGAAGGCAACTACGTGGACATTATTTTTCAAAAGCAGAAATACAAATGTATCTTTTTCTTCTCAGCACTCTTTTTTTTTTTTAATTTGTCTTGAACAATATGGGAACAGACAGGGCTCCGTAAGTTTCGATTCTCTGCTGTCCTATCTTATCAGAAAAGCTAAAAATAGCACCTCAGCACGGAACTTTCTGGGCTGTTAGCCAGCCACTGCAAGCACTCCTGGCCCCCACCTCTTTCCAAGGCTCTCCTGCTGCAAGCATTACACATTTCCATGTCAGAGAAGCTTTCTAAGCAATGATTTCACCTCCTGGTTTACTCGCTCCTATTTCTAGCCCCCACCTTACAGACTACAAGGTCAAATTCTGCGCTCTTTAGCCCCCACCTTCTCCGCACTCTGAAGCTGTCAAAGACAAAAAGCCTTCATAATTCTTTCTAACCTTCAATAATTAACCCTATTTAAAAATATACTTTTTCCTATTTTATTTTTATATACTGTCTCCTTTTAGGGGCCTCAACTTATTTCTATCCTCAAATTATGAAAACACTTACTGTGAATAATTCACAGAACATAATAACATAACATACCAGCATAGAACAGATGTTTGTTACTACCCCACGCAATGGTACTCATTTTATCAACCTCAAATGGATGAAAGTCTCAGTAGGTCCAGCTAGAATTAGGACCTACAACCATGATGTGAAACACAAACCTCTGCACCAGGCACGTTGGCTCACTGAGCCACCAAATAAAAAAACAACCCCAGATGGGAACAACATGCAAATTCCAAATGCACACATTTTTTTTCTTAAACTGAACTTTTGATCTGTCCATATTTACTTTTCATTAGCACTTTTTGTACATCAAGGGTATCATCAAGTCACAGGGGGTGCTCTTTTCCTAGCTACACCCCTTTCAATTACCTTTTGCGACGCATTGATGGCGATGAGGCCAAATTAAACTCACTCCTTGACAATTTCACTTCTCCAATTCTCTCACACATTCACAGCCACAATGCATTAAACAAAAGGAGCTATTCCATGTTTTATGTACATATAATGGCTAGGACTGCCTTCTGGTGGGGCGGGCTCACTTTCGGCCAAACGAGAGCCACTAGTCCAACAACAACAACCAAAACACTTCAATTTACTGAAGCACGGCATGTTAGTTAGCAGACAAACACCAACAACATACAAACAAATTCTTGTATCACATATAACACATATTGATTGTTCCTATATAAGGTTTTCTGCAGTTCAACCTCAACCTACTTATTCAAACTTGATGCATCCAAACAAACGAACCGAGCCCGTCGACTCCCGTTCGTGGAGAATTAATCAAAATACCGGACCGACAGAATCACAACGAGCAGTCTTCCAAAAAGACTGGCAAGAGGCAGTCAGACAGGTGCGACCACGGTCTGGACTACAGACCATCCTATGACCTCCTTGGTTCACCACTGAGACCGTTCTGATGTGGTGCGAGCCTCACCTCAGGTATGTCTCATGGCTACCCAATTACAGCCACAGGCTTTTCCGAATACAATCCGGCCGTGTGTTACACACAGGTAACAACTAGGCATCTGATCAGTGTCTCTAAATCACAAAAGATCTGTGGAGTCTCTACAGTCAGTCCCTACTGGACCACCCTGCAAGACTTCCGTAATTCTCTTAGGGTACTCATGACCCCCAAATCAAAATACAGTTAACTGTTCCAAATGCACTGCTCAAAGCGTGCGTCAAAACAAACAAATTACTCACCGGGTGCACCCAGGTACGGATGTTCGTTCTCCACTGCCAACTTCTTGGGACCAACATGGTCAGTTCCTAGGTTAGGCCTGTAGGACCCCGGTGAAGGGCTACTAGCAGCAGAGGACACCCTGATCGGGAGTGCGGAGTGGAAGTGTCAAAAGTCAGGGAGAAGGAAAAAAATAAAATCCCTCTTCTCCACCCGCCCGACCAGGACGCCCTCAATCCTACCACCCGAATACAGGGGAGGAAAAGACCCTATCACGGGGTCCCGGCGGAGTCGCCATCTGAAGTACTTAACAAAAATCCCAAGGGCCACACTTACCGATGGCCCGCAATATCTTCTCTAAATAATAGTCAGTTGGCAACGGAGAAGGTTCAAACTCTTTATTGGCCAGAACAAACTCTATATAGAGGAGCCTCGTCGATCCTCACCCATCAGGTGCGCCGAGGAAGACTGCTGGCTCATATTCAAACATGAGGTTACATACTTTTCAGTTCAACACATATGATACAGTAAATGGAAAAACACCAGTTGGCCCTGGAGCTCCAGGAAAGGACCATATATGGCACAGCTTGGATAAGAACAAAGGCCCAGCTATCTATTACTCGGGAGGGCAGGAGGGGTGACTCCCTTTCGTCTCTGTGCTTGGGAAAGAAGAGGCGGCGCCTTCAGGAATGCTCTAATCACTCCCAAAGCCAGATGTAACCTTGAGTCTAAAACAGTAAAGTAAACAGGATACCTTCAGCTGCTACCAATAACTCAGATGAACAGGGAGCTTGAAAACAGCACGTGATCAGCACATGTTAAGAAAAATGGCGTTGGTATGGTTCTTGGCCTATTCGTCTGGAAGCAGATTTACATGGAGGGAAAGGAGGGATTCTTCTTAGCAAAAGACATGTATATCAAGCAGAAAGTATACATATAGATACATCATGCTAACATACCATAGTTTCAATACCACTTGTGCACGGGAAATCTAATTTTTATCCCTCAGTATGCTGAAATGTTCATAAATTTCTTCTTCTTTTGACTTATCCACTTTTTCAATTTGCCCAGTTGGTATTCCTGTGTCTGCTAGTAAAACTTCTTCATCTTCATCCATATAAATTGATTCATACCATTTATTATTTCTTTTCAAATATAAATTTGCTCTTTGTACTTTTCGTACATCTACCAGCTCCTGCCAAATTTTCTTATTCTTTGTAGGTACACCATTAACCAGAATAACTAATGGTTCAGTTTCCAAACTATCTGCATCAATTGTTTCAATATTTTTTTTCAAATCTAATGGCAAATAGACAACTCTTCCTTTTAAACTTCTTTGTAAATCTGAAGGAGGTCATTTGCCTGTTTTGGGCTCCATACGAACTATAGTCTGAAACGGATGGACACATTGAATGAGTATAGACTCATACGTATTTAAATCACTAAGTTCTGCAGGAATATCAACCAATTCTAAATTATTATGTACAGCTCTAGCTGGCATTTTATTTTCTTCTAACTTGTTATAACAGTATTTACAAATACGCTGATCTTCCCCCAATTCAAAACAATTTTCCAGAAACAAATATTTTGCAAAATTCTTCCACTCGTAATTATTTTCTTTTTCACTTTTTTTATAGAGATCAACATTCCTTGTTTGAGTTTTATAATGGCTTCTCCGGCAAAAAATACAAGTAATATTTGGTCTTTCATTAGAGATGATAGTAAATTTTGTCATTTGATCTTCAAATGTTTTACTAACAGTGGGTTCTACATTCTCTTCCACATTTTCTTCAATAACTGTGTCATTTCCTGCACTTTCTTGCTCTGGACCAAAGTAACAAAACTAGGGGTGGGCGGAATTTGCGAAATCCACTTTCGCAAATTATCGCGAAAATGTTAAAAATTATTGCAAACACGCGAAAATATCGCGAAGATGCGGACGTTTTTTTCCCGCATGTTCGTGAGATTTTCTGCATGGTTGCGGCTCGCCAACTTACCCATGCGGTTGCTCGCGGGCACAGCCATCTTGTTTTCAGTTGTCTTGCGGTGCATGATCGCGAGAAGAAAGACGTGATCGCGCGACGCATGACGTCACTGCGGGCGCGAATTGTCGTGAGATAGCGCAAATGGCTAAAAACAATACAACATCTCATGGAGAACGCGACCGGATCAAGAAAACTTGCCGGCGAACGCAGGGATTCAGGTAAGGCGATTGCGCGCGCGTGAGAATGTATTATTTTATAGCCCGAGCAAGAACCAATTTATCGCAAAGCTGCGGAATGCGGAAATTTTGACATTTTCGCGCTTTCCGCAGAACGCGAAAATGTCAAATTATCGCAATTTCCGCGAACGGAACGAAATTTTAGCCCAGGCCTAACCAAAACTCAATATCCTCACAAACCTTCTTCACATCTGATACAGATCCACAGAACAGAGCACTATTCAACTCATGTAACTTTAGTGCTGGACTTTTAGCAAAATACAATCTTCTCACAAACTTTCTCATTTCAGTATGATGAACTGCCGGCATCCTAAAATGGTGAAAAACACTTTGACAAACTTTCCTAGAAAGACAAGCCAGAGAATGTCCTTGTAAACCAGTATTCTCTCTCACTCTGCATGGATCTAGTCTTTGAAGCACCTTAATCTTCTGTTTAACACTTTTTTTTACTACATTCTCTTAGAAAGTCACGAAATTTATCAATAGATTCCTGTCGTACAGTACAAATACTACTACAATTCCAAGTGTACACTGGGGCTTTAGGACGTCTCCCCATAACCTCATCAGCTAACACTTCTTCCTCATTTCTTGGAACCATTTTCTCCTTTTCCATTACACAACCATCCTTAACTTCATATGCTTGACCACTGGTGTCAACTGCATGCAGCAAACTATTACTTTGAAGATAACTCTCTTCATTAAAAAATGGTTCAGTACTTGAACTATGCTTCCATTCTCCTAAGAACACTTTACAAAAGTTATTTTTTTCACTTCTCTTTTTCTTTTTCTTTTTGACTTCATTACATTCACTATTTTATCTAATGTACGGATCCTGTTCAAAATTAAAATGAATAGTTTTCTTTTTAATTCCAAAGCCTTTGCAATAATTGATTCAATATGTTTCTTTTTCTTATAAAATTTGGCTTTCTTCTTATATTTTTTCACATCCTTTAGCAAATTGAACATCACTCTTCTCTGAAACATTTTTCTACGAATGTTTTTAAAATCTATTTTTCTTTTTAAGTCATTCTTTCTTACTTCTGATTGTACATTAGCATTTAGTATATTCTGTCGATTGTCTTGTTGTTTTCTACTTGAAACACTATTTCCAGTGGATATATTTTCTACATTTTTTCTTTGCTAGAGGATATTTTTTATAAAATCCTTAGTCTGCTTACCAGAAGGCTTTTTCTTTTTTCCAACATGAGGTTCTTCAACTAATTTTTGTTGTCCAGTTGTCTTCAAATATAGATGTTGTTGCTGTTCTTTTCTCTTTCTTGATTTTATAGGCATCTTTAATTTATTTCAGTGTTGTTCAGCAATACCTGAAAGAAACTAAAAAAAAAATACCTTTATGTAATTTAAATATATTACTATATTTTTTATGAGCTTTCCAAAACCTATCCTATGAGCTGTCCCTTTCCTATGAGTGCAAGTCTTACAGAACAAGAGCAACACAAATTAGAACTCTGACAACAATTCCTGTGTGCAGACAGACTCATGGTGTGATTCTAGGCAGAAAACGATATTTCATTGGCAATTTCGAAGCACATTTACTACTGTGGTAGAGCAAGTGAAAATTACTGTAACAGCCGGACACATTTTCCTTATAGTTTACAGAGGCAGAAAAGAACACATGTCCTAACAGCTACTTGAGACCATGAGCATGTGGAACCTGGGTGAGTGATTACACTAGAGCAAAGGAAATGAGCCTTGGTGACGTTGAATGTGTTAGCGTTACACACTGCTATCTGAAATACCACACAGTGCTGAATAGTAAGCATGGGACTGCAGGAGAAGCAACTGCCTGTGTGCTAAAAGTGTGTTTCTGGAGACTGTGTACTGTCAGGTGCAAGAGAGATCTGCATGGACGCTTCCACAACTGCATGAAGACTGGAGAGATGTATATAAGAGTACATGTGTGGTAAGGGTTAATTGGAGTTTTGAACATGTAGGAACTACCTCACCCATTGCAGGAGTGGAAGGAAAATCTACCATGTTGATTTCAAATCTGTAAGCATTTGCCTTTCAAGTGTGAGATCATGATTTGTGCTGAATGCTAACCATCACAGTTCAAGAAAACAAGCTGCCCCTTTCCTACGAGTGCAAGTCTTACAGAACAAAAGCAACATAAATTAAATCTCTGACAACAATTCATGTATGCAAACAGACTCATGGTGTGATTCTAGGCAGAAAACGGTATTTCATTGGCAATTTCAAAGCACATTTACTACTGTGGTAGAGCAAGTAATAATTACTGTAACAGCCTGACACATTTTCCTTATAGTTTACAGAGGAAGAAAAGAGCACATGTCCTAACAGCTACTTGAGACCATGAGCATGTGGAACCTGGGTGAGTGATTAAACTAGAGCAAAGGAAATGAGCCTTGGTGACGTTGAATGTGTTAGCGTTACACAGTGCTATCTGAAATACCACACAGTGCTGAATAGTAAGCATGGGACTGCAGGAGAAGCAACTGCCTGTGTGCTAAAAGTGTGTTTCTGGAGAACGTGTATTGTCAGGTGCAAGAGAGATCTGAATGGATGCTTCCACAACTGCATGAAGACTGGAGAGATGTATATAAGAGTACATGTGGGGTAAGGGTTAATTGGAGTTTTGAACATGTAGGAACTACCTCACCCATTGCAGGAGTGGAAAGAAAATCTACCATGTTGATTTCAAATCTGTAAGCATTTGCCTTTCATTTGTGAGATAATGATTTGTGCTGAATGCTAACCATCACAGTTCAAGAAAAGAAGCTGCCCCTTTCCTAGGAGTGCAAGTCTTACAGAACAAAAGCAACACAAATTAAATCTCTGACAACAATTCCTGTGTGCACACAGACTCATGGTGTGATTCTAGGCAGAAAACGATATTTGATTGGCAATTTCAAAGCACATTTACTACTGTGGTAGAGCAAGTGATAAATACTGTAACAGCCTGACACATTTTCCTTATAGTTTAGAGAGGCAGAAAAGAGCACATGTCCTAACAGCTACTTGAGACCATGAGCATGTGAAACCTGGGTGAGTGATTAGACTAGAGGAAAGGAAATGAGCCTTGGTGACGTTGAATGTGTTAGCGTTACACACTGCTATCTGAAATACCACACAGTGCTCAATACTTAGCATGGGACTGCAGGAGAAGCAACTGCCTGTGTGCTAAAAGTGGGTTTCTGAAGACTGTGTATTGTCAGGTGCAAGAGAGATCTGCATGGATGCTTCTGCAACTGCATAAAGACTGCAGAGATGTATGTAAGAGTACATGTGTGGTAAGGGTTAATTGGAGTTTTGAACATGTAGGAACTACCTCACCCATTGCAGGAGTGGCAGGAAAATCTACCCTGTTGATTTCAAATGTGTTAGCATTTGCCTTTCATTTGTGAGATAGTGATTTGTGCTGAATGCTAACCATCACAGTTCAAGAAAACAAGCTGCCCCTTTCCTATGAGTGCAACCAAACCAACACGAATTAAATCTCTGACAACAATTCCTATGTGCACACAGACTCATGGTGTGATTCTAGGCAGGAAACGATATTTGATTGCCAATTTGAAAGCACATTTAGTACTGTGGTAGAGCAAATGATAATTACTGTAACAGCCTGACACATTTTCTTGATAGTTTAGAGAGGCAGAAAAGAGCACATGTCCTAACAGCTACTTGAGACTATGAGCATGTGTAACCTGGGTGAGTGATTAGAGTAGAGCAAAGGAAAAGAGCCTTAGTGATATTGATTGTGTTAGCGTTACTCACTTCTATCTGAAATACCACACAGTGCTGAATACTTAGCATGGGAGTGCAGGAGAAGCAGCTGCCTGTGTGCTAAGAGCGTGCCTCTGGAGACTGTGTATTGTCAGGTGCAAGAGACATCTGCATGGACGCTTGCACAACTGCATGAAGACTGCACAGATGTATGTAAGAGTACATGTGGGGTAAGGGTTAATTTGAGTTTTGAACATGTAGGATCTACCTCCCCCATTGCAGAGTGTAAGGAAAATCAACCCTGTGGTTTTCAAATGTGTTAGCATCTGCCTCTCATTTGTGAGATATTGATTTGTGCTGAATGCTAGCCATCACAGTTCAAGAAAACAAGCTGCCCCATTCCTACGAATGCAAGTCTTACAGAACCAGACCACCACAAATTAAATCTCTGACAACAATTCCTTTGTGCACACAGACTCATAGTGTGATTCTATGCAGAAAAGGATATTTGATTGGCAATTTCAAAGCACATTTACTACTGTGGTTTTGCAAGTGATATTTACTGTAACAGCCCGACACATTTTCTTTATAGTTTAGAGAGGCAGAAAAGATCACATGACCTAACAGCTACTTGAGACCTTGAACAAGGGGAACCTGAGTGAGTGATTAGACTAGAGCAAAGGAAATGAGCCTTGGTGATGTTGAATGTGGTAGCGTTACACACTACTATCTAAAATACCACACAGTGCTGAATACTTAGCATGGGAGTGCAGGAGAAGCAGCTGCCTGTGTGCTAAGAGCGCACTTCTGGAGACTGTGTATTGTCAGGTGCAAGAGAGATCTGCATGGACACTTGCACAACTGCATGAAGACTGCACAGTTGTATGTAAGAGTACATGTGTGGTAAGTTTTTATTGGAGTTTGTAACATGTAGGAACTACCTCACCCATTGCAGGAGTGGAAGGAAAATCTACCATTTTGATTTCAAATGTGTTCGCATTTGCCTTTCATTTGTGAGATCGTGATTTCTGCTGAATGCTAGCCATCACACTTCAAGAAAACAAGCTGCACCTTTCCTACGAATGCAAGTCTTACAGAACCAGACCAACACAAATTAAATCACTGACAACAATTCCTTTGTGCACACAGACTCATGGTGTGATTCTAGGCAGAAAACAGTATTCCTGGGTGATACCAGTACACCTTAACTTATGGTGAAGACATACTCCATAATATCTTACAAGTTCAAGGCAGTTAAATATCTTCCAAAACATAAAATGTAAAACACAACTTTAAAATAAGAATCACATTTCTATTTTTTATATCAAAATGCACCACATACATCCCCTCTCAAATTCATAACTCGCCTTTAAAAGTAGTTAGTTGAGAAAGAAATGTGGCACTCACACAGCAGATTATCAGAGCCAGAATCTCTGAGCTGTACACCTCTCAGCAGAACCAGTAAATGGCAATCTTTCCCTCTCTTTTTTCACACATATACATGTTAACTTAAAATCACAGTGCTTCCCACATTTTTTCAAATGGGAACATGACTTCTGCCTGCTACCATAGCAACAGGTTATGGAACACTGG
Source organism: Triturus cristatus (assembly GCF_964204655.1). Classification (NCBI taxonomy): domain Eukaryota; kingdom Metazoa; phylum Chordata; class Amphibia; order Caudata; family Salamandridae; genus Triturus; species Triturus cristatus. The sequence goes on from NC_140594.1 coordinate 780,529,990, forward strand.
TGTGAGCAGAGAGGTCAGAAGTTCAGCACACAATGTTTCTAATCCAAAGAGCAAGAGTGCTTGACTTTTCAAACCTAACAGCAAATCCAAAGTAATGTTCTGTGGGAACACATTTTTCTGAACCAATACAAAACATGCTTTTATAAATTTAAACATACAGCCTAGTTTTTAGTGTTGAATGGTCTGAAACAGCCAATGAGTTCTTTTTATTTAAAAAAAAGTATGTAAGCCTCCATTTTACAACTATCTTTCTCTTCATATTGCCATTCTACTGAAAGACACCTTCCGAGTGCATCCAGATCTCCTTGAAAGATGTTCACAGTGTGGATTGTAGGTCATAGCTATGTCTTCTGGAGTGAAAAGTATGCAGAAAAAAGAGGTATTGTGAAAGACCTTGCTTTGCCAAATGTAGACATTAAATGGATTGGTCAAAGAGGGTTAAAGTGGCACCAATTAATGCCTTTGGTGAAATCCTTTCTACATCTCCCACAGCCTGACCTTATAATTGTGCACTGTGGTGGAAATGACCTAGGCACTTTAACTGGGGTAGGTCTGGAAATGCTTGTTAAGGACACCTTTGTGCAATTGATGTCACTTTTTCCACATACTACCTTTGTATATTCTAATATATGCCAAAGGCAAAAGTGGAACTGGTCCAACCAATATTGTCCGCAGATTGACAAAGCAAGAAAGCACGTCAATAAGTCTATTTCTGCTTTCCTCAGAGACTATGGTATGGGTTCTATATACCACAACAACTTGCGTTACAACATGCAAGGATTTATAGAGGAGACGGTGTACATTTCAATGATGAAGGGAACAGAGTCTTCCTCTTAAACTTTAGACTCTGCATCGGTACTTACTTGTAGGTACAAAAAAACACTCAATGAACACAACGGCTCTTTTTAGAGCCAACCAACATCTAAACACTTAAACTTGATTTTAATTCTATTTTTTTAATGTTTTTTTGCTGCTGTGTGCGGACCGTACGCGCACCGTGAGCGCACCCCGCGATATTTTTTAATTGTTTTTTTTTGTGTGACCTAAGGGGTCTTGCATGGTCCCCCTGACAAGGCCTAGGGGGTCAGGGACTCTCTACCCTGCCTCCTTTTAACGTTCTCCACTTGTGTTTTTAGCTCTCTTCTGCCTCTAAAACTCAAAATGGCGGCTGGGGGTGCGCGCACCGTGCGCGCACCCCGCGATTTTTTGAAAAAAAATAATGTTTTTTTCACCCTTCGGGGTCCTTCAGGGACCCCCTGACAAAGGCTAGGGGGTCAGGAACTCTCTACCCTGCCCCCTTTTCACGTTCGCCACCTCTCTTTTTCACTCTCGCACCCAAAACAAACAAAATGGCGGCCGACACTTCTGATTTCGACCGATTCGAACGTTGACTGACATGTAACCACCAATCAGAATTACGCTCGCGCATGTTAGGGTGCGCGCACCGTGCGCGCTCGGTGCGAGCACGGTGCACGTCTATAGATATTTATGTGCTTTAACTGCAATTTTCTCAGGAACTACTGAACAGATTGACACCATATATGCAAAAGGCACATCCCTGACCTGAGGACTACCTCTCTGCCATATTTCAAGTAATTCTGTTCAGCCGTTCGGGCTGTACCTTCGACTAAAGGTCCTATGGGAAAATGCATGGGGAAAACGCGTTTTGGGACCCCCCTTTTTTCTCGGCCCCCGCTTGACGAATCACCCCGAGACTTTCAGGGTAGGAGCTCAGCGGAGCGCCCCATTCGTTAACCGGCGCCAAAGTTATTCAAAATAGAATTTTCAGATTTCCTATGGAAACACGGTCCTAACTATAACTATCTACTGGCGACCGCCAGTAGATAATATGTGTTAACATGTATGCATATATATATGTATATATCTGCATGCAATTATATTGTCATTTATATAGAAATGCAGATGTAATATATGTATATATATGTCTGTATATATATATAGATATATTACCTACTGGCGGTCGCCAGTAGGTAGATATAGTTAGGACCTATTTTCCATAGGAAATCCGCAACATTCTATTTGGAATAACGTTGGCGCCGATTGACGAATCTTCGCGAAATTTTCCAAACTTTTGGCCAGCTCGGGTCCGCTCCTATCCTATCACGGTGATTCGTCAAGCGGGGGCCGAGAAAAAAGGGGGGTTCCAAAACGCGTTTTCCCCATGCATTTTCCCATAGGATCTGTTGATGCAGCTACAGCCCGAACTGCTGAACGGAATTACACCAATTTTGGAAAGAGGTAGTCCTCAGTTTAGACTCGTGCCTTTTGCTTAAATGGTGTAAATCCGTTCAGTAGTTCCTGAGAAAATTACAGTTAAAAGTACATAAAAGTCTATGGCCTCGGAGGATCCGCGCACCCTCCCCGCACCCAGCGCGCACCCTGCCGTGCACGAGCTGAATGCTAATTGGCTGCCAACACTCTGAATCAGGAAGTGTTGGCAGCCATCTTGTGCCTCGGTAGAACCGAGGCACAAGAAAACCGAAAAAAAAGCGCAAAACGCCACAAGGGGGCAGGGTAGAAACACCCTGACCCACTAGGCCTGCTCAGGGGGTCCCACAAGGACCCCCAAGGCCAAAGATTTGTTTTATTTTTTTTTTAAATCGCGGGATGCGCGTAGGGTCTGAGCATCCTGCTGATGAAAAAAAACGAAGCGCGGGCTCCCGCACTTCGTTTACAATTAGCCCCCGGGGGCACTTTTTTATAGTAATGGGGGGCCCAGAGGGGCCCCCCAGCCCCGGGGACCACCACCCCCGGGGCTTTAAGTTAATGTATGCGGGGGCTCATGGCCCCCCCGGAGACCGCCACCCGGGGCTTGTTTGATTTTTAAAAAAAAGCCTGTGTGGGGGGCTCGAGCCCCCCACACACCCCGGGGACCGCCACCTCCCCGGGGCACTAATTATTTAAAATAGGGGGTCCGTTACGGACCCCAAGTCCCTGGGACCACCACCCCCCGGGGCTTTAAATTAAGTGGGAGGGGGGCTGCATGGAGCCAAAGATGGCCCTGGGGACCGCCACCCCCCAGGGCCGGCTCCTGCAGTGTCCCGGGGTGCCCACCCCCGGGACACTGCTATTTGCAATGGCAGGGCGGGAGCCTCGCGGCTCCTACCCTGACATTGCAAACTGCTTTGCATCATTGAAGCGAGAGCAGGGAAACCTGCTCTTGCTTCAATGAAGCAAAGACGATTGCTTTTCCACATGGGGAGCAGCATGTTAGCTGCTCCCCATGTGGAAAAGCAATGCCGCTTCCCGCAGGAAGCGGGGAGCCGGATGGGACTGTGGGGGGATTGGGACCCCCCCCACAGTCCCCAACGAGATGGCCAGGCCCCGGGGGATGGGGTCCCCGGGGCCAGTAGTGGCCCGGGAGGGGGGCCATGCGGCCCCCCTCCTAATTTTTTGTAAAAAAAATTAAAATAAAAAACGGCCCCGGGGGATGGGGTCCCCGGGGCCTTAAGTAGCCACAGGAGGGGGGCTACGCAGCCCCCCTCCATAAAAATATATTTTTTTTTTAAAAAGGCCCATGCCCCGGGGGATGGGGTCCCCGGGGCAGATTAAGGCCTCGGGAGGGGGGCCACGCGGCCCCCCTCCACAGTTTTAAAATAAAAAAAAATAGGGGGCAGGCCCTGGGGGATGGGGTCCCCAGGGCCAAAAAATAAGAAAAAGAAGGAGGGCTACACAGCCCCCCTTCTTAAAAATAAAAAACAAAATGGGATCGGGGAGTAGGCCACGCCCCTTCCTTTCATCACTCTGCAAATCTGCCCCCTGGAGCGTTTGCAGAGGGGGAACGGATTCCCCTTCAATACTGGGGGTCCCTGGGGGCCAACGAGCCCACCAGGAACCTCCAGTATGCGCCACGGGGCTGCGTTGAAGAGAGGTGTAATGAGGCCACACCCCTTTTTACACCTCTCTGCAACACAGCTCCGTGGCACTTACTGGAGGTACCTGGTGGGCTAGTTGGCCGCCAGGTGCCCTCAGGATTCAAGGGGACTTAATCTCCCAACTTAAAACGCGCCACGGGGCGCGTTTGCACTCGTCACCTCAGACCCCTTCCCCTTCCTTCACCATTGTACAAATATTCCTCTAAAATCAGCCGAACTACGAATTCCAATTTACTCACCTGTTATCAGGAGAGAACCCAGTGCTGCATCTTTTAGACCAGCATTGACCCTGAAAAATAATTCTAAGCGTACTTACCAGTAACTTGTATTTCCTTCCATAGGAGTCCATTGTGTGGTTTTCAGCAGAAAAGTTTCTAAGTGTCTATTTTCACAAACTAAAAATATGCCTAAAAAATCGTCTGTATGACTTAAACACATTCTTTCAACTGTTCCATATGTAACTAATTGCATTTAACTAGACATTCACATTGAGCTCAATGTTGCTTTGTGTTTGAAATTGTGTTGCCCATTGCAACAACTGTAACTACTGTATTTAAAAGTCTGTTGCTTATTTGCCAAGTATTTAAACTAAAGTAATTCATTCTGAGAAATTATATTTTGTATTGTAATTTATAATGTAATTATAATGTAATTAAAAAAATATACCTAAAAATAAATAGTTTAAAAAATGTAGTAAATCAGTATCAAAAAAATCAGTATAACAATTAATACATTAAAAATTGTCACTTACAAAACCTTTGAAATTCACTGAAAAAACCATAGGTTTCAGGCCTGATATAGTTAGGAGTTAGCATTTAGTGATGTCATTTGAGATGTCATCAGTGATGTCACTGACCATGTCATGAATGATGTAATATGTGACATCATCAGCAGTGGATTGCGGGCGCGCGAGATGTAGTTAGTACAACTAACTATATCGGAGGAATTTCAATGGTTTTGTTCGAGTGAAATGTCCAGCTAACTATAACACCCCTAAAACCTAAGGTTTTTTCAGTGAATTTCTAAGGTTTTTTAAATACCCACTCATTGACTCTTAGGTCTACATACACCTCCACTCACCTGTACAGGACTATCATATGCATTTATACACCTATATAGACACTCACACACCACCAATCATCCATTGAGGTACTGACACACCTAGTCCGTCATGCAAATAATTAAACACAGTCCAATTTACTCACCTATACAGTTAAACACACTCAAGTTCACTTACTCATAAAAATACTAACAAATTCTGACGCTCTTAAACAATTACTGATACAAGCACACACTCATCCATACAGCGACTCCCGCAATCACACACTCTCACATATAGATAGTTATATACTCTTACACACATGTACACTGCGTATATGTAGTTACTGACACATGTACAACTGAGATAGACATTCAATCACTAACACACCCATTTATACACTCACCCAACCATACAGTCCATCACAGTTGCACTCTTAAAACCATGCACCCATAGAAACACCAAGTCATACATCTATGCACAGAGTCACACACACCCTACCCACACAAACACTCAGGCACCCATACAGATACTCTGACAACCAATCAATAACCCATATAGTCGCTCATATAGCTATTCACAAAACCATGCAGCCACTTATACACTAACACACAGACACATACAGACATTCACACAGTTTAGTCACTAGTCTGCAGTAAGATACATTTAATGACTCACTTATAGAGTCAGTTACGCACCTAGAAAATCATCCAGTCACACACTTGTACACCCACTCATTCTTCAACAGGCCTTTCCCTATATATATTAAACATATTAAAACTTTACAGAAACACAGACTCACTAGATGACGTCACCAGTGATGTCATCAGTGATGTCATTTGGGATGTCATCAGTGATGTCACTAACCATGTCATGAGTGATGTAATATGTGACGTCATCAGTAGTGCATTGCGGGGGAGCGAGTTATAGTTAGCTGAACTAACTATAACGGGGTTCTAGGGTTTTGTACGAGGGAAATGTCCAGCTAACTATAACGCCACTGAAACCTATGTTTTTTTCAGTGAATTTCAAAGGTTTTTTAAATGCTAATTCCTATCTATAACTTATCTCTAAAGATATCATGTTTAATGATTTTCATTGGATTTCTATATTTTTCAAATTCAGTGTGTCAATTTCATTAATTATGTTTTTTTGAAATTCTTTTTTAACACTATTTTTGTAACCTATTTTTTCATTTAAATATTTTCAAAATTAAAAAATATTATTTGTTTTTATTGGGTTTTTCAAACATATTTTTTATATTTTTAAATTTATTTTTTAACTATATGTTCAAAACTTTATTTTATATTTTTTTGCCCATGTTTTTGGATCCGCGCACTCTATGCGCACCGTTCTCGATCCCTACGCGATAGCATCCGCGCATGGTATGCGTTGGGTACGTGTTTAGTGCGCGATCGCAATGTGACCGGTATGCGAATCCCAGCCTATACGCGACACGTTCGATGTCCGTAACGCGATGTTTACGCGCTTCCGCAATGCGTCATCTGCATCTATTACGCGGTAGGTGCGCGGATCCCTCGAAATATTTAACATTAAAAAAACATATATGTGTATTTCTTGTGAATATTACTTGAAGACAAACTCTAAACTAGTCTTAAAAGTAATATATTTTTACATCTAATCCTATATTTCTTTTTAATTCAATTTCACGGATGCGCGCTGGGTGCGTGATGCGTAAGCGCAGGGTGCGCGGATCCCATGTGACCTGCAAAAAAAGAGATTTGATTGGTTCATTACACTTCCTGTTCTAACTATTGAAAGACCCCACCCAATTCAATCATTCTTCTTTGACCTTCTTTGGAGGAGCATCTCTTTGCAGAGAAGAAGATTTTTTTAGACTAAGTTTACACTTAGCTCTAACTTTTTTCAACCAAAAATGGCTTCAGGGCAGCAGGCATCACCTGCATCTCCTCATACATCTGAGGATGAATTTTTGGAGGAGACACCACGCACACCATGTTTTTCATTTGTGGTGTGGAAATTTTTTACTTTTCCTGAGGGGCAAACAAAGACCAATGCCACCTTGGTCACGTGCAAGATTTGCAAAAGAGTGCTGTCTCGAGGGGATCCTAACAAGAAATACGCTTGCGGGACGGCTAGTATGATGAAGCACCTGAGGACCCTTCATCCTAACAATCTTCCACGAGAAGAATGCCGACGGATGAGAGACACTCCTGCTCCTTCCACCTCATCGCAGCCGAGCACTTCAAGAGTGCATCCATCAGCCCAAAATTTGGACATCCGTCCTCAATTTCAATTTTTAAAAGTGCTCTGCACTAAGTGCAATGCAACTTGTGCTACGGTGAGCAGTCGATCAATCTGATCTGCCGCCGGCAAGAAAGTCACAATTGCTAGTTTTTTTTTTTTGTTCCCTGAAGTTCACTGTTTGGTTCCTCCTGTTTTTGTTTTTTTTTTGTTTTTTTTTGCAGACAAAACCAAAAAAAAATTAAAAATTGTTCAGAAAACCCCCAAAAATTATAAAAGAAAGAAGAAAAAAAAGTTCTTCCAAGAACTAACTTTCCTGGTCTAAAAAAAGAGCTAAATTTCTTTGTTAGTGTGTGAAAGTTTAGATGAATGTATGTGTAGTACGTAATTGACTGAATGAATGCATTAGTTGCATATGGTGAATGTATAAGTGCAGAACTATGAGGAAGTGCTGCAGCATCACACAGTAACCTCTTTAACTGCAGTGTGCTGTAGTACTTCCGAAGCACAGGGATGCAACATATGTACATAAATACGTTGCAAATCTATGCTTCTCTCTGCACGGCTGCTTAAACTGCAGCCATGTGGTGACACAGGCACCCTTGCACATAGTGCAAGGATATCTGTGTCATGTGCTGTTTGTATTTCTGCAGGAAGACACACCATCCTGCACAAAAACAATCAGAAAACACATTTTTCTCCTTCAATGTATGCTGAACATTTTAGCATGCATTGAAGATGTAAAAATGTGAAGAAATGAAAATAATTCTCCTTGTGCTTTCCTACACCAATTTTAGAATGGTGCAGCATTCACACACATATCGAGATTTATGATTTCTGATAAATCTAGAGATGTCTTGTTCTATGATTATTCAGTGCAATCATGCACAACAACACTTATAGAACATCCTTTCAACGCAAAGTGGTGTATATGATGACGTTGTATTTACATCGAGTAGAAAAAGTGCACAGAGTGCCTTTTCCTCTCTTTGTAAATATGAAAGACTGTCTTGCGCAATAACTATGTTACAAAAAGTGACATATTTCTGTTTTTAAAATTGCTTGCGAATGATAGAAGGTAAGCACAGAGTTTTGTCTGCAAAGATGCTCAAAGAAGAATGAATGAAATGATTCCGGTCCTTCAATAGGTACAATGGGAAATATTATGAACCCCTCAAATCTCTTTTTTTGCAGGTCACATGATATCTGATTATGGTCAGATTTTAAAACTACATAGGTATAAACAGAGTGTTTTTAGAAACGTGTTTCAACTTTGTAGCTTCTTGCAGACCTCCTCAGTCTGCATATTGAGACTTAGTTAAACTTACCTTCACAGTCATAGGAATAAAAAATGGTATACATTTTTTCCAGATTTTCATTGCAATCTAAATTCATATAAATTGCTTATTTTAAAATTTGGATCTGTGAAAGAAAAAAAAGAAAAAATTATAACATGTAATAATACATTTTTTACAACACAGCTTAATTTCCACAAAGTAATTTGTTTGCCTTTTTTGCTGTTCTCAGAATATATTGAATTTCACTGGAAATAGTGATTTCAATCGTACTCATCACTTAACAGCGGGCAAAAAAAAAACAATCAGAAAGATTGTTAAAAAAAAAAACAACATGCTATTCTCAGTAAAGTACCAGAAAATAGAAATAACACATATATGAAATGCTTACGGCTTACAAAATTTTATAACTTTAACTTATAAAAACTGTACATATTGCCGCTTTAAAATATTCACCGAATCAATGACCTCCAAAAAGTCCATAATTCAAAAATATACCTTTCCTTGAGGCCAAACAGTATTATTGCACTCCTTCTTTATGTAAATTGTCCAATGGTAGTCCTATTAAATTATAATAATAAATTCCTCAGAGAATGAATTATCTTCCTAAAACTTTGACTTTAAAAATATTAGGTAGGAATTTTGTAATTCCCTAGGCAAACGTTGTTTAAAAACCAACTGAGAATCATTACAAAGTGACCAGCCTTTGTCACATTTTAGATAGGCAGTGTAATGTCCAGATGTGGTGGTAGGACCATCATGGAAAATTATAGCAATTGCTACAAAAGTCCTTCCTGATATTGATAGTTGTGCTGCTAAAAATTGCTTTATTAAAGGATCCAATTTTCTTCCGTCAGCTGTACAACGTTGCATCATTAAAAAATTATGTATTTTCCATATTTTGTTAAGAATAATGTGGATAACATTTCTGATTTACATTGCCTCCACTCCATGTTTTGATTTGCACCTTTAACTAATTTATTGAAAGACACTGATTTACAGTCTGGTAATGTTAAATATAGAAATCTCTCAGTGTCTACATTGGTGCTACATGTATACATGCAATTTTCACAATCATGTTCCCATTTGTAAGAAAGGCCAAAAATATTTTCTATTTCTACACCTTCATTTTCAAAAATAGTAAGCATATACATTAAGAATTCCTGAGCATCTTGTTGGATATTTTGTGAAAATTGTGTAGAACCAGAACACACATCCAAAACACTACGAACATCTGAAACAAATTGTATTTTACTTGTATCTGTTGTCAATTTTTCATAAACATAATGCAACAGAGAACAAAATCTTTTTTGACGATTCTGCATAATTTGTTCTCGCAAACCTTCCAGATAAAAAACAACATTGACCACTACATTAGCATAGCAGTTGACACCTGAACTATTTTCAAACTGATAACCAACAATCTCTTCAACAGTGTCCAATTTCTTTTTACCTGCAATCACAACATTATCTTGTTCTTTTATCTTCAGTACAGATATTCTCAAACCTTTCTTTTCGACCAACCACATGCTTTTCAAATACAGGATATTGACCTAAATGGGGAGCATACACCCTTCTTAACCTATTATGCTCTTGTACACAGTTTGCATCTGCAGTAACCTTCGTCTCATCAAAATCAATCAAAAACAAACCAGATAATGTTCTGACTCGTGACAAAGAAACATATGCCATACCCTCTTTAAATACGGTAAATCCAATGTTCACCAAAGCACTGTCTACACTTAATCCTTGAGATTTGTGAATAGTCACTGCATATGCTACAGAAAATGGAAATTGTTTCCTACGGACATATAAATCTTTAACAAGCAAAAAACGAACTGAACAACGACCAATTTCTTTAACTTCATCAATCTGATCAAATTTAATTTTTAAAAATTCAATTCCTTCTTTTTTCGGATAATTCACAAAATCCACCACTTTACCCATTGCACCATTAACTAAACCTTTCTCTACATCCAAATTACGCCTTAAAATTACCTGACAGTTTACACATGCATATAGTGTCTTTTCTAAACCAGCAGTTTTAGATATTTTTTTTCTAAACAATCCAGTTTTTATCTCAACTTTCCCATCAAAATAATAGTGATTCCTTCATGCTGTATTTTATCGATGGCTTCCATTTTTACAATTTCTTTATTTTCCAGTTTCAATAGTTCTTCGTTGAATATGGAACACTTGCGCAGTGTTGGCATTAAGCAAATCACTGATTTATTTTTAGCAATTTCCACGTACACTTTTGCAGGAACTGCATTTTCATTTGGAAAGACATTGCAAAGTAATCGACTCTCCAAAGCTTGTTTGCCTTGTTTTGAAAGAATTCCAATTCTTATATCTTGAAGAATACTTCCATATTCAGCATCATTTGCCTGTCGCATATTTCTTGTCAGTTCTTTGTATTCAAAATGAGTCCAAATGTTCACATTACCAACACTGCCGAGAGACTTTCTGGTATCTTCATGGGCTAGTGTTTTAAATACCGGTTGTCCTTTTACCGGAGTCAGTTGCAGTAGATCTCCAAAAACAATGACGTGTTTTCCTCCAAATAACACGTCATACTCTGTTTTAAGAATTTGCTGCATTCTTAAATGCACAAAGGCAAGCATCAAGTTTGAGACCATGCTCACCTCATCAATGATGAGAAGTTTCATTTTCTTCAGGACTCTTGAAACTTCACAACAAGCTTCTCCAGATAGCTTGTGGTATTCCAATTTGTTCTCATGCTCTACTGGCAGCATTAGTAAACGATGTAAAGTAATTCCTTTAAAGTTATGTGCTGCCAACCCAGTTGGAGCAGTGACAACACAAGACAAATGCGACTCAGTTGTTTTTTGCAGATAACTTGTAATTACTTTAATTAAGAAACTTTTTCCTGTTCCAGCTTGACCACTCACATACATTCGGATAGGTTGAAATTATGTACATGAGCACCCTTTCTTTTCATGAAGTAATCCATGGTCAATCTGCTCTTTCACTTGCTGATATATTTGTTTCTGTTCAACATTTAGTTGTTCTTCCAAGTTTCCTAACTGTATTGCATCTTCTTGAGCTTGATACATTGCTGTTTCCACCTCATTCATTGCAATCGCTGCTTCATTTTCAACAATTGGTTGTCCTAGTGGATCTTGACTCAGTGCAGCAGAACTTTGACTGTCTTGAGAACTGTCTCTAGCAATCTCAGCTGCAATTGTAGCTTCTTGATCAATTTCATGATTCAACATTTTGACATAATTTGCGAAAGCACTGCATTGTATGCTATCTTTAGAAGCATTAAATGAATCTTCATTGCTGGGAAAATCTCCAAGTAATTCCAGTTCTGAACGCCATGGTTTGAACATTTGCAAAAGGGCTAAATAGTAAAATTCCCTTTTGTCAGCAGTGTCGCAACTCAGTTTCCTGTGATTAATTATATTTCCTTTCCTTTGTTTCACCAGACATCCTTCGGAACCAATAACTGCATATTTTCCATTGTTGATGTTCTCTGTAGTATTCCGTTTAAAAGTGTAGTTTTGCAGCACTTCATAGAGACACATGTTCTCAAGATGATGACTTCTATTTGGGTAGTATGTGTCCAACATATTCGTTTTCAAAATATCTGTACTTTCTGGTTCATTTTCTGCTAAATATTCAATATCCTGAACAGATTTCAGTACCCGATTTCGCATTCCTGCAAGACCTAGACTCACCCAAATGATTCTTCTACTTTTGGAATATAGACTTGCAGATGATAACCGATCTGAACATTCATATGCTCCAATTTCATGATGCGATAACATCTTCAAACTGAAACTGTATAATTTCTTACTTAGAGTCTTCTCGTGAGAAATCTCTTCCAACATTTCTTTCAATTCAGTCTTTTCTGATTTAGTAATGTAAGACGTTACATATCGAGCAACAGCAATGGAATTGTCCGCAACATACTGAATATCCATGTTAGCGTTCCACATGGATAAAATAACTGGATTGTAGACATTTATGTATTTCAATTTCTCGCTTCTTCTTAAGTTGTAGGTGTTTTCCGGAGGCTTTCTTGTGATGGTATGTCGCATAGCTGACATAAAACTGTTCACTCTTCCTTTGGATAATACAGGACGTGGAAATCCAAAACGACATTTGGTATAGAACTTATCCTTTGACTTGTACTTTCGTCAACAGTATTTTCAACACCTGTGGCTTTGAAATCGTAACACTTGTTGTTTTAAGTTTTTATCTTCTCTGCTATTGGGAAGAGCACATGTAGCATAATCTTCAATGAAAGACAAAACAATTTCATCTGAATCTGTTCCATATTTGGGGGCGTCCTTGATCCATAACAACATATGTATGTGAGGAGCACCTCTTGCTTGATACTCCTTTCTCCAAAAGAAATCCACTACTTCTCCAAGAGGAGGATTCTTTTTATTGCAGACGAAAGACATCATAGCTTCAAATCTATGATTGAAATATCTGCATACATTGACAGGATCCAAAGAGCACAATTCTCCAGGTTTCTTAAATTCAATATTTTTTATATTGGAATTTGCCTCTCGAAGAAATTCAAGTAAATCATCCCAAGCATACTCAGCACAGCTTAGTGTAACAAAAAATGTAGGAGTTCCCAAGTTCCGTAGCATAGATTTCAGTTCTCCATGTCGACGGTGCCAATATTCATTAGTCCCACGCTGACATGCCATCAGATTAATCAACTGAGATTCTAAATGATCATCTATCTGATGCACTTTATCCATAAAATCCTTTGCAGTTACATTTTGAAGATGCATTCCAGTTTTTAAAATGTGATTTACTGCATATGAAAGTCCAGACAAGTCAGTTTCAAACAGAAGATGAAACATATAAGAGATACATTGTCGAAATCTTGGATCTTCTGCATATAATATTGTTGTCCGATATTCAAATGCAGGAATCTGCACAGGACATTCATCATATCGTCCATGTTTTCCTGTTGGAAACAACTGTGGGAAACAACGAGCTTCCAAGCTCTCTTCCCATACACTCATGGGACTTCCTGTTGCTTTTTTCATTTGAAACAACTCAATTGTATTCCCCATCACCTCTTTGGAATGAAGTGGATGTACACTGTAATGTTCATAGATTTCTTCACATCTGGACATGTCCACTTTTTCTATTTGTCCACTTAATGTTTCAGTATCTTCTGCTAAATCTATTTCTTCCTCTCCTACAAACACATTTCAATAGTACTCATTATTTTTGATCAGATACAATGATGCCTTTTGCACTTTTCTAACATCCACTAACTCTTGCCAAATTTTCTTATTCTTAATAGGAACACCATTAACTAGAATGACTAGTGGCTCGTTTTCTGCATGGTCTACACCAATAGTTTCAATATTTTTCCTTAACTCTTACGGTAAATACACAACTCTTCCTTTCAATCCTCTTTGCAACTCTGATGGAGGTAATTTACCTGTGTTGGGCTCAATACGAACAATAGTCTGAAACGGGGGAACACATTGTATGAGAATAGAGTCATACGTATTTAAATCTAACAGCTTTGGAGGAATAGCAACCAACTCTAGATTATTATGAACAGCTCTAGCAGGCATTTTATTCTCATCTAATTTGTTATAACAATATTTGCAAATACGCTGCTCAGATTCCAAATCAAAACAATCCTCTACCAACAAATAAGTTGCAAATTCCATCCACTTATCATTATCTTCTATTTCACTTTTAAAATACAGATTGACACCCCTAGTCTGATTTTTATAGTGACTTCGCCGACAACAAATATAAGAAACATTTGGTCTTTCACCTGAAATTACCTTAAGCTTTGTGATTCCATCCTCAAATTTTTCTGTAATTACGGGTTGTACATTGTCTTCAACATTTTGTTCTACTAATGTGTCAGTTTCTTCACTCTCTTGCTGAGGACCAAAGTAACAAAACTCAATATCATCACAGACCTGCTTCACATCTGATACTGACCCACGCAAAAGAGCACTGTTCAACTCACTTAACTTTAGTGCTGGACTTTTTGCATAATACAACCTTCTCACTAACTTCCACTTTTGAGTATGATGTACTGACAGCATTCTGAAATGGTGAAAAACACTTTGACAAACTTTCCTAGAAAGACAAGCCAAAGAATGACCTTGCAAACCAGTATGTTTTCTCACTCTGCAAGGGTCTAGTCCTTGCAACAGCTTAATCTTTTGTTTTACACTTTTTTTAGTATAGGCTCGTAAAAAACGACATAATTTTTCAATAGATTCCTGTCGTACACTGCAAACACTACTGCAATCCCAAGTGTACACAGGGTTTTTAGCACGTCACCCTAAAACTTCATCAGCTATCACTTCTACTGCATTTCTTTCAACCATTTTCTCTTTCTCAATTGGACAACCGTCGCTAATCTCATAACCTCTACCACTGGTATCAACTGCATACAATATTTTCGCTCAGCAAATAACTCTCTTCGTTAAAAAAAGGCTCTGAACTGGAACTGTGTTTCCATTCTCCCCAAAAAATCACACACATTTTTTGTATTAATAACTCTTTTCCTCCTACTTTTGGCCTTCAATACATGGATTGGTTTATCTAGTGATCGAATTATGTTTAATACTAATATAAACAGTTGCCTTTTTACTTCAAAAGCCTTTTCCACAATGTTTTCAATATGCTTCTTCTTTTTATAAAATAAAGCTCTCGTTTTATATTTCTTCACATCTTTCAGCAAATTATGCACTACTCTCTTGTAAAATATTTTTTTGCGTAATTCCTTATAATGATTTTGCCTTCTTTTACCATACTTTATCTCCTTTGACTGACCATTTGCTTTTTTACTTTTCCTCTTATTTTGAATTTTTTTCTTACTTGAAGAATTCTCAGTAGTTCCAGCATTATCTACATTCTGTTTGCTCCTACAAACATTTTTAATAAATTGCTTTGTGATCTTACCAGAAGATTTTTTCCTTTTAGCCACATTATCTTGTACATTCAATACTTGTGGTTGATGTTTCTTCAAATAATCCTCCTGTCTCTGTTCTTTTCTTTTTCTTTTTTTTTCTGGCATGATTTCTCTATTTTAGCATTGAAAAACAGTATCTGTAAAAAAGAATCGCAAATAAATGTATATTAATAACTTTCAAATGTATACTATTCCATTACTATACAAACACGTTTTATATAAAAACTGACTAAGAAACTATAGCCCTGAACCACAAGTGTGATGATGGTTAAAACACTACATGCATAGTGCATACTACTTTGAAGCAGTTCATGCCCTAAAGCCTACCTCACTAAAAGACTACATGCTAACTGACTGAATGATTACAGTACTATAAGGAGACACACTGGGTGAGTAACAGGGTGTTTGCTAGAAGTGTATGAATACTGACTGGGGAATTGAAGGTGTGAAAGACAACTGTGTAGGTGGTTAGAGGACTGCATGCATACTGGATAGGCATTTGAAGCAGTCCATGTGCTAAGGCCTGGCTCACTGCATGAGTACTTGGGTACTGCCTGAATGATTATAGTACCGCAAGGAGAGTGCTTGGGTGAATTTATAAGTGTTTGGGTTTTAGCACAGTGAATGGATTAGTACATGGTGCTGAATGGGTCACTAGAGGAGTACAAAAGGAGTGACAGGGTGTTTGCTGGAAGTGAATGAACACTGACTGGGGAATTGAAGGAGTGAAAAACAACTGTGTAGATGGTTAGAGGACAGCATGCCTAGTCAATAGGCGTTTGAAGCAGTCTATGTGCTAAGCCCTGTGTCACTGCATGAGTACTTGGATACTGACTGAATGATTATAGTACCGCAAGGAGAGTGCCTGGGTGAATTTATAAGTGGTTGGCTTTTGGCACAGTGAATGGATTAGTACTTGGTACTGAATGGGTCACTAAAGGAGTGCAAAGGGAGTGACAGGATGTTTGCTGGACTGTATGGATACTGACTTGGGAATTGAAGGTGTGAAAGACAAGTGTGTACGTGGTTAGAGGACTGCATGCATAGTGGATAGGGGTTTGAAGCAGTCCATGTGCTAAGACCTGGGTCGCTGAATGAGTACTTGGGTACTGACTGAATGTTTACAGTACTGCAAGGAGAGTGCATGGGTGAATTTATAAGTGTTTGGGTTTTGGCACAGTGAATGGATTAGTACTTGGTACTGAATAGGTCACTAGAGAAGTGCAAGGGGAGTGACAGGGTGTTTGCTGGAGTGTATATATACTGACTGAGGAATTGAAGGTATGAAAGACAATTGTGTTGGTAGTTACAGGCCTCCATGCATAGTGGAAACATGTTTGAATCAGACTATGTGCAAAGGCCTGTCTCACTCCATTAGTACTTGGGTAGTGACTGAATGATTATACTATTGTAAGAAGAGTGCCTGGGTGAATTTATAAGTGTTTCAGTTTTGGCGCACTGAATGCATTACTACATGGTGCTGAATGGGTCACTGGAACAGTGCAAGGGGAGTGACTGGATGTTTGCTGGAAGTACATGGATACTGACTGGGGAATTGAAGCTGTTAAAGACAAGTGCATAGTATGTTAGAAGACTGCATGCATACTGCACAGACATTTGAAACAGTCTATGTGGTAATGCATAGTTCACAACATGAGAACTTGGAAACAGACTAAATCAGCAGACTACTGCTAGGACAGTGCCTGGGTAAAACTTTTAAATTTACAGTTCTGGCGCAGTGAAGAGAATAGTACATGGTACTGAATCAGTCACTGGATGAGTGCAAGATGACTGACGAGATGTTTATTGAAATATATAGATACTGAATAGTTAATTAAAGTAAGTGAAAGACAAGTGTGTAGGTGACTAGAAGCCTGTATGCATACTAGATAGGGGTTAGAAGCAGTCCATGTTGTAAGGCCTGGCTCGCTGCATGAGTACTTGCATACTGACTGAATGATTAGAGTACTGCAAGGAGAGTGCCTGGGTGAATTTATAAGTGGTTCGGTTTTGGTGCAGTGAATGGATTAGTCCATGGTGCTGAATGGGTCACTAGAGGACTGCAAGGGGAGTGACAGGGTGTTTGCTAGAAGTGTATGACTACTGACTAGGGAACTGAAGGTGTGAGACAAATGTATAGGTTGTTAGAGGACTGCATGCATAGTGGATAGGCGTTTGAATCAATTCATGTGCTAAGGCCTGCCTCACTCCATTACTACTTGGATATTAACTGAATGTTTACAGTATTGCAAGGAGAGTTCCTGGGTGAATACATAAGCAATGACTGGCTTCTAATTCTAACAAAACTTGAGAACAGGAAAGGTTTTTAAGCAGTTATGTGTCTGCAAATATATGAAGTACCCAAATGCTTCTCTCACAGTGGTTCCCAAATGCACACAGACTCACAGTGTGATTCTAGACAAGAAACCCTATCCCTTGGACATTTCCAAAACACATTCACTACTCTGGAAGGAGTAAGGAGACTGCACACAATCTACATATTTCAGTACTGCACTTTAGTGTCAAACCCTGACTCATTTTATCAATGCATAAGCAATGACTGGCTTCTACTGCTACTAAAACTTGACAACATGACAGGTTTTAAAACAGTTATCTGTCAGCAAATACACAATGTTACCAAATGCTTCTCTCAGAGTGGTTCCCAAATGCACACAGACTCACAATGTGATTCTAGACAAGCAACACTATCCCTAGCAGCTTACCAAAACTCATTCACTACTGTGGAAGGGGTAAGGGAACTGCACACAATCTACATATTTCAGGACTGCACTTTTGTGTCAAAGCCTAACTCATTTAATCAACGCATAAGCAAAGACTGGCTTCTAATGCTACTAAAACTTGACAACATGACAGGTTTTAAAAGAGTTATCTGTGAGAAAATACATGATGTTACCAAATGCTTCTCTCACAGTAGTTCCCAAAAGCACACACACTCACAGTGTAATTCTAGAGAAGCACCACTATCCCTAGGAGTTTACCAAAACTCATTCACTACAGTAGAAGAGGTAAGGGGAATGCACACAAACTACATATTTCAGAACTGCACTTTAGAGTCAAAGCCTGACCCATTTAATCAAAGCATAAGCAAAAACTGCCTTCTAATGCTACTAAAACTTGACAAGACAGGTTTTAAAACAGTTATCTGTCAGCAAATACACGATGTTACCAAATGCTTCTCTCACAGTGGTTCCCAAATGCACACAGACTCACTGTGTGATTCTAGACAAACAACACTATCCCTTGCACTATACCAAAACACATTTCTTCATCTAGAAGGAGTACTACATTTTAGTGTAGAAACATAACTCATTTCACAAATTCATAAACAATGACTGTTTTCTAATTCTACCAAAATATAAAAACAGCACAGTTATCTGTCTGCAAACACATGTAAATATATATGTATACACATTTGTATAAATATATATATTTATGCACATGTCTATTTATGCATATTTGTATGGATATATATGCATTTTTAAATATGTGCATACATATATAGATATATAGATATATGTACATATGTGCATATTGTATATATATGTGTAAATATATATATGCATATAGGCATGTGTCTATATTTATGCATGTATTTATATTTGCATTTATAAAAATATGCAGATGTTTATATATTTATATATATCTCGCTTCATCTCCTTAAGCAGCTGTCGTTTTCCACTGCCATAAATCAGAGTGCAGACCACAGAGTCCGTGTTGCCATTCAGGATTTATTCAGCCACAGCTAACACGGTCGGCATGACGCGTTTCGATCCCAGAAGGACCTTGATCACATGACGTGCTCATACATCTCACGGTATCTTAAATTACATTTTTTTACATTTTTTTGCAATTTGCTTAAAGAGACATGCATGCAAAGTTCGGTTGGGTCATAGACACAGAAAAACTCTTCAAAGTGAGTTTTTGGTTTCATGTTGCAACTCACTCAATGTGCAAATAGCAATTGTTAAAATTGTTTCACAATGCTAAAATACATAAAAAAGGCTACTTAATGTATATACCTTCATAAAAAGTAAGTAAACATTGTCTCCAAGCAATCAGCCATGTTTAAAATTAACCTCATTGTAATAAATAAGATTAAAACATAATAAATATCGCTGATATGCTAGAGAATAGCCATAAAAAAATATATAAATACATATATATATATATATGCCAAAGGCAACGTCCAGGTATGAATACCCTGTATGAATGTATCTAAATAGATTAATTTGAATTTGGACGTTGCAATGGAATTGTTGCAGTAATACTGATCAGTGTCTGCCAACATTTAACTCCCTAATTGCATGTAAAATTAGTGCAAGTGAAAAAATCTTTAAAGTGCTTAGTGCTGATATATAGTTTTGTCCCATAAATTAAAAAAAGATTACTAGTGTTTAAAAGACCCGATGTGTATGTGTATAGATTAAGAATAAAATATGTACAAAGCGGCATAAGGATATATAGAATATGGACATAATGTTCCATCATGTGTTCTTTGCATTTCGTGATTTCCTATGCTAAATTTAGCAAACCTCAATGTCTTTTTGATTATCAGATAGTAAACATACATGAAATCTGTAATTACCTAGAAGCTGTTATGACAAAGGAGTGAGCTGGCAGAGATTCAGAGGCAAGTATATAGATCTTCGGTTTGGTTGAGACCATTGGGATGCTTGGTATCCAGATTTAGGATATACCTGGTCTCTAATTGTCTAAGTGCTCTCACCCGGTCACCTCCTCTTTTCTTGTGTGAAATATTATCTATCAAAAAATATTTTAGAAGAGTGGGGTCAGATTTGTGGAGGTCCTCAAAATGTCTTGCAACAGGATAAGTCGGATCGGAATTCTTAATTGCTCTCAAATGCTGGAGTACCCTCTTGTGTCCCTGAAGGATAGTACTTCCTACATATCTCAGTCCACAGGGGCACTCCAGCACATAGATGGCATGATCCGTTTTGCAAGTTAGATATTTAGTGATCGGGATTTCATCTCTGATGAAAGGTGTTTTAAAAGCAGTGGTATTAACGCCCTGTTGGCATGCTTTGCAAGATTTACACCGATAAAACCCCTTTCTTTGACTAAGCCAAGTGACTTGTGCTTGATTTTCCAAGTCATTTCTGACCAGAGCATCACGCATAGATGGAGCTCTACTAAATGTTATAGCGGCCCTTTTGGGAAGTAGGTGACCAATGATAGGATCGCCCAATACAATAGGCCAGTTCCTATTTATTGGATTCTTTAGGGGTTTGCCCTGTTTGCTGAAGTTGAGAATGAATCTAAATTGGTCCTCCATTATTTTAGATTTTCCTTTGTTTTGAAAAAGAGTTGCTCTGTCTAGGTCATTGCTTTTCTCAATGGCTTTTTCAATAGTCTTTTGAGAGTATCCTCTTCCCAAAAATCTTTTTTTGCTGGCAGCCTGCACTTGTATGAGATCAGTGGAATTGCTGCATAGGCGTTTAAGGCGCAGCATCTCCCCAAAAGGAATACTTTGTATGAGGTGGTGCGGGTGTGCGCTACTGGCATGGAGTATCGAGTTGCCAGCTGTTGATTTTCTGTGTAATGTAGTGTGTATCTGACCTTCGTTGATGTAGACCTGCACATCTAAGAAATTGACTGATATTGGACCGATATCAGGTGTAAATTTAAGATTAAGATTGTTCTGATTGAGACTTTCCACAAATACATTTGAATCCATGGTGTCACCACGCCAAATTATGAACAAGTCATCAATATATCTGACCCATTTGACTATGTTGTTGTTGAGTTGTGTACAGTATTGTCTTGTGTGTACCAGTTCCTCCCACCAGCCCATATGCAAACATGCATAGCTGGGAGAGAAACTGGCCCCCATCGCGACACCTCGTTGCTGTTGGTATAGGGAATTTTCAAAGAGAAACACATTGTTGGTTAGACAAAATTCAACCATGTTGGCTAACATGTTGTTATGATCCTCAAATAGGACACCCCTATGTGCAAGGAAATGTTTCATTGCTCGCAATCCGTCTTGGTGGTTAATCGACGTATAAAGTGATGTTACATCTAAAGTCATTAATAGATATTCATCATGCCAAACACAGTCTTTGATTTTTGAGAGGAAATCGCTGGTATCCCGGATGTATGAGGGCAAACTTTGTACATGGGGTTGGAGAAAAAAGTCCACATATCTTGAGGTTTTTTCAAGGAGACTGTTGCGAGCTGATATGATTGGTCTTCCTGGAGGTTTCAGAGGATTTTTGTGTACTTTAGGTATGAAGTACATGATCGGAGTAGTGGGATTATCATTACGCATATATTTGTATTCATCTTCAGTTATTAGCCCCGCGTTTTTCCAGGCTATCAACTTCATTCTAAAGACATTGTACATGTTTTTTAGTACCTGGTGATCACATCGCGTATAACAATCTCGGTCCCTTAGCTGAAACATTGCCTCTTCCACGTAGTCTTTCTTGTCCAACAACACAATATTGCCGCCCTTATCCGAATTTCGGATGATTACCTCCTCGTCTTTTTTTAGTTTACTCATCAATTGTTGATATTGTACTTTTTTCATATCCCTCTTGGTGTTAGTCTTCTTATTTACAGTATAATTGAGTTTCTTAATGCCGCTGACAACTTGCTCATTGAAGATGTCGATTGAATCCCTCATAGTGATTGGATTAAATGTGGAGCGGGGTTTGAAAGATGTACAGATCTTCATTGTTTGTGCTTGGGTACCCATTTGTGAAGTATTGTCATTCTCATTGGCCAGGTCTTGTAGTACCTGTAGCGTCGGTAAATCCCTGGGGGTAAGATCCACTGGTATGGAATCTGAGGATTGTGTGTCAGGGATTTGTTTCTTGTTGCTATTTTGTTCCAAAAGGAGGAAGTGTTTTTTTAGCTTCAATTTTCGTATGCTTTTGAAAATGTCCATTCTCGTAGAGGCATAATTGAATGTACTCTCTGGGCAGTATGATAGGCCTAGCGCTAGGAGTTGTTTTTCCGCTTCGTTTAGTGTGATACGGGATAGGTTGATAACAGTTTGACTGGTCGATAACTGTGTTTCCTCTACCTTCTCCAGTTGCGCCTTGGTTGTTTCCTCTGCGGTTGTTTTTGTTGTGAAGCGTCGTTGTTTTGCTTGTCTTCTCTCCCTCCTTTTTCTTGTGGAGTTCCTGCTTGTTTGTTTTTGATTCTTGGACGTAAAGTATCCCTGCGTTCCAGGCATAAAAAATCAACCTCGTCTGCCAGAGAGATACTGGCTGGTAAATGTGCCATAGCCTGTGCACGGAATTCCAGTTCAGAATCGCTTTCTCGTCCTGAGCTGATACTTGAAACAGAGGTTACTTCATCCGGTCTTTCAGGTCGTGATTGGACTGTTGCTGGTCCATGTGTTGTGTTGCCATATTTGGATATTTTCAATTTGTCATATTTTTTGGCAAAAGTAAAAACTCTGCCACATTCATAGTCCATACGATCACGGTGAAATTTATAAGCTTTTCTTTCCCTTATTTTGTCTTCCTCCCTTTTCAAGCGCTTTGTCATTTCTTCTTTGAGTTTCTTAATTTCTTCATGTTGGCCCATTGCGTTGAGCTCAGTGTTCAGTTCGTCAATTTCAGCTTGTATTTTTGTGCGGTCCGATTCTGCATACTTTACTAGTATGACCATCAACCTCATAGATGATTCCAGGTTGGTCTCTGCCCATTCCTTCATCATTTGCTTATCCGGGTTTTCATAGCTGGGGGCTAAAAGGATTCGTAGCCCCCTAGGGACACTTTTAACGTCAAGATACCTCTGGAGGGATTTTCCCCTCCCACCACTTGCTTTGTTCGCTTTTCATTAGTTTTTCAAGTTGCCTTATTCTGTCACGAAGGCTGGTACTGCGAGTGCTAGGTGGTGCATTATGGGTATTGGAGTCCTGTGCTGGCGCTTTACAGTCGTCGAACATATTGGCTGCCGCTTCCTCTCTCTCTCTCAGCGCGTCTGCCGACATGGTGCTGCTGTGTAAGCTGTGTTAACAAAACTGGTTGCAGTTGTGTGGGCGTAGAGCAGAACAAAAGCTACGAATAATTTCTCCGCTCCTGTATGATGCTCATGAGTTAACCTCCGTACCCAGCATTAAGTCTTCAGATCCCACCCTTTCACCTGGTAATGGCGTCCCGTGAGTCCTCCGACTCGCGTTCGCTTACCTTATGGTGATTGCGGGTCTCTTCACTGGATGCTCGCTGGGGGGCTTGGCTGTCCAAAAAAATCCTCCCGGATTATTTTCTTTTGTGACTTGAGCCCAAGTCTCGGATCCTTTGGTGACAGCCGTTGCCACAAATCGGAGGGGGTCTGCAATGTTCCGGAGGATTCCAAACCGGTTACTTATTATCTCGCTTCATCTCCTTAAGCAGCTGTCGTTTTCCACTGCCAGAAATCAGAGTGCAGACCACAGAGTCCGTGTTGCCATTCAGGATTTATTCAACCACAGCTAACACGGTCGGCATGACGCGTTTCGATCCCAGAAGGACCTTGATCACATGACGCGCTCATACATCTCACGGTATCTTAAATTACATTTTTTTACATTTGTTTGCAATTTGCTTAAAGAGACATGCATGCAAAGTTCGGTTGGGTAATAGACACAGAAAAAATCTTCAAAGTGAGTTTTTGGTTTCATGTTGTAACTCACTCAATGTGCAAATAGCAATTGTTAAAATTGTTTCACAATGCTAAAATACATAAAAAAGGCTACTTAATGTATATACCTTCATAAAAAGTAAGTAAACATTGTCTCCAAGCAATCAGCCATGTTTAAAATTAACCTCATTGTAATAAATAAGATTAAAACATAATAAATATCGCTGATATGCTAGAGAATAGCCATAACAAAATATATAAATATATATATATATATGCCAAAGGCAACATCCAGGTATATGTATGTATATATAGACAGATATATACACATATAAATGCATGTATATTATCTACTGGCGGTCGCCAGTAGATAGTTATAGTTAGGACCCTGTTTCCATAGGAAATCCGCAACATTCTATTTGGAATAACTTTGGCGCCGGTCGATGAATCCTCGCGAAAATTTCAAAATAGGTGGGGCGCTACGCTCTGCTCCTACCCTGAAAGTCTCGGGGGGATTCGTCAAGCGGGGGCTGAGAAAAAAGGGGGGTCCCAAAACGCATTTTTCCCATGCATTTTTCCATAGGACCTTTAGACACAGCTACAGCCCGAACGGCTGAACAGAGTTACTTGAAATTTGGCAGAGAGGTAGTCCTCAGGTCAAGGAAGTGCCTTTTGTAGGTCTGGTGTAAATCTGTTCAGTAGTTCCTGAGAAAATAGCATTTAAATCAATATATATATGTGGGCGGAGCCTAACCACACATCTCATCCTGAGATCTGATTGGCTGTCAGCACTTCATCCAAGAAGTGTTGGCAGCCATCTTGGGACCAATATACATGATAGCACCTCATTAAAAAGCATTGCAGTTAATAGAAGATTTTAAGACTTTAGTTACATTATAAATCATTTGTTGATGGTACCATACTCATTTTAGGAATTGTGGTATGTTCTAAGGTGATTTCACCATGTGAAAAAGCCTTCTGCTGGGATATCATGATTGAGAGAAAAATATTTTCTCATGCTTTTACCACAGAGGTTTGGAAGGTGATCTATAAGCTAAACTGAGAGCTTATTTTCTGTAAATTCACATTATCTTTCTCAGTCATGTGAGAATGAAGTCTGACATTCTCAGTAAAACATGTACATCCAACAAGGGCAGAGACTGTCAGTTGATTCCTTTGTGTTCTACTGCAGCTTTCCAGAGTGTTCCAAAGAACTACTAGAGCGCTAACCGTCCTACTTATGATAAATGTATGGCACACCTGAAGCCATCTTGCTTGGATTAAAGTGGTAACTCTTAAAACATTTAATTTAAAAAGGAACAAAATGAGGTGGTTCATTTTTCCATAAAAAGTATGATTAGTGCTGCATAAAGAAAAATTAGGGCACATTTTGAGTGACTTCTCAAATCCTGGCATGCAGACTGAAACATGCACTTTCAATACCAGCAGCAGTTTTCCCTGGTGAGCAGTAGCTTTACTACAGTGATCTAATGAGCAAAAAGAGTGCTAACATTCTGATTTTATGGCAAATGTGTGACACATTTGAATGCCTTCTTGATGGAATCAAAGTAAAAAACTGAAAGTATTTCCTACTGAGGAGACTGCAGTAAATGAGGAAATTAGGAAACTTCATAACAAATAAGTCTCCCAAGATGGCCACCAGAGACAAAAGAGCCCAAATGTAGCCCAAATATCACCCAGATGTAGCCCAAGTATAGCCCAATGACAGAATGTCCAAGAATGTTCTTAAAAACAACTAGAGCACTTACTGTCTTCATTATGACAAAAGTATGGCACACCTGAAGCCATCTTGATTGGAATAAACTGGTAACACTTAAAACATTTAATTTAAAAAGGAACACAATGAGGGGGTTCATTTTGCCATAGAAATTATGATTAATGCTGAAGAAAGAAAATGAGGGCACATTTTGAGTGACTTCTCAAATCCTCTTCTATTTCATTAAAAAATTCTGACATGCAGACTGAAACATGCACTTTTAATACCAGGAGCAGACTTCCATGGTGAGCAGTAGTTTTACTACAGTGATCTAATGAGCAACTAGAGTGCTAACATTCAGAATTCATGGCAAATGTGTGACATATCTGAATACCTTCATGATGGAATCAAAGTAAAAAACTGAAAGCATTTCCGACTGAGGAGACTGCAGTACATGAGGAAATTAGGAAACTTCATAACAAATAAATCTCCCAAGATGGCCACCGGAGACAAAAGAGCCCAAATGTAGCCCAAAATCACCCAGATATAGCCCAAATATAGCCCAATGACAGAAGTGTGCAAAACACTTATTATTTTGTGTTTTTGCAGTGTTATATAGTGAAGACTTGTCAGGTATTGGAGTGCTTTACATGAGCATTGGTTACATCACACAAGAACAAATTCATTTTGGTTGTAGACATGGGGAGACTAAGTGATTTGACCAGAATCACAGAATGTCGAGCTGAAGCAGAAACTTCAACCTGGTTCCCCAGTTGCAAAGTCTGCAGTTCTGGAAGTAACACCACATCCTCTCCCCTAAGTGCAACATTTAATCAAGTTGTCAACTAGATAAAAAAACATAAAGATAACAAATAATTTAAAAGTGCTTTGTCGCTATTTGAAAACTCAGAAAATATGTCCTTATTTTAGTCTTTTAGAGCACTAACCATAATTTTGATGCCAATAAGACCCTCTCATATATGTAATTTCTAAAGGAATGCTCTAGGTATTACAGTTTTGATTACATCAAAATGATGTCAGGCGCTCCACACTTTTGTAATAAATATAGAATGTTAGCAATCTAGTTGTTCATTAGGATACTGTTGAGAGGCAGAGGCCAGGGGCACGGACTCTGAAAATTGAAGGCAGGTAGGAGGGTGCAAAGGCAACAATTTAACCACACTGAGCAGGCAGGAAGGGCCGTGGAAGCACAACAGACTATGGAGGGCAGTGGAAAGGGGGGCAGGGGCAACAAACCAACAATACAGGACTTGCAAGAGAGGCTGTTGGAGGGAAGATCTATTACGGGTCAAGGAAGCTAGGGGCGGTCCCCAGAGCCCCGGGAGCCACCACAGAACTGAGCAGGAGAGTGAGTCAGGGACAAAAGGGGCACCTTAATTTGAGCCGGGGTGCCTAGGAACGCTTGCTCCAAAAATGAAGAAAACAGACATATGAGACATGGAATTGGAGGCAGAATACAATGGCAGTTTAATGAGAAGATGCAACTTCAAAGAAACCGCAGAATAGAGACCTAAAGTACAAAATACAGAATCCAGATAATCATACAGCTGTCATGATATTCTCTGTATCTCAATTAATGGACTGACAGAGAAAGAGAGAAAACACATCTATAAATGCATCATGAGAAACAAGTTACACCAAGGAAAATGTTACCTAGGGACACTCACATTTACTCTTAGAGCAAGCATTCCTGCAATTACAATACAACATCTTTTAAATGCAAAAGTAAAGAGAACAATGGTTAAACATAACATGACATTTCATATAGGTAAAATAGAATAAGATACTTCAAGCAAAGCCGAGCAAGACATTTTAAGCAAAGGAAGACAAGAGCTCCCAGTTCTTGGGGAAAACCTGCACAGCCTGTTAACCTACATACAGACGGCGAGGTTGTCCGTCGATATCTGTGGGTGCTCCCTTTTTATATCATTTTGTGGGCTCCTTTGCACGCTACATCTACCTACGTATGCTACCCAAAAGCTTCGTCTGCAGATTTTACCAGACATTTCGTCATTTACCCACTTAATGCTGACAATGGACTGGGTGAAAAGGTCAGTCTCTCAGGCCAATCGCTTATCGTAAGTTCCATAGAGCAAGCAGAAAATAATGGGTATTGTACAGGAATTCAATATATTCATGTGTAAAATCTCCTCAGTTCTCCTAACTTGACGCTCTGCGGTTGCCACTTCCTTAAAAGCGGGAAACCTGCCCAGGAAGCAAGTACCAGTCCAGGATGCAGCCTACTGTATGTCGACAGCTTCAGGGGGATGTTGAACTTTGATACCGAGCACGGAGCACTCGGGTAGGGTGGGGGCTACTAGTTTGGAGCAGAAGGCCTCGCAGGCCTGCCTTCAGACTGCTATACACTAAAATTGCAGAGCTATGGTCAATTTAACAAAGAGGCCTACATATTGAACAGAAGGGCCTACACAGGGGTTTTATGCTGGCTGAGTGGTAAGGATGTCTCAGGATAATTATATAGCAACACAGGACCCGCTGGTCAATTTAATACGGCCTACAAATGCGGCTGGCAGGGCAAGGACAAGGGTCTCATACTTCAGGTGTGGACAGAACGGGCCAGGGGCCCCCTGTGATACAAAATCTACCCTCCTTCAAGGCTGTGGCAATGTAATAGACCATTGTGGGCAGAAGGAAGAGGCAATGGTAGTACAACCATACATGCCAACAGACCCGATTCAGCCAGGAAACGTCCAATGTTTTTAAGCTCAAATGGGCTTTATTTGATCTGTCTCCTGTCTACAATATCCTCTTTTTCAATGTAACTCAAAGGGGAAAATCAATACCCCAGTTTTTTTTCAAAATCTCCCTCTTACCAAGTTCAAAATGTTCGCAAGTATGGTACATTGGATCATGGAAGGAAATGGGATAGGGACATGGACTTGGATAACAGAGGACAGGAGAGACATGGAGAGGTGCACCAAACTGACCCTGCAGGGCAGGCATCAGGGTTTGCAGCAGCACAATACACCACACAGGGCATGCAGGACGGGAGTGCAGCACAACAATCCATAGAAAGCAAGAGGGAGGGGACAGGACCATGCACATGGACAACAGAGAACAGAGGGGCAAGAGGCAATGGTAGCTAGCTGACCATAATGGACAGACAGGAGAGAAGGCTGCAGCATAACAGACCATAAAGGGCAGGAGGGACGGATCAGGGGCATTACAATGGAACAGACAAGCCAGGAGGGAGGGAGTAGGGGTCTGCACATGTAAACAGAGGGCTGGGGGCAAGGGGGCAGGGCAGGAGCAGCAAGATGGCCATGGAGGTCAGGCAGGATGGGCACTAGAAGCAAGACACAACATGAAGAGCAACAGTGAGACTGTGATGGCATACACACAGACCATGGAGGGAAGGTGGGAGGGGGTCAGGGGCAGCTAACTGACCACACAGGGAAGGTGGGAGAGGCCATGGCAGCACAGAAGACCATGCATGGCAAGTGGGAGGGTTAGTGGCAGCACAATGGCTATGATGGGCAAGAAGGAGGGTGCAGGGGCATGCACAAAGGACGATGGAGGATAGAAGGGAGGGTCAGGACCTGTGCACAGACAAGAAAGTTCAGGGGAAGGGGCCTCACAACAGACCACACGGGGCAGGCAGGAGGAGCAGTTGCAGCACAACAGACCAGGGAGGGCAGAAGGGTGTGGCAGTACAATGGACCATGTAGGACAGGAGGAAGAGGATAGAGGCATGGCATGTGGACAGGCAGGGTGGAGGTGGCAGGGACAGGTTCCAGTCATCTGACAATGCTAGGCAGGTGGGAGGGGAGTGGCAGCTCAACAGAACACTCAGAGTAGATAGGAGTGGCAGGTCCATGGGACATGGTGGGCAAAAAGGATGGAGCAGGGGCATGCACAAAGACATCGGAGGGCAGGGGGAAGGAGAATAGGGGCAGCAAGCTAAGCACAGAGTTTAAGCAGGAGGTCAATGATGGGGCATAGAATTGGGCAATGGAGGGCAGGAGGAGTGGACTGGTACATCATACTAAATTGAGGGCAGTGGCAGCACATCAGACCATGCATGGCAGGAGGGAGGAGGCTAGTCCATGGATTCACACAACAGAGGATAGGGAGGAGGGGGATGGGGCAGCAAGCTAACTGTTCAGAGAAGGCGGGTATTAGAAACTTTATTGTTTTTAAAACATTTTGTCTGTGCAAACTACTTAAAATATGAACAAGTATGCAGCATAATCTCACTTTTATTCAGGAAGAAGAAGACGTTAGTGACTGTGACTCCGGGCTCACTTGGCAAAAACACCCCCTGACCCTCCACCCCCTATCGCAAAATGTAATGCCCGTGAAAAGGGTAGGTGAACACAGTGTTATATAGAACATAGTCCTGAGAGCACGATTGAAAATGAAAACTAGATATAGTGTATGGTATAAACTATGCACCAAAAAGTGTGATATAAGATGAACCAGGCGTGAAATATAATATGCAATACATTGTGCGCAATGACAGATTCATTGGAGAGCGCGAGATAGCACAGGCACTAGCGTGTGCTATGCGATATGCGCCTTGGAGTGTAATATGCACAGGGCAGTGTTGTGTAACCTAACTAGTCTCTAAAGTTGTAATATAAAATATGTGCTGGGGAGTGTAACGTTGCATATGCACTGTGACAAAGATATGGATCCCAAATTGTAATATGTATGGCATAGCACTGTGCGTTATAACATAGGCATCGAGGAAGGCACGTTAGATGGGGCAATATAACCCGTGCGAAGAAAAGTGTGGCATGACATTTTCACGGGGTGGTGTTACAGTGCACATGGGCTAGAGAGTGTCATAGCATATGCACTAGCTAGTGGAATACAATACAGAGGTGTGTGGCACTCGGCAGGCAATGGTGGGTGTAACACAGCATTGGGCTCTGTCAGGAGCGCGCTGTGACTCGCAAGTGATGTTCGTCCCCTTTCCAGAGAGTAAAATAAAAAGTATTACACATCCGGCAGTGGATGTGTGTTTTATTAACTGTGAGGGGGGTTTCTTGCATAGTTTTGGTCGAATTTTTGTCGAATCCCCTTTGAATGGCTTGGTGTGCATGTGTATTAAATGTGCCCGTCAATAGCTACCCATGTTTGTATAAATAAACGACAAGGGTGTCTACCGGGATTAGGCACGGTAGAGCATCAGACATGTCAGAGCTTCACTAGTGGTGTAAATACATTCCACGTGGATTAATTGCATGCATAGTCGCCTTTTAATGAATATCACGCAAATCGTCATGGTGATAGGTACGTACGGTTTGTCCAGCATGTCCTAGGTGTGTCTATAAATATATATTTTTTAAAAATAATAAAAAACAGTGGCCGGCCCTGGGGATTGGGGTCAAAAAAATATAATTAGGAGACAGGCCCTGGGGGATGGGGTCATCAGGGCCAATAAATTAGAATAAGAAGGGGAACCACACAGCCCCCCTTCTTAAAAAAATAAAATAAATAAAAGACTGGCATCGTGCCGGAGGCCATGCCCCCTCCATGCAGCACTCTGCAAACGCGCCCCCAACAGGCATCTCCAGTATGCGCCAGGGAGCTGCGCTGCAGACAGGTGTTCTGAGGCCAAGCCCCTTTTTACACCTCTCTGCAACGCAGCTCTGTGGCGCTTACTGGAGGTACCTAGTGGTCTAGTGTGACCCTAGGGACCCTTAGGATTCAAGGGGACTTAATCTCTCAACTTAGAACAGCCACAGGGCGCGTTTACACAGTGGTGAAGGGAGGGGACGGGGCCTGAGGTGACGTGTGCAAACACGCACCATGGCACGTTTTAAATTGGGGATATAATTTCCCTTCAATACTGAGGGCCCCTGGGGGCTAACTAGCCCACCAAGTGCTTCCAGTAAGCGCCACTGAGCTGCATTGCAGAGAGGTGGTCCAGGCCGTGCCACTTTTTACACCTCTCTGCAACGCAGCTCTGTGGCACTTACTGGAGGTACCTAGTGGGCTAGTTGGACCCTAGGGACCCTCAGGACTCAAATGAACTTAATCTCCCAACTAAAAACGGACACAGGGCGTGTTTACACAATGGTGAAAGGAGGGGACGGGGCCTGAGTTAACGTGTGCAAAAACGCCCTGTGGCCTGTTTTAAGAGGTAGTTTTAATCCCCATGCCCTATTATATACTAGGGGCTTATAGAGGAGGTAAGGCTAATCACAGGGGGACCCCAACGCATAATGTTCCCTAGTGTATGTAGGTGTTTTCACTGTATTCTAAGTGTCTTTTAACATAGCACTGGCTCTAGGACTGGTTAGTCAGACTCAGTTACCACCAGTATCCGTCTGAAAAAGTTGAGGGTACAGGATGATTTTGCAACAAGGCTTCTTTCTGCTCTTCTTTTTGTTCTTTCTGCACGTTATCCTTCTTCCTGCACTTATCTTCGTATTTGAGGACTTCTGTTGCTTCTTTCTGCACTTCTTTTGTTTCTTTCTGTGCATTTTTTCTTCTTTCTTCACATGTCCTATCTCTGTAGGCATAGTTAGAAATTAGCATTTAAAAAACCTTTGAAATTAACAGAAAAAACCATAGGTTTCAGGCACGTTATAGTTAGGAATTAGCATTTAAAAAACCTCAGAAATTCACTGAAAAAACCATAGGTTTCAGGGGTGTTATAGTTAGCTGGACTTTTCACTTGTACAAAACCATTGAAATTCCCCCGTTATAGTTAGTTCAGCTAACTATAACTCGCGCGCCCGCAATGCACTGCTGATGACGTCACATATTACATCACTCATGACATGGTCAGTGACATCACTCATGACATCACTGATGACATCTCAAATGACATCACTGATGACATCATCCTTGTGATAGAGTGGCAGACCTCCTCTCACCCTAATATAACCTTTGATACACACATTCAAAAATAGAGACTAAAATTTTCAAAACAATGGACATACCAATACCAGTTACAACAACCTCTTCAGTAATTCTAAGATCCACATACACATCCACTCATTCACCAACAGTCCAATACAGTCACTCATACATGTACTCACTCATCATATGTACTCATACACCTATACATCCTGTTACACAATGCCACTCATCCATAGTTACTCACACACATAGTCACTCATGCTAATAAAGAATCAAACATACATTTACTTGCATATACAGTTATACACACACCACCACACTTACTTCTACGGAAACTTACATATACTTAGTCTTTTAAACAATCACTTATAGAAACACATACTTATTCATACAGGAACTCTTTCAATCTCTCACTCTCACATATACTCACATATATACACCAATAGTCACATATACTAGTTTAAAACATATGTAGTTACTCATAAAGACACTATTGAGACAGTCATTCACTCACTAACACACCCATACACACACTCATCCACCCATACAGTCCTGCACACATACTGTGTTCAACACATACAAACAGTGAGTCACTCATTCATGCACCTATGCACTACGTAATACCCCCCACCGAACCATACAGACACTCAGACTGATACTCAAAAAACCAACTAATAACCTATATAGACACCCATGTAGCTACTCACCAACCCATGCAGCCACTTATACACAAAGTGAGAGACTGATACAGATATTTACATATTTAAACATTACTCACTAAGCCATGTATTCACTATGATACACTTAATCAGTCAGTTACACAATCAATTTTTCAAAAACAAATCATCCATTTAGACACTTATATACCCATTTATTCTTCCATCGACCTTGAGATATACATATATAAAACATATTTAATTTTCAGAATAACACACATTCACTGGATGATGTCATCAGTGATGTCATCAGTGATGTCATTTGAGATGTCATCAGTGATGTCATGAGTGATGTCACTGACCATGTCATGAGTGATGTAATATGTGACGTCATCAGCAGTGCATTGCGGGCGCGCGAGTTATAGTTAGCTGAACTAACTATAACGGGGGAATTTCAATGGTTTTGTACAAGTGAAAAGTCCAGCTAACTATAACACCCCTGAAACCTATGGTTTTTTCAGTGAATATATATATGTTTATGTTTATATATGAATTTATTTGCATATATATATACATATTTATATACATCTATATGAAGATTTATGCATATATATATGTATACAGAATTTTGTTGTATACATATGCAGTTATATATGTGCATATATATATATATATTCACTGAAAAAACCATAGGTTTCACACATGTTATAGTTAGCGGAAATTTTACTGATAAAAAACCAATGAAATTCCCCCGTTATAGTTACTGCAGGCAACTATAACTCACGCGACCGCAATCCTCTGCTGATGCTAATACTGTATTTAGACACTTATTTGCCCATGTCTTCTTCCATACATTTTTAGCTATACATATATTACAAATATTTTTTTTTCATAAAGACACATATGTCATCAGCAGAAGATTGCGGTCGCGTGAGTTATAGTTGCCTGCAGTAACTATAACGGGGGAATTTCATTGGTTTTTTATCAGTAAAATTTCCGCTAACTATAACATGTGTGAAACCTACGGTTTTTTCAGTGAATTTGCAAGGTTTTTTAAATGCTAATTCCTAACTATAACGTGTGTGAAACCTATGGTTTTTTCAGTGAATTTGTACGGTTTTTTAAATGCTAAGTTACTTTACGCCATTCGTGGCGTGCGCGCCCACTTAACGCAGTTCGTTCTGTGCGCGCACGGTGCACTTTGCGCACCGCGCGCCCACTTTACGCAGTTAGTGCCATGCAAGCACGGTGGGCACGCAGTGCGCTACGCGCACCGCGTGCCCACGTTACGCTAGATGGGCCATGTACGCACGATGCGCTTCGCGCACCGTGCGCACATGGAGGACATATGATGTACTTCGTTTTGAAAGGTAATATTTTAATTTTTCGTATATTTTATAAGCCATGCACAAATGGTGCCCTTCGGGCACCATTTGCACACGGGGTGGAGAGAGTGTGGATAATTTTTTTTTTTTTTTTTTTTTTTTTTAATATTTTAGTTTATCTCACCGGTGATAAGCGGTAAGCGTACCGTAAGCGCACCGTAAGCTGGCTCAGATATATATATTGATTTAAAGGCTATTTTCTCAGAATCTACTGAACAGATTTACACCAAACCTACAAAAGGCACTTCCTTGACCTGAGGACTACCTCTCTGCCAAATTTCTAGTAATTCTGTTCAGCCGTTCGGGCTGTAGCCCTGTCTAAAGGTCCTATGGAAAAATGCATGGGAAAAACGCGTTTTGGGACCCCCCTTTTATCTCAGCCCCCGCTTGACGAATCCCCCCGAGACTTTCAGGGTAGGAGCGGAGCGTAGCGCTCCACCTATTTTGAAAAATTCGCGAGGATTCGTCGACCGGCGCAAAAGTTATTCAAAATAGAATGTTGCGGATTTCCTATGGAAACGTGGTCCTAACTATAACTACCTACTGGCGACCGCCAGTAGGTAATATATATCTATATATATATTCACTGAAAAAACCATGGGTTTCACACACGTTATAGTTAGGAATTAGTATTTAAAAAACCTTAGAAATTCAGTGAAAAAACCAAAGGTTTCACACACGTTATAGTTAGGAATTAGCATTTAAAAAACCTTAGAAATTCAGTGAAAAAACCATAGGTTTCACACATGTTATAGTTAGCTGGACATTTTACTCGTAAAAAACCAATGAAATTCCCCCGTTATAGTTAGTTCAGCTAACTATAACTCGCGCGCCCGCAATGAACTGCTGATGACGTCACATATTACATCACTCATGACATGGTCAGTGACATCACTCATGACATCACTGATGACATCTCAAATGACATCACTGATGACCTCACTGATGACATCATCCAGTGAATGTGTGTTTTTCTGAAAATTAAATATGTTTTATATATGTATATCTCAAGGTTGATGGAAGAATAAATGGGTATATTACTGTCTAAATGGATGATTTCTTTTTGAAAAATTGATTATGTAACTGACTGATTAAGTGTATCATAGTGAATACATGGCTTAGTGAGTAATGTTTAAATATATAAATATCTGTATCATTTTTTCACTTTGTGCATAAGTGGCTGCATGGGTTGGTGAGTAGCTACATGGGTGTCTATATAGGTTATTAGTTGGTTTTTTGAGTATCAGTCTGAGTGTCTGCATGGTTCGGTGGGGGGTATGACGTAGTGCATAGGTGCATGAATGAGTGACTCACTGTTTGTATGTGTTGAATAGAGCATGTGTGCAGGACTGCATGGGTGGATGAGTGTGTGTATGGGTGTGTTAGTGAGTGAATGACTGTCTCAATAGTGTCTTTATGAGTAACTACATATGTTTAAAACTAGTATATGTGACTATTGGTTTATATATGTGAGTATATGTGAGAGTGAGAGATTGAAAGAGTTCCTGTATGAATAAGTATGTATTTCCATAAGTGATTGTTTAAAAGACTAAGTATGTGTAAGTTTCCGTAGAAGTAAGTGTGGTGGTGTGTGTATAACTGTATATGCAAGTAAATGTATGTTTGATTCTTTATTAGCATGAGTGACTATGTGTGTGAGTAGCTCTATGGATGAGTGGCATTGTGTTACAGGATGTATAGGTGTATGAGTACATATGATAAGTGAGTACATGTATGAGTGACTGTATTGGACTGTTGGTGAATGAGTGGATGTGTATGTGGATCTTAGAATTACTGAAGAGGTTGTTGTAACTGTTATTGGTATGTCCATTGTTTTGTAAATTTTAGTCTCTATTTTTGAATGTGTGTATCAAAGGTTTTATTAGGGGAAGAGGAGGTCTGCCACTCTATCACAAGGATGATGTCATCAGTGATGTCATCAGTGATGTCATTTGAGATGTCATCAGTGATGTCATGAGTGATGTCACTGACCATGTCATGAGTGATGTAATATGTGACGTCATCAGCAGTTCATTGCGGGCGCGCGAGTTTTAGTTAGCTGAACTAACTATAACGGGGGAATTTCATTGGTTTTTTACGAGTAAAATGTCCAGCTAACTATAACATGTGTGAAACCTATGGTTTTTTCACTGAATTTCTAAGGTTTTTTAAATGCTAATTCCTAACTATAACGTGTGTGAAACCTTTGGTTTTTTCACTGAATTTCTAAGGTTTTTTAAATGCTAATTCCTAACTATAACGTGTGTGAAACCCATGGTTTTTTCAGTGAATTTGCAAGGTTTTTTAAATGCTAATTCCTAACTATAACGTGTGTGAAACCCATGGTTTTTTCAGTGAATTTGCAAGGTTTTTTAAATGCTAATTTTTTTTTTTCTTCTATTTTTTCTAACATATTTTTATTTTAATTTTCTTACCTTTTATAAAGACTATGATTACATTTTTAAAATTCTTAAATATGTTTTTTTTAATATATTTTTTAAAATAAACATGTAAAATTTATTTGCAGTACTTTTTTTCTATTTTTTTTTTTATTTTTTTAGTACGCGTACCGTAAGCTCACGGTAAGCGTACGGTATACGCAACGTCCGTAATTTTCCTACGCTGCTTGCGTATAGTTACGCAATTTGCGTAGCCGCGCGTACTCCGCGTGGGACGCGTACGCGTGTACGCTACACGCGCACGTTACGCGGAAGTGCCGGGAGTGACTGTTATGCGCATGCGCGCAAGCGCGTGTCTTTTTTACGCGCATGCGCACTTTTGCCGTAAGCGTACCGTAAGCGTACCGTAAGCGTACGGTAGGTCATGTGATCATGAAACACAACTTTTGATTGGTTGAAACTACTTTCAGTTCTAGAACTCTCCTACACCACACCCATTCCCCTCATTTCTGCTTGTGATCCCTTGGGAGAAGGAGCTGGTTTGTCTTTGGGATACGATGGCAGAACAGCAGAGCTCTTCTGAGAGTGAGGCTAGCACTAGCAGCACTGTCTTGAGGCAGAGATCGAGGAAACAAAAGCCCTCTTATGTATGGGATTATTTTACTTTTCCTGAAGGCCAGCAAAAGGTAAATGCACCCTTAGTGACTTGTAAGCTGTGTAAGCGTGTACTTTCTAGAGGTAATCCTAACAGGAAGTATTCCTTTGGGAATCACACCATGAAGAGACACCTCCAGGATGTACACAGAAGGACACATGGTCATCTTTTTGGAGGTAACTCTTCAGAAAGACAAGCCAGTACATCCACAGCAGCTCATCCTGAACCATCATCTGCAGGGCTGACTCCTTCTTCTGCAGGTCAGGTGAGCCCTTCATCTGTGGGGGGAGAATCTCCTTTTGCTGGCCCTCTGGAAATCAACCCTCGATTTCGGAAGGTTGATATTCGATGCACATTTTGTCAAGATCTAATTTGCTATAGGGAGACCAGTGTTTCCCTAGTGAACAACAAAATAGATCAACACATTTGTCGCTTTGAATAATTTTCCCATGCTTCCTTTCCTCTGTCCCTGCATGAACACAACGGTTCTTTTAAGAGCCAACCTTATCTTTCATCTTTTTTTTACATATGTTTTTAAAAACTTTTTTTAATTTTTTTTTACCGTACGCGTACGGTGCGCGTACTTTTTTTTTTTTTTTTAAAAAAAACACTATAAAATCAATAAACACATTACAAGGTCCTTGAGAGACTACAATTATTATTATTGACTTACCATACTCACTGAAAAAATATTTATTCATTTGTTTTTTTTAAAAATAGTTTTAAAAATGTTTGTAGTTTTCGAAAATTTTCTATATCTATCTGGAAAAAAAGAAAAAAGTATTAATATTTTTAAAACATTTTATAATACAGTACACATATTTACATTTTTTTCCATAAAATATTTTTGCCTTATTTTTGCTGTTTTCAGAATATATTGCATTTCACTATAAATTGTGAAAGCAATTGCATTCATCATTTTACAGCGGGCAAAAAAAAATAACAATCACAAAGATTGTATTAAAAAAGCCCTGATTCTTTTTTTACTTAAACTTAACATTATAGAAATGCATAATATTCTAAAAAAATATCATCTAATACCAATACTTATTTCTTTAAAATACCGTCTGATATGTTTGTTTCAGAAGTATAATCACAATATTATATCTCAAATAACTCCAAAATACATCTGATTTCATTTCCTTTAGACCAAATAGTAATTTTAAAATTCTTTTTTGATTAAATTTCCAATGGTAATCCAATAAAATTCTAAAGTTTTATTTGTACAGATCTCACCGATTCTCTGTAACAATTCCTTTATTGTATTTAAATATATTACTACATTTCTTTTCACAATAGTCACAAAACGAAATTTCTATGCCAATTTGAATGCACACTAACTGCTCTTTTTTTTGGGCAAGTGAAAATCACTTTTACAAACTGTCACATTATGAAACCACTTTTCAGATTTTTTAAAAAGCCCATGTCCAGACTGCTACACTACAGCAAGGGCAACCAGCCTTAGTGATGCTGAATGTATTTGCATTACAGACTGAAACCTGAAAACCCCACTCGCTTGTAAATACTGTGCATGACTATACATGGCAAGCACATGGGTGTGTGCTAAGACTCTGCTTCTTCCCCCAAAAATTCGCTCCCCCTTTCCATCTAATGCAACTGTGAAATCACCAGAGCAAGACGCAATAAATCTCTGCCTATAATTCCTCTCTGCACACAGAGTCATGTTTTCACATTAGTCCCAAAACGAAATTTCTTTGCCAATTTGAAAGCACACTTACTGCTCTTTTTTTTTTCGGGGCAAGTGAAAATCACTTTTACAGACTGACACATTATGAAACCACCATGTGTAACTACAACAAAAACAATTTCCATTTCTATTATTCATTTCTTAAGTTACCACATACATCCCCTCTCAAACTGTAAACTCACCTTTAAAATTAGTTAGTTGTGAAAGAAATGTGACACTCAAACAGCAGATTATCAGAGCCAGGATCTCTGTTGTGTTCACCTCTCTCCTCTCAGCAGAACCAGATAATGGCAAACTTTCCCTCTATTTTTCCACACATATACTTGTAAGTTTCAAATCTCAGTGCTTCCCCCTTTTTTTCAAATGTAATCACACATTTCTATTGGTTGAAAACCAACCCTTTTCCAAAAGTACCCTTCCCCCAACTTGACTTCTGCCTAGTACCCTTCCCCCAACTTGACTTCTGCCTGCTACCATAGCAACAGCTCATGGAACACTGCTGTGTTGAGTTAGGTCAAAAGTTCGCCAAACAATGTTTCAATTCCACAGAGCAAGAGTGCTTGACTTTTCAAACCTAACAGCAAATCCATAGTACTGTTCTTTGGTTACACATTTTTTTTTACCAATATAAAACATGCTTCTATTAATTTACACATACAGCCTAGTTTTTATTCTAGAATGGTATGAAACAGCCAATCAGTTCTTTTTGTTTTGAAAAAAATATGTATGCCTCCATTTCCAAACTGTCTTTCTTTTCATATTGCCATTCTACTGAAAGACACCTCCTGAGTGCATCCAGTTCTCCTTTGAAGATGTTCACAGTGTGGATTGTAGGGCACAGCTATGTCTTCTGGAGTGAAAAGTTTGCAGAGAAAACAGGTATGGTGAGAGACCTTGCTTTGCCAAATGTAGACATTAAATGGATTGGTCAGAGAGGGTTAAAGTGGCACCAATTGATGCCATTGGTGAAATCCTTCATTCAAATCCAACACCCTGACCTCATAATAGTGCACTGTGGTGGCAATGACCTAGGCACTTTGACTGGGGTAGGTCTGGAAATGCTTATGAAGGACACCTTTGCACAACTGTTTTCACTTTTCCCTAAAACTGCCTTTGTGTTTTCCAACATATGCCAAAGGCAAAAATGGAACTGGTCCAATCATTTCTGTCCACAGATTGACAAAGCAAGAAAGCACGTCAACAAATCTGTTTCTGCTTTCCTCCGTGACTATGGTATGGGTGCCATTTACCACAACAACTTGCGTTATGACATGCAAGACATTTATAGAGGAGATGGTGTGCACTTCAATGATGAAGGGAACAGAGTCTTCCTCTTGAACCTTAGACTCTGCATCGGTACTTACTTGTAGGTACCACTAAAAAAATGACTTCATAAACACAACAGCTCTTTTTAGAGCTCCCTAATTTCTAAACTCTTAAATCTGCTTTTCATTTATCTATTTTTATTTTTTTACCGTACGCTTACCGTAAGCTTACCGTACGCGTACCCCGTGATTTTTTTTAAAATCAATAAATGTTTTTTTTGTACTTTTCTGTCCTTCTTTGACCCCCTTACAAATGTTAGGGGGTCTGTAACTCTCCTCATTGCCCCCTTTCCTTG
Organism: Triturus cristatus; assembly: GCF_964204655.1. NCBI lineage: Eukaryota > Metazoa > Chordata > Amphibia > Caudata > Salamandridae > Triturus > Triturus cristatus. The sequence goes on from NC_140594.1 coordinate 780,571,007, forward strand.
TTTTCACTCTTTTTTTTCAGAGTGAAATACACAAAATGGCGGCCGCCGCTTCCTGGTTTCGGCCGATTCGAATGTTTACTAAGATCTAACAGCCAATCAGAATCGCGCTCGCGCACGCCGCCGTACGCTTACCGTAAGCGTACGGTAAGCGTACCGTAAGCGGGCTCAGATATATATATTGATTTAAAGGCTATTTTCTCAGAATCTACTGAACAGATTTACACCAAACCTACAAAAGGCACTTCCTTGACCTAGGGACTACCTCTCTGCCAAATTTTGAGTAATTCTGTTCAGCCGTTCGGGCTGTAGCTCGTTCTAAAGGTCCTATGGAAAAATGCATGGGGAAAACACGTTTTGGGACCCCCCTTTTATCTCAGCCCCCGCTTGACGGATCCCCCCGAGACTTTCAGGGTAGGAGCGGAGCGTAGCGCCCCACCTATTTTGACAAATTCGCGAGGATTCGTCGACCGGCGCCAAAGTTATTCAAAATAGAATGTTGAGGTTTTCCTATGGAAACGTGGTCCTAACTATAACTACCTACTGGCGACCGCCAGTAGGTAATATATGTATGTATACAGCTGCATATAAATGCATTTATATGTGTAAACATATATGCATATAGCATTTACAAAGCAATAGGTCTCGCAATGACATTGTTTTGAGCTATTGACATTGACATTGAAAATGTTATTGTATTTTTTTCCCCTTAGTGAAGCATTAATCAAGTAATGGCTTTGTAAATGACAATGTCTTTTATCCCCCGTTGACCCCCGCATACAGACATATATAGAAACCGCACTACAAACGGGTACACATGCATGCTCACGCTGAGAAACACAAGGTGCACGGTGATGCCTACCACTTCATTTGGAATGGAATAGATGCTCTGGTGCACGCTGATACCTATCATTTGATTAGGAGTGGAACAGATGCCCTGGTGCACGGTGATATTTGGCATTTCACTAGGAGTGGAACAGACGTCATGGTGCATGGTGATATGTGGCATTTCACTAGGGGTGGAACAGACGCCCTGGTTCACGGTGATATTTGGCATTTCACTAGGACTGGAACAGACGCCATGGTGCACGGTGATATGTGGCATTTCACTAGGAGTGGAACAGACGCCCTGGTGCATGGTGATATGTGGCATTTCACTAGGAGTGGCACAGACGCCATGGTGCACGGTGAGATCTTCCATTTCATTAGGAGTGGAATAGACGCCCTAGTGCACGATGAGATCTTCCCTTTCACTAGGAGTTGAACAGATGCCCTGGTGCACTGTGATATGTACCATTTCAGTAGGAGTGAGCACTGTCATAAATTAATTATGTGGGTGGGACTTGCCAAGGTTGTTCTTTGTGGGAGTGAATTATGTTTATTCTGCTGACAGGAGTGAATATCGTAGCCCAGGTGGCAGGCGGGGAGTTATGACTTCCCAGAAACACAACACCTAATTATTGCGCCCTCCATGGAATTACTGTGTTGTCATTTCTCCTTCGGGTAAAAGTACTGCCTGGGTGGAAGTGTCAAAGCTGCATCGGTTGCTTGCAGAGTAGGGTGCCCAACCTCAACAGATGCTCCCTCTTTCAGAGTAACATCCGTGCGGTAAATCTGGCGAAATCTGCACAGAGAAGCTGGCGGAAGCGTGGTAATAACACCCCTGCTAGAAGAGCACCGCAATGGGGTGAGATAGTTCAGGGGGTTGAGCGCTGCTTTTGTGACCACGCTGGAGAGCTGCGAGGGGCTTGTCTATAGGAGACCCATAGAATGAACATTATTTACCTGTGAGATGGGCTGTTCCTGGAGCCCTATGGACGTGTCAGTGTGAGGCGTTGGCTGCATTATTAAAGTTGAATACAAGCTGAGAGGAAGGCAGGGATGGCCTCTGAGGTGCCAACGGACCAGTTCGGCCAGTTCATGCCCCGGGCAGGGGCCCAGGGATGAACTGGAGAACCATGGTAACCCCCAACACCAGTCACTCTCTAAGAGGACAAAAACCCTCTCTGACACACTTACACACGCTCATGCTATCCTAGACAGCAGCTACACAAAGTTATACGGAATATGCACTGAGACTTGTGACCTTAGGCAGGCGCGCCCACAAATAAAACACATACTGACACGCACATACTAACACACAGAGAAACACGCACGCGTACACACACAAAGAGTAACACACGCATAACCACTAAAACACACACACAAACAGGCACCCACACAGACACGCACACAGTAACACACTCGGGGACATACACACACATACTAAAACGCTCATACTAACACAGACCGTAGCGCGTGCACACAAGTAGATGCCTGCTTGTGCCCTGGGGGAACTGCAGGGTGCGCGCTGGTTCAGAGCTATGAGAGACGCAGTGCGGTGCGCGAAGTTGAACTGCCTTTTATGGACTCGTTTCAGAGAAAGATACAAAAATAATTATTTCTGGCGGACGACGTTGATAATGCATTTCACATTCTGCCCCGTTCTCCTTTCACTTTTCTAAATTTGAGTGAGTAAGGCCTTGATGTCAGGGAGAGGGGCAGGGCCTGCTTATCTGCAGCAAAAAGACAGAAGTGGATGCCTGCTTGTGCCACAGAGGAACTGCAGGGTGCGCGCTGGTTCGAAGCTATGAGAGACGCCATGGGGTGCGCGTTCTTAACAAGATGGCGTCGGACTGTCCACTGTCTGTACGTACTCGTGCATGTTTAGCTATGGCTGAATGGCGAGAGCAGCCATCTTTGTCCATCCGTACGCATGCATATTCAGCTTTGGCTGAATCGATCGCAAAAGGCGCTTTTAAGGTGAGAGCAGCGCATGCGCGCTGCTAAAGCCAGGCGAGACCTAAAAAACGGATTGTCCATGCCGAAAAGTAAAGTATGCCTAGGGCAATGCAGAATGAACCTTTATCTAAAATTGGCTGAGCCTTGTTTGTGAAAAATGTAGTGCCATAAACACAGTACTTTAAACACTGCACATAGAGTCAGTGCTGCAGCTTGAGATGATTGGAGATATCATTAGTAGTCTTAGAATGAAATGTGCAGCGCATTCTGAAGAAGTTGGAGGTGCTTCAAGAAATTAATATTTCAAAATAAAGTGAATTGCATTAGTATAATCAAGATAGAATAACTGTCTGTACCAATGCTTGGTGAGATAATACTGGAAGCAGAGGAAGAACTTATGCAGAGCGAAAAAGACCATTTAAGTAATTATTACTAGAATAGATGCAGGAAATGTCATACTCTCTGGACTCCCAGATAGTGTCTTACTACAACATAAAGCCGTCCTACACTCCACAGCTCAACTGATTACAGATAAAAGAAGTTTTATTAAAATCACTTTCATATTAAACATCTTAATTGGCGTCCAGTAGAGGAGCAAATCACATTCAAACTGTGTTGCATCACCTTCGAAGTGTTACACACTGGCAGACCCAGCTATCTTACTGAATTGCTAAAAATCTCCTATGGCTCAAGAAGAGCAAACAGATAGGACTACCTGTTTAGAGCCTCCCAAATTAAGAGCATCTCAAACTCCAAAGTCAATACTTGTTTCTTTATGCGCTTACTATATGGAACTCCTTCCCAAGTCAATTAAGAATGGTGCCCAACAGTCTACTCTTTATAAAAAGAGTAAGATTTCCCTTTACTTTGTCCTATTCTCTTTGTTTTTATTCACTCACTCCTTTCATTCTGAAAGTGCTGGGAAACCTGATTCGGGTAGCCATGCGCTTTATAGGTTTTGGAGAATAGAACAGAATAGAAGGCATTGTTATTCACAAGATACCTGTCTTGAAGAGACACTAGGATGCTCCCTCCCTCCTCTAAACCCATCCCAAATGAATCTGACTGATACTGAACTATTTCCCCTTTGCCAAATATTCTGCTGTAGCAGACTCACCTACAAGATGTTTTTCTCTCCACCTCTCAACTATTTAGCTCCACCCTTCTGCTTCTTACCTCGTTTATTCCTCACCCCTCAAAACTTTGGCTCTCTTTAGATTGATTTTGCTTGATGTTTCCTGTAAACACATTTTCTAATATGTAGTTCTATGTTTTATTAATCAGTGCTATAATACTACACGGTGAAGCAGCGCTTTGGAGATGCAATCTAATATAAAACAAAAAGCTGTTAGTTTGTTAACTTGGATTCTGAAGGACAGGATGGCATAAAAGAAAATGGCACAATTGTGAGCAGATATAGAGGTAGGCAGAAAACTGTCCAGCATGGTGGGCTGCCTGTAGATGTCCAAATGGATGGAGGGCACCACAGAGAATGGTCAATTTAAGTGAATTTGAGCTTGTTCAGGAATGCACATCTCATAAGATTCAAAAATCTATTTTCAACCACCTCGAGGTTTTCTGTGATATATGGCACAGTTTGTGTATCATCACTGTGGCATTAAGGACAATCTGTAGGTTCTGTTGACAACTGCTAGGGAGCGAATATAAAGACTGAACAATATTGGGATCAAGGAAGAGCCTTGGGGAGTCCCCGGTGAAGAGATTAGCAGCAGTGCAATGACGGCGGCATGTGGGAATACTATGCAGTGGGTTGTGCGAGATCATTCATGCACTGGAAGGGTTTATGAGTGAATTTATTAGCAATACTGTTAGAAACTGGGTATCTGGTTGGCAGACGTATGCACCCTGCCCAAGCAGGAACCATAGTTCTATTCAGGGGAAGTCAGATACACACCATAAATTAACCTGTGGTCACCGTCTGGCAGCTTGGCACGTAGCAGGCAGGCTTAAATTAACCTCTTGAGTGCCCCGCCCTTTCCACGCCCTGTGCCGGGCGTTACATTAGCGGGCGGGGCTCATGACGAGATAGTATCGTCATGGGCACAGCGCAACCGCGGCCCATGACGAGACCATCTCGTCATGGGCACTCAAGAGGTTAAGAGGCAATGTGTGAAGTATTTGTGCAACACTTCAAAAAATAACACAGCGATAACACCACAAAAAGACCACACCAGTTTAGAAATATATCTTATATTTTTATGAACAAAACAAGATCAAAATGACAAAAATCCAAAAAGTATAACGGGAGCTAGGAATTTTTAAATATTAAATGAAGTTGTAGTGCTTAAAAGCTTAAAGCACCAACCGGGGCTATCTGGTCACGCTAGACTGGGTTAAATCCAAAAGTTAAGGCTGACCGCGATGGAGCGCGGGTCGAATACAGGGACCAGCCTTGGCTTGCGGAAGAGTTCCTTAGACACATTTGTTGATGGAGTAGAGATGCTGAAAGCAAAGAGGTTATGCGTCATCCTTGAACCGCAGGATTGGAGGCGATGCATCGGCATTGAGCCACGCAAAGTCGGAGATGCATCTGAAACTGGAGATGATGTGCCACGCAGTTGGCTATGCATGTCCATGGAGTGGCACCACTTGGCAGGACAAGACTTGCAGCAAGCAATGTCCAGGTGCTGTTGCAGGATGGTTTTAAATCTTTGCGGTCCCTGAGACTTAGAACATGGGTCAAAGCCAGCATGCGCTTGGAGTCATTCAGAGTTCAAGTGAGATGGGTCCAGTGTTTCTCAGTCAGGGCAGTAGGGGTGGGTGGCAAACTCCACTCCACCGGTGGAGATTGCAGAGTTTTGCCACTCCACTTGGAGCACGAAGTTCTGCAAAAACTCCATCAACCACTGGTGGAGTGGTGCTTATTGGTATGCTGTCACCCCTAGTAAAAAGTCTCATGGGTCATAGTGCTGCTACCATGGAAAGGTTTCAAGTGTGTAGAAAAGTGGTATCCGAAATAAAATGGGAATTAAAAGGATCCTTCCCCCATCCACTCACCTTCAGGTCTGTGAAGAAGAAATGGCCTAAGGTGCTCAAAGCCCCGTCCCCTCACCCACAGCGCCCCCTCCATCCCACAGCACCCTATCCAGAGCAGGCTCCAACACTCCACTGGCTATATAGGACTCTTCTTGTGTCAAGGCACTCCACGCTCTCCCTCTACATCCTCCAATACACAATGCACACGTGGCAAGGATTACACAATATCACTTTCCTCACTGGAGCCAACTCCTCGCACTGACTGAAACTGAAAACAGAATGAAATGCTCGCTATTTTCAACGACACTCTCAAACATGGGGGATATTTGTAGAATCTGAAATGGAATAAAAATAGCGAGGAACACACTGTAACTGAGTTTTCATTTCTAAAACACATACTTTCCTGGTGTGTCCTATCTGTCTTGTGAGGAAAGGGCTTTTGGGGCTCTCCCACCAGGGGCAGGGGGGTGTAGACAAGTGTGCACAGCTGTAATGTCGCGACCATGACGCGATAATCCTAATGCATACGTGTCAGGTCACGTGGGGTTAGCCAATAAAAGAAGGTCACGCACGTACGTACACCACTGAGGCTACTGCGACAGACCCAGTTTAACACTCACCCGGTCTCCGCCTTTTCAATTTAATTGTGGGCCTTTAGTCACGACCTCCCGGCAGTCGCAGTCCTGTCAAACTGACGACGGGAGCCGGAGAACACCACACAAACTGGCGACGAGGGCGGGCGTGCCCTCGCCGACGCGTGGTGCGCTGGTGTGGCGGCTGCGAACGCTGCTCTTGGCTCGCAGCGCTCGTGCCCCAGCGCAGAAGGCGGATTCTTGTGCCCCTCGTGGCACGCCTGGTGCACGGTACGATCGCGCTGCCCGGTGGAGGCGCTGCAGGATTCGCGCATGAGGCGCGCGAATCCTTGAACTGCCACCCACGTGGTCCAGGCCTGGAGGAGGGCTGGTTATAGTGCCCCAACGCGAGTGAGCCCTGCAAGTGCTGCCAAGTGTACTGCAGAAGGGGAGGCAGCCCCTGGGATACCCTGTGAGTACCTGTGGCTGAGTGACTGTGGCCCCAGCTGTCAGAATAAGCTCACATCAGAGCACAGTGGCCCAGCATTTCGCACCTTCACTCAGGAGGGTGGCCCATCAGTCAGGGGCAGGCACGGTGCAAAGGGAATACCCACAAGGACTAGAGGCACGACAAGCAGGACACGCACACACACGCAGAGGCCAGGGAGGACCACACACAGCAATGCGTTACGCCATGGCCACGATACCGCCAATAGAACCCTTCATAGTAGAAGGGTCACCGTCTGCGATTGTGGCCAAATGGAAGGACTGGGAAGATCGGCTGCGCATATTTTTCGAGGCCACCAAAGTCCACAGGGACCAGAAAAGGGCAATGATCATACACCTGGGGGGAAAAGACATTCACAACATTGTCAAGACGCTAGCGGAGGCCACTCCCAGAACACACCTGACACTGATAGCCGCCCTTAATGAACACTTCGAACCGATGGCCAACCGCGATTATGAGAGATTCATCTTCCGACAAGCGCGCCAGCTTCCGGAGGAATCACTGGACACCTATCATGCCCGCCTGAAGAACCTTGCAGCCACGTGCGGGTTCCGGGATGAGACGGAAGAAATCAGAGGGCAGATCATTCAGGGTTGCGCATCGGCCAAACTGCAAGAGTGCATACTAGAAGAGTCCAGGAAGCCGTTGGCGGAAATCCTGACGATGGGTCGGACTAAAGAACTGTCGAAAGCGCGGGCGGCGCACATGGAAGCAGCTCTTCAAGCGCCAGTGAAGGTTGAACCTGTAAATGCGGTGTCAGCTAGACCCACACAGAGGTGGGGCAAGAAAGGAGCGGGAACTTCATCCCCAGGACAACCAAAGTCGTGTGGATACTGTGGGGGATCGCCGCACGCAGCAGCAGAGTGTCCTGCGAAAGGCAAAAGATGCTCGGGATGCGGAAGATTCAATCATTTCGAAAAGGTATGCCGGTCAAAAAAGTACCGCAGGCCCCGCCAAGCGGCGAACACCGTCAAGTAAGAGGATCCAGTACCCAGCGACATGGATGACGATGAGGAAGAAGAGAGAGTGGTACACAAAATCCACATGATTGGCACCGCCACCTGCAAGACAAGACGCCTACCACAATGCAGTATCCGAGTAGGGTCGCAGGAGGTCACCGCAGTAGTGGACACCGGTGCCACCATTAACATCATGGCCGCAACCCTACACAGCACGATGCACCCCTCAACGATAAGTGTTTGCGTATGGCCAGGAAGCCCCGTTGAAAATACGTGGACGGTTCCGGACGGTCATTTCCCATGGCACGCAGTCAGTTACCACCAACATCTACGTCACAGAAGACGGCCAGGGGATGCTACTGGGATGCCGAGCGGCCGAGGACCTGGGAGTCGTGACATTTGCGTTCAGAGTACACCAGGAATCCCTGCAGCATATCCTAGGCGAGTTCGAGGAAGTATTCCGGGGGATCGGGAAATTCCGAGGGAAAGAAATCCACCTCCACATCGACCCAACGGTCCAGCCGGTTGCCCTACGACATCGGCGGATAGCGTTTCACCTGAGGCCGTTGGTGGAAGAGGAACTCAAGAAGCTAGAAGCAGCAGGGATAATTGAAAAGGTGTCTGGTCCCACGCCGTGGGTATCCCCCATCGTAGTCCCCCAGAAGCCCAAACAACCGGGCGCGGTGAGAATCTGCGTCGACATGCGACTTCCCAACTTCGTGATCAAGCGGGAATGCCACATCACTCCCACGATAGATGATCTTATTGGGGAAATGGCAGGAGCATGCTGTTTTTCAGGTCTGGATATCACCAACTAGTGTTGAACGAAGCCTCCCGCAATATCACAACTTTTTCCACACATGTGGGACTCCGGAGATACACGAGGTTGAGTTTTGGAGTGTCCAGTGCCGCAGAGGTATTCCAGAATGTGATACAAGAGCTGATTGCAGGCATCCCGGGGGTAATTAATGTCAGTGATGACATTATGATCTACGCCAAAACCATTCAAGAACACAGTGAACGACTGCTCCAAGTGCTACGCCGGATACGAGATGCCGGCCTCACTCTTCACCGAGAGAAATGCGAGTTCCTATGCACCAAACTACAATTCTTTGGCTATACATTCTCCACGGAAGGGGTAAACCCAGATCCTGAGAAAGTGAGATACATTAAAGAAGCTGTCGCTCCCACCAATGTCACTGAAGTCCGCAGCTTCCTTGGGATGGTCAATTACTGTGGAAGATTTATCCAAGACTTGGCCAACCTGATGGCACCGCTGAGGGAATTGACCAAGGAGTCCACCACCTGGAAGTGGGGCAGTGAACAAGCCCAGGCCTTCGAGAAAATCAAGGAGTCTCTCTCTGAAGCCACGACCCTGGCGTTCTTTGACCCTACCAAACTAACCCTGGTCGCCGTAGATGCTGGTCCGGTCGGGCTAGGAGCTGTCCTTTTACAAAGAAGGAACCCTCAAGAAGAGTGGGCTCCCGTGGCATTCGCCAGCAGATCCCTTACCGCGACGGAGCAAAGATACTCACAAATAGAAAAGGAAGCCATCCACTGGGGGTGCCACCACTTTCATTTGTACTTGTATGGAAAACCGTTTGTAGTAGCAACAGACCTCAAGCCGCCGGTAGCGCTGTTCTCAGGGACCTCAACTAAGCCGCCGCCACGGATTGAAAAGTGGATGCTGCAACTCCAGAACTATAATTGTAAAATAGAGTACCAGCCCGGATCCAAGAATCCGGCCGACTACCTGTCTCGCCATCCTTGAAAAGCCACGGCCCAGGAAATGGAGGAAGCCGCTGACACTGAGGAGTATGTTAGGTGTGTCACTGCTCGATCCTGTCCCAAACCCATTTCCATGGCCAGTCTGCGGGAGGCCACAGGCCAGGATGAGTGTCTGCAGTGTACAAGGGAGCTATCCGGAGCAGTAGCTGGCACAAAGCAAAGGAGGAGTGGAAGAGTTTGACAACCACAGCACAACGAGTAATGGACAGTTTGTACCATGTTCGGGACGAGCTCACCGAGGATGACACCGGGTGCCTGCTACGAAGACACCGGTTAGTAATTCCTACATCGCTGACACAGAGGGTGGTGGACCTTGCCCATGTAGGACATCAAGGCATGGTGAAAACAAAATCGAGGCTTCGCACAAAAGTTTGGTTCCCACTAATGGATGACCTGGTAGAGACCACTGTCCGGGCTTGCCCATCGTGCCAGGTCACGGGGGAGGTACCCCGACCTGCCCCTGTCATCGTGGAACCTCGGCCGAGAGTCCCTTGGTCTCGAGTGAGTGTAGATTTTGGTAGTCTTCCAGACGGACGCCATACCTTGGTAGTCATTGACGATCACTCTAAGTATCCGGAAGTAGAGATACTGTCAGCACTCAGTGCAAATGAAGTTATACCAAAACTCGAGAAAATCATGGCAGCCCATGGACTCGTGAAAGAGATAAGAACTGACAATGGATCCCTTTTCCAGAGTCAAGAATTTGCCTCATACCTGCAAGCGCTGGGTATACATCATCGCCGGATCACCCCCCGCTGGCCGCAGGCGAATGGGGAGGCTGAAAGATTCATGCGGATACTTAATAAAGTGATACGCATTGCACATAACAAGGCTCAATCCGTAGAATTGTCCATATTCACTTTCCTACGGAGTTATCGCCTGACACCTCACACGACCACCGGGGTGGCTCCCGCACATCTTCTAATGGGAAGAATAGTTACCGACAGGATCCCTCATCATCCTGAGTGGCGACCAGAAACTCCTGAGGACAGTGCCATTGATGCCCGGCGACGAAAGGCACATGCTCATGTCAGTACCAGGCGAACAGCCGCCCTACCCAACATCCTCCGAGGGGACACTGTACTGCTCAAGAACCGAACCCAGGGAAGCAAGTTCCGTTTGAACTTTGAAAAGGAACCGTGGACGGTGGAGTCCGTCAAGGGAACTTGTGTTACGGCCACTCGTGGGAGAGAGAGAATAACCAGAAACGTGTCATATTTCAAAAGGTATCACCCGCAGCGAGTAGAAGCAGGCCCGGACCTGGGGGACGACACTGGTAACACAAGGCGTGTGGAGAATCGTGTGGAAGATGTCGACACTGGAGGTGGAGAGATGGAACCGGCCCCGGAGGACACTGGAGAAACTGACTTTCCCCGGTCATCTCCGCAGAGAGAGCTGTATGGCACAGCACTGAGTCCAGGGCGACAGTCTCGCGAGGTTGAGACTCCCGTTGAGGAGCAATGTGGAGACACCGGAGACTCACAAGGCCGGGGTGCGTCGCAATACCACCTACGGAATAATCCTGAGCCCTCCTGTCGTCTCAAGGACTACCTCACGTAAGACTGTTCCATGTGTTGTTTTGAGTTTTGAAATGTTTTTGATAAAAGTGAGCGCCGGGCAGAGAGCCCACTGTTCGGAATGTTATAAGTAAATTTGGCCTTCATGTTTGTTGGGGAGGAATGTAATGTCGTGACCATGACGCGATACGCCTAATGCGTACGTGTCAGGTCACGTGGGGTTAGCCAATAAAAGAAGATCGCGCGCGTACGTACGCCACTGAGGCTACGGCGGCAGATCCAGTTTAACACTCACCCGGTCTCCGTCTTTTCAATTTAATTGTGGGCCTGTAGTCGCGACCTCCCGGCGGTCGCAGTCCCGTCAAACTGACAACGGGAGCCAGAGAACACCACACACAGATCTCTCTCGATGTCAGAATCAAAAGAGAGGACATACATACATACATACATACATACATAGTCCAGTTAAAGTCAGTTTCAAGATGGCCGCAAATATACTGTGTGAGGCCCGCTGCAGACACAATTGCAGTATTGCGCAGCATCTCTGTGTCCCTTAGCGACAAATTTCAAATGTGCAGGTCTAGGTACAATGTATGCCTGGATTTGTAGTTCAGGCAGTGTTTGGCTTAGGCTTTCCTATGGAGAAGCAATGTCACGGTCACTAACGTCACGAGAGAGAGTTTGGGCTCAATTTTGTTTTAAAAGTGGCAGTAACTAGTACTATTATCACTTTGATCCTCGGACCCTATTAGTGCCTCACCTAATCTGGAGATTGCTTATTTACATGTTTGCAAGGACACATTGACATCATGGCTATCATTTGTGGCTTTCCGTTTCTCCTGGTGGCTGTGCGCTGTGGGACAATGTAACATAGTGTTTCTTTGTGTGTATGCCCTTCCTTGTATTTGAATGATGCACAATACCAGTCTGCAGAGGTGTAGCCGGGCATCAGTTTCTTGAGTCTATTTGCAGATGTTTTGGTTGGATGTCCGTGGAAGCGGAGCCAGTGTGCAATGTATCTGCAGAGCGCTTCCCATAAAGCTATTGCACGATCTTGCCCTATTAACTGTTATCATTGGAAAGTGTTGTTCCATTACAAACACGACTGGGGGCATACCATAACACTGCCTCTTTTAACTGAGGGAACACAAAAATACTGCAGTGGTACAGCAGGCGGAAGAGCCACGTTTGGGTTGTAAGTGTTAATACTTGCAGAGTCTCCTTTTACAAATGGAAGTGAGGAGCCATGCTGCGAATCAACATGCAATTGCGGGAGAAGTGGGAGTGGAGACTTAGTGCTTGTGAACCAAGATGCAGCATGCACTGGGGGATAGCCTGGAAGTGGGGCCTATTCCGCCTTCTTACGGAACCCCGTGGAATTTGGCAGAGTTTTTCAGTAACTCCGTGGAATTTCACAAACTAAATATCATCAAGCTCCACCCAGGCCTACAGAGCAAAGGGTAGCAGGTGACAGGGCAGCACAGCAGAAAAGCAGTTCTTCCAGAGCAGCAGTCCAACAGAGTGGCAGCACATGTAGCAGTACAGCGGTCCTATCTCCTGGCAGAGTTATTCACAGGTTCAGTAGTGTACTAAAGTGATAGGGTCAGAAGTCCAGTTCTTTTACTCAGTGGTGCCTTTGAAGTGAGGGTAAATTCAAAGAAGAGCTTTAAAGTGCACAGAGGTCCTCCCTCCCACTCTGACTCCAGACTCACCCCAGGGATTATGTAGCCCTGTGTGTGGGTATAAGACAAAGCATATTCATGTGTAAATATCAACTCCTCCTTCCTATCCTGCCCAGGATGTGGATGGCTACTCAGTCACATCTAGGCTCTTTGTGTCTGGCTGTCTAATGGGAATCCACAAGGTCCAGCTGTCACCCACTCCAGACCTGTATTGGAGACAGGCAGCAGGCACAAAGGGCTAAAAGCAGGAAAAAACATCTTTCTGAAAGCGGCGTTTTTAAAAGGGTAATGGTAAATTTAAGTTTACCAGTAGAGAGGATTTATCATTAGCATCCCATGGCAGATCTAGTTCTTCTCAATCAGGGAATACAGCTTAAAAGTGTAATAAGGAATTCCCAGTGTTAACCTGTGAGAGGGGTAGGCCTCATAGTAGTGAAAAATACATTTTGTGTTTTTCAATAGCAGGACATGCTGCAAAAGTTAAAAGTATACGTTCTACCTTTTAATTGCACAGCACCCTGCTAACTAGGGCCTACCTTAAGAGTAACTAATAAGTAATAAAAGGGGAATTTAAGGCATGGCAAGGGGTTTTAAATGCCAAGTCGACATGGCAGTATAGACTACACACACAAGCTCTGCAATGGCATGAAACATGTCTAATGTGCTACTGTGTGGCTGGCACAATCAGTGATGCAGGCCCACTAGTAGCATTTAATTTATTTACAGGCCCTGGGCATATGTAGTTCACATTACTAAGGACTTATAGGTAAATAAAAAACGCTAATTGTGAATTAGTCAATCAGTTTAGGGAAGAGAACACATGCACTTCACCAGTTGGCAGTGGTACAGTGCTCAGAATCCTAACGCCAACAAAAAGAAATCGGACAATTTGGAGGAAATCAGGCAAAAGGTTTGGGGGAAGACCACCCTAAGGATGACACGTCTAACAAACATCAAATCACAAAGCAATGTAATCTGACTTTGCTTTACCTGCTAAGGGTTTAAAAGATCTCACAGAACGCATGTCATTTTCAAGGTCTTTTAGCAAATATGTAATGCTCCAGATTCTTTACAATTTTTGGGACGACTGTTTGGGAGTGGAAATTGGTTACACTTGCACAGCACAGAAACATGCACATCAGGGCCAACAGAGACACATATTGGGAGAAAGAAGTCATGCTTTACGGTGATACTTTTTAGATGATATTTAACCACAGATTAGGGATTTGTATGAGCTTTACCACCAGAAATAGTTAATTGGCCTAATAGGTATAAAAGACTTTAAGTACTTAAGCAATCAGTCTACACAAGCTTGCCCTGATGAAGTTAAAGGTCATAGAGGACAAAGCATGATGGCAAATGATGTTGAATATATAACATGCAAATGATGTTGAATATATAACGTCACTGAAGTTTGGTATATGAGAAAGCAAAAAGTATTAATTGGACTCATAATCATTACAGTTGCCTTCTTGAACTTTTTATAAGTGTCCAGCACAGATCTTTTGGAGAATGGCTGGTTCTGCCATGTACCAAGCAGACGATGAATTGATGAAGACAAGGACATCAAAGTTTGAGAGGAGCAACAGAGTCAAGACAGTGATGGACCCATTGATGGAAGGCTTTAGTCAGCTGATTGGTGTCCGAATGATGGGTGGCATTAGTGAGTAACAGTGGAGGGTTGCTGCTCATAAGTGCCTGACTGAGGGATCAGGTTGTAACTTTAAAATACGATCTACTTTGAAGAAAGAAAAATGTATTGTGTGCACAGGATTGGGAGATAGTGGCTCTAATTAAGGAAAAAGGGCCTCCAAAGGTGCCTGTCCATGGTAGTGAAAATGGGGTGAAACAAGTGATCAAAAAAGTAGAGAACAAAATAGGGTTGTGAAAATGTTTAGCTGAATGTGTTGGAACGTTGATCAGGAGATTGAGGCCAAGGCTCAATATAGAATCACAAAGATGTATTGACTGAAGTCTTGTATGTCCCTCCAGCCCAGTGGTGTAGGAAGGGGTGGTGGGGGGGGCAGCGGCTCTACGCCCAGCTCTTACCTGCCATCATGTGGTGGCACTTGCCACCACCCCCGCTCTTCAATGGTGCTGCCATGGGCGTCAAATGTAGGGACCGCCCTGGGCAGTCTAAGGTCTAGCTTGTGAGTGAACTGGAATGCTTCCCTCAGACCATTCCCAGACCTTTACAACCTATTTACTTGTATGCCTCCAATTTGTTCTTTTGCCAGAGACCCCCAAACATAATCTAATAAGAAATAACTTACACACTGCTGACTGAATACCGTGCTGTCATCTATAATGAATGAAGCTCTATGATAGAGATGCAGCTCAACTGGCTGTCTGTTTGACCACATGGGCAATGAACATATATACCTTCAAATATAGACCATAGTCATTTCAATAGTCAGGGGACACATGGAAAATACACTCTTCTTTGAATTTATTCTGGAGCTCATTCCCTCTAAGGCTCCGCAAAAGAAATCTTGTTAAGGTTGGTCCTTGACTTACCATAGGCTAGGGCACTCCCATCATCCCTGTAAACTCTGTTGTGTCCCCACTTCCTCTTCAAGGCCAGAGGAGCAAGCAAATCCATCTTGTTAACCAGTGCGGGGAATAACTCCCTCAAAATGCTCCCAAAAGCATGGGTAAATATTTTCTTCCTTTGTGAATGCCTATGTTCAGTGCAAGATGTGCCAAGACATTGGCAGCCAGCCTCCATTCCCAGGCAACGCAGTGGAGTTCCGCCAAACCTGTTCTCACCAACCCTTGTTGCTAGTTCCACTATGGTGACCCTACATGCACTGACCCCTTGCTGTCTTCCTAGGAGCCTGACCATTCTGGATTTCTTTGCCCCAGACATTTTTATAATTTGACCAAAACTCAAAAGAGATGTCCAATAATGAGCCTGAATGATTCTAGGGAACCTGAGGTGGCGGGAGTTCTCTATTTCTCGAAGGATCCTTTCCTGCCTCCAGGGGTATCCATGTACTAGATATCCATGTACCCTTCTAAAGGGAAAACACCTCCTGTGGCCTCCCTCTTGGACTCGAATTGGATGGGCCCTAGGATCATGATCACACCCGTTCAGAGGCTCCTCACAGCACTCCACCCTATGTAACCAGAAAATGTGTATTTCAAGTATGCAATGTCATTCATAAGCCGGCCTCTGTCAATCAGACTCTAGCCTGTATTACCAGTCACACATTTTTAATACCTCATAATCTCTAGAGGCACACCTTGTGTGTCTCAGGCACACCATTCTGGCACCCCCTGTTGGTCTCTCAAGCACACATGCAGTTCCATCAGTGGGAACAATACATCATGTATCAGCCTTTCCTAACTTGCCTGTAGAAACTGGGCCCCTGTACAAGTATAAAACCAATCCTGTAGGTACACGTTAACATAGATGGTGAAAGGAGGGCGCTAGGAGCGAACATGTGTGTCCAGGACTATTCACCAACAATTTTCTCCTGCAATATGTTTGTGGAGACATCTCAATTTCCGACTATATATTATGTCCTTAAACAGAAGGGGTATTATTTAAAGTATGATTGTTTCTTTCAAAATACCTAATTTTAAGAAAAATCACTCTTATAGCGTGAACTGGATTTTGCTCGACTTTTCATCGTGAGTATGTACTTCGCATACAAAAGTCATTTGAGACACCAACACGAGGCTTGTTCAAGGAGAACAGAATTGGGGCTTATTTACAAGCCTCTTGAGCCACCCGAACATCACTTTTTCCCATATTAAAAGTGACGCACTGGCGGCACAAGGGTCTGGTTTATAAGCCTGAGGGGCAAATTATCAACGATTTGCGATGTCGCAAAGCACGCTTAGCGTTTTTTTTTTATCGCCGGCTATCGCTGGATTTCCTCGCCATGATAGCCTGGTATTATCAACGCGTATCGCAAAGGCGATAGGAAATCCAGCGATAGCATGTAGAACCAGCAATAGCGTGAGAATTCCAGCGATAAATTAACTGCGCTAATGTCAAGGTTGCTAATAGGCAAGTGTGTACTTAACCTAACAATCCACCTACCATTGACAAGATGGTTAAGTTACGTTTTTTTCAGGTGTTAGATTCCAGCGATAAGCGCGGTTAGCGCGACTGTTCTTCTCGCTTCGCGGGCAGTGATAATAGAGGCAAGCTGTGTTTGCGACTGTTTCAATGGAGTTTAAGTCCGGAATGCCTACTTTGCATGTCATTAGCGATATACATCGCTGACATGCAAAGTAGAGAACAGACGGCTGCTAACTCAAGGAAACACGCGTTAGCGTGTCCTTGATAATAGAGCGATATTTAAATGCCGCTTTTCGGCTGAAAACGGCCACTAAATCGGCGAAATTGGGCTTGATAATATGCCCCTGAATGTCTTGAGGACGCAGCGTACAGTTTCTGGAAGAACTTTTTCTGCTCAAACTTGTCTCAGCCAGAAAATAAGTGAAATATCTTAACCGTTGTGGGGAAATAATATTGCTCCATATAGATAAGCCATGAAGCTGAAAAAACTTTAGCCGATTAAAACCTTCGCCAGCCCACAGTTTAATACATGACCAGCCATTTTCGTACATTTGCAGGAGAGTTTCTATGTTTGGGCCTACGCAGGCATTTTTCTCTGTGCCTTTAAGCATGTGTCGTCTTCGATTCGGTTTGCTTCACAAAACTGTTTGCTTCCAATATTTCTCTCCTGGTGCGTGTTACCTGATATGAATAGGAACACGCACAGCATATATCATGCACATCAAATCTGAGCAGTTGCTTAGCTGAATCATGCAGCTGAACACAGACTAATGGTGGTGTGCCGCGAGCAGGCCTCCTCCAGATAAGCACGCGCACAGGCCCTATGTGTACCTCCGCTGGAGCTGTCTCTGGCAGGTTTCATTTGCTATCAATCTTTATTGCTTTATTTACCCAGGCAGCATCAATCTTGTATTATCTGCTGGGGGTGTATTGATTTGTGTGCCTCCGCAATGTTTTCTGTAAGCAAGTGTGCTGTGAAGCCTCAGTAAGGGACTCTCTCGGAATGGTGAGAAAGTTTAA
Source organism: Triturus cristatus (assembly GCF_964204655.1). NCBI lineage: Eukaryota > Metazoa > Chordata > Amphibia > Caudata > Salamandridae > Triturus > Triturus cristatus. The sequence continues at coordinate 780,588,861 of NC_140594.1, forward strand.
CCCAAGTGTAGCTTGAACATGCCCACGGGCCAAATTAGTGGTAACTGAACCAGAACGCGCAAGCAGAGACAGCCTGGTGCGTCAGTCGGGGATCATCAGGGTTTACAGCTGCTACACAGGCTTGCATTTAGTCCTGTTTTTGCTACCCTTTGTCTCAGGGACAGGACCAGATTAAGGGCCATATGTGTCAAAAAAAGAGTTTTGCGATTCTCAAATTGCGATTCCTACATATTCCTTATTTGCGAATTGCAAATTGAGATTCGGAATAAGGAATACCTTCCCATTCATTTCTATGGGCTAGGAGGCCCATAGGAACGAATGAGAAGGCATTCTCAATTTATGATTACCAATTAGAGAATAGAAAAATTGAGAATTCAATTTCAAGGTTGCAAGGGTGCCAAAAGGACACCCTGTTGCGACCCTGAAATATGCATGTGTGCACATTTTGTGCACATACATGCCCTAATGTGCTCCCAGTACCTAGTGAGATTTGGGCAATGCAATAGCAGGTGGAGTAAAGTGCCAGGGTTGCCACAGCTGTGCCAGCACAGGCCATCGCACTGGGGGTTCCATTTCTGCATGTGGGAGGGTGCATAATACCAATAGGAAATTATTTTATATGGCATCTCAGTATGTCCCGTGGGGTGTGCTGTAGTGTGGGTTCTATAAAATATATCATTCCATTCTTTGTCTGACAGTGTCCGACCTAACTCCTCCTCACATCTCCTCTGGCCAGTGGACCTGCCCTTGGATGGGGTCATAGATAAATAGAAGTAGATTTCAGAGATAAGTTTCCTATTGTCTTTTTCCCATGTTCTTTTTGAAGAGTTTTTTGGATAACTTTGGTTGCTAAGTCTACTGCCATTAGTAAAGTAATCCTTCTTGCAGCTACAGTTTCCATGGATCTGTAGAAACTATCCGTATGAGAGGTTGTCTTTGAGTGACTTGGGGTGGCTGCTTTTGTAGAGAAAAGAGTGTTGCGATCAATGGGATTGGTGTATAAATTGGTATGTATTGGTATTTTCATCCACAGATCTAGAACGTTTCTCCTCACTTTTTGGCATCATGAACTTTAGGTTAGGAGACATGACATCAGACAGTGTTTGCCAAGCATGTGTGTCTCACTCATTCACTCTCTTTCATTGATACCACATAGATTGATATTGATCTATACATGGGTCATGTAGACCCTTTGACAGTATAATTTAAATTAATCTTTTTAAGCATTGGTACACACCCTTGTCCTAATCCTGAAGAGGCCTAGAACCACAGTCTGTAAAACTTGGACTACAAATCTCAGGAGCCTGCCGTACAAGATCTCCAAAGAAGATACAATTCAATTGAGGACCACTGCTCTAATTAATCAGAGACATTCCACATAGAATTTTTTCGAGCTTGTCTTTTTTCGTGTGGGCAGCATACCCAATGAAGGTACCAAAACCCTAAATAATCGGCATGACCGTCATCTTCCTAAAATATTGCCCTTAGCTAGGATTTTGCACTTTAAAAAAAAGTATTTTATATAATTGTAAAATTGCCTTTATTTGCACAAAAAACTTTGTATGCTTTTGACTTTTTTTGTTTAAACTCAAGCTAAAGCAAAAAAAAAATATATTCCACCAATGGGCATTGTCTCACTCTGCATAACACGACGTCCTGGTCAATAGAAAAACCATTGTAGTATGTGAATGTATTCAAGTAATATAATGTAATTACCCTTACCAATAAAAAATAATAAGTTTCTTTGGTTTAATTGCATTCTCTATTTATCGTGCTAGAGCTGTCTGTTTCCCCGTATAATGTTGTTGTGTAACCTCATCTCTACGTGGAGATATGGGCTCAACTCTTTTCTCCTTTTCTCAGAACATATTTCTAAAACATTATCTATGCACCAAATTGTGAGAGGGCGGCAGGGAGGATGTTTTGCCTACATTGAGTTCTTCCGTAAAGTCATTTATGAAGACTTAAAGTAGAAAGCCTTGGCAAAGCCATTAGGTCTCACTTAGGGGCAAGCTTTTGGCTTGGGCAATCGGGTGGGGGTGAGTAATAGGGGAAATGGGTAGTTAACAGGAGGGCTGGCGGGGTGTGTAAATGGACGATTAAAAGATGTGCTGTGAAGTGGCCACTGCTGGCTGCTTCATAACTTTTTTTTTTACTTCTGTCAGTGAGAGGGATTGAAGAAAAACAGATTGAAGGGAGGGTTATAGGGGAATTAAGAAACCGGGCAGAGAGGAGGAAAAAGAAACAAGGACTTATGAGGGAGAAGAAACAGGATGGAGTAGGTGGGGAGAAGAAACAGGATGGGGCAAGTGGGGAAAGGTAAAAAAAAAAGCGATATGACGGGGCCAGCATTGACCACGTCATAGCTTTTTTGTCATAAAAGACATAGTACCTGAATCACAGCGTGAACAGTGGATTGCCAGCACAGGGACACTAATTAAAGTTAATTAATCTGTGCTTGGTCCATGCACCACTGAAATAAAAGGAAGTGATGCATTGGAAGTGCTGCCCTATTAGAAGGCAATAAAGAAAAGTGACATATTTTCAAATGAATTGTAAGCAATGGGCGAATAAGCCCATAATAAAACACAAGAGTCTCACAAGCAAGAGCGCATGTGCTGTTGCATGTTCGTGCAGGCCGTGTACTAAAAATGGGGCAAGGACACACATCTGACTTACCCTATTTGAATGCTGAGCTGTTATATAAGATATTCCATCTCCAGGCATTGAAATCCTGGCTCACATTCCTCAATCAAATCCATTATGAATAGCCAACATTTAGCTACCCACATTTCAAACTTGACTCATAAAACATGCAATATACTTCAGTAATTCAACACTCAATTATTTCAAGACCTTCTATAAAGTCTTAGTCAATACTTTTCCATGTTCATATTAAACTCTTTGGTGCTCATGATGGAATGGTTCCGTCATGAGTACCAGTGCTTGTGTGCTCATGACCGAACCATCCTGTCATGTGTACACTATCACGAAATCCCTCTGCTGTAAACATCAGAGGGATTTCCTTTTTTTTGCCTTAGCAAGTGGGTAAGAGCTTTTCCAACCTCCAGAGGCATTGTTTTTGTTTTCAATGCAATGAAGATCGCGCGCATGGTGCGCTGACGTCATTACATTGAAAATGAAACTACAATTTAGTTTAAGTTTCACTATTTCGGTGCTCGTTGGGCTAGCTCAGCCCCTGAGCACCGAAACACACGGGACAGGTACCATTGGAAAGGGGAGAATCTCCTCTTTCCAATGGTACCCATCCCTAGTAAATCCCTGCTTGGGGATCACCGCAGGAGGGCGATCCCCAAGCAGGGATCCACCCACTAGACACCAGGGGGGGAGTGGCACCCTTGGGCAAGGGCCTTTGCTCCCCCTATTTAAAAATTGTCATATTCAGTGCTACTGCCCCAATCTGCCCCCCTGGGGGGGTGGGGGGGGAGAAAGCACCCTAGACATCAGGGAGAAAGCACCCTAGTTACCAGGGATAATTTTTTTACAGTTCAGGGGTGGGGGCTGAGCAGAATTGGCATGCCAATGCCCCCACCCTCCTCCCCAAAAATGCCAAAGTCTTTCTGCCCCCGAGGCAGATGGGGCAATTGCCCCTCCCACTAGGCACCAGGGATTAGGGTTTCTTTATACGTAGGGTTGGGCCTGCCCGGGTTGGGCCTGCCCAGAATGGGCATGCCAATGCCCCACCCCATCAAAAAAATACCATAGTATTTCTGCCCCCCCCCCCGGAGAAAGATGAGCGAAATAGCCCCTTATCTTCCCCCCAGGGGGGAAGAAAGCCCAGTAGGCACCGGGAATTTAAAACAAATTATATGTAGGGGCTGCCCAGAATGGGCATGCCAATGCCCCACCTCCCAAAAAATTGCCACATTCATTCTCTTATCTGTCTCCCCCTGGGGGGCGGGGGCAGAAAGCCCACCAGGGATTATTTTTTTTTTATACATAGGGGTGGTGATTGCCTGGAATAGGCATGCCAATGCCCCACCCCAAAAAGAATTGCCACGTCTTTCTGTCCCCCAGAGGCAGATGGGGGCATAGCCCCTAATCTGCCCCTCAGGGGGGCAGAAATTCCACTAGGCACCAGGGATTATTATTTTTTTCAAAGTTCAGGGGTGGTGGCTGCCCAGAATGGGCAGTAGCCCTTGATCTTCCCCTGGGCGGGCAGAAAGCTCATTAGGCACCAGGGATTGTTTTATTTTTTTACACGTAGGGGTGGGGCCTGCCCAGAATAGGCATGCCAGTGCCCCCCCCAAAAGAATTGCCACAGTCTTTCTGCCTCTCCGGAGGCAGATGGGGCAATTGCCCCTGATCTTCCCTCGGGATGGCAGAAAGATCACTAGGCACCATGGATTATTATTATTTTTTATACATAGTAGTGGGGGCTGCCCAGAATAGGCATTCCAATGCCCCACCCAAAAAGAATTGCAACAGTCTTTCTGCCCTCCCCAGAGGCAGATGGGGCAATAGCACTTGATCTGCCCCTCCGGGGGTCCAGAAAGTCCACCTGACAACAGGGATTTTTTTTTATACTTAGGAGTGGGGGCTGCCCAGAATGGGCATGCCAATGCCCCCACCCTAAAAAGAATTGCCACAGTCTTTCCTCCCCCCAGAGGCAGATGGGTGCAATAGCCCCTGATCTTCCCCGGGGTGGGCAGACAGCTCACTAGGCACCAGGTTATTTTTTTTTTACACATGGGGGGCTGCCCAGAATAGCCATGCCAATGTCCTCTACCCCAAAACGAATTGCCACAGTCTTTCTGCCCCCCCAGGAGGTAGATGGTGGCAATGGCCCCTGACCTCCCCCCGGGGGCGCAGAAAGCTCACTAGGCACCAGGGATTATTAGTATTTTTTATACGTAGGGGCTGCCTTATCTGCGCTCCGGGAGGGGGGGGGGGGTGGAGCAGAAAGCCTGATAGGCACAAGGGATTTTATTTTAAATTATATGCAAGGTTGGGGGCTGACTAGAATGGGCATGCCAATGCCCGTAACCCTTCCAAAAATGCCTCAGTCTTTCTGCTCCCCCAGGAGGCAGATGGGGGCAATGGCCCCTGATCTTCCCCCATGGGTGGGGATAGGCAGATGTTGCAATAGCCCCTGATCTGCCCCCCCAGGGGGCAGAAAGCCCACTAGGCACCAGGGATTATTTTTTATACTTAGGAGTGGGGGCTTCCCAGAATGGCGATGCCCATGCCCCCAACCCAAAAGACAGACCACTGTCTTTCTGCCCCCTAGGAGGCAGATGGGGCAAAAGCCTCTTTTCTGCCCCCCTTGGTGGGAGCACAAAGCCCACTAGGCACCAGGTATTTTTTTTTCAAAGTTCAGGGGTGCGGCTGCCCAGAATGGGCATGCCAATGCCCCCCTGCAAAATGCCACAGTCCTTCTGCCCCCCAGGAGGCATATGGGGACAATAGCCCCTGATCTGCCCCGGGGGGCAAAACGACCACTAGGCACCAGGGATTATTTTTTTTTATACATTGGGGTGGGGGCTGCCCAGAATGGCCATGCCAATGCCCCTAACCCAAAAGACATACCACTGTCTTTCTGCCCCCCAGGAGGCATATGGGGACAATAGCCCCTGTTCTGCCCCGGGGGCAAAAAGCCCACTAGGCACCAGGGATTATGTTTTTTTTATACATTGGGGTGGGACTGCACAACTAAAACAAAATTGCCACAGTCTTACTGCCCCTCCGGAGGCAGATGGGGGCCATATGCAGAGATCCCACTAGGCACCATTTTTTTTAATTATACATAGGCCCATTCTTGGCATCCCCCACTCCCCAAACAATTTAGCCACAGTCTTTCTACCTCCCCTGGGATGCAGATGGGGGAAATAGCCCTTGATCTGGCCCCCCAGGGGAGGCAGGGAGCCCACTAGGTGCCAGGGATTATCCTGTTTTTTTTTTATACATAGGGGTGGGGTTGCCCAGAATGGGAATACCAATGCCCCTAACTCCCCCAAAAAATGGACACAGTCTTTCTGCCCCAATCTGCCACCCTTCCTTCCCCCCCCCCCCCCCCCCCCGGGCGGGAGAAAAACCACTAGGCACTGACAGTTTTTTTGCAGTGTGGTTAGCTGTGGATTTTGAGCCCTAGCGCAGCCGGTACCTAGGGAAAACTAGCAATCTTCGCCATTTTTAAAAATGAGACACCCAGGGGAATCCAGGATGGGGTGACTTGTGTGCCTCTCACCAGGTTCTGTTACCCAGAATTCCTTGCAAACCTCAAACTTTGTCCAAAAAACACATTTTCCTCACATTTGTTTGATGGAAAGTTTTGGAATCTGCAGGGGGCCACAAACTTCCACCCACCCAGCATTCCCTCAAGTCTCCTGATAAAAATGGCACCTCACTTGGGTGGGTAGGCCTAGTGCCCGTGACAGGAAACATCACAAGATACAACATGGACACATCACATTTTTCCACCAAAAGCTGACCCTTTTTTCGCAATGTGCCTAGCTGTGGATTGTGGACCCTAACTCAGACGGCACCTAGAGAAACCTAGTAAACATGTACCATTTTGCAAACAAGACACCCAGGGGAAGCCAGGATGGGGTGACTTGTGTGGCTCTTACCATTTTCTGTTACACAGAATCCCTTGCAAACTTCAAACTTTGTAAAAAGAATCTCATTTTCCTCACATTTCTGTGATTGAAAGTTTTAGAATCTGCGGGGAGCTGCAAACTTCCACCCACTCAACATTCCCCCAAGTCCCCTGTGTGGGAAAGTTGTGGGATCACAGGGCTGAAACAAATTTCCTACCACCCAGCATTCCCCCATATCTCCCGATGAAACTGGTCCCTCACTTGTGTGGGTGGGTCAAGAACCCACAGCAGAGAAGGGCCCAAAACAAATTGTGGAGACATCTAAATTATCTATCACAAAACGACCTGGATTTGCAAGGGGCCACCAGCGTTATTGATCCCGGACTCGATGGCTACCTAGGGAAACCTACTGAACTCAGACGTTTCTGAAAACTAGACACATCGGGGAGTTCAGAGATGTGTGGCTTGCATAGATTCCCCAATGTTTTCCTACCCAGAATCCCCTGCAAATTTCAAATGTATCTAATAAAATCATATTTTCCTCACATTTCTGCCTGGAATCACTGCGTCAGCACAAATGTCATACCACCCACTATTCCTCATGTTCTCCCGCTAAAACTGATACCTCACTAGTGCGGGTGTCTAATGCAGAGTCAGCCTAAAAACACATTAAAAAAAATATAGCTCTTAGAGCTCACTGTGCTATCCACTCAATCCCTATGATTTTGGCCCTCTCACACAAAGGAGGTATCATTTTACTCGGGAGACAGAGGGTTATGTTGGGTGGTAGGTATTTTGTGCTGACACAGTAATCCCAGACAGAAATGTGAGGATAATGTGATTTTTTTAGCTAAATTTGAGGTTTGCAGGGGATTCTGGGTGAGAAAACGTTGGGTGATCCATGCAAGTCACACCTCCCTGGACTCCCTCAGTTTTCTGGTTTTCAGAAATGCCTGGGATTGGTAGGATTCCCAAGAGGGCCGCTGAACCCGGTATCTAAAACTCAGGTGCCCCCTTGAACAAGCATTACCATAGCCAATAGGTCTCGCTTTTGGGACCTTATAAGTATGTTTACTTTTGCTATAATCGCGGCAAGTAAAGGGAAGCGCAGTTGCAGTGATTATAACAAAAGTAAAGAAATAGAAAAAAAATCTATTTCTTTACTTTAGTTATAATCGCTGCACTCGCGCTTCACTTTTAATGTTAAAAGTAAAGCGTGAGTGCTGCGATTATAGCACAAGCATTAGCCGCGGGCAATGCATAGATGGGGGCTGCAGATGGAGAGAGAGGCAGAGGGAGTTGTGTGCGCGCGTGCTGCACGCGAAAGCACTTAATGAGCCATGACGGCTTGAAGGCTTAATGAGATAAGAAAGGCAGATGGCGGCTGCGCGCGTTCACGTGCACATGCACGCAAACTTTAGGCCACGAAAAGCTTGTGGGTAGCACTTTTTTTACCCCCTACTAAAAGTCGAGCAAGCAGCGCATGCGCTGCTCTAGGCTCAACCTAAAAACCAGGTTGTTTTATGAAAGTTAGGGGGCATGTGCATTTTTGGTCCCTGGCTCGACGGCCTTCTACAGAAACCTATTGAACCCAGAAATTTCTGAAAACAAGACACCTGGGGAAATCCAGGGAGGTATGGTTTGCGTGAATTACCCAGCATTTTCTTACCCATAATCCCCTGCAAACCTCAAATTTAGCTAAAAAAATCACGTTTCTCACATTTCTGTGTGGGGAAAGTTGCGGGCTCCCCTGGCTGACACAAATTTTCTACCACCAAACGTCCCCCCAGGTCTCCTAATAAAAATGGTTCCTCCCTTGTGCGGGTGGGCCAAGTATCCAAGGCCTGGAAGGGCCCAAAACGTATTGTGGCGACATCAAAATTATATATCAGAAATTAAACTGGTTTTTCAAGGGGACCACCTGTGTGTTAGGTCCCGCGCTCGATGGCCATCTAGGGGAAACCTACCAAACCCAGACATTTCTAAAAACTAGATACCCATGGGAGTTTAGGGAGGTATGCCTTGCATGGATCCACCAATGTTTTCTTACCTAGAATCCCCTGCAAACCCTCAAATTTAGCTAAAAAATCATATTTTCCCCACATTTTTACCTGGTATCATCGCGTCCACACAAATGTCCTACCACCCAGCATTCCCCTTAGTCTCCTGATAAAAATGATACCTCACTTTTGTGCGTGTCTAATACAGAGTCAGCCTAAAAAAGCATATGAAAAAATAGATGGTGCTTAGAGCTCGCTGTGCTATCCACTCAATCCCTATGTTTTTGGCTTTTCCAAACTGCATGCCCTTGGTCCACCCACTCAAGTGAGGTATCATTTTACTCAGGAGACCGAGGGGGGATGCTGGGTGGTAGGTATTTTGAACCGGTACAGTAATCCCAGACAGAAATGTGGTGAAAATTTGACTTTTTAGCTACAGATGAGGTTTTCAGTGGATTCTAGGTTAGAAAATGTTGCGGGATCCACCCAAGCCACACCTCCCTGGCTCCCCCGGGTGTCTAGTTTTAAGAAATGTCTAGGATTGTTAGGTTTTCCTAGATGGCCACTGAACCCGGTACCTAAAACGCAGATGCCCCCTTGCAAAACCTGGACATTTTCTGATAGATAGGGGGTCATTTGTGTTTTTGGAAAGGCCCACCAAAAAGCATATCTCCATTTTGTTCGCATTAAGTTTCAGACAGTTTGATTGTATACAAATACCTGCTTCCGAAACACCGCCTATGAGACTGTCCCGTGTGTCCCTCCCCTTTCGAAATAGGAAGTTGAGTGTCATCAGCATAGGAGCAGATCTCAAAACCTCACTTCATAATGATACCCGCCAAGGAAGAGACATAGATATTGAAAAATGCTGCATGGAGGTTTCCAAGCAGACTGGGGGGGGGGGGGGGGTTGAGGTGTGTGCATATTGTATACCAGTCCTTTTTTAGTAGTGATGAATGTGTTTTTACTGATCCTTCTCATGTGATGCCTAGTTTGTGTAGGAGCGAATCTTGTGGAGTTGCTATTGCCTTTACAGTCTTTGTTGTGTGTGTGTGTGATGGAAGTACAATGTTGTAGTGTGTGCATGTGTGTGTACCCACATCCTGTGATGTCCTCTACATCTTCTGTGTTGGGAGGAATGTGAGTTGTTGTTCCCTTGTATTGCATCTATTCTGTGTAAGTGACTCTTGTGCTGTACTGCATTTAATGTAATCTATTTATTCTTGGTATTTGAGTGAAGAGTTCACTGGTGAGGTTTTGATTTACTTCCACTTTTTATTTTGTTTGATATTTGAATATTGTTAGCTTGTTTTAACGATCTACGCAATAAACACCTAACTGTCCCTATGTTTGAAGGAAGCTTGCACAACTTATGCCTGTGCTGTATTGCATCTGCAGTTTGTGCTAGGGAAGCTTATTTTACAGCTGTACCTGTTCTGTGCGTGATGTAACCTTAAACCTATACTCAATGTGCTATGTCTGTTCTGGTGTGTTTGAAGCTTAGGCTTTCCTATCTTCTGCCTATGAAGTATTTCCCATTTTCTATCTGCAAAGGAAGCTTGTTTCGCTGCTGCACATGATTTACTGTACCTGTTTTTGGCATGAGACAGAGACCTAAACTTCTGCTCCACATGTTAACCTTTTTCTTTCTAAAAGACAACCTTTCACAACTGTTTCTGGGGATGCTCTGCACCTGTCCTTTTTTATTTTTTTTTACAGAGTTTTATATAGCACAAACTTGTCCTGGAGTTATCAGGTATCAGAACGCTTTACATAGCACTAGTTGCATAACATGAGGACACATTCATTTTTGTTAGGCACAGGGACATAAAGTGATTTGTCCAGGATGTTCAGCGTCATTGCCAAGACTCAAACCCAGTTCCCCAGATTTGAGGTCGATCACCCTAGCCATTAGGCCAACTCCTCTCCTTGGTCTTGCATGGGAAGAACATGTATTTTTGTGCTGCACAAGATTTATTTACCAGTTCTGTGTGAGAGGCTAAAATTGTAAGACATGCTGTGTCTGGCCTGTGTTTGAACAAAGCTTTCACATATGCAGCTTGTGAAGATTGTTTTGAAATACAAGTGATTTTCTGTAGCCGTCCTCTGTGTGAAAGAACCTTAAACTGATGTGCCAGGGCTTCAGGTGTGCCAGGTCCCTCCAGGTCTCAGATCCAGGGTCGGACTGGTCTATAGGGCAATCACGCAGTGCCCCATGGGATGTTCTGACAGATCAGGGTTTAGGCTTGGTTTTTATTAGCAGTTTGTAGGCCATTTTTCTGGCCAGGAGGGTCAGTTTTTACTGTCGATTTCCCTGATATTGCTATCAGGTCCTATATTCATGTCCTTAACTTTACTGGCAAACAACATCGATTGATTTCTGAACATTCATGTAAAAAAACATTCAGGTAAACCGTAAGCCATTTCAGGGGTGTAGTTCCTGTTTATATTTCACGTTTTACTTAAACTTGCACTAAACTACTGGTCTCATGAGGTGCTATAGGGATCACAGAAATGTAGCCACACACTTAATTAGCCACATCCCTTAAAGCATCCTTCACTGTTTTTTATCCCAATTAAAGCTGTGTGCTGTTCCACATGTTGTAACTGTTCTTTGTGGGAGTGAAGCTTTCATATCTACTTTCTGTGAACAACTGCACCTGTTCTGAGGGTGAGTAAAGCGCCTTTTGCTACTACACATGATTTACTGTATGTATTCTGTGAGTGACAGATGCTTAAACTGTTGCTCTACACATTGTTCCTATTGTTGGTGTGAGTGACGTGTATGCCTTGGAGTGAGTCACCGGGGAGAGGTGTGGCAGAGCGACTGAATCCAGAGAGCGGGGCTCATGGTTCGATCACTGGCGGCAGCTCAGCTCAGCATCATGGGACTCTGGACCATAGCTCACTTAGGGCCAGATGTAGGTAAATGTGAAATACCGCTTTCTTAATAGCGAATTTTACCGATTCGGTATTAAGAAATCGGTATTTCCTATGTAGGTAAAGATTCGGTAAAAAATACCGAATCCTTAATATTCCTTATTACCGAATCGGTAATTGAGATCCGGTAATAAGGAATACCTATCCATTCATTTCTATGGGCTTAGAGGCCCATAGGAATGAATGTGAAGACATTCACTATTAGCGATTCGGTATTACCGAATCGTTAATAGCGGGAGGTATTTCAAGGGTGCCAGGGTGTCCAAAGGACACCCTGTTGCACTCCTGAAATGTGCATTTGTGCACATGTGGCGCACTTACATGCCCTAAGGGCATGGATTAAAAAATGCAAAAAAGTGCTTTTTGTAAGGAAATCGCTACTTACCACCAACTTGAAGTTGGTGGTAAATAGCGATTCCTTAAGCCTGAGGTGCACTGTTTTCAGCGCTTCCTACATTGCAATTAAGGAATTGGTATTACCGATTCCTTAAATGCAAGAGCAATAAGGAATCGGTATTTACTGATTCCTTATTTACCGATTCCTTACCTACATCGCACATGGCTAAATACCGGTCGGTAATGCTGAAATTTACAGAATTTCGCCGTTACTGACCGGTATTTAGCCACCTACATCTGGCCCTTAATCTCCCTGACAGCCCCCAGTGCCTTGAAACCCTTAAGGAGGAGATATATTCGCACTTTACAAATAAGAATTCATTATATTTGTTAATTACACTACTTGAGCTCATGTTTTCTAGCTACATTTAGTATTTTCATTTCGAGTGATGGTGGGCACATTTTAGCAGCACCAAAGAAATATTTAAGCATGAAACACATTAAATAATTATATACCTCTTATTTTTATTTTTACCTGTTCACCACAAATATATTCTTTTCAGTATTTCTGTGCAAAATGAAAAATGGCACATCCGCGTTTTAGTACCAAACGTCTTTGACCGACAAATCATTAGACACATAATCACCGAACCAACGAGAGGGGAATTAACAGCGAGTCAGAACTTTCAGAGTTAAGGGAAGATTTGTGAGTGCCTCCGAACAATGTAGAACAATGGCGCTGTTTATCTGCATCACATGAGCTTTTTTTCTAAATAATTTAATTGCTTGTTATAAATCAAAAGCCCATAATTAGATGTTTTTTATGCGCTGTCGCCTCCCTGCATCCAAATGTGTGGGAAGAAATATCAACGCTATTAAATTATTTATCTCAAAAGTGTTATCTTTTCCTAATTACAAATTATGATTGTTCGCTGAACTATATTTGTACATATTTACCATATTTCACATTTATGTTTCTGTGTGCTCCGTCTTGTAATTATCTTACAAATAAACATCAAGTCGTCCCTCTCTCTGTCCTATGCATCTGTAACCACTCATCTCTCTCTTGTTGCCTGTCTCTTGTCCTCCCTTTCCGTTCCACCCCTAGCACTCACGTCAGCCACATCTCATCTGTCGTTCTCTCCCCTGTCTTCCTAAATGATTCCACCTCCCTCCTAGTGGAGGAGCCAGTGTGCCATACGCACTAGTACAGGGAAGGAAATGGGCCACCTGGCTGCTGTTTGAACTGTGAAATAGGACAATAATGAGAGGCCTCTCAGGCCTCTGGGCCCTGGTGCCTCTGCACCTGCTGCACTAATGGAAGCTGCACCCCTGCTCGCTCCTCATTTTGTATTGAGAGTCTTTGCTTCCAGCTATTTCTTCACCCTCAACACCTCTCCAAATCCTTAACATATACTTCTGTTGGATGTCTGGACAGCTGCCATTTGCTGCCTGGCTGTCCCGCTTTTGAAAAGCGCTTTCACACAGGTGACATTCTATTTACCGATTTTTGATCAGTAAATAAAAAAATGTATATGGTGCCCATTGTAGGCTCAAATATGTTTGTTTTTGCCACAGCTGCACTGGATTTACATAAATCATTTTGAAATTTACCGATGCTGTAAAGTAGGGAAACTCCAAGTACAACTGGGGGGGGGGGATTCTTGCAGCCTTCCAGATCTTTTCATGTGCCCCCCCCCCCCTAAACCGCAGCACTGAGCTGCTGCTGTTTACTTGAGTGAGCAGTAAGATTCAGAAAGATGTTAAACAAATGGGCAAGTATTTACTTGCACCCTAAGTAAAGTAAAAGCAACAAAGAAGGTGTCCTGCACCACTTAACTTTAGGACAACCTTAATTTTGAAAGAAATCTTGAAACAAACGTAAAAATATGATAAAATCCTGGTCTTTTTGCGATACATCGGCTCACCTGCCATTTATCTGGACCCTGGACCCTGGTCCCTGTCTACACCTCGGCGCACCCGCTTCGCGGGCGCCCCTTCGCTTGTTTCGTGGAGGAAACTGCACTCGACACCTGCGAGGACCATTGTGGACGGGAAGCGGCAGCTGGCGTGTTGGTGTTGGTGCTCCAGGGCTGCGAGCGTGCGGGGACTTCAATTCCCAGAAGTCCCTGCCAGACCGACTAAGTACTTCCGGTCCGCTCTCCCTGCTGGCCCGCCCCCCGCCCTCCTGAGGATTTAAAACTCCAGCTGTAGTTAGACGAGTGGGTCACCCTGGTCTTTTTGCGATACATCGGCTCACCTGCCATTTATCTGGACCCTGGACCCTGGTCCCTGTCTACACCTCGGCGCACCCGCTTCGCGGGCGCCCCTTCGCTTGTTTCGTGGAGGAAACTGCACTCGACACCTGCGAGGACCATTGTGGACGGGAAGCGGCAGCTGGCGTGTTGGTGTTGGTGCTCCAGGGCTGCGAGCGTGCGGGGACTTCAATTCCCAGAAGTCCCTGCCAGACCGACTAAGTACTTCCGGTCCGCTCTCCCTGCTGGCCCGCCCCCCGCCCTCCTGAGGATTTAAAACTCCATCTCACTCCCGCAGCGCGGGACGCAGCCTGGACGAAGACCGGACTAAGGGCGGACCCTCTAAGACCCTCATAGACACGAGGAGACTGGACTGGGCCAGAACCCCTGCCTGAATATCTATCAACATAGACCCACCGTGTAAGTGTTTGTTTGTGGTGCGTATTGTACGAACATTATGTCCATTGAAATCCCAACACCGGAGTTACCTGGTCAGGTGAAGTCGGTGGGTTTGGTAGATGGAACATTAGACAGGTATTTTAAGAAATCCCTACTTGATCCTTCAATTACCCCTACCCTTGAAGAACTACGAATTGAACGACGGCGGTCGATTGAAAGTTTAAAGAACAGACCATTGCCGCTGTCACCGGCGCAAATGAGCTCTAAGGGTGATATTTGCACTACCACACAGGATAGTATCCCTCTAATATTTAGAGAAGGTACATCTACGAGGGAACCCGAACCCTTGGGCACTAATAGCAATCAGGTAGTCATAGCTACCACTTCCGGTATCATTAATCCAGCTGTGATTACTAAAGCGCAAATTACCCCAATTCCTACAAAAGTAGCCAACAGTAGGGTTAGAAAAGTTACGCAAGTTAAAATTCATGGCCCCCCTCCGGCTAAACGGCGTAAAAGTAACCTTTCCAAGAGGAAATTTAATCATGCAGACTTTGGTACGAAGAAGGGTGGTAGTACCAAAGGAGAATTGGTTAAAGCACTAGACGAAGGAAGGAAAGGTATCTCTCCAACGTATACATGTGTAACCCCGTTTACTGACCCTGTTATTTCTGTTATCGATAGCCCCCCTGTGATGGGAATGATACAGGCATCTCCAGACAGGGCTCTGATTGGGAGCATAGAGTCCATAATGAGGACCTATTCCCTGGCTATCATAGAAAGACTTGATAAACTAGAAAACAGACTTGGGAATATAGAACAAGAATTGGAGAAAAAGCTCGTAACCAACAAAGCACCGTTTATCCTCCCTATACAAGCCCCAACGGTACCTCCTTCATCAGGGACATCCGCTACAATAACATCAACTATCCCTGAACAGATTATTACCCAGCCTCAATCCTCAATCTGTATGAGTGGATGTGTATCAGGGAATATTCCTGTTGGACCTAATAGTAAACCAATATCAGAACAGGCTGAAATGCCCAACGGACAACGGAATAACTCTGGTCAAGCCGTAGGGAATATAAATAGAGAGAGAGGTAACGAGCGACTTGCCCAAGATAAATTTAACAAGGGTCCCCTTCCAGAACTCCCGCCAGAAGCAGTACCCCTAGTAGTAGTTCTTACTGGGGTACCGGAGCTGGAGAAAGATAAACGGGAGAGCTTTACCCAGCTGAGAAATAAGATATCACACTGGCTAAGTTTACACAGACCTATTACAAATAATATTAATGGAGAAATTATTCATGTCCGCCGCCTTCCCTGGTTGGGAGGAAGACCCAAGGATATTGAGGGTGACATAGTGGTCATTAATTTTAGAGATCGGAATGCCGTCCACTTTATACTTAATTGGCCGACAGACCACGATAGCAAACTTATCACCCCCCGCCCTCTAACCTATTTTTACCCACGTTCAGTGGTGTTTCCACCAAATCATCGTTTACAGCGAGCTCCCCCCCCACTTCTATCGAGGCAAATGCAATCAAACCCATATTGCCCACCCATCTACAATAATGGACCTATGGTTAGTGAGAGGCAACCACCACCAGCAGTAGATCTGTATGGGTGGAACACTATAGGCCCAAGATATAACCCTCTAATACATAGGAGAATGGAACAGCTCAAACCTTTTACACCCTTAGATACCACCAACAGGTTTGAGGTGTTTAGTGGACTGGAAGATTGCGATTGATGCCATCGAGACACAGGGAAGGGGGAGAGGGATTTTGGTGTGGATAGAGGGGCAGATATGGGCAGACGAACGGGGGAAAAAGGTCTACTAGATAATGATACACCCATTGGATACAACGTCACATGTAGTCCTGGGGGATGCACAAGAAATTTTGCCCAGTTTGACTGCAACCTCAAGGCTTTTTCCCCGGCTAATGGAAGTACTAGTCAGATTTTACCAACTGTAGATCCCGTGCCAGGGGATTTAACCCAAGTTCACATCTTGCCCCCTTTATCCACTGAGGCTAATTGTTTAATGGAACGGGGATATAAGATGGCGAGTTGGAACATAGCGGGATGGAATAACAAGGTAGAACGTCTAGGATGGTTAGAATTTATAACCCAGTTTGATATTCTGTGTCTCCAGGAGACTTGGGCGGCCGAAGATGTCTATCTTGATGGGTATGTTGCCTATAATTGCCATGCCCAACCATCTAATATGGGGAGAGCCAGAGGTGGAATGGTGATACTGCTTTCTGTGAATCTACCGGTTCGAGTAAAAATACACCGGACAGTCGGTCAACACTCTCAGTTGCTGTGGTTACAAAATAGGAATGGGCGAAATGTTTTAGTTATAAATCACTACAACAATGCCTTTAACCACTTAAATACTGATACGGTTGATGAACTTGAAGCTGAGGTGGAAAGCCTATATGGGTGTAATGACGTGCATTTTGACATTTTGTGGGGTGGTGATCTTAACATTTATATGTGCCCACTTGCTGGCGATAGGGTGTGTGGGTATGGGGATGATGGAGGGGAAGAACAGACCCACTTTATGCACTCGGTTTATGGGGATTCTCTTAATTCGTTTTTGTTAAAAATGGATTTATGTATTATGATTCCTAGGGGTGACAGTGAGGGTAATTCGGTACCAACCTTTATTGGGAGGAACTGTGCCACGATTATCGATTACCTCATTGTCTCTACCAGTATTGTAGCTAAGTGTTCCTTACCTGTAATAGTAGATCCGGCACTTAGTGATCATAATTGTCTAACAATGTTTCTTTCTTTGTGGGGGGTCAAAGAAATGTTGATACATGGCGTTGTGACAGATATAGTCCCACACAGATCCAACGGCCCTAGAATTAAATGGGGTAGGCAAAATGAGGAACATCTACTTTGTGCTATCGTGTCAGCCTGTATAGAAGAGGTGGAATGCTGTCTTGAACCTGGAAAGAATAATGTTGACATTCTAGTTAGCTTCGACACTATTAATAAAAATGTTGCGGAAATTTTAACTGGAAGAATAAAAAAAAAGGGCCCTAGGAGTAATGGGGGATGGTTTAACAGAGAATGCACCAAATCTTTACAAAGACTTAAAGCTGCTCTCAAGGGAAAACCAAGAGATAAGGAAGCAGTTAATACCCTCAGAAGGGAATACACAATCCATCTGAGGGAAAGGAAACAGGAATTAAGGGAAGAGGCTTGGAACAATTTGACAAAAGCAGTGGACCTTAAAGATACTAAGCTTTTCTGGTCCACGGTA
Organism: Triturus cristatus; assembly: GCF_964204655.1. Lineage (NCBI taxonomy): Eukaryota > Metazoa > Chordata > Amphibia > Caudata > Salamandridae > Triturus > Triturus cristatus. The sequence goes on from NC_140594.1 coordinate 780,606,631, forward strand.
AATAGCCCCTTCCTTCAAAACGAAGATGTCCCGGTAATGTCAGCCCAGGTATCTGAGGAACAATGGGTGTCTCACTTTACTAGTATTTTCAACCCCGAAGGACTATCTGAAGGGGGGGATAATGAATGTATGGCAATAACCCCCATACCTCTCAATATTACAATTTTAGAGGTAGATGCAGCCATTCGGGCTAGCAAGGGGGGAAAGGCACCGGGCCCGGACGGGGTACCCGTTGACCTTTATAAAGCTGAGATCTCCATTTGGAGCCCATTATTAACAAAGGTTTTTAATGCAGTTGCGACGACTGCGGCTCCACAGACCTGGGGGGAATCAATCATTATTCCGGTATATAAAAAAGGGGATAGGGGCGAGGCAAAAAATTATCGCCCGATCTCCCTTCTTACTGCTTCCCTAAAAATAATGAGTAGAGTATTATTAGGTCGTCTGGAAGATTGGGTAGAAGACAATGGGATCCTTGCGGATTCACAGTATGGATTTCGCAAGGGGTTGGGCACTATAGAACAGTGCATTAACCTAGATCTCATTATATGTAAATATACACGAGCCAAACAAGGCTCGTTGTTTCTTTGTTTTGCCGATTTATCCAGTGCCTTCGACTTGGTTGACCATGGTCTTCTGTGGTCAACCTTGTTGGATATGGGGGCACCTCAAGATATTATTTACTTCCTGGCCCAATTGTACAGGACTCTGACAGCAAAAATACGATATGGGCAATCGGGGGAGTGTACCCCTAGTGTTAAAATAGGATCAGGAATTAGGCAGGGATGTGTTCTTGCTCCTCTTCTTTTCTCCCTTTTTATTAATGCAATTGAGACGGAACTTCGCTCCGTAAGTGCAGATGTACCGACTGCTGGTGGCTTGCCCATCCCAATTCTGCTCTACGCGGATGACGCGGTTCTGCTCTCTCAAACCCCTTTAGGGCTGCAAAAACTAATGAATAAATTTGCAGATTTTATCAAGGGGAGAAAATTAAAAATTAATAATTCAAAAACTTTTATAATGCCCTGTGGGAAGAAAATTAAGAACCTAAGGCCCTTTACAGTTATAGATCAAACCATAACAGTGGTGGATAAATTTTGTTATCTGGGTATCACTTTTAATAGTGGGGGGATGTGGACCTCTGAAATAACAAATGTTAGGGCCAAGATGGCTAAGTGCTCTTTTGGCCTATTCAGGTTTGCATCCAAGCTAGGTTCTAGACGGATACCCGACATGTTATACCTATACCGTCATAAATGTGTTGCTCTGGCTCTATACGGATCAGGAGTGTGGGGCCACTGTAACAATAACATGCTCCAGGTAGAGGAGAACAAATTTATTAAAAAACTCCTTTGTCTGCCATCTTCTTCTTCAACAAAGTTGATCCATCAAGAGTCTGGCCTAGAACATCTATCAGACCTGATTAGGTTAAGACCCCTGTTAGTATGGAGATCTATCTGGTCGAAGGAACAGACTGGTTTTACTAGAAAGATAATCCTTGATTGTCTAAACTTGGATAAATGTTCCCGTATCCCGTGGCTTAACTATATCATTCGAACGTTTGAAGATCTTTTTAATCTTAGGGTTTGTGTTAACCCTTCTTGTGTTTTAGACATCACGAAGACTGAGATCAAATATGAATTTCTGAGGGATAGCAGGGCGAAGCGTATCGCAGCTACTGTCCAGTTCTCCACACACGTTTTTTATGACAAATATAACAAGGAAGAAATGGGGCTCCCAGGATACCTCAAAATGGTTAATATTCGTTCCCACCAATTTGTGTTAACAAGACTCCGGATGGGGACTGTTCATTTGCTTGTTGCGTATCCTATAATGAAGACATATACTACTGCCCCCTGTCCGTGTGATGGGACTACTAAACAAAGTACGGAGCACTTTTTACTGCTATGTCCTCTTTATCTCTATCTTCGAAAAATATATCTGAAACCACTTTTTAAAAAATATAAAGTATTTAATATTGCTTCAGCCATGGGGCTTTTATTCGGGCTTAACTCACAGGACATTTGCTATTTTACTGCTGTATATATTTTAAAATCGATATGTATGAGGAAAAGCACCGTTTTATGACATGTGATTAATTTTAAAATTTGCTGAAACCTCATGTTTTTTATTAATGTATGTATGTACTTTTATGATCATTAATTTATGATCGAATAAAGTTTTTTGAATTGAATTGATAAAATCTTAGCACATCAGATTATATCACTGTGTAGAGAGGCATTTATTAAAAGTGATAGTTTTAAACTTTGAAGCATGCATGCCTCCAACCACCCTGACAACAATGTAATTAATTAACAAAGAGGAAAGTCCGTTGTCATATGCCCCCTCTGTGTGGCCTGGGTTGTTATCATACATGGAACAACATTATAGTTTATTAAATCAAATATGAGAGAAGGTTTTGTACAGCATACATCCCAAACTAATGTATGTCAAAGTATCTCGTATGTGATAATGACGAAAAATAAGACAAAGTGAAAAAACCAATTGCCTAGGTTCACACAATTTGGTCAGTGGCGAAACCGGTATTGATCCCATGTTTTCTGGTTTCACATTATGCAATTCAGCTGCAAGAGGGGATCTCTTTATACAGTCAACTGATTAAAATGCAAAATATTCATATTAACAGTTACAAAATGTGCAATGATTAACGTAAATTTCAAAGCTGAAATGAAACGCATTTAAAATGTGCAAACTAAAATAGGCAGCCAATTGTATGTGTATAGGCCATAGAAATACTAAGACGAAGCTTCCTTTGACTAGAAGTGAACCTAATATTGCTGAACTGTGTACAAATATAATTTAGAGGACTGACCTTACTGTGACATGCTTAGAAATGTTCATCACAACTGCAGGATGTTCCAATTTTAATCAAATGTGCTATTTTACGAAGCAACATAGTATTTGTAATGATTAACTTCTGATTCTCACCCTATTTCACATAATACCTGAATAGAATAGCTGCACATTAAAAACAGTGGGGCATATTCTCAACCGGCAACGATAATTATCGCTGGCCGTGCTTAGCGATAATAATATTATCGCAGGCTATCTCTGGAATTTATCGCCCTGGTAGCGCGTTATTAACAACGCGTTTCTACAGGGTGATAAAAATTCCAGAGAAAGCGAGGTTATCGCCCTTTTGCAGGGAACATCGCTGGTTTTCCAGCGAGGTTCCATGCAAAATGGCGAAAACCTTGCTGATACGACCCACAGGGTCGTATCAGCATAATCCACCCCCTATGTTAGGGATGGCTAAATCAGGATTTTAGCAGACGTTAGATTTTGGTGAAAACGGCCGTTTTCGCCAAAATCTAACGTCTGCTAAAATTGTTTGTGCTGCCTTGTAAATATCGCAATGTAAACATCAGCGATATTTGCAAGGTAGTCCACCCGGGGTACGCCCAGTAACGCCCACTTTGCATCTCATTGGAGATGCAAAGGGAGGGGTTGGGAAAAAGGGTGCTAACATGCGATTATGCATGTTAGCACCCTCTTGTAAATAGGGCGTTGGTTTTATCTCTGCTTTTTTGGCTTTGTAAGCCCTGGAGATAAAGCCCTTGTAAATATGCCCCAGTATATCTAGTTCGTATTAATAAAATACCTTACTAAACAGTATTTCTGAAAATATAATGTTTCTTTTCTTTAGCATAGATCATTGTGTATGCAGTGAAACAATTATTTTAGCAGGCCAACCTGGGAATGATGCCTATGGGAACTGAGGCTTATGTTCCCAGAACTTAACTATGTACGAATGTCTGTAGCTAAGTTCTGATAAGGCTTAACACTCCCCATGTACTTTTTTGGGAAAGGAAGAGTGGACCCTTCTCACAGAGAAGAGCTGCCATTTGATTTGTCTGGAGAGGAAAAAGCCTGCTACAATGTCTGTAACATGTATTATTATCTTTTATATTAGTGTGTGTTCCTAGTTAGTTTGAATGCTCTCTTCTCTTTATCTTCCTTTTTGCTCTAGACTGATGATTGTGGCTACTGCTGGTTCTATTCATCGTTACATCATTTTGAGGCTTTGTTTTACAGATTGCTACTGCAACTGTATGGTCACTTACTCGATTTGCTGAAACTCGGCTGAGTTTCATGAACTACTTTTTATGAGGTGGGGCGTTCTGCTGCTTACAGTTGGCGTTCAGCTTCATGCCCCTTTAATCTGACTCTTTTCCTTTTGAAGTAGGACTTTTTATGGATTTTACTATCTCTAAAATTCTGGTCTGAACTTTTAGAATAGGGTTTATTCCTTTATGGAACGTACTTGATGCACTATTTGACTATTTGTTTCTAACCAAACCTTTTTTATGAGATTTCTTTAAACCTACTAAAGATGATTGACTAATAAGAATAAAGTAAAAGAATAAAAGAAAATTACTAATCTCTTAATGAGAATAAAGCTGTTAAAGCCTATTCATACTCTCATCATTGACTGAACTTGGAATCGTATTTGGAATTTGCTGGTGATGCTAAAATACCTCTTTAAATCATAATATGGTGACAAAGACCTGTCGACTCTAGGAGAAAGGACCAGTGCGGGAACAGGGCTTAGCTCTCTAAATGATGGTAATTGAAATCATGAACCATATTATATAATTTTGGCCCCAATCCACGCTATCAGCTTTCTGGTAGCAGACATATGGGTTTACCTTGAAGCTATGGATAATTTCCCAAGTTAGAATAAAATAACCTAATCCTCCATTCCAATGTCTGGAGTTTGAGGAGCTGACAAGGTGTTTTATCAAAAGCGGTTGCTGATTTGGAAGTCTAAGTATTTATAGGTAATGCGACGTCTAGTGTAATTGTGCTTACAGTTGTATTATTACATTTAGAGGGAATAGTTTGATGAATGAAGATTTATTTTGTTTCTATGTAAAGAGAATGAAGAATTTCAGATTCATCATAGTTTAAGATCCTCTGATAAAAGATAAAGAGCAAAGGAAAAATAAATGCTGAATTAAGTGTAGAAGACACTGGATAGATATTGAGACAAGTGTAGAAGACACTTGAGTAAGCCATCGTCAAATGATTTTTCTTGTTTGCAGGTTTTGTGGTGTAGAGTGTGAGCTACCATCAGCTACTAAATTGAGATAGAAATATTAATAATCTGTTGTGGCTGTTTAATATCAATTAATGTGAGCAGAACCTAATTGCACAAAAGGGTGAAGCTGCATTGATTAGGATGATCATTCTGGTAGAGATTTCACTTGTAATCGTGGAATTATTTTGTGTGGATGAGTAGCTATTGTTTTCTTTAGAAGAGGAAAAAATAATTGATATATGTTTTGTTATTGTCATTTGAAAAGGTTTTGTTGGTTTGTGTAAGTACAAGAGAAATTGTAAAGGAAGTTGAGCTGCTTCGAGGAGAGAGATTATAGGTCATAGTGTTTCGCACTGAGATTGGTTGGTTGGTGTGCTTTTGCTCTGGAATTAGTTGGTGACGCCAGTGTGCTGCATTGTGATAGGTCAGCGCTCTTGTGGATATTGCATTAGGATTTGTTAACAGTACTTTGATAAAAGAACAGCTGTGACCAGATTGGAGAAAATCTGACGTTTGCAGAACAGAATCAAAATATTCAGTTGACAGTGTTTGCTTTGTGATTCAGTCAGAAATGTTGAGATGTTTTTAAGAATTTAAGAGTTTTGTGAAGGGTGATGTTTTAATTCTTATACAGGAGGGTGAAGAGGCACTTCCTGAGGGTACGCTTGCATATTAGATGGCAACTGAATTGGGATTACATACTTTTTTATGGTTTCCTCAATGGTGTAAGGTCACTGAGAACGAAGGTGCATTAAGATTTCCAAAATACGGTAGCTTTGAAACTGGAATCATTGAGAAATTGAAAGACAAATTGTATGAAATTAAACCTCTTCCGAGATCTATGCAATATGAAGCTTTGAATAAGTGGGAAAAGGTTGCCCGGGAGAAAGAAAGGGAAAAATATCAGAAAAGATCAAAGAAGGCAATGTGTAATTATGCAGATGCTCGATGGAATGAAGTACAACCGAGATAGAGGAAAGCCATAGTTGAAGGCACTAGATTGTATCCAGCTATTTCTACAGAAATACCAGAGAGAGGGAAGATGAGAAAGATCCAGGGGAAAGATAAAGAGAACAAAGAAAAAGAGAATAAGACAGATAGTGATTCAGGGGATAATATTTTAGAATAAACGTTGGCTGCACGACCCCTCTCTTATGCAACACCAACTGAAAATACTGAGAGTGGTGCTACAGCAAGCAGTATAATAGCCACTGCCCCTGTAGAAACTAGAGAAGTACAAATTGAGAGACCCCGTCAATTATTGCAGATTGCTCCACCTACTGATGCCCAGCCACAGATTGTTCCTCTACCTGAGGTAAATCTACCAATTAAGCATGGTTTGGTGCAAGTGTTGCAGCCATTAATTGTACAGACAGTGCCCAACCCAGTTATAAATGCCCCAGTAAATGTTAACTTGACTTCAGAGACTCAAGGAGCAGTAGGAGGTTTACCCACAACAGGCTTCATTCCAACTTCTCAGAATTCACAGATTGTTGTATGGAGGCCACCTCAGACAGTTCAGGCATTAAGAGATGGGTTAGGCTTCTTTTTCCAACATCAGTAGTCCCTGGGTAAGAACAATATTTGAAGATGGAATCTTGGCACCATGGTTTGAAGAAGCTGCAAGGGTTTCAAAGACAGAAAGCACAGTCTCAAACCTGAAAAGGAAAGACCATTAGCTATTTCCAAATTAAAAGTTAAATTGGAAGAAATCATTACCGGGTGTTTAGAATTAAAGCATTTAAACCAATATCAAGAGAAATAATTGATTTACGTGTATCAAGAAATTACAAGACGAGCAGTAAATACACATGATAAATTGACTGAATTGACTTCGAAATACGAGGTACATCTTTCTAAAGGTTTTCTTTTCAAGAAAAGTTACATGGTTCAATTAGATGATGAAGCAGTTGAAAAAATGCTTTCTTCAGGAGCATGGTTGCACATTACATTATTTATAAAATGTATTTGTAAATGGAGTGAAACTGAAAAATTAGAAACTAATGGGCAAGAAAACATGAACAGAAAAAGAAGGAACCTGAGTTGGTAGGGAAAAAGAATGAACAGGATGAGGAAGGAACTTCGGTTCATCCATTGAGAGACATAGCAGGCAGCACAGTGGTAGATAATGCCCTGATGAGAAAGACATAGGGATTTTTGTATCTTAGTGATGAACAAGACATGAAACAGAAAAAGATTAAGGAGATATTTATGCTAGCTTAGACAAACTTTGCTCGGAAATTTCTTCAGAATTCTTCTTTTGCAGGAAATCATTGAAATATACAAGTTGTTGTTGTTCCACATATGCATTGTCAGGGAAATCCAGGAAGTTTTGATTTTTCAGAAGGTAGAGGCAGAGGTGTTCCAATTGATCCAGGTTCAGGAATGGATGTTGCAACTCTGAAGAAGTTGACTCCTTGGCACGTTTGTAACAGGGAATGCAGATCTAATCCTGATAATGCAAACGGAAATGTGAAAATGGAGAAGGGATTGTAGATGCAAAATATACCAGTACAACAAATGCATGTGCCAATGCAAAACAAGTTCTGATGATGCATGTCCCACAAGCTCAAGTGGTCCCACAGACTATGGGAAACCCAAGATTTAATTTGAACCAGATGCAAAAAGCGAATTAAAATTATTTTCTAAACGTGAATCAAAATGCATTTCAGCATTTACTTAACACAAATCAGAATGCTTTTCAGCAATTTCTTGTTTTCGATAACGATGGTTCAGGCTTTGATAGGTCTGAATGATGGTGCCTGAGGGGGGAGAAAGATTGTGTGCTTGGCACAGTCTGACAGGTAAACCAGAGTAGTCAATTCATCGAAGGTGAGGTAAAAGGCAACTCTGTATCTTTCCTTATAGATACAGGTGCTACCAGGTCCACTGTTACAACTGTGGAAGCCCAGACCTATCCCTCTCATGAAAGAAGATCCAAGTTGTAGGAGTTTAAATTTCAGCAATTTCCTAATACAAACCAGAACGCTTTTCAGCAGTTTCCTGTTTTCGATAAAGATGGCTCAGACTCTGATAGGTGTCAATGACGGTGCTTGAGGGGGGAGGAAGATTGCGTGCTTGGCGCAGTCTGAGAGGTGGACCAGTGTGTTCAATTCCTAGAAGGTGTGGTAAATGGCTACTCCATATCTTTCCTTATAGATACAGGTCCACTTTTAGTGCTGTGGAAGTTCCAACCCTACAACTCCTGGGAAAGAAGGTCCAAGTTGCAGGAGTTTCAAATAAACAGATTTCTAATCCAATATCAGAGAAGGTCTCAGTAAAAATATGCTCATTTGAAGAAAATCACTAATTTGCTGTTTGTGACTCTATTAGGGAGAGATTTGTTGTGCAAGTTAAATTGTACAATTAACTGCACACTAGGTGGTATGGAATTCCAGACACATGATGAAAACATAGAATTTAAAATGGCTCAGCAAAAGACAGTTTCATAATTGTTTCTATTAATGACCATTGAAGAATTACCTGCTGAGGGGAACAGTAAATCCAGATGTGTGGGGTTTTACAGGGAAAGACATTGGACTGATTAAAGGAGTAGAACCAGTCTGGATTACAATAAAGACAAAATGCAGTATACCCAAGAACACTACCATACTACCTGCCTCCAGAAACCATTGCAGGAACAACGCCTGAAATAGAAGACATGATACAGAAAGGGATTTTAAGGGAAAAGATTGAAAGTCCATGTAACTTTCCGGTAATGGGTTTACAGAAACCCAATGGGTGCAGGATCTTAAGAAAATTAACAGTGTAGTTGTTCCATGTTCTCCTACGGTACCGAATACAGCCACAATATTGTTTCAAATTCCATGTACTGCAGAATAGTTTGCTGACATTGATCTTTGTCAGACTTTCTTCTCAGTGCCATTGCATGAAGATAGCCAAATCCTTTTTTCATTTATTTTTCAGCAGAGAGTTTTTGCATGGTGCCAAGTCCCTCGAGGGTATAGGGAGAGTTCATCAATCTTTAATCAGATCTTGAAAAATAATCTAGAGTCATTACAAATGCCTTATAGATCAATTCTTGTGCAGTACATGGAGGATCTGCTTGCAGCATCAGAAACATAAGATGTTTGTAAACAGGATTCCACTGCTTTGTTGAATCACATGCCCAAAAATGGACATAAAGTGTCACCAGGCAAACAGCAGTATTGTCAGAAAGAAGTTCAATATCTGTGACGCATAATTGAGGAAGTAGCTAGAAAGGAGTCATCAGAGAGAGTGGAAGCAGTTCTTCGATTGAATCCCCTCAAAAACAGAAAGAAGCCAGGATGTTTGTGGGAATGGTTGGCTACTGTAGAAAGTGGATACCAAACATTTCCCTAGTTGCAAAGCGTTTACTAAGGGTGACACTCAAAGATTTATCTGATCCACTTCCCTGTGACAAAGAGTGCTTGAAAGCCTTCCTAGAGTTTAAAGAAAAACTTTGTCATGTAATGCCGCAGCACCAGGTATTCCAGAATACAGTAAAGATTTTACCTTATTTTGCAGTGAAAGGGAAGGCTGCGATCTCTCAGTGCGGACTCAAACTCATACTGATGCTCGGAAGCCTGTGACATATTTCTCAACTACCCTTGTCCCTGTTGCCACAGATCTGCCCGGCTGCTATAAATCAGTTGCCATGGTGAGCACTAGTCTGGAAAAGTGTGACAGCATAGTAATGGGATATCCTTTATGTAATGGTCCCACACTCTGTGCATCTTCTATTGATACAAACAAAAACCCAATACATGACCCATAATGGGCTCACCAGATATAAACAAAGACTTTTGTCATCAGACACAGTAGTTTTGAAATGCTATCAAATTGTCAATCTGTCAACTTTGCTGCCAATAAATGATAGTGTTTGTGATGAAATTGAGCATGATTGCCTAGAGGTTACGGAGTTATGTACGAAGTCTAGACCTGATATTAAGGATGAACCCCTGATTGATCCTTACTATGTAATTTTTGGCTATTGCTCATGACTGAGAATTAATGAAATTACCCTGAGAGCAGCTTACGCTGCGTGTACAACAAATTATGTTTTTGATGCATCATGGTTTCAAGGGGTTACCTCAGCACAAGTTGCACAATTGATTGCCCTTACCAGAGCATGCAGTTTGGCTGCTCAAATAAGAGTGAGTATATTTACAGATAGCATGGCTTTGATGTTGTCCATGATTTTGGACAAGTATGGTCACAAAGAGGTTTCATGACTTCTTCAGATACCTCTATTAGGAATGGTGGGCAAGTGAAGTTCTCATTGGAAGCCTTACAGTTGCCTTCAGAATTTTTTTTGTTAAATGTGCAGCTCATCATCATGGGAATAGCTACATTACCATGGGAAATAGGTATGCAGATTCGGTATTGTGATATTATGCTTTGATGGCTTGCATGTTTAATTGACATTACACATGTGAATCTGAGGAGGACACCTCATTTTCAATGTTGAACTAAAGAAAGTACAGGAACATTTTCAGAAGCAGAACTACAGAGTTGGTTCAGAGTTAGTTGTGAGAAAAATGCAAATAACCTATGGATGTCAGCTGATGAAAGACCAGTGTTACCTGATAGTTTATTATTCCCAATGATTCAATACTTTCATGACTTCACGCATTTAGAGAGGGATGCCACAATGAGGCTTTTCAAACAAAATTGGTTTAACCCCAGGTTCAGGATACCTGCAGAAGAAGTGTGTCATTGGTGTGTGACATGTCAACAAATGAATGCAGGAAAAAGAAAACACGTTACACTGAGTCACATTAGGGAGATCATGTGGTTCTTTCAACAAAATGCAAATGGACTTCATCAAAATGCCTGTTTGCAATGAGCTGAGGTCCTTATCATAGTATGTGTCTTGTCAAGATGAGTGGAAGCCTACCCACCCAGAAGAAATGACACACAGTAACAAAACATTTATTACGAGAACTGATTCCCATATACGAAATGCTGTTTCTCTGGAATCAGATTGGGGGTCCACTTTAATAATGAGGTCTTGAAGATGATTTGCACTGCATTACAGATACAGCAAAGATTGCAGTGCAGCTATCTATCTGAGGCTTCAGGTTTTGTTGAACTGATGAACGGGACTATCAAGTCTCGACTAGCTAAAGTCTACGCTTTAACAGCACTGAAATGGCCAGGTACTTTACCTTTGGTGTTGATGCGTATTCAAAGTATTCCTGATAGCATGACTGTTTTATTGCCCCACAAGATTCTGATGGGCAAATGCATTATTGAATATCACACATGATGTGATACTCGCTTACTGCAAAGGATTGGCTGATGTCATCCGTTCTGTTTCTTACCAGGTTGCCGCTTCTAATAAAGATCCACATCAAGAACAGTGCCACAACCTCAATCCAGGAGATTGAGTCGTGATCACGAAGCACGTTCAGAAGACTTGTTTGGAACTGAGATGGAATAGCCCCATTCAAGTTATTTTAGTCACAAACTCTGCTGTTAATTGTGCCAGAGTTAATCCGGCTGACACAAGGAGAAGAAAAGGGTGAAGATTCACTAACTCCAACACAATCTCTTAGGAAGTAGAAGCAGAAACTGACTCTCAACTTGGAAACTTTAATGTAACAACATCAGTATAGTTGGAAAATCCGGAAACGAGAAGAGTCACCTGTAGAATTGAATGGCTATAAAACTGTAATCAAGGAAGACTGAAAAAGAATATATCAGCTGATCAAATTTCAACAACTATTCCTGAGGAGACAGAGTCAAATGATGAAAGTGATACAGAAGGAGATCATCCAAAACTGAGGAGATCAAAAAGAGCAAGAATGCCTTGTCAGAGCTATTCAGCACCTGAGTGGTCTTCCTATGAGGACCAGGTACTGAATTTCACAATGGAGGATTTGTGTGATGTACAATCTGAACTTTTTGAGCCTCCATGATTTCACTACAATAAGCAGAAAAGATAATTTGAAGGAGAGATAAAGAGACTGACATTAACTAACTATTTTTTTATTTTAAAGGAGATCACCTACGCCCGAGTCTGCTGTAGAAAAGTAGGGATAAGAATTTAGAAGAACACAGAGCAGGGTTAAGGATTGTTTATAAAAAGATTGGTTTGCTGAAAGTTACCTATCTTAACAAAGCTACTTACAGAATTCTGCATAGAACGTTGAACTTGGCTGCATCTAATCTGCTTTTGGAGTGCATGTTTTGCCTTAGAAAAAAGTGTAAATATATTATGTGTTCAGTCTTTGAATAACAGTAATAATGATCACAATAGTGCTAGTATGATTTTATTTAACACCCAAGAAAAGTTTTAGAAATACAAATACAACAAAAACACATACATACTTGAATGATTAAGAGTAATTGAAAGCTTTATTTGTCGATTACAATAGAGAGGATTACTTAACTAATGTTTATTCTAGATTAGAACAGGAATATACACACTCCATGGGAGCAAAAGACTGTTATATCTGTGCTCATTTACCCAAATATCCATGGGTCTACAAGCCTCAACAATCTCTAAAGGCAAGTGGCACAAGAAGAGACCTTTAAATGTGATCAGTGGCAATCCTTTAAGAAGGATGGAATCCCATCACTCACCGTAGTGACATGCTTCATCATCTGGGATTTTCTCTTGGTTGCAAAATCTAGTACAGCCAAGGGCTATAACCTCCTCACTGAGAGGGAAGAGCTCAGGGATGTTTTCAAAATGGATAAGATGTTAGTAGGCTTTACTATAATCCAGCACATGTGAAGGACTTAGATTTTTAAGAGTGATGGGCGCAGTGCATAAGTGTAAACTGTGATGTGCATATTAAAATTGGTTATCAAAAGAAGAAAAGGTTTTATTCATTATCTCTTGATCCCCAAATTAAAAACAGTGCAGATGCAGTTTTGAAACAATGACTGCATGAGTCCAGAAACAGGGTCTACATGTTTTGGTCATTTTGATTAAATGTAATCGTGGCCTTCCTCGGGACCTAGATGTAGTAATGCTACTGGGTGTGAATATGTGAAACCAAAAAACTATAGTAGGTTGGAATAAATACAAACTTCAAACCTGTTATCTAGGTTCTCAGTGGATTGCAGTGTAATGATGACAACTGTGATACACGAGAAAACAGCCTCTCCTCACTTGGCTGCAGCTCAGGAAATGAGACCCACTCTATCCGTCAGTACCTCGGACCCCACTGAGCCTCTTGGACCCCAACTGAGCCTCCGTAAGTACAGATGCATTAACAATGACACAAGCACACAGACCACTAATAGTACAGAAAGTGGAGGTGAATTAGTGGGAGACATATTTGGTGCAATCATTACATATGTAGGAGTCATACTAAAGGTCAAAAAGATTAGAAAACTGTCAACTGTTGCCAACGAGCTGGCAACCAGTACCTCTGGAGCTTTATTAGTAGTAAAAACAGAGCTTGCAGCAATACCATATATGGTTTTGCAAGATCATATAGAATTCATTATTTTACTCGCAGAAAAAGTCGGAGTCTGCAAGATGCTTAAATTAACCCATTGTTGCTCCTATATACTGGATGAGAGAAAGGAAATAGAGGAATTTGCAAAGAACTTGCCAGACTTAAAACCTGAATTAGAAAACATGGGAACATCCAGTGTTTTTGAGAATTTTGGTAAGGGATTCATATAATTTGGCATTGGATTACAACAGGATTACAACAGCAGGAGGGGCAATTTTGAAAGCTATACTCATATCGGTAACAATAATAGGGCTTTGTTTGCTTTGCCTATTTGCTTTATTTAAAGGCTACAGCCATTACTTGCATAAGAAAAAAAGAGCAGAGAATGAAATAAAAGATTTAAAAATGAATTAGATTTAAATAATCTCATGAATGATGATTATCAAAAGTCAATAAAAGTGCAAAGTTTGGGGCGTGGCTGCCGCAACGGAAGATGGACGCAGTTTAGAGCGGCTACACTGGGGTTCTCTTCCTGACCCCTCATAAATCCGGCAAATCATATGTTGCGGGGCCAAGCAGCATAGTAGGAGGAGCTGCGTGGAGCGCCGTGGCCAACAACACCTGGGTGGCCCAAAACAGACCTGGAATTGGGGGACAGAACGGCGTAGCCTGTGTAGGCCTGTAAGCCCAGGGCTCAAGTGACGGAGCTCTGGGCTGTGCTGCAGTCACCAAAGGGCGGGCCGGCCCTATCCAAGACACAGGAGGCTCTGGAGGATCTCGCTAGGAGTAGAGTGATTTTGCCCCAGATTGCTTTGGGAAAAGCAGAGGGCAGATATACAGCACAATTTCAGGCCTACTGAAGGTTGACGATCTGTGGCCCGACGTGGAAACAAAGGGAGCGAGGTCTCGCTTCTCTATGCTAATTGCTGCGGGGCCCGAGTGAAGATCAGAAGTCAAGAGGAAATAATCTGTGGGGAGGAGTGTCCCGGACCCAGAAGGGCACAAGTAAGACCCCCGAGACTCTCCTTAATCAGGGGTTGGATTGCCTCTCTCTCGCCCTGTGTGGAGCCTCCCCGAGCATCCTAAACATTGTGGCGGTGAGGAGAAGTCCAGTGAGTCTTTATATTATCCGGAAGCAATGGCCAGGTACAGTGCTGGATTGAATCTGTGGCAGAGAAAGGCCGGGCGGCAGCCAGTAGTCGGGAAGGCCTTGGTTGGCTGGAGAGCTGCGGAGCTTGATTGCGGGGCCTTCAGGACTAATAGCTGCTGAGGAGATCTGTTGGGGGTGGGTGGGGAGCCCTGGGGGTGAGAAACCCGACAGACCGCCAGGAGAGGGATACCTACCTGGGCAGGCAGCGGTGAGTACTGCTCATGGGGCTTTCCGATCCTCCCCCGAGTGTTGCACTTGAGCTGGTGGAGCAGGGCCCTGGAGGATTTGAGTAGCTCTGTAATGACGGAAGGTAAAGGGCTACGGAGTGTCCATCAAATACGCCATGCCCAGGGAGTCGGCCCCAAGGCCTGCGATGTAAACTGGACTGGACCCTGCGACTTCATCTCCCCTGTTGCCTCGGAGCCCACACTGCAAGATGTAATGACCGCTCTACTGGTAGTTTGGTCGGATCTGGCTTTGAGGATTGACTTGGTGACAACTGAGCTCTCGTTGCTTAGGGCTTATTTGCACAAAATGGGACCCTCAGTGAAGGAGGTGGAAGGGGTCGCGAGTGGCCTGCTGATGGACACAAAGGCCCTCCAGAAATAAGTCCAGGACCACACAGTCAAAACCAGGGCACTGGAGGCCAAGTTGGAGGACTAGGAAGGCCACTCCTGATGCAATAATGTTTGCATCATTGGAGTCCCAGAGAGAGCAAAAGGGCCAGCAATAGGTCTACTTGTGGAAGATCTCAAATCAAGCACTCCATGCTCTTCTCATCAACACTCAAGGAAACAGCAGACGGCCAGGTGTGGAGGTTCTCTACCCTGGAGGAGGAGTGGGAATGGCTAGATGGCTGGAGGACAGCGGAATGACCGCGATGCAGACCCAAAGTCAGTGATGTGGCGGGAATGGCTACAATTGATATGATAATGGAAACTGACCGGAGGCCTCCTCGTCTAGATGGCTTTCAGGCAGTCTGATAGGAATGAGGAGGAAAACTGAAGCACAATCGGATATGATCGTGCCAATGGGTGACCCACACAGCCCTGAGGGCCAGGTGCAAGGGCACTGCATGTAGCGGCAGAGTCACAAACTGAGAATGGACACACAGCTCAGAATACTGTTTTCCTTTTTACACATTTCACCTCCGTACAGAGAGTGGGTTTGCATTGTATTATGTTAATGTTGTTGGCATCTCAGTCCTCTGAGTGGAGGGATTAGGGGGTGGCTGGCGGGCCTTCATGTGACCTAAGCTCACCTGATTTTTGGTAGTTCTCCTCTGGGGGGACAAGCACTCTGCAAATTGTGGGGTGGGAGGATTTGTGCCAACCGTGCGGAGTAGCAGGGAGGGGGGGTTATGTGTTTGGGAGGATTATGGTCACACTTCAGGTGGCGTTGTTCTATTGTACAGTAGCAGTATGAGCTTCTGCTTGGCACACATTGGGGGACAGGATCTTGTGGCGGGGTGAGACACGAGAGCACCTCCATACAATGCCACAAGGATAACCGTGTTCCGAGTGCGTTTTTCCATAGACGATCCCTATGACTTCGTCGACCTGTGACACACTCCCATTGACGGCGCCCCATGTGCTTACCTCTGGGGACTGAGATTTGAGAATCATGAGCTGGAAAGTAAAAGATTCAGCAATAAAATCAAACGTACAATGGTGCTGCAGTATCTCCGAAGACGTGCACCGGACATAGTCCTGTTACAGGAAACACACTTGAAAGGTAACACCTGCAAAGCACTAGATAAGATTGGGTACAAACTACTGGCACATGCAGGGTTCACAAGGAGTGGGGATATTGGCCAGAACAACCCTTCTCCTTTTTCCCTGTAAGGTATGGCACTATCGGATGGGCAGATATGTGGCTCTTATCGGGGTGTGGAAGGGCCAGTACCTCAATTTGTGTTCGGTGTATGTGCCACGCAGGAGGCATGCCGACACCTTACCTAAGCTTAGTACACTGTTCCTGAAAGTCCCACTTGGTGTACTAGTACTGGGTGGGACCTTTAACGCCGTTATGGACCCGAAGTGAGACAGGGTGTCGAGCTTGGGGAGGGAAGTAGGGGCAGACTCCTAAAAGACGTTTGTTGAGGCCGTTGGGCTCATTGATCTCTGGCTCAAGCATAATCCCATGACTAAACAATAAAACTTTTACTCAGCACCTCACTGGGGGTACTCTGATCTGGATTACATTCTGACACACTCTACTGACGTGGGCTGCTTTCAGGGGGTGATTCAGAGGGCACGAGGTATATCTAATCACTCCCCTTTCGACGTACGGCTGCAGAGGCCCATTAGAACATAAATATTGCCACCTCATAGAGACCCGTGGCTCTTCAAGGACAAACAGGTCAGGGAATGGTTAAGAGAACGGACGGAGCACTACTTACGGGAAAATCTGGTGAGTGGTAGCCTCGGCTTGTGTGCTTTGGGAGGCCTACAAAACGGTAATAAGTGGATATGCACTGGCACTAGCAGGTGGAAAAGGAAGGAGCAAAGGCTTCAATATGAAGCAATTGAGAAGAAAATCACCCAGTTAGAAACAACAGCCAAGCAACCCGGGGTGTCTGAAACACAGGACAGTCATTTTATCTGCCTTGAACAACAGGAGGTGCGTGATATTGCGAAAGGGAAAGCCAAGGAGTGCGCCAGGGCGACTCAGAGGAGAATCTGTTTGAAAAAAGAGACAGAGAGAGGAACTGGGTGTTAGAGATTAGTACCCTGCACAGTGAGATCTGTAGGACTGGTGAGGAGATAGCCATAGCGTTTGCAAACCATTATAAGCAACTATATACATCCACATCCAATAGGTCGAGGGCAGATTGTGCAGAGCTCCTACAAGATGCTAGCCTTCTCACATTAGCACTGGAAGACCAGGAGGAGATGGACAAGGACAATACGCGAAGGAAATACGTGACGTATTTAGAGCCCTGCAGTCTGGTAAGGGAGCTGGACCTCATGGTCCGCCAACTACACTATACAAGGGAGTAGTAACGTTGGTGGCTCCGCGTATGCTTGGTATGTTCCGGGAGGCACCGGAGCGTGGCAGTCTACTGGTAGACCAGCGGCTAACCACGGTTGCAGTCATCCCAAAGCAAGGCAAACCCTACCGGAATGTACACCCTAAAGGCCAATATCACTACTGAACATTGAAGCAAAGGTGCTGGCCACTGTTTTAGCGACCAGACTCAATAGAGTGAATAATTCTATAATTTACCCCAATCAATCTGGCTTTATCCCCCACAAAAGCAATAGGCTTAACTTGAGACGCCTGTACGGGGTATTGCACAATACCAAGAGTAGGCCAGAAGAAGATGCAGTGCTGCTGTCATTAGACGCCTGCACTTTTGCAGTTTTGGAGCATTTTGGTTTTGGTACTAGGTTTTCTCCTCTACACGATCCCTCTGGCCAGGGTGCGGGTGAACAGGGTGGTGTCAAGGCAGGTGGTCCTCTACAAGGGTATGACATAGGTGTTTCCGCTCTCCCCCATGCTCTTCGCTATCACGTTGGAACCCCTGGCGGCATGGGTCAGGGAGACCCATTGATTAAAGGAATCTCTGTGGGGGGGTCTGGGAGGAAAAAATATCATTCTATGCTGACAACATTCTATTATATGCCATTAACCCCCAGTCCTCTATAAATCACATACTCCATATATTGCAGTTGTTCTGCAGTTATTCTGGCTGTCGGATAAATTGAGTCTCTTGTGTTTGTACTGGTTGGAGACATGCCTACCCTACCGGCCTGTGGGAGAGCCTTCTTAGTCAGACACAAGTTTAAATATTTAGGCATCATGGTCTCCGTGGGGCAGATACCTCTTACGAGAGGAGGCCACTGCAGGGTTTTCACCCCTGGGTGCTGCTGGGTATTGATCACTTAGGTGACGTCTAGAGAGGACAATCAATGGTGGACTTCACTAGTCTACAGATGGAGTACCAAATGCCAGATTCAAAATGGTTCCGATACTTGCAATTAAAACACGCCCTAAAGACCCACGTTCTACTGGGTGATCAGTTACCTGAGTATATGCCACTCGAGCACAGGGTGCTACTAGACCCAATCCTTGAAAATGCCACTTCTCTAATATACAAAAAGATAATGATTAACACCCCTGACCACCTGGGGGTCCTTCGGGAGGCTTGGGAGACAGAGATTGGTATCTTGGAAGACGATGATTGGGTGGAAGCCATACAGATCGCCCAGGAGTTGGCCACAAGAGCACGGTTTCATCTCATACAATTCTGAATCTTACACCACCAGGAAAGTGCTCCACCGTATCGGCTCGAGTGATACTGAAAGTTGCATGAGGAGATGTGGTGGGGTGGGCACCTTTTTTTCACATGATGTGGGACTGCCCCCTGCTTCAGCAATATTGGAGTGAGATTGCCCAGGTGATGTTCGAGGAGTCGGGACAGAAGGTCCCACTAGATGCCTGATGGCACATATTGTGCTTGATGGGGGACACCTCACGGCCGAAATACACCAAGATATGGTTAATGTTAACCAATATAGTAGTGAAAATGAACCTTTGCAAGGGGATGGGAAGGCAGCACAACCCCCAAGGGTCACAGAATGGGAGGTGGACCTTGATTGGTGCTGTGCAGCAGAAAATCTGGTTTATCAAAGCCGAGGATGCCAGAGGAAGCGGGGCAAAGTGTGGGGTAGGTGGACTGATTATACAGGGTTTTGAAATATCATAATAGTGTGAGGTGTTGTGGATAGGGAGGATATGAGTAATCATTTAAACTCTAATAATATGCCATTGGACTCTGTACCCTTAAAACGTTGTTGTTTTGGAAGGACCAAATCACCCATAAGTGATGAACCTGTCGACCTTGCTTAACACAACCTGATGTTTCTGTATACCTATGACGTGTTGCTGAGCATTTGTTTAATGAAAATAATTTTTAAAAATAATAAAATTGCAAAGTTTGAAACAAAAATGAAAGGATTCAACGGATGATAAAAGTGCCTCTTAAGGAGAAGTCACATGTGAAATCAAAATAGTGTGATGTTAAAATAACCATCAGATTGGGGATGGATGGAATTCAATCTATTCAAATTAACAGTTAAAAAATGTGCAAAGATTTAAATAATATTCAAAGCTGAAATAAGATGCATTTAAAATGTGCAATCTGCAATAGGCAGTCATAGCTATGCTATGTTTATAGGCCATAAAAATATTAAGAAGCAATCTTCCTTTAACTAGAAAGGAAACTAATATTGCTGAACTGTGCACAAATGTAATTTAGAGGTCTGACCTTAATGTGACATGCTTAGAAGTGTTCGTAATAACTCCAGAATGTTTCGGTTTTAATCAAACGTACTATTTTGCTCAGCAACTTATTGTTTGTAATGATTAACATCCGATTTTCACCCATTTCACATAATGCCTGAATACAATAGTTGCACATTCAAACAATATTTCTTGTTCGTATTAATGAAATGCAGTACTAAACAGTATTTTTGCAAAGTTAATGTTTCTTCTCTTTAGCATAGTTGATTGTGTACAATTATCATAGAAAGCCAACCTGCGATTGATGCCTATGGGAACTGAGGTTTATGTTTCCAGAACCTAAGTGCGTAAGAGTGTCTGTAGCTAACTCTTTTCCTTATGAACTTGTACTCTTCATGGGATATACTAACTCTGAGTACAGTTTATTCCTTTATGGAACGCTCTTGATTCATTATTTCACTATTAGATTCTAACCAAACCTTTTTAGGAGATTTCTGCAAACTTACTAAAGATTAATTAACAGGGGGACGGCAGATCCTGGAATGGAATGGAATGGGATACTTTTAAGGCAGGCATACGAGGGGAAACGCTGAGTTACTCATTGTATAAACAGAAAAAGGAGAGGGCAAGGCACAATGAAGTAATCATGGAGTTAGCTAAAGCAGAGGAAGAACTATATTTAGCGATACAGGCTCAACAGCCTGTGGAGCTGCAGGGTTTAAAAATAGTTAGTTTGAAAGCGAGAGCAGTCGAGAACATTGCTAGCAAGGCGGCAGCCAGATACCTAACAAAGAGAGAGGAAGCCTATGAGTTGAGTGAGAGAATGGGGCACATATTGGCTATCCGTGCTAGGCAAAAAGGCTCGGCGGGGAGATTAATAAGATTGTGGATGCTCAGAGTAATATGGTTACGGAGCCTGCGGGGGTTAGAGAAGTGTTCAGGCACTTTTACGAGGACTTATATAGATTAGATATGGATTTAGCCTCGGTGGAAATTTTGAACTATCTTAATAATATTAGGCCAACCCTTCTTCCGGATGAGGACAGAGATCTGTTAGATGTACCAATTAAACTGGAAGAAATGATGGGGGCACTAAATAGTCTTCCTGCTGGTAAAGCTACGGGTCCAGACATGATCCCAGTTGAATTTTATAAAGTATTTAAAGACGAAATAGGCGCAGAATTCCTATCTATTATGCTTCAGGCACAGAAAGGGGATTCTATTCCTAATACATGGGGAGGAGCCGATATTGTTGTTATTTTGAAAAAGGGTAAAAACCCATAGGCACCATCCTCTTATAGACCCATTACCCTAATGAACTCAGATGTCAAGGTCTACTCTAAAATACTCGCGATGAGATTGGCGGCTATAATTGAGACTCTGGTTAGTCCTATACAACATGGCTTCATTCCGGGTAAGGGCACGACACAACATATTAGGCAGATACTTACCCTCTTTGACGCCGTGGAGATCCCAGGAGATCCTATGGTGGTACTTTTACTGGATGCCGAAAAGGCGTTTGATAGGGTCTCCTGGGAATTCTTATGGTCTGTCTTGAAGTGGTATGGATTTGGCGAGAAATACATCAGAGCCATCCAGACCCTATACAGTAAACCTTCGGCTAGAATTAGGGTTAACAGAGGTCATTCAGCTATTGTGCAAATAGAAAGAGGGACTAGGCAGGGGTGTCCATCTTCCCCCCTTCTGTTTGCGCTGTATATTGATCCCTTTCTGCGTAGATTAGAAGATAATGCCAACATCCCACCGGTAATAATTAATAATTTGGAAATCAAGACGCAGGCATATGCGGATGACGTTGCAATTATTACAGCTAACCCCACCCTCGCTATGAGTGCAGTAGAATTGGAAGCTCAGTATTTTGGTCAGGTAGCAGGCTACAGCCTCAATAAAACAAAAACACAGATTGTAATGAATTCATATGTACTATGTGACGATAATAGGGTAGTTAATTGGGCAGTATATCTGGGAATAAGGTATCGGTATCTGGAGAAAGTAGTCGAGCAGAATATAACTCCCCTAATGGTGAAAGTAAAATTAGATTTAGATAGAATGAACAACTTACATCTGTCCTTATTGGGATGTACGAATGTTATTAAAATGATTATACTCCCTAAATTTCTCTACTTATTTCGCGCGTTTACCACTGTTTTTTGGGGCAAAATGGTTTCAGGCTTTAGAACTACTGCTAAATAGATTTATTTGGGCCCATGGAAAGACTAGGAGGGCGTATAGATTTATGACTCTCCCAAGGGAAAGAGGAGGGTGGGGGGCTCCCGATTTTAGGTTATATTATTTGGCTACAGCGTTGCAATACATGCAGGGATTGATTGGCGGTGGGGTACATCCTAGAATTTTTAGAATGTCAACTGAGGTGTATGTAACAGTTTTGGGTGCGGAGGCCGAGAATTGTTTTTTAAATTGCACAGATTTCTCTTATTTTAAAAGAACGAGGTTTAAGACAGTTATCGCCGCCGTTAATATCTGGACAGCTTTCCTGAAAAAATCTGGGATGGGTAGATATAATAGATATACCCGTATGTTTAAGAATAAGTCCTGGCCAGGGGATATTTTTGCAGACTCGGTCTTTGCAACCTGGGAATACAAAGGGATTAGAAGTATAGGGGACATGGTTGGTTCAGAGGGAATTGTGCAGTTTGCTGATTTAGTAACTAAATATCATATAGACAGTAGGAGTTTTTTTAAAATATTTACAGGTGAGAAGTTTTCTAAATACTAAGCGAGGAGGGACTATAGGGTTTAAGAATAATGAAATTTTGGATATGATTGAGAAGGGGGGAGACTGCAAGATACGCAGTTTCTATGCATGCCTTGCAGCTGGTAAAAAAGATGATCTTGATAAATATGGCAGCAAATGGGCTACAAAGTTGGGCATTGTATTATACACCAGCTAGAATAGCACAATGGGGTGGCACTTTAGGGACACAATGCGCACGGTGCAATCAACCACAGGCGGATTTAATTCACATTTTTGCTACCTGCCCTCAACTTTCCACATTGATTAGAGAGGTGGAGGGATTTCTGATAAGGCATGCAGGAATTCGAATTACAATTACACCTACTGTGGCTCTATTGGGAATAATAACAGAGAGTGAGGTCACTAGTCGAGAGTTCATCTTTGTTGCTATGGCAGTATTTCGGCTTGTGATAGCAAGAGCATGGCTTGATAAATTACCTCCCACAAGGAATCAATGGTTGTCTAATCTTTTGTCAGCCTATAACTTAGAAAAAGGGATTTACGAGCGCAAAGGTCGAAAGGGGAGGCAGTTGGGTTTGAGAATTTGGGGTCCAATACGGAGATGGAAAGACCAAATGGCATAAACTTTTTGCTATGTTGTTTTGATTACCCCACCTGAAAGAAAGACTGTGGTATTATTTAAGCTATTTTTTATAATCATTTGTATTTCTGTCTTTTTTTTTTTTTTTTTTTTTTTGGGTATTAATTGATGGATGCTATGCTATGCTGTGCTGTATTGTAATATTCGGTATGGAGTTTTTAATAAAAATATTTATAAAAAAAAAAAAAAAGATTAATTGACTAATATGAATAAATAAAAAGACAAATGCTGACCTCTTAATGAGAATATAGCTTTTAAAACTTATTCGAACTCTCATTATTGACTGAACTTCAGAATGTATTTGGAATTTGCTTGTGATGCTGTAATAGCTCTTTGAATCATAATATGGTGGCAAAGATCTGCCACTTAGAGGAGAAGAAAGCAGTGTGGGAACGGGACTTAACTATGTCAGTGATGGTGATTAAAACGGGGAACCATATTATTTAATTTTGACCCCAATCCATGCTATCACTCTTTCCTACTCTTGGTTTACATCAAAAGTTAATGCTTTATCTTTAATTCTTGGTTCATGGGGTTACAGCTTGGGTGGCAGACAGAAACTACATACTTGGCTTGAGCCTTCAGTACCTTGCCCACCTTCATCACATAACAGCCAATAAGGGAATAAAGGCAAGGAAGGATATGATTTGGTTAAACATGAATACCACCACCACAGCGCAGAACTCCTCGTTCAAGATTCATAACTTTCTCATGAAAAAATATTTTAGTGACTGGACTATGAGAGAGAGCGTTCTCTCCCCCAATAGGTAAAGTTAGATGATTGTTGGGTTGCAGTCCTGTTTTCTTATGACATGCTTACTACTAGTGTTTAGTTTGATTTAAGTTTTTCCTATCTCTTAAAAAAGGAGCCAAGAAACAGGCTGAGACAGTGATTATCCAGAAATGCACAATGTGTCACAATGGGTGCAAAGATTAGTAAAAAAAAAAACACATGCCTTCTCTGTCCTTAGTTTCTATCCTGCTCATTACACAACAACTGGGGTCTGAGTGGGTCTGATAGTGAGATGAAGGGACCATTCTCACCAAAGAAATGCCACTGCACTGTGGAACGTGCCCAGACTTTAAATGCAGAGTTCACAGCCAGCATATTTTGGCAAAGTGGTAAAGCTGAGATTGAACATCAAGTCTCCCAGTGCCATAGCTAAAGCGTTCCCAGGTTGAGTGATTGTGTCAACGCACTTCATGAATTGCGTCCCTTGTTAGGGGGTCTTTGACAATAATTTTGTATAGCACCCGCTATCTGAACTGAGCCTGTTTCTAAGCACTCCTAATGTTTACAGATAAGAAACTAAAGGCAGAAGGAGCTTTCATTCCAATTCAATAACCCAGACACTTCCTTGTACACTTAACTGGTCAAAGGTAGAAATACCAATTCGAGGAAGCTTACCCCAGGGTGTGGTAGAGGGAGAGTGACTGATACTTGGCATACTGTAGTATTGCCAAATCTGTGTCTCTAGGGGCTTAATTTAGAGGGCAGTATGGAATGAACCCTGAAAATTACTTCATGACCCTGACCGCACCATATACATGACACACTACTCCTTTGCTCAAATTCCCCCACCACACGACCTCCAACCTGCTGGTATCATTTTTTGCAGATTTATATAGCACAAACTCGACCCGCTTTAATAAGCACCAATTACATTACACAAGGACACATTCATTCTTTTTTTCGTGGGCACGGGGAGATTAAGTGATTTGCCCTGAATCACAGGATGTGGAGTCGACCCCGAGGCTCGAACCTTGGCTTCCCAGCTCCAAGGTCGGCAGCTCTAGACGTGAGACCACATCCTTTCCACATTGTGGCTGTCAGTCACACCATAGACCATATTTTTTGTTCTTTTCTTTTGGAAAATGTTTGTGAGAAACCACACAGCGTTGCCAAAAACCATTGAAACCACAAAGGATGGCTCTATTGCTTTTACCGAATCTAGTTAAACCTGACATCACACCTTGTGTGAAATGGCTCTCCCTTAATGCCTCATATTTTAAATAAATACTAGTCCTCTTGAGCCCACAGTTTGCATTCATCTGGACTTCTGATGAATATCTGCCGCAGCAGCTTTGATGCACTTCTGACTAGAGCAGGACATTTGACGTTTCTCTCCATCCCTCCTCACCAGGGCCGGACTGGGAACGGAAACCGGCCCTGCAAAGAGCTTGGCCGGCCAGGAGGGGGGGGGGGGGGAGGTTGCTAGCAGAAAGCTTTGTGTCGCTTTTGTTGCTGATGGCTGATATTGCCCCAGGTAACAAAGATGGCCCCCCAGGGGTCTAAAACTGACCCGACCCTGGCGGCACACCGGGGAAATGTCCGGTGCCCGCTACGGCTAGTCTGGCCCTGCAAATCACCCCACCTGCCCTAATCCCAGTAACAAGGATAAGACTCGGGGGGAAACGCTGATGCTGTGACCTACCCTGGATGAAGAGGAAGCCATAGAATCCTGTGTGCGAACAGGAGCTGGACCCTGACTTGGCGGACAAGGGCCATATTGGAAGTGATCGAAAAATAAATTACCTTCAGTATGAATTGCCATATGAAAATTGTGACATTTACCGTTGAGTTCTGATTTTGAGGTGAATGTCTTGTGGAGTTCTTCATTTCTCATACATCTTGTAAAGCCTCGAAGCTCTGCTCTGCTTGCCGTGTCTCATTTATGCAGATTGGATCCTCTAGTGCATGTTATTTGTTCTTCTGCAAAATTGTGTCAAGATATGTTTATCCCTTGGGGTGAAAATGAATTTCCCCTGTAAAAAGTACAGCAAGTATGAATTAGAATGATAATACACCTTGGTGTGTATTACAGACATTAGCATAATTCTATTTGATGATAGAGTTATTCGTGAAATCAGTACATCCGTCTCAGAATAACAAATATCCAGTCTGTTCTGCCACTTGCAATGTTGGTGGGCTGGCAGAATGCAGAGAAACTATAGTGAGGGATGCACCGGGAGTTTCTTGGTGGCATAATAGTCATAGTTTAAAAAATGTGTCCCATTTATATAGCACATGCTACAAATCAAATAGTCTCTTGGGGCCTCATTTATGAGAAGTGTTGCATCGCTGCATGAAAGCAGCGATGTGACACTTCTCAGTGCGCCCTCCTTGTGACACCATTGATGCGTCATATTTACTGTATGACGCATCATGTCTCAAGGAATAACAGATACATCCGTATTACTGACATATCTGTCGGCACAAAACTGACGCATTGCTGGAGTTGTGTCGGAAGCATGAAGTAACTCCAGCAACGTTCCTTTCACATGGGCCAAGCCCCATGTGAAAGGGCCTGTGTCACCCTTATGCCTGCCATGGGGCAGGCGTATTGGTTTGACGCACTGGCTTCCAAGAAGTGACGCAGTGAAATCTTATAGATTTCACTGCGCCACTCCTACGACCCTTTCTTGCGGGGGAATACCCACCCTGCATACATTATACCTGATGCAGGTATAATGTAGTGCAGGGGTTTACTAAGTGACACATTCGCCTAGATGCGTCGCTTCAAAAATATCGTGCAACATGTCGCATTATTTGCGCCGCCGCTGCATCACTGAAAGTGACGCAACGGCGGTGCATAAGTTAAGCAGGCCTTAATAAAAAAGGCCCTAGGTGCTTAGGTAACTGATTGCATTTTACCACACTCAGAGGTTATCATTATGAATGATTGGATGAACAGAGGAGCAATCAGACTGGATCAATATGTTTGCCTGTGTTTTAGAGTTTCATAAATTAGCACAGTTCAATGAACAACATTTTCCTTTGGCTTGAAGGAGTAAATATATATATTTTTTAATACATTTTTAAACGCAGAAGGATGAGAAACTGAGTCAGGTCATACTCGTTTCTTTGTTCTGTCCCGATAAGCAGAAAAGGATGGGTAGGGGTGTTTTTCCTAATTCCACTCCCCTCAATTTGAGAACGTGAGAACTATGGATTATTTATAACGACGTATGCGATCCTTGTCACTGCATGCCCTCTTCGTGCTACAAAATTAATTAAAAATAGATGAAATAGATTATCATGCAAAGACGTATCTCTCGCTCCATCTCTGCATGATATATATTTAAGTTCATGAACGGCGACCGCTTGCCGGCCATTAAATTGTCTATCCGAATGCTCAACAGAGCGATTCAGTTAAAACGATTAGATTACATTTAGCAGAAGCTTCCGGAAGTATTTAAGGCAAAATGGGAAAATAATACCATCTGCTTTATTTGTAGATTGGCAGCTCTGATAGCAGCAGCCTACTCAGTACAAACTTGGTACTGCTTTAGAAAGCAGGCAGGCAAATGTCGGTGGTTTCCATCCCAGCTGGTGTGAAATGGCGGTTTACGCTCCCTGCTAGCAAACATGGGAGGCGTGCGGGAAACAGGGTGACAGGAATCACAGCGCGCGCCTTAGAATTGTGATTGGAGGGGAAACAGACACTGGAAACAGGAAGTCAAGCACGCGCATAAAGGGACTTGAACTAAGTGGGATGAGGACTTGAGGTTGCTACCTGGCTGATTTTTAACCAGCCTGTCATGTATTGCGGACTCTGTTTTATGCCCCATGAGTGTGATTGATGCCTCATAACAGGGTGCATGGCTACTGATGTCATGTAAAATATAGCTACCCTGCTGGTTTTATGCGTCATGGGTTGTCTGCTTCATGATTTCTGCCTAATGCCTCTATGCTGAAAAGGTTTTGTATGCCAATGTTACAGATGCGGTATTGTTTCTGCTCCATGATATGCCCAAGGTGTTGCTCAGGCTTTATGTTCATGATCCATGTCTAACCTGATGCTTCTGCCTATGCCCCCTGTTAACATGATCATACCCAATGCTATGCAGGATGTGATTCATGTCCATGTACCTATGTTGATGCTGATATGATGCATAATATGTTATATGCCGAAGGTGTGCTCATACTTTGATTCATGCTGTTGATTTTATGCCTCATGCTCATGTTCATGCCTGACCTAATGCCTTTATGCTAATGAGGTTGTGGCCACTGCTAATGTTGTTTACGCAAAGGTGTGGAGGCCTATTGAAACGCCTTATGAGTTATGCCCTACGCGGATGGTTTTGGTGCATAATATGCCTTTATGCCCACACGTGTATACCTAGTGTCACGCCTAGTGCGTTGCTCATGCTTTTAGACTAATGTGCTTCATGCTACTGACGATGCCTTCATGCTTGCATGTTTATGCTCAATGCTAATATGTTTGGGGCCTATTGTTAATGTGATTTTTGCTAATGTTATGCAGGAAAGGTTTTTATACTTCATGCCTACCTGATTTATGCTTATTGCATGATCTTGTGCACAAGAAATGGTACAGAGTTCCTCTAAGGTCAAAAAGAAGATAAGAAAGATTACTGTCAAGAGTGTAGGGTTCTATGCGGACCCCACTGGTCGTGCTGTAGAAGAGGGGGATTTCCCTTGTCGGAACTAGGGCTCTCACAAACCCAGCAAGCTAGGTGTCATGCTTCATCATTTTGTTCCTGCCGGTGGGTGCGGTGAGGGTAAGGGTCCACAGGAGCGAAGACCAGGATCTCAACTCTCTCCTAGGGTAGAGCCATCCTTAGAAAGATAATCTATCTGAGAGATGAATAATACCCCTTGGAAGAGCCGGGACAAGCAAAGGACCTCTGTGAAGCCCACCAGGGAGGCTGAAGTCTCTCAGGAGGAAGGCGTAGGGGAAGGAATATCAGTACTGCAGTACCTCTATCTAAATATAGAATGGTTGTGTACCTCCACAAACTCCTATGGGGCCAGCGAGAATATCCTTCCTCTTGTATTTCTTCAATACGCACTCCACCCAACTGGGGAAATGAGGTAAGTCTTTTATTCAGAGAAAGGAAGTGGCTCCATACGGAAAGGAACATATAATGAGAAGTCTATCTCAGGCAGTGGATATTGATGCAGGACTGAAGCAATAAAGTTCTGTTGTACAAACAAGAAAAAATAAAAAAAAAACACACTGGTCGTGTGACTCCGTTTGTGGCTTCTTAACTACAATAACTATTCCACAGAGAAAGCTCGATAATTCTCTCCAGAGAGTTCAACATGCAATCGAACTGTCGGCTCAAAAATAAATAATTGTGGAGCACTGTGCAGAAGGAGGCCTTGGTGAGATCGTTTTACCCGCAATCAGCAGGAATGCGGTAATGCGTGATAGTTCCGGGTGGACAAACTAAAGACAAAAAAAGTAAACACGCGAGCAGCGCGTGTAACGTACCAGTAACACTGTGTGAGGCGCGGCTCCGTTCACGGTCGGGAAATCCAGGTATGCATGTAGGCAGCACACGTTTTTGAAATGTCCACCAAACTCGCTTGCGTTGTGGGGAAGAAGAAATCAGCACTTTTGTTTATGAGCGAACTCCTCAGTGGTCCACACGGGGGTTCAAGGCAGGAAGTAGTTCGCAATGAAATCTATCCGGTCCAAGGTTCACGGCCAAACCTAATCCGGGGAAGACGATGATTTCACTACAGGAGTAAAGAATAGGCACGAAGTAGAAAACGGGATTTTCCAGAGAGGCAGGTCCAGCTGTACGCAAAACATACAGCACCAGGTTCAAGGGCGAGGCAGGGTTCCAACGAGGTTCATATGAGCTTCGGAAGCCAAGCAACAAACTCAAGGAGGGGCTTCAGTTTAAACGATCTCCTGGACCAATGAGCTCGTGCGAGGGAGACTTGGAGCGGTACACAACCCTATCTGCACTGCTGATGCATTATGGGAGTCGTAGTGTGTGTGAGGGGATCTTGAATAACGCACAAGTAGATGATCGTGTAACAGTTCTCCCCCCTAAAGGCCTATTCACAGGTCGAGGTTTGTCTCGGTGCAAGGCATGAAATCGCCTTACTAGAAGGGGTGCATGTACGTGATCCGCAGGTTCCCAAGACCTATCTTCTGGCGCGTATCCCACCCAATCAACCAAGTACTGGAGTCTGCCTCGTTCTCGTCGAGAATCCACGATTCTCCTGACTTCGTACTCAATTTGCCATACTACAGTAATGGGGGGAGGGGGAACTTCAGGACAGGAAGGTTGTTCGTATTTCTTGAGTAAAGAAACATGAAAAACGGGATGTATTTGATACTCCGGGGGTAACTCAAGTTTGAAGGCTACAGGATTGATAATGCGTGAGACAGTAAAAGGCCCTATATACCTAGGTTGGAGTTTCCTGGGTCCAGATAATCTAAGATTTTTTGTAGCCAACCACACTTGCTCTCCTACTAGATAAGTAGGTGCAGGACGTTTATGTTTATCAGCTTGCTCCTTCATATGTCTTTTGGCTTCTTGTAGTTTTTGTTTTGCCATGTCCCAGATAGAGGAGAGACGTGTACGGTGTTCAGCTACCACAGGTATTTCTGATAAAGAGAGAGGGAAGTGTACGGGTAGGCAAAGGGGATGATACCCATTCAAAAAATAAAAAGGGGAAACCTGAGTGGCAGCAGGACAGGTGTTGTTGTAGGCGAACTCCGCTAAAGGAAGAGCTTGTACCCAATCACTGGTAACCGTCCCTAACAAACATCGTAAATACTGTTCCAAGGTTTGATTGGTCCTTTCAGTCTGCCCGTCTGTTTGGGGGTGATAGGCCGAAGACAGACGGTGATCAATGCGTAGGGCTTTACACAGTCCTTGCCAAAATCTGGAAATAAACTGGGGGTCTCGGTCTGAAACAATTATAGAAGGTAACCCATGTAACCTAACAATCTGTTGTATGAATATGTTTGTAAGCTCTTTAGCCGTGGGTAGCTTTGAAAGAGGTATAACATGAGCCATCTTGGACGACATATCTACTAATACTAATATGGAATGATATCCTCTGGTAACAGGTAAGTCAGTAATAAAATCCATGCTAATGGAAGACCACGGAGTGTGTGGAATGGGCATAGATTGTAATAAACCCGCTGGAGCACAATGAAGTGCTTTTTGTCGTGCACAAGTGGGACAAGCTTTTACATATTCATATATGTCCTGTGTCATCCCCTTCCACCAAAACCATCGCTGACAAGTGTGTATCGTCTTGTCTCCCCCAGGATGGCCTGCCAAAGGGGAAGAATGACACCAGTCCATAATCAGAACGCGTAACTCTTTAGAGGGAACATACAACCGACCATTATGATAATATAAGCCGTCGGTGATAGAATTACTGGGATCTAATAACCAGTCTTCAGAGTTAAGTGAGGCGTAGTCCGTGGCTAGAGCTTTAAGAAACTCGCACTCAGCCTCTGTGTCTCCTATAGCCACTATCTTATGTTCAGGTATGATAAGCGGGGGACTTTCTTCTGTATGTTTATTTTCATTCCCTAATCTTGATAGTGCATCGGCCTTGCCGTGTCTGACACCCACCTCATTTGTCTTGGAGTAAGGGCTTTTGCTGATTTAAAGAACTGTAAATTACGGTGGTCTGAGAATATGGTAATAGTATGTGGTGACCCCAAGAGATAATGTCTCCATTCTTGAAACGCGAGTTTTATGGCCAGTAACTCTCTTTCACCTATGGTGTAATTTTGTTCAGCAACAGAGAGAGTTTTGGATAAATAGGCCACTGGATGCATAGTCCCATTGACAGGGTGTCTTTGTGAGAGAACCCCCCTACAGCATATTGTGAAGCATCGGCTTCCAAATAAAAAGGTTGGGCAGTATCAGGATGTCGAATAACAGGGGCTGTTACAAACTTTTTCTTGAGTGTTTGAAAGGCTTGTTCCGCAGTGTCATCCCATTTAAACACCACTCTCTTTTTGAGGAGTCTAGTGATGGGTGTGATGAGGTCAGAAAAGCGCTCAATGAATCTTTTGTAGAAATTGGCGAATCCCAGAAAGGATTGTATCTCTTTTACAGTAGTGGGACTGAACCAATTGACTATGGCCGACACTTTAGAAGAATCCATGTGTATCCCTTCAGGGGATATAACAAATCCCAGGAAATCCACCTGGTGGTATGAAAAAGACATTTATCAAGTTTAGCAAAGAGATGGTTATCTTGCAGTCGTTTCAAAATCATTCTAACATGTTGCACATGTTCTTCTTCGGCAAAGACGTCTAGAAATTCTCTTAGAATTTCATTAATAAAAAACTGAAAAGCTGCTGGGGCATTGCATAAGCCAAACGGCATTATGCAATATTCGAAGAGCCCAAATTTTGTGCGGAAAGCCGTCTTCCACTCATCAGCTTGTCTAACACGAATTAAATGATATGCACCCCGAAGGTCTAACTTGGTGAAGATTTTTGCTTTCCGAACCTGATCGAGAAGATTGGAGATGAGGGGAAGAGGGTATTTGTTCTTAATAGTGACTTTATTGAGAGCTCTATAATCCAGACAGGCTCTCAATCCCCCTTCCCGCTTGGGAATAAAAAAAATAGGAGAAGAAACTGGCGAGGTCGAATGACGGATGAAGCCCTTTTTGAGCATGTCCTGTAGATAGTCATACAGGTACTTGTTTTCTGGCTCAGTGAGAGCATATATTCTGCTTACAGGCAGAACAGCCCCCGGGATTAAATCTATCCGACAGTCATAAGACCTATGGGGAGGCAATGCTTCCGCCTTTTCGTCGTCAAACACATCTGTATATTCACTATATTCAGAGGGCAGGTCAGTCTTACTAGAGGACTCCATGGCACAACATAAGGACGTGTGCCAGGTGGGGGACTCCTGGTAGCAGTGTACAAGACAATAATGGGACCGTAGTGTGACCTTTCTCGAGACCAAATCGATATGGGGATTATGTACCTGTAACCATGGTACCCCTAAGATAGCACCAAAATTGGGCGTGTCTATTAAATCGAACTGGATATTTTCTGAGTGACCGTTGTCACACACCATAGTCAGTCGGGGTGTTTGAAAAGCAAGTAACCCTGAAGACAACTCAGTCCCATCTACTGCTCTGATTTTCTCAGGTTGAGTCTTGGACACAAATTCTATTCCTAATGCTTTTGCCAAGGAGATATCTAAGAAGTTGCCTGTGGCTCCTGAATCAAGGAGTATAGGCATGGTCTTTCGATATTGAGATGGTAAAACCAATACTATCATTAGGGTAAAATGCCTGTGTACCAGGGGAACCGTGTTGGCCAACACATGTGAGATCTGTCTTAAGGAAAGACTTGAAGGATCGACCCCTTGGTCCTCCAAGTCCTTTAGTTTTCCGAGGCAGTAGCGTAGCTGTTCTGAATGAGAGACGTTTTTTACGGCTGTTTTAGGTTTAACAGGACACTCTCTTGCATAAAGACCCCCTTTTCCACAGTACAGACATAAATTGAGTTTTCTGCGTTTCTCTCGTTCCGTACTAGATAACGGACCCCTGATGCCGCCAATTTGCATCGGTTCACCTAGATCTTTTTGCTCTTTTTTCTCAGTTCTGCCCAATAAAAAGCGAGGATAGTCACCTTTGGTTTTTTCACCTCGTCTTTCGTTGAGTCGGTGATCCAACTTGACCACCAGGTCTATGAACGAGGAGCAGTCCTCAGGGGGGTCTACTATTTGCGACAAGATGTCTTTCAACTCATCCTTTAGACCTCTATAAAACAATGATGTCCTCTTTTCTTCAGGCCAATGGGTTTCAGTGACCAATCTATTGAACGTGGTAATGTAGGTCAAGAGGTCTTTCGATCCCTGTTTCAAACCCAGCAATTCATTATCACTGGCTTGCATGTAAGAATGACGTGCAAAAAGATTTCTCATCTTGTCTTTGAATAGCGTTAAATCATATAATATTGGATCGTCATTCTCAACCAGTGGCACTGCCCATAGGGCTGCGTTACTTGTTAAATAGGAGATAATAAAGGCCCCTTTAGCGGCATCGTCTAGAAACGAGGTGGCTCGACAAAGAAACTGAAGGTGGCACTGGTTTATGAACACCCCGTATTTGCTGCTATCTCCATTAAATCGCTCTGGCATGGCTAACGGAGTTGGGGACGGGGTTACTACTGTTACATTAACCGGAGGAGCCTCACTGTCTCTGAGAGAAGGATCTGAAAGGGCAGGTGTATGTGAAGGACCCTGGAAGAGAGTGGGACGTATATAATTCCTCTTGGATTTTGTAGCTGCCTCGTCTATACTGGCCCCAACCCGTCTTTGCGTCTTAAGTTGGTCTAGTTCTGTAACCAATCGTTGATTCTCAGTTCGTAATAGTCTGAGTTCCGCTTGTAGATTTACAACAGCGGAGGCTAATTCATTCATAGTTGTTTCGGGCGTCTCGCTGGACAAGGTAGCGTCCATGAGTACAGAATCCATCTTCGCTCGGGGATGTATATATTCGTGGGCTTGGCTTTCTGTCACTCTTGATACTCGACTTACTTGCATAACCCAAGGGCGACTGCCAGCATCCACGGAGCGAAGACCAGGATCTCAACTCTCCCCTAGGGTAGAGCCATCCTCAGAAAGATAATCTATCTGAGAGATGAATAATACCCCTTGGAAGAGCCGGGACAAGCAAAGGACCTCTGTGAAGCCCACCAGGGAGGCTGAAGTCTCTCAGGAGGAAGGCGTAGGGGAAGGAATATCAGTACTGCAGTAGAGAAAAAATAACAAACGGAGAGAGAAGAGAAGGTAAGAGTTAAACCCTGTCAGGCAAATTTAAGCGACAATAGAAACACAGTGTGTCACCTCTATCTAAATATAGAATGGTTGTGTACCTCCACAAACTCCTATGTGGCCAGCGAGAATATCCTTCCTCTTGTATTTCTTCAATACGCACTCCACCCAACTGGGGAAATGAGGTAAGTCTTTTATTCAGAGAAAGGAAGTGGCTCCATACGGAAAGGAACATATAATGAGAAGTCTATCTCAGGCAGTGGATATTGATGCAGGACTGAAGCAATAAAGTTCTGTTGTACAAACAAGAAAAAATAAAAAAAACACACTGGTCGTGTGACTCCGTTTGTGGCTTCTTAACTACAATAACTATTCCACAGAGAAAGCTCGATAATTCTCTCCAGAGAGTTCAACGTGCAATAGAACTGTTGGCTCAAAAATAGATAATTGTGGAGCACTGTGCAGAAGGAGGCCTTGGTGAGATCGTTTTACCCGCAATCAGCAGGAATGCGGTAATGTGTGATGGTTCCGGTTGGACAAACTAAAGACAAAAAAAGTAAACACGCGAGCAGCGCGTGTAACGTACCAGTAACACTGTGTGAGGCGCGGCTCCGTTCATGGTCGGGAAATCCAGGTACACATGTAGGCAGCACAAGTTTTTGAAATGTCCACCAAACTCGCTTGCGTTGTGGGGAAGAAGAAATCAGCACTTTTGTTAATGAGCGAACTCCTCAGTGGTCCACACGGGGGTTCAAGGCAGGAAGTAGTTCGCAATGAAATCAATCCGGTCCAAGGTTCACGGCCAAACCTAATCCGGGGAAGACGATGATTTCACCACAGGAGTAAAGAATAGGCACGAAGTAGAAAATGGGATTTTCCAGAGAGGCAGGTCCAGCTGTACGCAAAACATACAGCACCAGGTTCGAGGGCGAGGCAGGGTTCCAACGAGGTTCACAAGAGCTTCGGAAGCCAAGCAACGAACTCAAGGAGGGGCTTCAGTTTAAACGATCTCCTGGACCAATGAGCTCGTGCGAGGGAGACTTGGAGCGGTACACAACCCTATCTGCACTGCTGATGCATTATGGGAGTCGTAGTGTGTGTGAGGGGATCTTGAATAACGCACAAGTAGATGATCGTGTAACAGCATGTGAAGTGTCGCTGCCCCCCAAAAAGTGCCCCTCGGGCCGGACCGCCCCCCTTCCCATCCGAGCGACACCACTGCCTTTCAGCTGCTATTGATAGTTCTTCACCCTACTTTGCCACAGAGACTTGACACTATGGACATGCTGGCTTCCCTTTTGACCATCGATCCTTACTAAAAGTTGCAAATTGGCAGACGCTTAATTTGACTCCAGAGGGCCAAGCTCTGGAATCTAATCCCTACAAGAATAACAAGAATTAGAAACAACCTCAAATTCCACAGAGCACTAAAAATATAGCTCTTCTCACCCAAAAAATCACATGATGCAGATGACCATTACGTAAGCTGAAAAGTTGGTGTGCTGAAACGTATCTGTCCTCATGCTCTCTGCAACACCACATGTTTATGTGAAGTGACATATGTTTTTCCATGCCGGAAGAGTGTGTTTGGATCTCACACCACTCGCTAAGTACTTCACTTATAGGGATCATTGCATCAAGCATCATTTCAACTGCAGCCCCTGAAATGGAGCACAGAACCCAAAGCAAATCCGAGGTATGAAGCAGCATACGAATGTTACAGTATAACATAATATAATACCATAAATACCTTAATTAAAATAATGCAAAGGTGATGGATAGCAAACTAACACTACTCTTGAAGCCTATGACTCACACGGGGCACAATCTGCTTGTTGAGCCAGAATTCCCTTTGCTTTTGTTTGTATCCAAGAATGTTTGCAGGGCGTCAAAACACACCAAAGCAGTCAAAAGCCAACTTGCTATTCTTTAAAAACATTTAAACACCCAAAAAGCATAGTTAAACATTAAAAGGAGCTGAAGACACAGTGCCCAGAGGATGCACACCACAAAGATCTTGGATACAGTCTCACCTTGGAAGTGCAGACCCGGATGTAAAACATTGGTTGGGTCATTACAGAAAATAGAACCTCGGGAAGGGGCATTTGTGCCATAGTTGCCTGAAAGACCTGGGGTGTAGGCAGCTGATTTTCTGCATCCGGGAGTTGGTTTGGAATAGAGCCCCACCTGCAGGTAAGGAGACTGTCAGCAGGCTGTGCAGTTCCTTTCCCACTGAGGAATGTAACAGCATGAGCGAAGGAGACTAGTGGACTTATTTACAAGCCCCTTGCACTGCAGATACGTGACTTTTTTCCATGTTAAAAGTGGTGCTCCAGAGGCGCAAGGGGCTTGTAAATAAGCGAGTGTCAATTCTCTGGCTAGGCCTTTGCCGCATGGGTCTGCGACCACCTGCACCTCTCTCTTCTACCTAATGCAGCAAAGATGAAGAAAAATCAGTGTCCTGCTAACAGAATCAGGGCAGTTACCAAGTATGTTATAAAAACACTAGGTTCTGAAGATAAGGTTCATTCATTCAGTTGTCCTAAAATTAACATCCTGTGTTGCAAAATTTTAAGACTAACCCGCAGGGATGCGAAAATACAAAATTATGTATTATCCATTAAAGTGCAAAAAATGGAAAAAAGCTACAAAGGTGCAAAAATCCTTCACACGGCAGAAACCAAAGTCTACCAATGTTTCACCTATATTGATAGGCTTTGTAAGGGGCATGTGACACTATTTAATATACCTAAGATAGGACAGTTAATTTGCAAACCAACATCGACAATAAAAGGCTGTCTTACAAAATTTCAAATTTTGTACACCTGTTCCACAGAATAAAAGTCTTGAGATAATCTCTTAAAATGACACATGCCATTGCGCTCTATAATAATGACCCGACAATCAGAGTCATAATCTTTTGCTATGCTATAAATGATATGTATACATTTTTATAATACTGTAGACATTAATCAAAATTCCAAACAGCTATAAAAGCATATCTGTTCTATTGCATGGTATATTAAAGGGCAGCAGTAAAAACCTCAACATATAAAGATAGAGGGCCCGATTCACAGAACTACCTTAAGACAAAATCCTAAACTTGCTACTTTTGGTATTCACAGAAGGCATTTAGTAGTAGTAAAGTTAGGATATTGTCTTAAATCTGTCTTAAGTCAAACTCAAGACAAAATCCTAACTTTACTACTACTAAATGCCTTCTGAGCATACCAAAAGTAGTAGGACAGACTTAAGACAGACTTAATACAGACTTAAGACAGATTTAGGACAGACTTAGGACAAAATCCTAACTTTACTACTACTAAATCCCTTCTGTGAATACCAAAAGTAGTAAGTTTAGGATTTTTTCTTAAGTTAGTTCTGTGAATTGGACCCGCAGTCTTACCAATAGGATATCTAATAAGGTAATGCAATCCCACAGCAGCACATTCAAAAATAAAACAAATGCTGCACAACTATTTACAAATGTATGACACATAAATAGAAAATCAATGGCCCAAAGCCTTTAGCATCTGCATTGTTAGTGATAATCAAAGAGAGCAAAGCTGGAAATTAATTTGTACATTATTATAGGTCATCAACATTCACCGCCAAGTATGGTCAAGGCAGTCTTAGTCAATTCTAAAACATATTTTTCTTGAAATTCTTCCACAGTAGTTTAAAATGTGCAACAAGCAATCAAAGCTTATTTACAGACTGTAAGAACATCTCATCAATACCTTCAACAT
Source organism: Triturus cristatus (assembly GCF_964204655.1). Classification (NCBI taxonomy): domain Eukaryota; kingdom Metazoa; phylum Chordata; class Amphibia; order Caudata; family Salamandridae; genus Triturus; species Triturus cristatus. The sequence continues at coordinate 780,645,150 of NC_140594.1, forward strand.
TTGCAACCTAAAACTTAGCACCTAGCAGCACTAGCATAATGGCGGAGAAGAATAATTTAATTATCTTGATTAACTTATTGGACTTTTCCTGAACACTTTTGTTAAGAAAGGGAGATCATTGTTATTTAATAAATATAGTGCCTACCACACCTTGGTATTTAGAAAAGCAACATACATGCAGTTTCAATTGAGTAATTTAGTAGGGTGGAGGAATTTTCTCCCATTAATCTTTCAACGTTAATTAATTTTGCTATAAGCTGCTCAATATGTTTATAAAATCGTATGTACTAATGTGAAGTATTTGAAAATGTTAAAGTGATAAAGGCCCTTATTTTGAGTATGGCGTACAGCTCGCCATATTTAGAGATAACCACCAGGCAGCCTGAAATCCCTGTGTCTTCAGCAGAGCCAAATCCACAGCTGTTCCACTAAAGGCACTGAAGCGGTCCTATAGTTGTACCATGTTTATTGTGCCTGTACAGTGACCTTGTTTTTTTTTCCAGAAACAATCTTCCAAACCAGTAATTTGTTACTGAAAAACATTTAAAAAATGAATAATCCTGACATGCTGGGAATTTTCTCCCCTTGTGTGGGTATCATTTTTTCATATATGGGCCAGCCAAGCTTTCCTTGGCCGCCCCAAACAGAAAAGAAATCTGTTTGAACGTCCATCCCAAATAGAACAGATTGACTGATGTACTCCTACTGATGGCCCAATGTTAGCCTGGCTGCTCATCAAAGGGTTCCACTAGGAGAGACTGCTGTCGGGCACCTGGATGCTCTCCTGAATCTAGATATAGCAGCGCTTAGTGGACATTGTTTGCAGCGTACTCTGTCCATAAAACTCTAAAGCAGTCCAATGCTCAGAAACTATATATACATAACAATTCTTTCAGTGGTACAGCTCATATTTTGGCTTTTTCGGTCATGACAATCCCCTCTTTGCTTTGGCTCAAGTTCTTCCTAGAAATAGGTTGGTTTGCTAACTTGCACACACACACACATATGTGCACACAAACACACACACACCCCTGCACACATGCATGCACATCACACACACACACACTCACTCACTCACCCAAACACGCATACACCCACCCACCCCCACACACACACAACCACCCACCCACCCCCTCACATACTTCATTTTGATTTATGTGTAAGTAATGCTCAATCATGCTAGTGGCAATTTGTCGCATGCACACAAAAAAAAGCAATTACCACTCCGTATTTAAGTACAGTAGGTATTGTTGCTAACTTCAGTGGTGCTAATTTTCTTTACTGCTAAAAGATGGAAGGCTAAGCTGGCCCCGCTAGGATTTGATCCTCTAGTTTTCAGAGAGATCTCCGCAGTGTTGGCTCAGCAGTCAGCCATTTTATCACCTCACAGTGAGTGGTATTCTTTATTTTGTGTTTAGTCTATTATGCCTCTATTCATTTCACAGTTTCTTCTGTTAACAGAAGGCCTTCTTCACAGTTTGTATGCAAATGAGCCTAAGAAACAAAATGTCCATCTGGTGCAATGAAGTGCTGTCGGTCCTGTCTCGTTACCAGGAAGGAGTGCGCAGCCTCCATGTCAGGGCGGCTGCTGGAGCAAATCGATTACAGATCCTCGCCTGCATGAGTCACAGTGAAAAATGTGGGAGGCGGGATGGTGTTAATATAATGAGTACAGTCAGTGTCTAAACCAGCCCTCCCACTCATGTTACATCAGGAAATGTTCACACCTGAATGTGCTTCTAGTGAGATCTGCAGATTGCCCAGCAGACCACTCTATTTGAAATGTTAAATGGACTGGAGAAGAGTCACTCACATGGTGAGGATTTGCTTTGACGTGTAGAATTAAGTTCTCATGGTGAAGGTGAAGGGTGGTCTGACCCACTTCCCGTTACCAGAGGGGAAAGACATTTGGGAGCTCAGACATGTTGTCATTTCTGGAAACACTTCACACATTGCATGTGTGATGCACATGCAGCACATATACAGTGTGTGGAATGTTTATGAAGTTTTCTAGCCACAGCAGTTTGTACTAGGAGGGTATGCTTCTAGTACAAATCCTATAATAGACATGACACACACACCTCTGCACGTTGGTGAAGGGTCGTGAGTGGTGCTAGGCAGTCTGTTCGTGCACAGGTGGAGGAGTGCTTCTTTCTCCCCCTTGCACAACACAGCACAGCAACCTTAGCTGCTCTTCTGTATTGATCTCAAAGTAAATCTGCCACTTAGTGTGCTTGCTTGGTTGCCCCCACTTCTCCCTCACACTCTGAGGCCGATGGTGGCAATTAATTTGACAAATAATCTTTCTTTGTCCTTTCATTCTCCTTACTTCACCTCACATCTTCAGTCTTAGCCCTCTCTCTTAAGCACTCTCTCTATCTTTACATAATAATGTACCTTCATCCTCTGTCTCTAACTGAGCTCTCTCTACCTCACCACTGTGTACCTCTCCTCTTTCTTTCTATACCCAATATAATGTAATCAACTTAATTTCCTTCTTCCTCTCTCCCGTGACCTTGCCCCTCTCTCTATCACTCTCTGAGCCTACATCTATGTAAATCACTCTTGATTCCCTCCCTCTCAACCCTCTCTCTCTCTTTCTCACTCTCTCTCTATGTCATCCTTCTTGGTGCACCTCATTGCACTTTATCCATCTGACCTCCCAGTATCTCTTCTCTATCTGCTGCACTTCTCACAGAAGCTCAACTCTATCCCTACCTTACCTTTCGGTCTCTTTCTCCATGTCTTCACTATCTTACCTCTCCCCACACCTCTGTCAGCCTTTGCTCTACCCCATCACTTCCCCCTAACTTTCTAACTCATTTTGTTCTATACCCCACATCTCCCGAACTCCTTCACTTAACTATAACTCACCTCTCTACCTCACTGCCTAGCCTTTTAGTTTACTTTATTATTTGTTCACTACTTTATCTCTCCACCACCTCTTTTTCTTGCTCTAGCTCTGTTCTCTTTGCTTCACTTCTCTAAATATATTGCTCCTTGGGTCTGGTCAGGCTCATTTGAACAACCTTACCCTCAACCCTGGGCAGCTAGACGTTCGAGCAGAAATGCTTGAACATAAGGAACTTGGTGTAAAGCATTTAGGAGTGCCAAATAACAAAATAGGAAAGCCACAGTACAAGAAAGAAACATGACACCAATTTATAAAAGTAGAGTTTATTTTTATGAATTGTTAGAGTCCTTGATGAGCAGAATTCACCAAAGGGTTCCAGAGATACAGATTCTTAAAGGTTTCATCACTTTTAATTTCAACCACAAACAAGCATTGATCAACAAAAATTTGGAAACTTTTTAAAAGTTTGTAAAAGTTAGTTCAGCTACTTCGGCCTGGCTTTGGTGACCAAATTTGACAGAAAAAAGGTCCGGGGGAAGGGGGTGGGGGGTGGCAATGGAATAGATTTGGAATGTTACCTGGTCACCGGAGACTTTTCCAGTCCAGTTCCAAACTTTATGTCACAACCCTCACAGACTTTAATAGAGTGGTTCTGATGCTGAGGATACAGGATGAAAAGATGCTCAAAGATGCTCCAGTTATGATGTATCAACAAGCGAGCCTTTCTGGTGATTCCTTGGTCCACAGGTCATGTGGAGTGACTTTGGCCACAGAAGTCGGGGTCGCTCGAAGTCCTCAATGAGAACCTGGAAGGCCAGCTGCAGCAGGGCTACCAGTCTCCTTACACCTTGGTCCTTGCTAAATCCTTTAGCGAGGGCTAGTGTTCCTCTTGGGCAACCAATATGGACTCTGACAACGCTGCCCGGCCCAGTGGACTCAGGTTCAACTTTTGGGTATCGAGGATCAGTCTCTTGGGGCTCCCAGCGGCAGTCTGTGTGATTCCTTCAAAGTGGCTACCAACTTGCTGGTTTGTGCTTCTTCAGCCTTAACATTCCTGGTGCTGTTCCAGAGGGCCAGTCCACTGACCATTGGAGTTACTGCTCCAGTATGGTGAGTGACATTTCCCTGAGCCAGGAGCCAGAGGCACAGTCCTAACTTTGTTAGCCCAAAAGTGTAGCAGCTGCGATCCAGCAGACGGTGCAGCTTCTGTTTGTGCAATCAAGGGACAGCATGACAGTCCTTCTTTGGTCCTTGTTTCAATTCTGACATGAACTGAGGTTCAGGGTGCCATATTTCACCCAGGAAAGAGCCTCAAGTGGACAACACAGTCAGTAGCCCATGGGTTACCAGTTCCCATCCTTCTTGGTGACAATTTTCTGGCAATGTGTGGCACCTGGCAATCTCAGAGTGCACTACTCTGGCCACTTGCAAGATGTATGAACCTCTTCTCGTCTGTCAGGAGGTTGGTAGCCCACCCTAGAGGTGGGGCTACCTGGGGGCTACACAGCCCCGGGAAAATCGGTTTGGGCACTGGGTTTCCCTCTCTAACCCTGTCTCAAGCCTGTCTACCTGAACAAAGGGCAGCCCCTCAGAAGTCCTATTGCTATTTGCCCACCAAACGCAGGTTTGCCTTTGAAGCTCACCTTTAGGGCTAACACCCCAAGTTGCTTCCTGCAAGGGAAGGTGAAACTTCTCCCTGCAGCGGGCTTCTATTGTTTTTGAGTCTGGGAGACGTTCACGCTACTCCCCTGATGGACAGAATGCTGTCTGTGGGTGAGTGCCCGTGTGAGGCTACTGGACAAGCTGGGTCACAGAGTGGCACATTTGTAACAGTTGCTTTACATTAATAGTGATATTAAATTCGATCTGGACATCAAGTCCGGTGTAATTCCATGACTAATTTGATACCTTCCAGTTCCCAGTTAGGTAGTCTCATTCAGAGTTCAGGAGGGGACTCAAGACCTGGCTGTTCAACTGATCCACCCGAAGCAGCAGCCCTCAGTGCCTGAATACCCTCACGGGTGACAAGCAATGCTATACAAATCCTGATAGATAGACTGATTGACTCAACAGTTAGCCAGGCTGGGGTGCCAGCCCGTAACCCTTAATTAGCTAATGAAGCTACAAATGTTTCCACAGCAAAAAAAAACAATTGAGGGGTTTTGCTGCAAGGACATATGTAAACATACATGTCCCACTATATAATATACAGGTCCCTGCCTTAGGGTTCTAAAGGCCTTCCTTAGGGGAGACTTACATATAGTATTCAGGGAAAGGATAGCTTTGCCATTAAAGGTAATTGCAATATCGAACTGGCAGTGTGTCAACTGCCCTTCCAGTCTGCAGTGGCAGGGTGGGAACCATTTTGCCCTATGTCACACACGGTGGCACAATCAGTGCTGAAGCGCTGGGTGGACACTCTGCCTTACATGTCCTAGATACCATATACTAGAAACTTATAAGTGCATCAGTATTCACCAATTGAGGATAGCCAATTCAACATGCACTTTGTAATGGGTAAGAACACTGGTACTGAGGTCTGGTTAGCAGGCCTCAGTGTGCTCTCAGAGTCAAAAAACCAGCAGCTAGTAGCCCAAATGGGGGCAAAATATGGGGGAAACGTCCACAAAAGCCTGTTTCCTAACAGCTCCTTTTGGCTACCTTTATTTCTCTACCTCTATACATTTTTCACTATAATCAACATTGCTCCCTCGCTCGCTCTCTGTTTCTCTGTCTCTCTCACAAATACATATCTCTTTCTGAACCTCCTTCTCCATTTCAACTCACCCCCTCCATCTGAACGATCTCCCACAACCTCTTTCATTATAGATTTCTCTGAAGCCACAGTATCTTCCTGTTTTTCTATCTCACAAATCTATACATCTATATATACCTCACCTCTCTTTCTCTATTTCATGTATATCTCTCAATTTCCTCTTTTCGCTTGACTTCACATTTCTCTTTCTACCTTTCACCCTTTCTACCTTTCTCTCCTCCCCATGATTCTCTATACTTGACCCGTTTTTCTGTAGCTCTTCTCGTTTTGCTGTGTCTCAACCTTGCATCTCTGTATTTTTCCTCAAATCACTTTGTCTATATCTACCTCTCACTGCCTTTTACTCGCTCTAATACACCCCTTCATCTAAGTTACATCTCTCTATACCTCGCCCCTTGGAAACTCCTCTCTCTCTCTCTCCACATTTTCTTCTCCCTATCTCTGCCTCTCTCAACTGCACTCTAAAACCTTACCTATTCAAGTCAAGTCAAGTCAAAATTTGCTTTATTCGGTTAAAATATTAAAACCATCAAAGCACAGGACAGAAATTCATGATACAGGCAAATGCCATTACAGAAAATAATTAACACAAAAATTAAATACAATACTGTTTGACGCAATATACAATAAAAGTATGTTTTTCAATTGATTCATTCATTCAATATTAAAACATTCTAAAAAATCATGTCTCCTTAAAAGGCTCTGTCCACAACAACATATTGAGAGCAGTGCTCATTAGTGGATAACTATATAAGCTGAGCCCTGTTTCTAGCTCTTACAGCACCCACAATGAAGCAAGCAACCCCGAAACAAATCAAAGGAGAGTCCAACATTTGTAAATAGGTCAGTGCAGGCCTTGCTTGCTTAAATTGACAGTTCTTCAAGATCGGCAGAATATATTTTTTACGCTGAGAAGAGTAAAATTTACAGAAAAATAACATGTGCAACAGATTTTGTTCAGAAATGTTGTCACAAGGACAGGGCCCCAAAGTTCCCTCTTTAAAAAATCCTTTTGGGTATGCCAAGAGCCAAGGGAGCGAACCATGCTTAAACCTTATTAGCAAAAACATGTGGAAAGGTTTGTTAATGAAGGTTAAATAGGGCTGAATCTCACTCCCTGAACTTAACATAACAAACCTCCTAACTGTCGGTTTCCCCAGTTCCTCACCTTCCCTTGACAACATTGCTCTGGACAGAAATTGGAGCTTAATGGCCTTAATTTGTTCTTTACTTAGTACACAAGGGCTGGTGAACAATTCCAGACAGCCAAGTGATTTCAAATTGTTTTTAATGTAACATAACCACGGGATAGACAGGGCTTTTTCCAAGGACAGGCAATCTTCGATAATTAGTTGGTTTAGGTTTGGTGGCTGTTGTGCCCAAACCCTCAACCAACCTAATAGCGGTGCAACAGCTATTTGATCAGTAACAAATCCCATCCCCAAGTCCTCATGAATGTTAAAAATAGGAGCAGAGGGGGGGAGAGACAACAATTTCCGAAAGAAATTATTTTCGACTACTTGAATACTGGGAGCAGCCTTGTAACCCCAGACCTCGCTTCCATAAAGTGCCATGGGTAAACACTTTGCGCTATAAATTTTTAATAGAGCAGGAAGCGGTTTACACCCTATGCGTTTTGCAGAGCCCAGAAATGCGCCAGTAGCTCTGGCTAGAATGTTCTTTTTCTGAGCGCGTTGTATAACCCAAGATGATCTGTCGTCAAATGCAATCCCCAAATAAGGGAAGGACTGAACTTTGGTTAATTCCTGCCCATTACAGAAGAATTTCACCCTTTTTGCTCTCCCCGAGCCAATCGACATAGAGTGGGATTTTTAAAAATTAATTAATAAGTCTAAAGAGACCATAAAATCATAAAAACCATTTAAAAGAGCTTGTAATCCTCTCGCGGTTCTGGCCAATAAAACTGTGTCATCCACGTATAGCAATGCGGGGATCATTTTGGAGCCGGCTTTCGGAATGTCTTTACTAATTGCAGTTAAAACCGGACCCAAGTTGTTGATGTAAAGCGAGAAAAGTAGGGGTACAAGAATACACCCCTATCTTACTCCACGCTCTGACTTCCGTCTTCGCTGTAACGAACAACTGCAGTGGTGTCCTCGTGGATAACAGCCAGGAAAGAAATCAGAACTGTGTCAAGCCCCAGAGTGGCTAGTAAGGCCCATTGTTTTTGTCGATTAACAAGGTCGAAAGCGGTGGACAAATCCATAAAGGCTAGATGGAGGTCCCCCTGCTTAGCGACCGTGAACTTTCCTATGATCAGATGCAAGTTAAGGCATTGGCCAACAGTTCCCCTTCCTTGTCTGAACCCATATTGTAGGTCAGAAATTATGGATTGCTCCTCCAACCACAGTGTTAAACGGGCAAGGACAACTTTACCCATGACTTTCACGGCGGAGTCCAGGAGAGAAATAGGCCGGTAGCAAGCCGGGTCTTCTCTTGAACCCTTTTTAAAAAGAGGGACAATAACAGCTTTGCCCCATGATCTTGGAGCTCCGGCCTCAGAGGCAGCGTTAAAGACGCGAGTTAAAACTTTCGCCCAAAACCCTGAGTCAGCCTTATAAAGGTCCACAGGCACTCCGTCCGGTCCTGGGGCTTTGCCTAATGCCATTGCCTCGATGGCCTCTAGGACTTCCTCCTCCTTAAAAAGGATTCTTGAGGCTAATGTGTGGTCTGCGTAATTTACTGGGTTAACATCCTGTGTCTAAGAATATAGGCCACTAAAATGGGCCACCCATTTATCAGGCGGGATGAAACATTCTTTAATAGTGTTCTGCTCATTAAAAAGGGAGCTATTTATCACCTTCCAAAACTGGTTGCTATTTTTCTGAGTGCTTGCATCTGATAAATCGTCCCATGCCTTGTTTTTTAGCTCACTTTTCCTGGCCTTAATCGCTTTTTTATAGTTTCTTCTAGCCTCAGTTAACTTACTTGGGTTATTGCCAGGTTCTTTAAGAGCCGATAAAAGGGCAGAGTGAGCACTAGCGCAGGCCTGGTCAAACCAGTTTTTAAATTTCTTGGGCTTTGGTTTCCCATGAGTGGTGAGGTTCCCCGTTACATGCTTAGTGATTCTGTCAAAAGCGCCCAGAATAACCATCGGTTCAGCCGATGGCGAAAAACACAAGCTAAAGTCCTCTTTTTTACGTTCATATAACTTAACAAGGAAGTCGGCCGGGTTAATAACTTCTCATCTCAGTCGTCTTCCCTGACTGGTAGACTCAAGATTTGTGTTAGAATTCAAAGGCAGGAGAACATCTTTCCTCAGTGCCTTTACTTTAATTTCCAGCGTGAGTGGGTTGTGATCACTTAGAACATTATGCGTGACTCGAAAAGTACCCAATAGGTTCACCATTATGCGTGGTACAAAAATATAGTCAATTGTGCTACAATGGCCTTGACCTGAAAACGTGTGAACCGGGACCAACAAATCTTGAACAGGCATATAAAGGTAAAAGGACGATACCATATTCTCTAAGAAATTCCCACCCTTAGAGTGTTCAAAATGGATAGCCTCTTGTAAGCAAGAGTCATGATAATTATTTACAAAACAGTTAAGATTACATACATGAATGTTAAAATCGCCAAAAAGTAAGAGAAAATAAGGTTTAGCATTAATTGCATCATACTCATCCAGAAAGCTGAACAGTGCTTTGAGATGCTCTAACTCGTCCGACCTTGTGAATGAGTTATAAAAATTAACCACCAGGAATGATGGTAAATTAACACATTCCATTTTCACCGCTAAAATATGAGGAGAATTGGTTACTATCAGCTCAGTGCTATATAATAACTTTAAGCTAAATAATAACAAAAGACCCCCTCGTGGTCTCCCCATAACAGAGGGCATGGAGTATTTGATGAAAGATTGGTACCCATCCAGGTAATAAGGGTCAGTGGCCTCCCATGTTTCTTGTAAAGCGATTATATGATGAGTAGAGAGGAAAGCCCTCCAATTTTGATCACCACGTTTAGAGCGAAGACCAGCAATATTCCATGATAAAGCAGAGATTGAATCTATTGCTGGAAATTCCGTTACACCCGCTTGTTCGCTAACTAAACAATTGGCCAATTCGAGTGAAGGGGGTAATGGATCAACCTCTACTCCATAAGAAGGCAATTCGACACCCAAATTTTCGGAGTTAAGAATGGGAGTTGTTCCTCTCTTTACAACGGAGACTACCTCGGAACATCTCTGTGTGACACCAATGGCAACCTCTGTCTGTAAAGATGAGTTGATAACTATCGGGGCGGTGAAATTAACGTTGTCATCCACAGCAGATGACCTAACAGATAAAAGCCCAAAAGGGTTAGAGGGAACTGTACTAAAAATCTCATTATGTATGTAGACTCCATTAACCCTAAGTCAATCATTTGTGTCTAAGGTACTAAGGGCTTCAAATCTGTTTTTTAAAACCAGTGGGTTACTTACAGGGACTTGCTGAAAAGGGCGCTCTCTCTGTATAACCTGACCTGAGAAAGGTGGAGGGTAAAAAAAGCCCAATGGAAGAACGTTAATGTGGTCCTGTTGAATTCTCAAAGACCCTGCTTGTCTTAAAATGTGATCAACTATGTCAGGGGAACTAAAATTCACAACAACGCAATCACCCCTCAAAGTCTTGTTGGTTTTCCCCACCCACAGAACCCTTCTCACCATTTTAAAGCTGTCAAAAAGATGACTCCCCAACACTGTCTTCCCAGTCAAAAAGTGAAGAGATTTATTTTTCAGGGAAGACCAGTGCTCTTCCTTGCCGTCACAAGTCTTCGGGACGTTAGCCAAGATGATCGTATATGGGCATGCCTCTGGTGGCAAGTTTAATGGACGTTCCTTATGTGTCGACTGTCCCTGTACTGGTCGACTATCAGTAGTGTCCCTCTGCCCTGGTCTAACACCGCTAATGCTCCGTACAGGTGGTGAGGAGATTGTAGGGCCTGCCACAGAACTTGCCATACAATTGACCATGTCCGACACTCTAGAGGTGACTTCACCTAAGGGAGATAAATCAGAAGGAGTGGGCCTTGACATCTGAGCGCATTGACCAGCGATGTGGCGTTCGATAAGAATGAGTCTATTGTCAATCTCGCTAAGTTTATCCAAGACTGGCAAAATAAACTTACTCAAACTCTCATCCAATCGTTTAATCAAGTCAGCTGACAAATCTTTCATAGTGGCAGTGCTCCCCTGAGCAATGGAATCAATAAACCCGTTTCCTAAATGAGTGGTGGCCTCAACCGTCAAACTACCTATCGGATGAACCAACCCCTCACCAGGATCTTTATTTCTGGGTTGCTTAGCATTTTGGCAGTTTCCAGTGGGGGCACGAGTAGCTTTTCTCTTGCCCTTGGGTACTTTAACAGGGACGACAGAGGGGGGCTTTGATTGCCTAGAACGTAAGGCAGGGGGGGACAATGAAGGACTAGATACATTCAACAAAAGTTGATCGCTAGAATGACCAAACTCTAAAACAGTCCCAGCAGAAATAGAATAAGGTGCCTGGGAGGGCGCAGATATCAGAAGCTGGGTAAGGGGCTCTAAAGACAACCTTTTCTCAACAATCTCAATTTCTTTAGAGACAGCATGTTCAGCTTTTTTTAAGAAGGCATCTAAAGTCCCTGAACCCGCCACTGTTGAGCCCCTACTGTGGTTTTTTGCCATAGCTAGTACTAAGCCAAATCTCTTGGGGCAGTTATGACCACAGTTAACACGACATATCAAACATTTGTTAACCAAACCTTACAACAGGCTTTATACAGCGACAGCGACAGATAGTCCCCGAATGCAGTGGGAGCTGGTTAAGGGGGTGGCCCAGCCCAGCCGTGTCCAGCCCCGGACGGCCACAGACGGCACGCCCTTTGCCCGGGCTTAGCCCGGCGCCGCCCGCGTGCGTCCCGCAACGCGGAGGAAGTGCCAGGTCTTTAAGCGCCTCCTGGCGCGGGAAACGCTGACGGCAGGACTCTCCCCCTCTCGGGCAGCTGGGAGTTGTAGTTGTGGAAGTATCGTCCCCACTCAGCGGCCGCTGTTGTTAAAGGCGGCGGCGGAGGACGGAGAGGTCAGCAGGGCGGAGCGCACAGGGCACAGGGTGCAGCAGGTAAGGCCAGCGACATGAGTAGCAGCGCACCGTAGGACAAAACAAGAGCAACACCTATTCATCTGCTTCTCTTTCTCCACATACATCTTCCTGTTTCTACCTCGCCTTCTCTTTCCTTACGGCTACCTCACCTTTATCTATTTACTTAACTTCTCTCCCCATCCCACATATCTCTCTTTAAAATCTCTAGGACAAATCTACAAGAAACTAACGCAGCGCGGTGCCGTAGGCCATTTTGCTGTGCCGCGTTGCGTTAGTTTCAAAGCACAGAGATGCAACATATTTACAACAATATGTTGCATCTCTATGCTTCCCCCTGCGCTGACGCGCAAACTGCTGCCATGCGCCGGCACAGGCACCCGTGCACCATGGTGCCAGGATGCCTGCATCGTGAGGAGATAGTTTTTTTGCAGGAAGAGGCACCTTCCTGCACAAAAATAATGAATTGAGGTGATTTCCTCTTCCAATGTGTGTTGTAGAATGCAGCACGCATTGAAAGAGGAAACAAACAAGGAGAAATTAAAACATTTCTCCTTGTTGCCCCTCGCTATTCCACCCCTAGGGTGGCGTAGCATTCTGACGCATTTCCAAATTTATGATTTCTCATAAATCTGGAAATGCCTCAGTGGACATGGGTGTTGCGTGGGAACACCCACAGCAATACCCATGTCACGCTGCTAGCACGCAAAGTGTTGCATGAACAGGGGCGATATTTACAAGCACAGGTTAAGTCCCGCAGAGTGACTTTATCGGTGCGCCACGCAACGTGATGCACCGGCGGCGCAAGGGGCTTGTAAATCTGCCCCTCTATTTCTAACACCTTCTCTACTTCATGTCTCTTGCGATCCTGTTCTGTTTATGTCTCTGACCATCCATTGCACCCTGCCTCGTCCTATATCTCTTACTCAAAAGGGTCACTTCCAACTATCTAGCCAGAGAAGTGCACACATATAAACAGATGAAGAGGGAAAAAGGCAGGAGAAAATAAATTAGGAGAAAGTTATTATATTTCACTCAATGGGATGAGGAAAATCCTTATAGCAGATCACTGATTTTCACGGTTGCAGCAAGAATGCCAGTAGTGAAGAGGGATATATTTGTGATTACAAACACGCAGCAACTAAAGCTAGAATTTCAACCACTGTGTGCAAATGTCTCACTTTAATATTACACAAAAGTCCAATAAATATCTTAAAAGTCACCCATAGCATATTTTCCCCACAATTCGAGTGGTAAGACAGTGTATAAAAAAAGTGGATCGTTAGTTCAAGTGAATGGTAGTCCTTTTCCAGTAATAATGGCTCTATTATTTATTAGGTTCAGTTAGGTCTGAATAATTTAAACCTGAGTTCAACCCTTGGTAGCTATGGCACAGAGCAGGCAGGCTTAATGTTGGAGAGATGTGTAATGCATATTACAGTACACCTAAACAGTTAAAAAGTAGGAAACAGAAATACAATAAAAATTCCTCCCTGGTTCATAGAAAGAGAGAAAATTGTAATGAACAAATAGACTCCAGAACAACAAACATTTGATTTATGATATCGGAATATATGAATTTGCTAAATTTTCAATAAATCTAGAGGCAAAAAACACAAAGAGCCAAATGCAGGTATCTGGTTGGTCTAGAATGGATCAAAGTCAAAAGTTAAGGCTGACAGCGATGGAGTGCCGGTCGGATGCAGGGACCAGGTTCACCCTGGTAGAAAGTATACCTTTGGATTTAGTCATTTTTGTGGAAATAAAGCCCTTGCTGAAGAGCCTGTTGGCAAGCCAGGATACAGGCTGGTTCCAAAGAGGAGCTCATCGACTGTGGCAGGCTTGAGTGTTGTTCCTCAGTGGGATCCTCGGCTTCGGTGGAAAGTTTGAAACGTTCGATGTCGAAGGTGGGAAAACTCAGAGCAGACGAAGTCCAATGTCGGAGCACCAAAGGCATCATCATCATAGGGGTGCCGCTCAGCGGTAAAGTCCTCTGCGATTGGACTGAGAAACTAGTTGAGTCCAGCCAGCAGTTGGACAACAGTGGCTGTGGATCGGCAGCGGGCCGGTGATAGACTCTGGATCTTTTGGAGAGAAGTTCAGAAAAAAATTCTAAATGCCTAGTCTTGCAATTTGTAAGGTGGAAATTGCACACTCTAACACCAGACAATGAGCTAGGACCTTTTGGGCACCACTGGGAGAAGTCACCACAAGGGTCCAGAGCAAATCCAGTTGGAACTTGTCAGGAAGGCTCAGCAGATTTGGTATTCTTGCAGCTCTTTTGTTCCTGGAACTTAACAGGAGGCTAGCCAACTACCTCTTGGAGTCAACTCTTTTATCCCATGGAGGTTTAGCCCTTTGGGTTTCTCTCCACAGGTTCAACAGCAGGTGCAGTCCTTCTTCTGGCTTCCACAAGTCCAGAGGTGTTCTGAAGGGGGAACTGGTGGTGAGACATTTGTGCCCAGTGCCAATCTGTGTGTGGGTGAAACTCCTGGCCACTCCCTAAAAGTAAAAGTTCAGAGGGGTGATCCCACCCACTTTTACATCACTTCCTGCATGTTTTATTGCATTCCATCCCGCAGTGCCGCTCTCTAGCTATAAACCAATATGGCAGAATCTTACTTCACTTGTGCAGAGTTCCCTGTGCCCAACCAGAGGTGTGGCTAGTATAATGCACAAACCCTCCCTTGTGGTCACTCAAACCTGGTTCTGACGGCAGCCACTCTCCCACTGGGCTTGGTGCCTGGTTGGCTAGCTGGACAATGAAGGGGTAGGCCAAAGCAGGAGTTACATCTGTTTGTGACAGGGTAGGTACCTTTTGAAGTGTAATCAAGTTCCTGGGCACAGCCCAGATGGCCATCCTGTCAGAGGAAAAATCATTTCACCACACCCAAGACTCACCACAGGAGAGTCATTATAAGGTATTATAATATATGGGATTCTGTAATCCCTGTATAAACGGCTGCCTCTAATTTCTTTACAATTGGCGACATGTACGCACCCAGTTGCCGATTATGAAGAAAAGACGACAGAACTCGACGATTATAAGTTATCAAAGTCAAGTTCTGATGTCACAATGCCTGCTGCCAGAGCCAGCAGTCAAAGTGAAAGACAGGTGAGGTCATGGAGCATAATTGAAGCAGCTGTTTAAGGCAACAAAAACAGAATGTTACTTTTCTTTCTTCTGCTCTATTTTGATAGCTTACAATGCAGAGAGAATATGTCTATTTTACACACCTTAGGTAGTCAAAAGCTAGAATGCTTCTGCATGTTTCTACATGTTCTGAGTAACCCTGGGCGCGACACTACGCTTCGCCCACGTAGTGTACGTAGCGCTGCCTGCTTCACAGTTTTTGAAGTAGGCGAAGCAGGCAGCGCCTACGTACACTGCCGCCCACCACCCGCCTCCCGCCCGCCGTACTTTTAAAAGGTAAAATAAAGTTGTAATAAAGCAAATTAGGCACTTACCTGACGCGCGGCGTCTCCCGGGGCTCCCTCTTCCTGTTTTTCAATTTTCCTGACAAATGCGCATGCGCGGACGCCCACGCATGCGCATTTCTCGCAAGAAATGCGCATGCGCGGGCGTCCGCGCATGCGCATTTGTCAGGAAAATTGAAAAACAGGAAGAGGGAGCCCCGGGAGACGCCGCGCGTCAGGTAAGTGCCTTTAATTTGCTTTATTACAAATTCATTTTATCTTTTAAAAGTAGGGTGGATGGGTGGCGGGTGGCGCGTAGTGGGGCTACGCGAAGCGCGTAGTGTGCGTAGATTTGGGCACACTACGTGCTGCTTCACGTAGCCCCACTACGCCCACTACGCCCACCCTTAGTTCTGAGGTAAAGCAGCTTTTTTTAACTGACTGTTTCTAATATCTGTTTGCAACAAATATCTAATATGTTTTTGATGTGTTTAATTTTGCACTTGAGGTTTTATTTTTATTCTTGATGTTTGGAAACATGCTTGCTCTTTCATATGAAATAGCTATGCACCAAGGTTTTAAGTGCTTTGTAGGAAAGGTGATGATGTGACCAGGTATTATATATTGGATAAAGTACCCGCTGGCATACATGTTACAGATATTGCAAGTCACCTCAGAGTTGCATAACCCTATAAATATATATGGTCATGGAGCATCTCTGTGACTTGCAGTGACCTTATAATGTATGGAAGAGGTACTGCATTCCCTATATAATGCAAACCAGGGCTTTTCCATGGAAGAGCAAGCCTTGCACAGTGAAAAGACTTTGGAGCTTTTTCACTGCCAGAACACGTCAACGTTATCTATCCGTCTTACATTTTACATATCATGCACCCAGCCCTATGGGCATTTAGGGCCTACTATAGGGTTGACTTATAACTATTAAAAATGAAGGTTTTAGACCTGGAAAAAGGTTAATTTTGCCATGTTGAAGTTTCAGTTTTAAATCTGCACACTCACACTGCAGGGACAGGCCTGAAGACATGCTTTGCATTGTCACGTCAATGGAAGCACAGTAGCTGCTGCAGTCCACAATTGACAATTAACAAACAGGGCCTGGGTAACCTGGGTACCATTTACCGGGGACTTATAGATAAGTTAAATGTGTCAATTATAATTTTAAAGCAATTTGACACATTTTTAGTGGCCAGAGCACATGCCCTGTGGCCTGGTTAGAAGGGTCCCAAAGCAAAGAGTAAAAAAACAACAGCACCAGTTGAAAAAAATTGACTGTTTTTTCTTTAGGTGAATTTCTGTTTTACAAATTAAAATGAGACCAACAAGTTGTAAAGAATGTGACTGCAACCCATGACAGAGAACAAGGTGATCAGGAAGATCGTGTGGTCTATGTTGAAAACTGCTGGCTTCTCAGGAGGGCAAGTAGTTTCCAACTTACCTTTCTGGATTAGTCGGCAGTTTTCAACTTGATCTCCTCTCAATGATATTGAGGGTGTGATTGAGTAGCATTCTACGGAGGATGGAAAATGGCCAGATGTTGTAGGAGATGGAGGAAGTGATGACCATTGAACCGGATGTAAAGTAACGCCAGGCTTCTGATTTTGGCACTGCTGAGAGGGTGTGTGGCTTAACGGCTAGAGTGGCCAACTTTGAACCTGAGGAACCAGATTCGAGTCTGGTGGGAGGCCAAAACATTCTGTGATTTTGGGCAAATCACTTACTCTCCCAATGCCAAGAAATGAATGTGCCCGCCTGTAATGCAACTGGTGCCCATGTAAAGCGCTCTGATACCTGCGGGTCGAGTCTGCGCTGTATAAAACTGTATTAAATAAAATTGGTATAAGTAGTAAGCGTCCAAAGCTGGGAGGTCAAGACCTCATCTTACTGTGTTTGTTTTTCAGGATGCTGTTTCATTTTATTTTCCACGGCACACAGAGCGCAGTAGAAACTGTACCAGGTTTGTCTAGAATACCACTCCTCAAGACAAAACACTTCCCCGCTCTGTTCCCACGTGCAACAACGAGGGAGCCTCAAAGATGTGCAAGGCCACAGGGCTGGAGACGCACAGCGAGGATCCCTCAACCCCTCCCACATGGCACGTCACCAGCGCCTTGATTGTGAATGACTCATCTGCCAGTTGAGATACAAAAGCCGTCATCAAAAGGTTCCGTCCCTTCGCCTCACGCAGTGTTTCTCGAACGTTTCCCCTGCCATGTACTCAGCGCATCAAGTCGGTGCTGTTCTTCCCGTCTTTGATACATGACAGCACTAAGCTGAAATTTCTTGGAAGCCTTTTTAAGCCCATTGTCGGCGCACGCGAAACATCCATCACATATAAGGTGTTTACACACATTATTTTAATTCTTCCGGAAGGCTTAGCTTCTTTTTTTGTTTCATTTTGTGCGCATTGTCGTTTTTTTGCCGTAAATGGGCAGAAACTTGGGTTTTTGTTACAAACTCAAGTTTATTTTTAATACATTTAAATATGTACTCCTAGGACACAAGGAACTCACCGGGCTATGTTATGTTATATGTTATGTGCTATTCATTTGTATAGTGTTACTGTACATATGCCTTCCAGGCTTTGGTGCCGGGCTCACTGCCTCTGGATTCAAGCTAGCCTGGCTGATGAGGGGTGATTCTCCAAAGCCGGTCCCAGGATGCTTTTCTTTGGCCCGGGGAGGATCAGGCTTGGCCATTCGGGCTGGACTGTACTCCTGAGGCACAGGGTCAAGACTGATTTGCATGTGGCTGGGTCTAAACCGGGGTTGGCATGGTGAACAAATGAACGATGGATTTAACCCAGATCTCTTGACTGGGGGTGAATATTTGATTTGTTTCGTATTCTGTCCATCATTTGTGTGTCTTTCACTTCCATTAAACATCAGAAGAGAGAACGGTCGGGGCTTGGAAGGCAAAGCTGGAATGTATTGGTGCACGCAAAAGAATGCCTACCTAGGGCGGGGGCCAACAGGAGGGGAGGAAAGCTCGCAAAAATGCCCACGATAGGGACAAAGGGGCACCCCACACAGTATCTAGCAACATCTGGGGCGGCTGATCCAACCAAGGCTTGGCCCGCGGGACAGCGCAGGGAGTGGGCAGAAAGCCTGCCTGCGAGTACATGCGTCCCTCTGCTGGGCACCCTCCCATCATGGTGTGAGGGACAGGGCTAGCCAGTCTCATCCCACTCGCAGTTAAAGAGCAGATATGGTAGAAATAATGCATACATTAATATCTTCTCCCTCCTGGAAGTTCGCCAGGCAGGGTTAGACTTGACCATGTATGGCAAAAAAAGAGGAAGACAAAAGGGACCACTCCAAAGAGAACTGGCTGCTGGTCTTTAGTACCTTACAATATGTTTTTGTGGGAAAATTCACGTGGAGCACGGCAGCGCTGTTCCTGCAAGAGAGACGGGTGCAAGGGTGTAGCAGAAATACCAGGGTGAATCTTGGCTCTGCTATGATGAGGACTTTCGGGAGAAGATGCAGATCTGGCTCGTCATTGAATGGGACCAGCAGAATGTTGAGGGCTTTACTAATCACAAGGTGGCTGCTAGGGAAGGTGTGAGCACGCGTGAGCACCTTTTTCACACATCAGGAAAAGGGAGGCACAATGACTTCATGCTAAGCACCCAGGTGACAGGGCACGTGGAGGGAAAGCCTTTGAAAGAGCCCCACCACCAAGAGCTGGAAATGCAACAAAGACAAGTGCAAGTGGGGCCAAAAGGAATGGGGGAACACAAAAAAAGTATGTGTGCAGTTGGGCATGCATGCTTTAAACCACCCAATGCTGAAGTAGGGGTGTGGTGAATGAAGAGGTCATAAGTGAGGGCACGGGACCCTCAACACAATTGATATCTCATTGCTTAAGCCCACCCACCCACACCGGATTGTGGGCGTCGCAGCTGCAAGCGGAAGAGGTAAGGGGGAGGCAGAGACAGCACACAAAGACAACCAGAAAAAAAGTTACCTAGCAAGAAGAGCGGTTCAAACAGTGTCCTTGGGATGCCTCATGACACGGGCACTGGGAGCAGGCAATTGGTCAGCAAGGGTTGGGTTTTGGTGGACACGGCACTTGCAGCCAAGGCTAGACCTGAGGGCTGCCCCTGTAGATCTTGGTAGCAAGGGAAGCCTAGAAGCAGCAAACCCTAGACAACTGCTAAGTGGCCACCCCCCAGGGCTGGGACAGGTATGCTGTTAAAATGATGTTGATGAGAAGGACTGATAACATATTGACCAATTATGCATTGGATTGCAAATGGCCATTAAATGTGATGATGATGACCCATTTTTGTTGTAATGTGTAATAAACTGTGGCCTTTCCGCCCCAAAGTGGTTCCATTGTGTATTTAAAAAAAGGGAAGA
Organism: Triturus cristatus; assembly: GCF_964204655.1. Lineage (NCBI taxonomy): Eukaryota > Metazoa > Chordata > Amphibia > Caudata > Salamandridae > Triturus > Triturus cristatus. The sequence continues at coordinate 780,664,662 of NC_140594.1, forward strand.
ATGATGCAAAGGATTGGCCGGAAGTAACAAGGGCCACAGCACATCTGGGAGGGATTCAATCTCCTCACGGTCATTAAGCATCCCAGCAAACTCTGTACAGAACAGTGCACCCTGCAGTACATTCAGTTACAGTGCCGTGTATCTGGAAAATGTGTGTGATGGCAAGGAAACCCACTCCCCAACGAGGAAGAAGCTTAATTATGAATGCCTGGCCTAATTGATCGTTCATCAGTAACTTAGTGGCCACATCTGTCAGTTACCAATTGGCTGGAACTACTTTGAGGTCACTTCAGAGTAGCCAAATTAAACTCATAAGGAGCAGCGAATTTAAGGTGCAGGACAGATACAGGGTATAAGACTCCATGTCAGAGCCATTTTTGCTCTGGACTGCTCGGCCTCTGGATTCCGCAGCGACCTGCGACTCGTGAATACTGCTCATCTCAGGTAGAATTACCTCCCATCGATCTCTCTTATTGAGTTGGTTGGTGAGGTGTAAACAGAGAGTAAGGCAGTGTTTTGTGTTTTATTTCATCTCCTTTTAGTCATGATGGGCTGGATTTATGAAGATGGAGTTGTAGGGTAGTAGTTCCTGATCATGCTTCTCAGTTTTTGGTTATTGAAGATTAACTTCTATAATTTTTCCCATGTGTGTCTCAGAGATGTTGCATTATCTTTTTTGTGGCATGAGGCTCTTGTCACAGATGCTTCGACAATGACCCTTATAAGTAAGTAATATTTATTGTGTAATTAATAAAAATCATTACAAACAGCACAAGATCAAAATAACACATTTTGCCAGAGAGACAGTCTCTATGAGCACATCTAAAATAGCAAAAGCAATAAAAACAGAAAAAAGAGATATTAAAACAGGTTGTGCATATTTATACTAAAGTGCATAAGTGCCTATAATTTATCAATCCATTGTCAATCCATTAGATATTGCTATGAGCAATAAAGTAGCTTCTTGTAATTGCAGTAATTAAAACTATGCAACTTAATACAAAAGAGGAAATATATCAGTTCTAACAATTTACGATAGAGCTTTAAACAATATTTCTGCCAGAGACAGAAACTTAACAAACCGCAAACCTTCGGTTCTGAACTGTCCAACAGACAAAGCTTAATAGCGTGACATCATGTTCTCACTTTTGCTTTTAAAAACAATGGTTTTAAAAGAATACCACGTGCCTCAAGGCGATAGGGACTGGCACAAACAATGTGCAGTAAAGTCTGCAGCAGTTGGCTGTTCATTGTAGTATCTAATTTGGTATACCATCCTTGGTTGGATATCTACCAAGACGTAATTTTATGAAGATGACGTAAAATATGTAGCCATATAAGGCTGAATTTCCAGTTCATCAAATGAATTTATCTTTGACCAAGTGTGCTTCTTTGCTGTCAGAGTGTCCTTGTCAGCTATAAACAAGAGTATTTTTATTTTCCGGTTCATAAAGAGTTTAAGAGAGACTCTAGTCATTTCCTGAAACTCAGACTGCAGCTCAAACTGTGGAGGCAGTTGTATTGTAATTGTATTGTATTTGAATTGCATTTCTATAGTGCTTACTACCCCAGACGAGGCCTCAAAGCGATTTTTTGGCGAATAGCATGCCATTCCGGAACTCATAAAGGATTAGTGGTGAATTAGTATAGTGAATTATGAAAATAATTTGAGTGGTGGATATGTTAGTCAGTTATTTGGATTGAGAAGTATAGTGGAGGGATATAAGAGCGAAAAAGGTTTGCATTTATATAGCGCTTATTAACCTTGATGGGTTGTTGAAGCGTTTTTTCTGCGAGTAGCACGCTACTTCCGAATCCAGAAAGGATTAGTGGTGAATTAGTATAGTTAAAATAGGAAAGCAATTTTAGTGGTACATATGTTAGTCAGTTATTTTGATTGAGAAGGATAGTTGAGGGATAGACGAGGGGAAAAGATTTGCATTTATATAGCGCTTGCTACCCTTGATGGGGTATTGAAGCGCTTTATCTGCGAGTAGCACGCTACTTTGGAACCCAGAAAGGATTAGTGGTAAATTAGTATAGTAAAAATAGGAAAGTAATTTTAGTGGTGGATATGTTAGTCAGTTATTTGGATTGAGAAGGATAGTAGAGGGATAGAGATGGGAAAAGGGTTTGCGTTTATATAGCGCTTGGATAAATATGATCACCAGCATGGGTCAAGTGGTTTATTTCCAGCCAACACATATTCACCAGAGAACTGGAGACAGATAGAGAATGCATGCATTTAAGAAACGCTGCCTGCTTTACTAATGACACTTATAGTACATTGGTGGGGGACCAGTATGGGTCTGGGTGTCTGACATTGGACGACAAAGAGCAGTTAGTGGAACAGAGAGTGGATTAGCGAGAGGTAGCTCAGAAAGAACAAGTGTAAAGAGGATAAGCATGAGATATTTGGAGTTTTGGTATGAGAGGAGAGGTGAGACAAGGCGAAATGACTGGCAAATGTGAGGGGAGAAAGTGATAGGGATGAAGAGATAAACATGATAGGTATAGAGGAGGGACTAGACAACAGAGCCAGAGAGTGAAGAGGAAGATGTGACTAGAGGTATATGGGGTTGTGTAACACAGAGAAGAGAAGACCAGCGAGGCCAAAGAGGGGGAAATGGGAAAGGAGGGAACGAGGGAAGAGAAAGTGTACATAATATGGGAGGAGGAGAGAGGATAAAGGGGTGAGGTAGTGATGGAGAAGATGAAGAAAGAGATGGAAAGAGTATATGAGTGGGCAGAAAAGGAAGTAGAGTGGTTGACTAGAGAAGGGATAGACAAAATATACTCAAAGTGTGTTTTTAGGAGAAAAGATGGCAGGGGTTGAGCAATCCAGAATTGCCACTGACGGGCATGCATATACAATGTAGAGGAATGCCCAACACACCATAGCATAACTATGGCAAATCACCACAAACAATAACACAGGATAAATATAAAAAGAGATTTTACCTACTGGTGGCCGCCAGAAGGTAGTTATAGTTAGGACCTATTTTCCATAGGAAATCCGCAACATTCTATTCCCAATAAGTCTGGCGCCGGTTGACGAATCCTTGGGAAATTTTCCAAACTTTTGGCCAGCTCCGCTCCGCTCCTACCCTGAAAGTTTTGTGGTGATTCATCAAGCGGGGGCTGAGAAAAAAGGGGGGTCCCAAAACACGTTTTCCCCATGAAATTTCCCTTAGGATCTGTTGTCGCAGCTACAGCCCGAACCGCTGAACGGAATGACACCAAATTTGGCAAAGAGGTAGTCCTAAGTTCAGACTCATGCCTTTTGCATATATGGTGTAAATCCATTCAATAGTTCCTGAGAAAATTAGAGTTAAAAGTACATAAATATCTATGGCCGCGGAGGATCCACGGACCGTACACGCACCGTAAGCGCACCCTCCCCGAACTGAGCGCGCACCCTCCCGATCGCGTGCTGAATGCTAATTGGCTGTCGAGTGTCTCTCTACATTTGAAACCAGGAACTGTTGGCGGACATTTTCTGCCTCGGTAGAAGCGAGGCTGAAAAAGCAAGGGGAATAAGTGTGTAAAACATATAAAGGGGCAGAGTGGAAATACTCTGACCCTCTAGAGGTGCTTAGGGGGTCCCGGAAGGACCCTCTAGGGCCCCCTTTTTTTTTTTTTTTAAACGTCGAAATGCACGCATGGTGCGCGCATCCTATTGCGTTGGGTGCACGGATTCTCACGCGTTGGGTGCGCGGATCCATGGCAATGTTTTTTTTAAAAAGACAAGAAATCATTGGTTGTATGACCACTTTCTACACTGAAAGGTAGGGTGTATGTTTCTGTTTTTTAAAGGTATGATTCTTATTGGTTAACAAAAACAGATTGTAAGGAACATTATATATGATAAGCTGATATGTTGAAAAGTCAAGCACACTTCCTGTCTTGTTTAGTAACATTGTGTGCTGAACTTGTGACCTGTGAGCTCAGTGCAGTGTTCCATGACCTGTTTCTATGGTAACAGACAGAAGGCAGATTGGGGGAAGGGTAGAAATGTATTTCAGTTGGAAAGGGTTGAAATGTTTAACCAATAGAAATGTGTGTTTGCTTTTGAGTTTATGTGTGAAGGATTGTGATTTGATGTTTACATGTATATGTGTGGAAAATGAAAGGGAAACTTTTCCATTCTTTGTTTTTGCTGAGAGGTGCACAGTGCAGAGATTCTGTAAAAGAAAATATGGTGAGTGACTGATATACTTCTTAATCTACAAAAGAACTTGAAAGATGAGTTATTTAATTGTGAGGGGATGTATGTAGACTATTTTGATTTTAATCAGACTAATGTATTTCTCCTGCTAAAGTGTAGAGAGTACTTTTTTTCCCTACAATCTTACTGACAGTGTGTGTGCATGTAGAAACCATTCTGTGATAAGCATTTGTGTTTTTCATGTGTTTGCAGACAGATAACTGTGTTGTTTTTATATTTTGGTAGAATTAGAAACCAGTCATTGTTTATGAATTTGTGAAATGAGTTATGTTATGTTTCTATACTAAAATGAAGTACTACTTCTAGATGAAGAAATGTGTTTTGGTATAGTGCAAGGGATAGTGTTGTTTGTCTAGAATCACACAGTGAGTCTGTGTGCATTTGGGAACCACTGTGAGAGAAGCATTTGGTAACATTGTGTATTTGCTGACAGATAACTGTTTTAACTTGTCATGTTGTGAAGTTTTAGTAGCATTAGAAGACAGTTATGGCTTATGATTTGATTAAATGAGTCAGGCTTTGACAGAAAAGTGCAGTCCTGAAATATGAAGATTGTGTGCAGTTCCCTTACTACTTTCACAGTAGTGATTGATTTTGGTAAACTCCTAGGTATAGTGGTTGTTGTCTAGAATCATACTGTGAGTCTGTGTCCATTTGGGAACCACTGTGAGAGAAGCATTTGGTAACATCGTGTATTTGCTGACAGATAACTATTTTAAAACCTGTCATGTTGTCAAGTTTTAGTAGCATTAGAAGCCAGTCATTGCTTATGTGTTGATTAAATGAGTCAGGCATTGACACTAAAGTGCAGTCGTGAAATATGTAGATTGTGTGCAGTTCCCTTACCACTTCCACTGTGGTGAATGAGTTTTGGTAAGCTGCTAGGGATAGTGTTGTTTGTCTAGAATCACACTGTGAGTCTGTGTGCATTTGGGAACCACTGTGAGAGAAGTGTTTGGTAACATCGTGTATTTGCTGACAGATAACTGTTTTAAAACATGTCATGTTGTCAAGTTTTAGTAGCATTAGAAGACAGTTGTGGCTTATGCTTTCATTAAAGGAGTCAGGCATTGACAGTAAATTGCAGTCGTGAAATATGTAGATTGTGTGCAGTTCCCTTACCACTTCCACTGTAGTGAATGATTTTTGGTAAACTCCTGGGTATAGTGGTTGTTGTCTAGAATCACACTGTGAGTCTGTGTGCATTTGGGAAGCACTGTGAGAGAAGCATTTGGTAACATCGTGTATTTTTTAGCAGATAACTCTTTTAAAACCTGTCATGTTGTCAAGTTTTAGTAGCATTAGAAGGTAGTCTTTGCTTATGCATTGATAAAATGAGTCAGGGTTTGACACTAAGGTGCAGCACCATGTACTAATCCATTCACTGTGCTAAAACCCAAACACTGATAAATTCACCAAGATACTATCTTTGCAGTACTCTAATCATTCACTCAGTGCCTAAGTATTCATGCACTGAGCCAGGCCTTAGCACATGGACTGCTTCAAACCCCTATGCACTATGCATGCAGTCTTCTAACCACCTAGACACTTGTCTTTCACACTTTCAATTTCCTAGTCAGTATCCATACAGTCCAGCACTTGTCACTGCCTTTGCACTCCTCTAGTGACCCATTCAGTACCAAGTACTAATCCATTCCCTGTGCGAAAAGCCAACCATTTATAAATTCACCTAGGCACTCTCCTTGCTGTACTCTAATCATTCAGTCAGTACCCAAGTAGCCATGCAGTGAGCCAGGCCTTAGCACATGGACTGCTTTAAATGCCTATGCAGTATGGATGCAGTCCTCTAATCACCTACACAGTTGTGTTTCACACCATCAATTCCCTAGTTAGTATTCATACTCTTCTAGCAAACACCCTGTCACTCACCCAGTGTGTCTCCTTATAGTACTGTAATCATTTAGTTAGTTAGCATGTAAAGTTTTAGTGAGGTAGGCTTTAGGGCATGAACTGCTTCAAAGTAGTATGCACTATGCATGTAGTGTTTTAACCATCATCTCACTTGTGGTTCAGGGACATAGTTTCCTAGTCAGTATTTATATAAAATGAATTTGTACAGTAATGGAATAGTATAATTTTGAAAGGTATTAATATACATTTATTTGTGATTCTTTTTTACAGATACAGAATAGGAGTGTTTCTCATCTGTTTGCACTCTTCTCATGCAAGATTGTTCGGATGAAGGGTCCTTAGGTGTTTCACCATACTTGCTGTGCCGTACGAGTATTTCTTGTTAGGAACCCCTCGTGAGAGAACTCTTTTGCAAATCTTGCACGTGATCAAGGTGGCATTGGTCTTTGTTTGCCCCTTGGGAAAAGTAAAAAATGTCCTTACCACTGAAGAAAAACGTTGTGGGCGTGGTGCCTTCTGCAAAAAAATTTCCTCAGATTCGGTAAATATTTTAAAGCGGCAACATTTACAGTTTTTGTAAGTTAAACTTATAAAATTTTGTTAGCTGTATGCATTTTATATATCTGTGATTTGTTTCTTGTGGTATTTTGTTGAGAATACCATGTTGGTTTTTTTTTAACAATCTTTCTGATTTTCCAGGTCTGTCGTCGACATCCATGGTCCCCACAGGAGTGTTCCGCCTTGTTGTTTTGTATTATTGTTGTTACATTTTGTTTATTAGTTTATCGTTCATATATATGTTAATAAAAAAATAAAGTTTGAAAATAGTTTATCGTTTACATATTTATGATTATGTTGTTCTCTTAACTGCTGTGCGACTCTTTCTTGTTCTTATTACTGTTATTTGATGGAATCCACCATGGTGTTAAATTTTGGGGCACTTATCGCTGGAATACTGGTGATATCTGCAGTTTGCACCAACTTCTGAAGTGTGTTAGATTTATCTCAACTTTACTTCTGTTAAAGTGCTGATAATGAAATGGAGACTAGCCGTTCTTGTGCAAAAAGACACGAGGTGCACCTTTCCAATTTATTCTAAATACTAAAATCCTGTATTAAATTGCACTGAGGTATTGGCTGCACTTACAGTGTACACACAAAATCTATTAAGAAATCTTGTTGTATTTATATTGATTGGGAATAGTTCGTCAGGTGCTGGATCTTGACGAGATACACTGCTCAGTTCGTATATTGTTCTGCACACGAAAAAAATCACATCACAACTTTCACACCAATTGCAATGCGAAACAAATTCCGGCGATAAGGCACGTTAGCACCAGGGATTTTACACCTGCTTTCTGCTGGTGTTCAGCAGGACAACTACCTGCACCATGAAAGGGAACACAGCCTAGATCCACACCAGAACACCCACAGGTGCCATAGAGTCAATGAGCATGATACAGGGATACCCATGAGGGCCAGAAGACTCATCTCAACAACTCCAGGACCGCCAATGCCCCCCAAACCCACATCTTAGTAAGTGTGTCCCTGTGGTCATTGTCTTAGCATGATGGGCACGAGCCCTGCAACATCACAGTGTACTGTCACCTCAGCGTTGGCAGTGAGCCTGGACGTGTAGCTACGCACACATCCTCCTGCATGCACAACTGGCGTGTGCTGGTCTGGGGTTCACAGGTCAGTGCAGGGGTGTGCCTACCCGGCAAGGGGAACGGGGTGTCTCGGACATGTCCGTGTACAGGAAGTGCGGTAAGTGTGTCTCTGTGTTCTGGTGTGGCCTGCTACAAGAGCCGCAGCAGTCGATGTTGTAAAGTGGCATGCACCACCTCCAAACGGCACTGTGATGGTGTAGTTGGAATGTAGCAGGACATGCGCAAATAGGCATTACAATGGTGTGCCGTACGAGTGCACGAGATACAACACCGCACCGTACAAAAGTGTGGGGGCTCGTGGGAGGGAGGAGCAGCCGTTTGGCAACATAACACACAGTGAACTCGACCATGTGCCACATGCTGGGCATCTCATCCATGATGACCACGGTCGCAGACATCCCACAACACCAACGACTGGCCTTTGTACACATCCTGTATGAATGCAGCGTGGTTTAGACTTCTATGCTCGTTCAGTGGTGTGATGTTGGCAGGTTGTGTGACTTGTGCTCCTTGTTGATGTGTTTCATTTTGGCCATTGTTAGTCTATATGTGTGTTCCACTTAATTGTGCATGTGTGCCATTCTGCCCATCTCCCCCCTCCCCCCACTCCCTGCTTCTTCCTCTTCCTGGTGCTGTTGTGTCTATTATTGTGTTGCTCCACACATAAATACATGTAAAGAATAAATTAGAATAGTTCCTTGATTCTTTTAGGTTTCAAAACTTCTCTATTGGTTTCTTTTTAATTTTCCATATGAACCGTTTTTTTAATATTCAACAACACATAGAAGTCAGAAGTGCAACGTATTCTATCAACACACTTTCTAGAACATTCTACAACACGTGCAGGTTAAAAGTTCATCAATTTTTTAAAACTTAACGATATTTTTTTGCAACATTTTCTTTAACATTTAACAACACGTGCAGGTTAAAAGTTCACGATTGTTTTAAGTTCGAACAGTGCCTTCCAAATGCAAGTAGCAGGTGTGGTTGAGCTGAGCAAATTTTATCCTATGATATGTACTCCACGTTGAAACTGCTTTTTCTTAACCAATCACAAAGATGCTTTTCCACAAAACTAATGTGCACCCTACTTTTAAAAAAGAATGCTTTTCATGATATCTTTAGAGATAAGTTATAGATAGGAATTAGCATTTAAAAAACCTTTGAAATTCACTGAAAAAAACATAGGTTTCATGCACGTTACAGTTAGGAATTGGCATTTAAAAAACCTTTGAAATTCACTGTAAAAACCATAGGGTTCAGGCACGTTATAGTTAGGAATTAACATTTAAAAAACCTTAGAAATTCACTGAAAAATCATAGGTTTCAGGGGCGTTATAGTTAGCTGGACATTTCCCTCGTACAAAACCCTAGAAATTCCCCTGTTATAGTTAGTTCAGCTAACTATAACTCGCGCCCCCGCAATGCACTGCTGATGATGTCACATATTACATCACTCATGACATGGTCAGTGACATCACTGATGACATCACTGATAACATCACTGATGACATCTCAAATGACATCACCGATGACATCATCCATTGAGTATGTGTTTCTGAACAGTTTTAATATGTTTAATATATATAGGGAAAGGCCTGTTGAAAAATAAGTGGGTGTACAAGTGTGTGAATGGATGATTTTCTAGGTGCGGAACTGACTCTGTAAGTGAGTCATTAAATGTATCTTTCTGCAGACTAGTGACTAAACTGTGTGAATGTCTGTATGTGTCTGTGTGTTGGTGTATAAGTGGCTGCATGGTTTTGTGAATAGCTATATGAGTGTATATATGGGTTATTGATTGGTTGTCTGAGTATCTGTATGGGTGCCTGAGTGTTTGTGTGGGTAGGGTGTGTGTGACTCTGTGACTAGATGTGTGAGTGGGTGATTCAGTGGGTGCATGGTTTTAAGAGTGCATCTGTGATAGACTGTATGGTTGGGTGAGTGTATGTATGGGTGTGTTAGTGATTGAATGTATATCTCAGTTGTACATGTGTCAGTAACTACATATGTGAAACGCAGTGTATATGTGTGTAAGAGTATATAACTATCTATATGTGAGAGTGTGTGATTTTGGGAGTGGCTGTATGCGCCATAGTGCAAGGATATCTGTGTCATGTGCTGTTTGTTTTTCTGCAGGAAGACACAGAATTTGTTAGTATTTTTATGAGTAAGTGAACTTGAGTGTGTTTAACTGTATAGGTGAGTAAATTGGACTGTGATTAATTATTTGCATGACTGACTAGATGTGTCAGTACCTCAATGGATGATTGGCGGTGTGTTAATGTCTATATAGGTGTATAAATGCACAGAGTGACTGTAAGTATAAGTGACTGTACAGGTGAGTGAGTGGACATGTATGTAGACCTAAAAGTCAATGAGTGGGTGTGTAGTTATTGGTATTGGAGTATCTATGGTTGTCAAAATGGCCGTTTGAAATTTTGAGTCAGTGTATCAAAGGATATATTAGGGTGTGGGAAGATGCACTAATTTATCACATGGATGACGTCATCAGCGATGTCATTTGAGATGTCATCAGGGATGTCATCAGTGATGTCACTGACCATGTCATGAGTGATGTAATAGGTGACGTCATCAGCAGTGCATTGCGGGGGCGCGAGTTATAGTTAGCTGAACTAACTATAACAGGGGAATTTCTAGGGTTTTGTACGAGGGAAATGTCCAGCTAACTATAACGCCCCTGAAACCTATGGTTTTTTCAGTGAATTTCTAAAGTTTTTTAAATGTTTATTCCTAACTATAACGTGCCTGAAACCTATGGTTTTTCAGTGAATTTTTATATGAAGACATTTAAGTATGAATGTATTTTTTTTTTAACAATGAAGTTATAAATCATATATTTTTGTATTTTGGTTTATTTTGCACAGTTTGTACAGAGAGTTAGATAATCTAAACAGTAGATATCTTAGAATCATGGGGAGTGTTTGAGTTTCTTGTCTTTAGTAACCCTGTCCCCTTGGTATATGGTTCATGGTAGTGGGAGCCAACAAATTAACACAGAGAGCCAGGACAGAAAAGAGCCAGGGGTCTGGCTTGGTTCTAAGAGTTCATGAACATGCCAGGCCACGGAAATGTTTGGCACATATATCATGCAACAAACATCTTGTAAAAATATGATAAAATAGCTTCGAAGTTCAAAAAAGTATATTTGTTTAAGATGCGGAACTCTCACACCTTGATAAATCAGATTATCCAAATGCATTAAAAGGCTTTTATTAAAAGCGACAGTTAATAAACATGAAATTTAAAAAATCCTGCCCCCCTACTATGCCATTAGTGAAGTAAGTGGCAAGTTATCAGTCAGTCAGTTATTTACATGGCCTAGATTCGTTTTATACATAAATCAACACTATAATCTGTTACATCAAACACTAGAGTTTTTTGAACAGCGTACATCCTGAAATTATGTATTTGAAGGTGATCTCTTTTATTATGATAATGAAGAAGAATGAATCTTAGTTAAATAAAATATTTCCCTTTGATCACACAATTTGGTATTTTTATGTGATTTGTAAATTGCAAAATTAGATTACTATTTACAGACAACATGTGCAAGGCTCTAAATATAATTAATTTAACATTCTAGGACGTATTTCAACACGCCTATAAGATCCACCCTACTCATGTACCTTAAATACAAATTAGCTCATGTGCAGTCTTGCAGGAAATCGTGGTGGAAAAACTTGCTGCTACAAATAACATGTGCACTGAAGTATACAAAAGGTGATGGACAGAATGATTGAATAATCTCAGCCACTGGTAATTACGCTGCCCGTAGTACAGTCCATGGTTATTTTGCACACCATGCCACATCAAGTTGGACCCAGCCATATGCAATTTAGTCTTGCCCCTGCTCCAATAGGAACAGCCCTGCCCGAACTGCCAGGACAAGTCCTCCCTTAAGAGGAACACAAGCAACCCAAGACTGGTTGCATGTTGTGAAAAATAAAAGTGGACTCATGTGCGGCCTGAGTAATTGCCAGTGGCTGAGATTGACTCAAGCATTCCATTCATCACTTTTTTGAATACTTAAGTATGGTGCCATTGGTGGGACCTGAATTTCCAGATATGGTTCCTGTGCACACTCTGCCACTGAAACCAGGCTATGCCTGACTGATGCGCCCTAATATGGGCACACCAGTCATGAGCTGCTTCTGTTCGGTTCCAGGATATCCTGACCTGCAGTTCAGCCTGGACTGTTCCTATTGGAACAGGGTCAAGACTGAATTGCAATGGGCTGGTATCAAAATGAGGTGCAATGGTATGCAAAATAAGAATGGACATGAATGCGGCCCGAGTAATTACCAGTTGTTTAGATTAATTCAAGCATTCCATCCATCACTTTTTGTATGCTTCAGTGTGACACCCTGGGTGGAACAGGTATGACCACATGTGGGCCCTGTGCACACTGTGCCACTGGAATCAAGCCATACCAGACTGATGGGCCCTAATAAGGGCAAACCCAGCCTTGGGTTGCTTGTGGTCTGGTTCAGAGAGGACCTGGCCTGGCAGTTTGGGCTCGACTGTTTCCAATAGAGCAGGGCACATTTGATTTGCACATGGCTGGGTTCAAACTGAGGTGGCACGGTGTGCAAAATAATGATGGATGGTGTGTGGCTGGAGTAATTACCAGTGGCTATGATTAATTTAACCATTCCATCTATCATTTGCTTGTATACTTCAGTACAGATAGCATTTGCTGCAAACCTCTGGTAAGTGACTGTGCCAAATTTAGAGAATGGGTCCAAAAAGCAGAAAGTTAAGTTACAAATAGTTTTACTACCCATTTTACATATGTTATAAGAAGTTCTTTTACACATGCTGTTAAAACCCCTGCTGTAGGCTCTAAGAAGTCATATTCATACTTTCGTGGGCAGTGCTTGAAGGTGTCTCTCAATGATAGAGCAGGGTATGGTCTTGTTAGCATCATCTAGTATCTTTGCAATCTCCACCTCGTACAAGATACTAGTAGAACATATCGATACTGGTTACAATTAAGAACATACACAGGTCACCACCTTGTAACACCTTTACTAATCAGGCTCTCAGTTGCATGACTCAGTTACTACATCTGAGTAAGAAAACGTTGAGTACAATGGAGTTTTCTGACAAAAAATGCGCAATTTTTATAAGTTCAGAAAGAGTCCTGCACAAAATACCCCAAAATTCCCTTGCCTCTGCTAAACCTGAGTCGGTGGTGGAAGGTGATTTTTGGGACCTGGACTTCTATTTCATTATTATGCTTTGGGTAAGAGCGGGAGTGAGAAAGGCAAAAAAAAGAGGAAGACAAAGATAGGTAAACATGGACAGAGCAGGGGCTCTTCCTCCGCTAAGATGGAGGAGTGTCGCCCCACTGCTTTTTTTGTGCCACTCAAAGCAATGTTAGGGCGGGGCAGGACTGAGCTTACCGCCATCAGAGGGAGCAGGAATGGTTTGCACTCCCTGAGTGCACATGACTGTTTGGCCGGCCCTCTGGGGCCAGTCAAACAGTCATGCACACTTAGCATGTTCTCCAACTGGCAGTGTTGCACTGCCCAGTGGGGAACATGCCCAGGCTCCAACGCACTGCGACGCTACTGATGCAGCGTTGTGATTGGCTGGGTGAGTCCGAGAGCCTGGTGCTTCCGGTGTGCAGCAGAGTGAGGAAGGAGGAGAGACGTGCAGCCGAGGAAGGAGAGGCATGCAGCGGCGGCAAAGGTATGTTTATTGCTATTTTTTTTATCCCCAACATCCCTATTCTGAGGCAGCCGCCACTATGACAGAGGGACAAAGCAAGGGTGGTAACAAGGATGACAGAGCAAGATAAAGAGAAAGAAATTTGAGTATGGAGTAGGGAGAAGTCAAGACTAGTCAGACTTAGTATTCAGCAACCATGGCGTTCAGCAGCGCCTGCGGTGGGTTCCTGATCAAGATTTTTGTCCCAGCAGTTATTAATTTATTTATTTGTTTGTATATCTATTTAATTATTTAACCAAATTAAGCATGCCTGCCCCGCGCCCGTCCACCTACCCACCTGGACATAACTCCAGCTTTTGGCCCCCAGCTCTATCATTGCTAAAAAAAAATAAGTGAAAGCTGCTCTATCAGTCTGCCCACTCCACGAGCAGGCGTGACACAGAAGTGCCCTACTGCCTGTGGAGTGGCTGGATGCAGGCGTTCAAGACAAATTGAACCCATACAGCGGCTGGACGCAGGCATTGATCAGCGCGAGGGCTTCTGTGTGATCGCAGTAATTTGTGGTATTTGTTCTCTGTCACTCCTCCCCACTCATATTCAGTCTCAGAATCCAAGCACAGCTCTCGGCCCTCTGCATCATCTTGCAAGTCCTAGAAAAACTCCTCTTCCTTTTGAAGGATCTGAAAAAAAATAAAAGTGCAATATTCTCAGTGTGTAGCCTCCAGGCAGAGAAAAAACTGTGCTTGCAGGCTGTCTCTCAGATGGCTCGGAGGATGAGAAAAAAACTGCATGCTTTTAACTATGTAACACAAATGATGACGCAGAAATAGTTTTGCAAAGCACAACAATACATTATTATGGTATATAACGCCTATTGCCAAAGAGACAATGTTTCTTAAAGATCAACATAAAATATGTGTGTAATAACAAAGAAAGCAAAAATGAACAAATGCTTTTATGAAAAAAATGAGCTAATGCCTTTATGAAAAAAATGATTATGAAGAACAGACTACGAAAAAGGCCTTTTACATTATGTGGGCAATTATGAAATATTAACTGTCCCTACCCTTCACATTATACTTTGAAAAAAAAGCGAAATCGCTTCCCACTCATTACCATAAAAAGCTCCTTAACAGTAAAAGCCACACTCACCAAAGCCAGGGTGCTAACCTAAAGTAATATTCATACCAACGCAAGAAAAATACACTAAGGCGGAGCACAAGCATAAAGTTGGCACAATCCAGAGCCATAAAACAGCCACAGCGGCAATCCTTCCCTTAAATGTAGCCCTACACACAAGTCTCGGACAGGGGTCGCAATGAGGCCCAGGAAGTTCCCAAAAATGTAGCCCGCATTCGCGGATCGTGCCCTTTGATGAAACATCATTTGATTAGTCTCATTGGGCTCATTAGGTCGAGGACCCTCCGGTCTGCCAAAGGCAGAACTGGAAGTCAGAGATTTAATGTTTCCTAGAGTGGCTATTTAGCCCGCCTCTCTTTTTGCTTCTCCTTCATTGGCTGGCTTCCTAAACGGAGGCCAGCCATTGGAGGAGAGAGCCGTCCCTCCAAATAGGCTCCGTCTTTTTCAGATTCGGGGGCGTGTTCCGTGCTGTTCTTTCCACTTTTTAGCCACGCCCTTTTTCGAACAGCAGGAACACGCCCCCGAATCCGAAAAAGTTTCGAAGCTTCCATCCGCCATTTTTTTGCCCCTCCTGCCTCCTATAGAGCCTCCCTTATCGTATCAGTCAATGTAAGCAGGCATTCCGATTGACTCACCTCGCTCCTTGATGAAAGTCGCTGCAGTCAGACCCTAATGCTATGCCAGTGGGAGGTGTCACGTTCGTGCTTTGTAAACAGTTTCTTAGTAGGTAAGGGAATCCAAATATAAACGGCAAAATGAATGCATTGGTAGGACTGCCAAAATGTAAACTTTTAAGAACAGTTTAGAACACGCATGTGTGAGGTGGAGTGCGACTGTAGAGCAGAGGCCATCTTACGTGTGGTTTTTGCTGAATGCGGGATGGTTAAGGCACTAATGTATTGTGTGGATTCGTACTATAACATTTGCATAGCGCTTACTACCTCGCCACCGGAGGATGTTGCTCTGTGGTTTAGGCGGTGACCACTCGGCAATTTTTGGAACTTTTCACTACCGAGGAAATACGCCGTTGCCCCCAGTGTGTCTCCAGTCTAACAACGCTCCTCTCTGTTTCACGTGCCACATAGGACTGAGCTCTACCAGCTGTGCCACCAGCCTGATTCTTCGGCCAGGTATAACAGGACCCAGCGGTGGAGCATACAATGCCAGGGAGGGAAATGTGACTGCCTCATTTGCACAATTTATCCCAGAATGCACCTTCATTTTTAGGCTGCTTCGTTCAGCCAGACATATTGATACATAGTGAGTGTATGTGGTCCCGTTGGAAAGTCTGTTTTTTTAAGTATATTGGTTTAAGAGTCCTGTCGAAGCCCTGTCTATCGTTTATATATAGGATTAGACATGACCTTTATATTTAACTAAAATTCTATGAATAATATAATCGTAGATGCTTTCAGTCAGCCTTTTTCATCCATTGGTCTCTTATTGTGTCATTTACATTTTTAGGTCAAGCCTAATTTAGACATGCTAATGGATGCACTGTCGCACTGACTTTGTTTCACAGCCCTCCCAGCAGTGTGTCCCACCCTGGAATCTAAATGATTGCATTTGACCTTCTTGTTTGTATTGTCGGCATAATGCGTAATGGATGAATGGTTCAGTTTATGACCAGCGTTCACGATTCCCCACCTTTCTCGGCCATTGGTTTATTGCTGATTAACGGCCATTGAAAGTCGTGCGCTTTATGAGTCTCCCTTACACCTGTTGTGTTCCGTCATGGATTGGTCCGTTTTCCAGTTACCACTCTATCTCACTATCTCACAACTTCTCTCTCTCAAAACATCACTACCTCACTCTCTAGCTCACAACCTCACAACTTCACTCTCTCTCACTCACTACCTCAATCACTTTCTATCTCACTACCTCACTCTTTCTATCTCACTAACTCACTTTCACTCTCTCTTAAACTACCTCTCTATCTCACTACATCACAACATCACTCTATGCTTATATATCACTACCTCACAACATCCCTCTCCCTCACTACCTCACTCTTTCACTACCTCACTCTCTCACTACCTCACTCTTTCACTACCTCACTCTCTCACTACCTCACTCTCTATTTCAATACCTCACTCTCTCTCTCTATCTCACTCTCTATCTACCTCACTCTCTCTCACTACCTCACTCTCTATTTCAATACCTCACTCTCTCTCTCTATCTCACTACCTCACTCTCTCTCTGCTAATGCAATAGGTATCACATATGCAAAAAAAAAAGCTAATGCCAATAGAAATGACAATGCCATTTATTTAGGGATACAAAAATAATGAGCAATACCAATAGCTCTACCTATAATATTGCCGAGACCATTGCATTGTAAATGCTTGTTTTTATTGAGATGTTTAGTCATTTAAGCGTTATAAAGCCTATAAACCAGTAGGACTGGTGAAAACTAGAACCACTGCATTTTGGGCGGGCGGGCGAGGTGAAATAAAATGGCCCAAGGGCCACAAAACCGGATCTGGCTAGGGCTGACACCCGGCCGCTTTTATACTGGCATGATCAGTATTTTAATATCCTGGTCGGTACGAAAATAAAGAAAACCACCCAAAGTCAGTATTTTTCCTATGATTAGTACATATTTTAAACAGTCCGGGCAAGGTGAAAGTACTTTAAAATGTGCCCTATCACTGCTTTATTCATCCATGACTAATAGTTAAACTAAACAAAGACATAAAGCCATGCTAAAAAAGAATAATGACTTTTTATGTAAAGAGTGCTTTTTACTTATCACGCTCCAGCCTTTGCAGAATCTAAAAACATGAATAAATTGCTTTTTTACATTGTTAATAGGGAAGAAGTTAATGCTAACAGGAACAACTATACAGTAATTTAGTAGAACGAAATCTCATCTTTATTAATGAATTTGCCTGTTGTGACCTCCACATCAACCCTGACTCGCAAATATGTAGTCGGGCAAAGTCTGAGACCTAGGCCTGAGATCACTGATTCATAGGTCACAGGGGGGATGGCACATAGCCGAACAGGAAACCTTACATCAATTTCACAGATAGATGCAGCCACTCTACAAATGTCAAAGGAGATTGGCCCCGATAAAAAACACGTGGGGAGGGGGGTAAGGACTCCTAAAACACGAAGTCATATGCCACATCAGTTAGGAATATGTAGCCAATTAGGACACAGCACATGCAGTGATCACGCACTCCCCATGCAGGACATCTGGACACTCTACCCACTGGCCACATTGCGTCCACACAATGTCGAGACACACTTTATTTTCCATTAGACAATTAATTTATGACTCCAAAGGGAGCAACTTACATGCCTCATCATACATGGATCACCTACAATGAACTGTATAAAAAGAGGCTGCAGACCCTGTACCAGTGGCGGCTTGCCGAGGGAGTGCTGCAGGGTGGTGAGGCGGGGCGGGGCAGGGTGGGGTGTAGTAAACTCCGGCATACGGTGGAATGGAGTTAAGTAAATAAATAAACAAATAAAACAATTTACATTGCGCGCGCTGCAACTCCAACTCGGCGATGCAGCAAGCGCAATGTAAATTGTTTTATTTATTTAACTCCGTTCTGCCATATACCGGAGTTTACTACCCCCATCCTGCCCCTTCCCCGCCCCGCCTCACCGCCCCGCAGCACTCCCTCAGTGAGCCGCCACTACTCTGCACCTGTAACTGTTCTCCTGGCTGCACTGTTTACGTGATTTTTTTCAGGGTATTTCACGTTTAAGTAACAATATCAGGAAAACTCAGTGCCAGGGCATTGGAACTATTTCATTGAGCACCAGTTACACTACACAAGATCAAATTCATTTTTCCTTTAGGCCTTGGAAGCAGTACCTAATTTGTAAATAAGTAAGTGCCAGGGCCCTTCTCAGGAGGCGACTGCAACCTGGCCCATGTCAGCTCTGCCAATGGTAGTACCAACACAACTAGTAAACATTGCATTCCTGCAAGTGTGACGATTCAGAGTATTCTAGGTCAACCAAAACTATAATCATGGTGTGGGCGGCAGGTATTATTCCTTTTTAATGTATATTGGCTTATTACCCTTGTTGGGCTCATCTCAAAATGTGTCAGATATCGCCACCATGTGGTTGACTGCCACTAGAGTGGGTTCTGGCAATTAAGTGCTGGTGCCGAGCACCAGAACCCACTGGCTCAAATTTAGCACTGCTTTGGAGATTAAGTTATTTGCCCAGAAATCACCAGTATGTTGAGCCAACGCCCGGACTGGAAACTAGTTTCCCAGTTCCAAAGTCATCCCCTTTGGCTGTATTGCCACATTGTCTCTAGTTTAATAAGAGCTTAATAAAGGGTGTTTCACAACGAGGCCTGTGCAGATACACACACCCTTCAGAAAGGCCTGTAAGACACTGGGGCCAAGGTAACCACGCCTGGGCCCCGATGAGGCTGAGGCCGTTTCTCTTACTTCACGCCCTTCCCAGCCCTCTATAGCCTCCAGGCGATGGCCTTGAAGGGGACGGTCAAGAAAAAGGACACAGTTACTGCTGCTTCAAGTTGATCTGAGGTGTAGATAGCCCATGGCTTCAAAATCACTTGGCCCAAGTGAGATCTCTGCATACTCCCATCCTTCCCCACCCACCATTGCCTGAGTGTGATGGCTTGGTGGGGGAGAATTCAGGGGCAAGGCACTGCTTTTGGGCCAAGCTGACCCCACGGGGGGAGGCCAATGTGAGAATGGTCCAATAGCCAGAGAAAAATCAGGCCCTCAATGAGCCGATTCTCTCCTCCTAACCCCACCCACCTTAGCCTGAAATGTCTGACAGGGAAGAATGAATGAGTGGCCCTTGAAAAGTCTAGCCCACATGTCTCCTTTAGGCACCGGCCCATTGCCCAATGTCTTACTGCCCGTCTTCTGCTTCCGACCCTGCCACACACTACTTTACAGCTAACTTCAACACAAACCCTATATTTATAGCAAATCTATTGTTTACCCTCCTCTTAACTTTCACCATACCATAATCCAATCTCTAAATTATACCAGCCTGATGAATGAAACCTAACCCTATCCGTTACTTAACCCCCAACCATAACAGCTACACCATCCCTAACTACACAATGCCATCAAGCCATAGTACTTTGCTTAAAAGGAGATTTTCCACAAGTAATAGACAACACGATTTAGTAAATTCATATAAGCAGCAACAACTATTTACACAGTTGATAAGGAAAAAACGGACGTAAAGAAAGTGCTATTAAAAATAGCTGTGTTTTCTGCAAAAAACACAAATATATACTCCCTATGCTTTTTTTACAATGCGCTTACCAGACTTTAATCATGGACGTCAATTCACCAAAACACCAGGGGTAGCAGAAGTAAATTCATGCGCCATTTAACTTTTACTTTTACTCACACACACATGCCTACACATACTAACACATTCACACACTCTTGTGCACATAAACACACTCTCGTCCTCAAGCATGCATACAACATACATATAACAGCATTGTTTACTTACCTTAGATTCCAGATAGTGTCATATTCCAGCTAATGTACTCCATTTTATATTACACTAATAGTGCATAATATTATTCATTATTTGTATAATAGGAAAATTGACCAAAACCAGGCAAGTGGAGGTCCAGCCAGCATCCTTTAGGAATAGCTGCCCCTGTGTTCCAGGCACTGATATAGCCACCTCTGGGGCCAGGCTTCACAAAAGCTGTGCCAGGGGTAGCAAGGGGCAAGCCCTAAATGATGTCCATGACTTTAATTCTGTATTTTGTTACTGTTCTATGAAAGACTTACACACACTGAATAATTTGATTATCTGAGGATGTATGGTAACCTACCACATGTTTTGCTCTTGTTTTAATCACGTTGTATCAGCGTTCCTGAATGCTTATTCATTTTCTGTAGCAAGGGACAGATTTGGCTACTGTGATTGAAAAAATGTTTAGATTTCAATTAATCGAAACAATAAAAGTATATAGACAAAAACATATTTGTAATGCCTAATAGATTTTATTCTGTTTCTATACTCAAAATAAAAAGTCCTAATTTCTTGTTTATTGCATTTTAGTCCTAATGTCCCAAATAACAGGAGTAATGGTCAAAAAATTATTATACTTATTTTATTGGCCCGGACATAAGATATCCCTGACTTAGCTGCACTATGAATTAAACCTATGTTCAGCAGGCCTCACACAAATGTTTGCACTAGATGCACTAGCCCACCGCGCTAATTTGACAATCTATGCATAATGTACATTAAAATAAATTTCCTTTCACCACAAATGGTTAGTGCTATCTTCAAATGTTCATAATAAATGTTAAAAACATAATAACATCAAGGGCGTGGCTTGGCGCCGAGGGGAATGCCGGCGTCCGAGTGAGACGCTCCGATCGGATCGGCGGTTCTGCACTGAATACCTGTTGCCGGTGGTGCGGATACACGCACAGAACCTCCGTAGGTATGGAGAGCATCTGGTGAACCTTGATGCTCCTGAATAAGGGGAGGAAACATCTTTTCTTTCAACCGCAGTAAATCCCATCAAGCGGAGACGCGATATCGCGGCCGCCATTTTGTTTTCCGCTCGGGCGGCGGCGCTTCTTTTTATCTGTGAAATGTTGCATTAAAAGCACCCAAATTTTCGTAAAGTGCCCTCCAGTAAGCCCTGATTTGCCTCTCATTATTGCTCTTCCGCTAAATTCTTTAAGCTCCAGCAATTGCACGTACTGGCTAGAGGGAATTACTGGCAGCCATTTTGAGCTTCCCTCATTATCTTTTTTGGCGCAATTAAGCTTTCGCCTTCATGGAACGCCTAGTAATCCTGTGCCCGTACAACAATACTCTGGTGGCCAATGTCTGAGCAATATTGACTTTATGTCTCACACCCTGGAACATTTTGAGGCAATGTGATTTTATTCAACTTGCTCTACCTTCAGATGACGATCTCAGTCTGTTTTTGAAGCCTTTCTTGGTTGGGAGTCATCCTGTTGGACTTGTGTGCAGGACGAAAGACGCTCCTCTCGTGTAGTAATACCTATAACTTATTTCTCTCAATAACTTGTAGGTTGTTATTGCAGAGTATATGATGGAAGACTCATTGTTGTATTCATCCTTATCATGTGTTTGGCACATTTTTTATTTCATTGGGTAGGCGCAAGAGCTTTAGGTTCCCTATCATAGCGCTCTTTTTGTTATTGTCTGGACTACAATGACTCTTTTTCCTGTGTCTTGAAGATTTTTTGCCACAATTGAGAATTTATGTAACCTGTTTAAGTTTTTGAAGATGTTGCGAGTCTCACTTTCATATTATACTTACACATTCAGCGGGTGGTGTTCCTTCTGAATTTAGCCCACATTGGTTAATCCTACGCCTCTTTCTGCTGGGCAGTCTGAACTACTTATCTTATGGGCAGAACGAAAGGTGCTTTATCTACAAAACAGCAACCAAAGCATATTTTTGTTAAAAACTCGAAGATTTTTACTACATATTCTAGGCTGGAGGATCCTTTGTCATCTTCCTCTCAAACCATGGCGACAGGACCAGAGCCCTCTTCGGCATTGTCTGGAAAGTCCATCACCAAACGTCTAAAGCAAAATCCTCCCTCTCCTCCTAAATCAACCCCACCTGTTTCCATGGAGATGTTGTTGGAAGAAATTAGGGCTCTTCGACCCTTTATGGAGGAAACTAACTCTAAGCTACAAATCCTCACAGATAATTGGTCTCAACTCGATACAAGAGTCACTGCAGTTGAACAGAGTTTGTCCTCTTTCACAGATACATGTGCGAATGTTTCCCATTTGCAATCTCAAGTATCCACGCTCTAGCGGCAGGTTGAGGACCTCAAAAATCGTAATAGGAGGAATAATCTACGCATTTGCGGTTTGGCGGAGGGAGTTGAGGGGTCTGACCCCCTCACCTTCTTTAAATCTTTCCTTCCCAAGTTACTCCATCTGGCAGAAGGCACAGCCCTCATCATTCAGCGAGCACATAGATTAGGCCGACCTTCTTCAAATACTTCACCTTCACAGCGACCAAGAGGAGTTATCTTATATTTCCTAGAGTACACTAATCTGTTAAAGGTCCTGTCAGCGGTCAAATCTTCTCAACGAATCACTTGGTCAGGCTCAACTCTATTCTTTGCACAGGATTACGCTAAAGCCACTGCCAACAGACGTAAAGCATTTCTGAACATGGGGCAAGATCTCCGGTCAATGGGTGCTCGTTACGGCCTTTTTCACCCTTGCCTTTTCAAAGTTACCTACAACAATAGAATAATAACTTATGAGGACCCGGTGCGTCTACAAAGCTTCATAAATTCTTGTGTCCCAAGTGCTATGGACTCTTCAAGAACTTCATCTTCAAACAACACTTGACTTTTTGTATGTGATATAATAACTAAGCATCTTGGTGTTTTGTAAAACAGTTGTAATGGTTCCTTTTGAATTTTTATACTCATTTATTGTTGCTTTTGCATATTATTCACTGGTTCTTCTTTAGTTTTAGTTTTTCGATTTTCTCCTTTGTTGCTTGTTCTCCTACAAGGATTGTACCTTTCCAACTAAAGATGTTCTTACTGTTTTACTTTGGATTTAAGTTGGTTGTTTGAGTGGCATGCTTTCAATGTTCTATGGTTCACATTGCGTTATATAATTTCCCTTACATAATTGTTATTTTTTACTTCCACAGATGTTTCACCTTATGGCTTGATTTCCCCCTGGTCCCTCGTGTGGTCAACCCGGACGCCCTGTTTGCTCCATGTGGCTTCATCCCCCCCTCGTGTTTCCCTGAGTCCTTCATTTGTAGGTATGTTTATTCTACACTTTTTTCTCTTGTTTTTATCTTCCTGTCCTTCCTTCTATTCCCGCATATTTCTTGTTCCTTTCTCAGGTGTCACTATTACACACTATTCCTTTTTCTTCTTTTCTTTCAGAATTTCTCTCAATTTTAAAATTGGACTTCTGTTGCATTTTCCTAATTCTTTTCCCTTCGTTATCTCATGCCTTTAAAATTGGTATCTTGGAACATTAGGGGATTACATTCTCCTATCAAGCGGCAGAGAGTCTTATCTCATCTAGCTAAATTAAATGCTGACATAGCATTTTTGCAGGAAACGCACCTTACTGAGATTGAATCTTTAAAATTAAAAAGAGGTTGGGTGGGAGAGGTTCTTTTTTCTCAAGGAGATGGTAAACGTAATGGAATTGTGATCCTATGCCTGAGAACACTTCCAGTTAAAATCTTATTACAAGAATCCGATGATAATGGTAGATGGCTGCATGTTAAATTGTCCTTAAATGGAGTTTCACTCTCTCCTCTTAATGTGTACTCTCCTATGGGTGGTGATGCATCCTTCTGGTATACATTGGCGAAGCAGATCACTCATTGCATTGAGGATAATTTTATATTAGCTGGTGACTGTAATCAAGTCTTTGACCCATTTATTGATAGGAATTCTAAGGTTACCTTTATTCTCAACAAATCCCACAAATCTTTTGTTCACACTATTACTCAACACAAACTTCTCGATGCAGGGCGCTTATGTAATCCAACCTCTAGTGAATACAGTTGTTACTCCCCAGTTCATCAGACTTAATCAAGAATAGACTATGTTTTTGTGTCTCTCACTGGCTCACAAAATCTCATGAGTGCAGAAATTGGACCCATTCTACTATCAGACCATGCTCCTGTTATACTTGATCTTGATTTGCTTCCCAAAACCAATGCCCCTAGAAGATGGCGTTTTAATAATTCCCTGCTTTTAGACCCAACGTTCACCGCCTCCTTCACCACTTTCTTCAATGAGTACTTTGCAATAAGCCAAAATGACTCAATGTCACTTTCAACCATTTGGGATGCTTTTAAAGCTTCAGCCAGAGATTTCATTATTGGTTTTACTGCCAGAAAGCGAAAAAGTGCACGCAAATTTACTGATGACCTACTTCAAGACATTAAGAAATTAGAACACTCATACTATACATCTCACTCGAAAGATAGTCTAACCGCTCTTATCGATGCTAAATTACGATTTAATAAAAAATCCACAGATGATGCCTCCCTATATTTGTTAAAAGGTAGCGCAAAATTTTACGGGGAAAAAAACAAAGCAGGCAAAATTTTGGCTAATTACCTGAAAATTCGACATAATAAGTTAAACATTGAGTCCATTTTTGATGAACACGCCTCTCTAAAATTTAAAGATGAAGAAATACTGAATGAATTTTCAGTCTTTTACAAATCACTATATGCATCTGAAACACAGTCCACAGAACACTCACTGTCACACTTCTTTTCCACAATTCAGAAACCCCAACATTTCCCTCCCGATTTGACATCTTTGGAATTAGAACTATCATGACAAGAACGTTTGAAAGCTCTTCAATGCCTTAAAAAGGACAAAGCACCAGGACCAGACGGATTTACCGTTGAATTTTATCTCCATTTTTCTAAACTTCTAATACCTAAACTGCACTCCTTGATAGATTCTTTTTGCTCCTCCAATAGCTCAACCGGCTCCTTTTCAGAAGCTCACATATGTCTCATTCCTAAAGAAGGTAAAGACTCCAAATATTGTAAAAACTTACAGACCTATCTCATTGGTAAACATTGATTACAAAATTTACTCTAAAGCTTTAGCTATTTGCTTAGACTCTTACCTACCAATCCTGTTAGGCAAAGAACAATCTGGATTTGTTAAAGGGAGATTTATAACTGATAACACACAGCTTTTCTTCGATGTCCTCTCAAAATCCTCACACCTGAAACAATCCATCGCAGCAATAGCACTTGACGCGGAAAAAGCGTTTGATAGAGTTGAATGGAATTATTTGTTTTATGCGCTTAGGTGGTTCGGTTTTGGCCCCAAGTTTATATCTCTGATATCTCTCCTCTATTCTAATCCCCGCGCTGCAGTCTGTGCTAATGGCCTTATCTCCCCATTTTTTGATTTAGGGAGAGGAGTACGGCAAGGTTGTTCCCTTTCCCCTTTTCTTTTTAACCTGGCTTTGGAACCATTTCTCTCCAAATTACACCAAAACCCAAATATACATGGATTCCAAACATTGAATTCACACATTAAATTCGCAGCCTATGCTGATGATATTTTACTTTTTATATCACAACCAGGTGACTCAATTCCAGCTTTCTCTTTCGTTTCCTGATACAAATTAAATAACGATATATGTGAAATTCTGCCCTTAACTAAATATACCTTCAAAGTGGAATTTGATACTTCTAATTTTACTTGGAATGCCACTCATATTAAATATTTAGGCTTATACTTTACTTCTTCAATTAAGGATACAGTAGCACTGTGCATAAATAAATGCATTCAGAAAATTTCAGAATTAACCACCAAATGGCATCCTCTTTATTTATCCTGGAGGGGTAGATTAGACACTATAAAGATGATGTTGTCCCCCATTGTTTTATACACTATTTCCAACATTCCAGTTCCTATTTTGACCAAACTTTAAAAAAAGATTAATTCCATCCTCTCTTCTTTTCTATGGAATAACAAGTAGCCCCGCATGTCTTTATCAAAACTGGTGCGGAGTTAATTTTCCAGATTTTCCAACATACCAGAAAGCATTCCTTCTACGTCAGGCTTCTCATTGGTTGCTGGACTCCACAGAACACTGCCCCCTTTGGACTGTACTGGAACATCAATTTTTATTTCCCTTTTCCTTTCATGAATACCTTTCTTTCTCGCGCAAAACACAATCCCTCTCTACTCCTATAATCAAATGGACATCCAAACGTTTGGATTCAGCTCCCTCTACATCCCACAACACTACAGATTTTTTCCTGAACTCAACCATATGGCATAACAAGCACATGCTCATCCGAAACAGACCCTTCTACTGGAAGACCTGGAGACAGAGAGGATTGTTATGGAGTCATCAATTATTTTCCAGTTCTGATTTCTTATCTTTTCCTTCGCTCAGTCATTCATTTAATTTACCTACTTCATTCTCTCATAAATATAACTTGCTTAAGATAGCTGTGATGAATGCATTTACTCAACTCACTACTACATCCAATACATCTACTCTCCCAGAATCTCACCCACATCTTCACACATTATTAAGAACGACACCCAAAGCATCCTCCATATACAGCTTTTTACAAGGTAAACACTCTGCTAGACTAAAACCCAAATTAGAGGAGGCATGGGAGTCTGATTTCAAAACATCCTGGTCATTGTCAATCTGGCAGAATATATGGATTAAATTACGTAGATCATCTAGAGCAGCGACTACAACGCAAACACTGTTTTTTGTGTATAATAGGCTTCTGTTGACGCCGGCTGCTTTAAGTAAAAGAATTTTGACCATATCAGACACTTGTTGGACGTGCTCGTCCCCGAATGCAGATTTATTTCATATGTTATTCCCTGTTCATGTGTACATCATTTTTGGAAAGAAGTTTGGAATCAAATCAATTTAATTTTTGGCACAAATTTTTCTTTCACCTTCATTCATATATTTTTAGAAAGTCTCTCACCTATTTGGGAAAATGTCACCTTTGATGTTAAAATTCTTGATTTATTGCTAGCAGTTGCTTTTCAGCAGATTACCATCAACTGGAAAAACTCTACAAAAATCTCTTTTAAGGCCTGGTGGTATGCTGTTTGCCATAATCATAGGTTGGACACTTCCTTTGTTTACCCCTTACAATTGGCGACCAAGAGATTAAACTTGTGGTCACCTGTTACAAATTTTATTGATGAAAGTGCTAACCGAAGCTTCAAATTACAATTATCTCAACAGGAAGTTTCTAAACCTCCCTGAGGTTCCAAACAATTTTTATATTCCATTAAGGCTATTATTGTATTTATTTGCTGTGTTGCTTCTCATTGTATTATCTAGTCCAATTTTTGTAAAGTGTTTGTAGAAATCTTATTCTGTAAAGGTTTAACCCCTTCAGTGCCCGCCCCTTTCCCCGCCCAGTGCCGGCCGTTGCATTAGCGGGCGGGGTCTATGACGAGCTGGACTCGTCATGGGCACAGCGCCACCGCGGCCCATGACGAGTCCAGCTCGTCATGGGCACTGAAGGGGTTAATGTGATTTCATGTACTGCTTATTGACACCTCTTTTACGCTCAATAACATTTTGTTTGAACTTAAAAAAAACATAATAACATCAAATTCCTTTATGTGGTAAATTCTTTCCTGTTTTTCGGATACTCACTTACTATGACTTTGCTCTTTACGAATACATTCTCACTATAAATACATTTAACATATATTTTATCAATTAGTTGAGAGTTATTTTTACAATTTTAATGTACAGTTGAACTAAGTACATTGCATAAGGCCAGGGCGAAATGATTATTATATCCGGGTAATTTGTATAATTTTAAGAACCTTACTGGCAGACCGTCCACCTGAGTCTAAATAAAACCCTTAAATTAGGCAAGCATATGTATTCCATATAAATATTGGAACTGATTGATAATTCTAATGATAAGAATGATCCAGAAAGCATTAAAACCCTGAAATAACTATATTATCCAGACCAATATGTATATCAAGCAATCAATAACCATTTCTACAGCGCACAGCTGCTTCCCAGGAGGCGTCCTGGAGCTCAAGCTGACAATTGACAGCAAGCACATCCAGTGCGAAATTAAAATCGTTTAGTTTTTGTCAAACAGAAAAGTTTTCAGATGAGATAGAAGCAGCCACGGCCTGTGTAGGTAAGAGTGGTGGGGCGGTGGGGCCGGGTTGGGGGGGGATATTTCAACAGATGACGAGGAAAAATTAATTATTTATTTAATTTTCCCTCATGGTTGTCTGTCGAATCCCCCCTCAACCCGGCCCCACCGCTCTTACCTGCACGGGCCGCGGCTGGATAGAAGCAGCTTTGTGCAGCTTTATTGGGAGAGAGTTTCACAGCTTAGCTGTCAAGACTGTGAAAGATCTTCCTCCTTGCCTTGTCTTAACAAATTTTGGGACATGAAGCAGTAGAAGATGGTTTCATCTAATAGTATATCACGATCATACTGTATCCAAAATGCACCTCATTAGTAAACACACATTAAATCAAAGGCAAAACATCACACATCATACAAGCCACATGCATTTAATTCCTGATGAGAAACGTTGGACTTAGGAGACAGATATGGCTTGTGATAACCAGAACCATGAGGATGACTAATAATAAAATTCCTAATGAAAATTAATAATTATGGAAAATCTGTTAAAAGCAGTTACAGATACGTAATTATGTAAATCTTGTAGAAATAACACAAACTCTCCACTACCAACAGCGACCATCAAGTTAAAAATTATAACTGCCATTGATGCCAAACCTATCAATAAATTAGACCTTTTTTCACCAATCATAATTTTAAATTGTGAACATTATGTATCTCCAAATGTACTGCAAGATTGTAAATATATAGGTATGTGTAACAGTCAAAATTGCCTCGAAGTAAAAAGCCATTTTACTATCATCTCTTCAGGTCAAAATGGAGTACATTATGAAAACAATATCGTCAAAGCCAATAGGTCTAGCCATGGCGAGTGTGCCATAACACCCCCTTCATTAAAATATGCCCTTTACCAATTGTACTTGCCTGTGCAAGTGCACTTTCAAATAAGAGCTACTTTTGAGCATAGCAAGGTTTCCAAGGTTGTAATTGTTGGCCACAAACAGTACAACCACTCACACTCTCTACACTTGCCATCTTGGTGGACAACTTTATGTTTTGTGGGCGGAGGTCCCTTAGGATGGGAGATGTATTGTCCTCCATCATCCTGATGCAGTAAACTCAGTCAGCCATACTCCAAATCAGGCTCATAGTTCAGAGTCCTATACAATACATTCACCATTCTTTCTGCTAAAATTCCTTAAAGGAAGTACCCGCAATGTCCTGTAAAGGATATTAAGGTGAGGCCAAACTACAGGTTGATTGTGCTTTAAAATGCACAATTTACCACATATTATCCAGTAAATGTATCTCTGTATTATGCATTATAACATAATAGCTAAGCATCCACAATGAGCATTTCTGAATCACGTAAGGCAAATGGGAGAGGATGTGGTGTAACTGCCGGAACTGCCGACTTTGAAGCTGGGGAACCAGGTTTGAGTCTCAACATCGGCTCAACATCCTGTGATTCTGGGAAAATCTCTTACTCTCCCCGTAAAAAATATGTATATATATATATATATATTTTTTTTTAAAAGGTTTGCCATCTTGTGAGATGCACTCCCAGGAGGTAAGCAGACTCAGGAACTGAAATGTTAAAACACACTGACCAGCAGTTTAATGCGACGCGTTTCAGGCTTGCGCCCTTCTTCCAAGCCAACTGCTCTCCAGGACGGCCAAACATTACTGCCAGCATTTTCCCTCCATTTATTCAATTCACACCCCAAGTGGGCCAGGAAATCACATTGCCCACAAAGCATGATGGGGCTGGTAGTTCCTTACCCATGTGTGTCTGTTTGTAGCCATCACTGGTTTTCAAAGTTCTTTAAATGGTGCTTTAAAACAAGGAAACACAGCTCTCTTTACAGGCCACTCCTCCTGTTCCACCCGCAGTCAATATAAAACAGCAGGCGGCCCCGCTTGGGATCTTGCGGTGGTGCTTCTCTTGACCTAGGCGGGCCGAATTATTTATTTGAAAAGGTTTGCCATCTTGTGAGATGCACTCCCAGGAAGTAAGCAGACTCAGGAACTGAAATGTTAAAACACACTGACTAGCAGTTTAATGTAATGCGTTTCAGGCTTGCGCTCTTCTTCAAACCCAACTGCTCTCCAGGACGGCCAAACATTACTGCCAGCATTTTCCCTCCATTTATTCAAGTCACGCCCCAAGTGGGCCGGCAAATCACATTGCCCACAAAGCATGATGGGGCTGGTAGTTCCACATGGGTAAGGAACTACCAGCTCCATCGTGCCGGGCCGCCTGCTGTTTTATATTGACTGCGGGTGGAACAGGAGGAGCGACCTGTAAAGATGTGATTTGCCAGCCCACTTAGGGCGTGACTTGTATAAATGGAGGGAAAATGCATAAAGAAAAATGTGGCTCTGGCAAGCATGGACTGCTGCTACTCTAGCCTCCCACCCATGGAGAACAAAAATGGTCCTGGCATTCTAGAGCTGCTACTGGTATTCCTCTTGTCCACTCATGAATGAGAAAGTGCGATGGTGCAGCCATGGATTTAGATTGCTGTAGGTGTTGTTTATCTTTGAAGAAGAAAAGATGACTTTGCCATCTACACACTCTTATTACCACATGCTCTTTTCATCCATGGCAAAGAAAAGGAGCAGTGAAATGCATTGTCTGTGTTTCCCCATGACATTGCAAAAGGCCACACAAGCTGACAGTTGTATGTCAGAATACCCTGTAGAAAACATTACGCTGCAAAAA
This sequence comes from Triturus cristatus, assembly GCF_964204655.1. Lineage (NCBI taxonomy): Eukaryota > Metazoa > Chordata > Amphibia > Caudata > Salamandridae > Triturus > Triturus cristatus. Next base: position 780,695,624 of record NC_140594.1, read on the forward strand.
TATTGCAAACAAAATTATCTACTTCCACACTATTGTGAAAATAAGTGAATTAGGTAAAGATAGATTGATTATTCTTACCTGTATATCTGTGCACTTTGAAGATGTATATATACAGTATTTTTGTAGGGTGGCATTTAAAATACAATTCTGGTAGTGGAAAACCACCACTCAAGGGTATAATGCTTCTCATTGGCACTGCTAACGATAATCATGTTAGCAGAGAAGTAGTCTATTCTCTTTGGCATGGCTTGATATGTTATGTTATGTTAGGAGTATTTGTAGAGCGCATGGCTATCCAAAGGCGTCCCAGCACTAGCATAGAGACAGGGCAAGGCAGGTCACAACAGCTTAGTAGGTGAGGTTTAGGAAAAACCATGTTTTCGAAAGTTTACGGAAGGGAAGGAGGTTGGGGTCTGAATGTAAATGTAGGGGGAGAGTGTTCCAAAGTTTGGCAGAAATGTAGTAGAAAGACCGGCCCCCATTTCTCATCCTATTGATTTTGGGGACCGAGGCTAGATATAGACCGTATGACCGAAGGCACCTGTTCGGGCGGTGAGGGGAGATGATGGATTGGAGGATGGGGGGGCCTTTCTTCCAGGAGGATTTATGAGCAATACAGAGGGACTTGAATTTTATTCTATCCGCAATCTGGACCCAGTGCAAGGTTTTTAAGGCAGGTCTTGCAGAGAGGCTGTTGGGGATCTTAAAAAGCATTTGTGCAGCACAGTGCTGAATGAGTTGCAGTTTGCTTGTGGTTGCCCCTGGAGCTCCTAGATACAAAGCATTTTCATAGTCAAGGCGAGAGAGGATTAAGGCCTGGACCATGTGTCTCCTTGCTGAGAAGCAGAGGAGTGGAAGAACTTTGCGGAGCATCTGCAGGATGCCATAACAGGATGCGGCCAGTTTTGTTGCCTGGTGATCAAATGTGAGTGACCGGTCTAGCCACATGTTTTTTGGCGTGGGTAGGGAGCCAGGACAACTTGACCATGCTGGACCGATATCAAAGATGGGTGAATTGCCCAGCAGCATGAGCTCAGTTTTATTTCCATTCAATTTGAGGAAGGAGAATGATGAATACAGGCCCCAGCTAGGCCCGCAGGACACAAGGGTTCGCTCTCCTGTAATGGAATCTATAAGGAAGTTGGCACGGAAACTGCAAAGTACAAAGACAGCATTTATTAACCCTTAAGGGTGGTCCTACAATCCACACAACACTCTTCAGTATTGCATAGAGTAGCACAAAGAACTTGCGTACACGGTCCCCTTTTATACACAACAGAGGGGCTCGTAAGTGGGTGGATACAACATGAGGTCGAAGAACATTACCATTTATGGTCATTTTCGATACTGAATCAATATGTGGGCGGAGCTAACACACTCCTTGAGCCCGCGAAAACATGGTCAAGCAGGGCTAACTGATAACAGATGTGGTCAAGCCTGGGCATGTGCCAGATGGACAAAAGGAGCTATTTATAGACTGTTACTAGGCAGATTACAGGAGCAACTAACACAGAGGTTGGACTCTTCTCGTGGGGAACACGTGGAAGCATGACAGTACAAAATGGAGTCCAAACTTCGGTCAACATAACGGAAAAAACATGATCTATGAGAGGGGAATTAATGTCTTTAGTAAATGCTTAATCACATCGTTGTTTCAATTTACAACAAGAATGCCATCCATTTGGCGACTCTCTTCAGAAAGCCGCCTAGGCCATGCAAGGTAGTTCCTGGATGATTTAAGGCAGCCACTAATTGGGTGTCATCAGCGTAGGTGACAATTTCTATCCCAAAAGGGAGGACAATCTATGACAGAGGGCTCATAGAGATATTGAACAGCGTCGGGCTCAAAGACAAGCCCTGAGGGACGCCGCAGCCAAGTCGGATCCGGTTTGAAGAGTTATCTCCTTCAAAGACTTGGAAGGTTCTGTCCTCGAGGAAGGACCTTAGCCAGGTGATAACACTCCCTGATGGTCTGACATTCCTCAGTGTGTGGATCAGGATGTCATAATTAACAGTGTTGAAAGCCACACTGAGGTACAGAAGAATGATAGCTGTCAATCCACCTTTGTCGATGATCTTTTTGGCTTTTTCGACCACTGCAAGTAACGCGGTTTCGGTCCCATGTTGTGGACGAAACCCAGTTTGCGAGGGGTGAAGTATGTGAGATTCAAGAAAGGTGGAGATAACTGAATTAACATGCTTTTCTAGCATTTTACTGCTTGCAGGAAGGAGGGAAATAGTGCAGTAATTTCCAAGCATATCGGGGTTGAGACTGGGTTTCTTTAATAGCGCCTTCACCAGTGCGTGTTTCCACAGTGGGGGTACTAGTCCGGTCTAGATGGAGGAGTTAATCAACTTCAGTAACACCGGGAGGACTACTTCCCCAGCCTTGCTTAGGATTTGAGGGGGTGCTGGTTCACTAGGGGAGCTGGATTTTACTGAGGCACATATGTTCACTAGAGTGTCCATACCCATCAAGGGAATTTCCTTGGGAGAGTGCTCACTGGGCCCGGAGTACTCCATGAACAGCGGATTGACAGTAGAAGCTGGAGGGGGAAAAGAATTATAAATATCCTTGATTTTATTAGAAAGGACTCTGCAAGTTCATCACACTGTTGCATTCCGCTTTAGGTGTCCGTATATAGGTTTTCCTGATACATGTCCTTATATAGGCACAATTCGCATTGCCCTTATATAGGCATAGGATCCCAGTCCTTATTTAGACATTAGCCACGCTATCCAAATACAGGCATGATCACCTACATCCGTCCACCCCAACGTCACAACGAGCTCTCAGAAAACAGACCCTTAAGCTGTTGGGAGTTTCCCTAGCCCAGGATTATTGATTTCTCCAAGAACTCATTATTATGCATGAACCGCTATACCCTAAAGGTTCATTCATGACGTCTTCCTCTGCCCGACTTTACGTCAATGCAAACATTCCTGTACATCTTCCAGGTATAAATATACCTTCCCGTACCATGGCAAACCACGGCTCGGCTGCAAGACTTAATACTGCTCACCACGACAGCAAGCAAGGAGGAGACCTCGACTTAGAGGAACCCGTGTCCCAGCCTGACGCTCTGACAAGACGCTGTCATCCCTGCTCGCAGAGAATCCAGCTTCCAGTGTTCCGACTCCCTTCGCGGGGTGTTAGAGTTCGAGAACCGGATAGAGATTACAACCTCTCTCATTCTTAAGGTATGGAGCTGACAAGAACCTAGAAGGACTCCAGGCATACAAACTATAGCATACCATACTATAGAATAGAGCACCTACTTCTTACCTTGTCCTACACTTAGGTACACTGGGGTAGAACTAGTTAGAGAACGCATCGTATGAGTACTCACATTTTTAGCCTATGTTATTTGTGTCTAAGAATATATGTGTCATAGCTAAAACATAATGCTAGCGCAGTATTAATTCTTTCTACAGTTTACGCTGTACATAATATATCTTGCATACTGTCTTATGATTGTAACAGCACATATCTCTTACATGAGAAATAAAACTGTTCAATAAATCCTTTTATTGAAACGCCTGTCTACTCTTTCTGTGTAAACTCTGCAGAAACTAAGCATGCACAATTAGCTGAGTGAAACTGTTATCTATTGTTTCCACAATTCTGAGAGTGTTCCAATTCTAAAGGGAAACAAAGTTGTCATGTTTATGCAGTTGCCAGAAACTACTCCCTCCTTGTTTCACAAGGAGTTTCTAGTGGTCTCTGAGTTACCTGGCACACAAAGTAATTACGTTTAATATACTCAATAGGGGCATATTGACCTCAGTCCTATGCCAGAACTATAGTGTATATTATTCCAATGCGCTGTGCCTATTAGGGAAATAGGAACTACACTACATGGCGCCCAACGTTTGGTAAGTCAGTAATTTAATGCTAGATACTGAAGTAACTCAGTTGTGCGTTGTGCTTTTCACAGAGACCCCTACTCACATACTCCAAAGACGTTTGGAGTGGGTAAGGTTAAGTATCCACCAAAACTGAATAGGACAAAAATCCTATATTAGCTGTTTTCTTTGTTCAACGTTGAAGGATACAGTGTTCCAAAATATTGTGCACCTTATCTTTGTTTCCTTGAAACTTGTTCTACATTTTTCAAAAAACAATGTCCAATTTTGGGGATAATGCTGAGGCCGTCCGTGTGAGCCGTCAGGGGGGGGGGGGGGGGGGGCATCTCTGACCGGTAGTTTTAAAAGATGCCTAGCAACCTTATACATTTTGCGCGGGGAGTTTGAGACAGAATTAATTCTTTCCTCATATTATGATGCTTGTGTCTCCTTCACTTTGGATTGGTACTTTTTTTATGGAATCCCTGTATTTCAGTTTACTTATTGCATCATAGTTTCTTCTCCATTTCCTCTCAAGTAGGCCAAGAGTAAAACTTTCCAAAATTAAAGCACAATTACAACAGTTAACACACAGGCTAAAATCACAGTTAAAAACACAGGCTAAAAACACGTAAAAGTGAAGGAGCGATTAGCACTAGCAGCGCTGAGTAGGCTACCTTGTCCCAGGCTTATTCTGTGCGCGTCGGCGCCATCGCCTCTATTATAGCTGGAAGCCCTAGTAGAAATAGAGGGACACTAGAGCGTCTCACCTCCAAGATGGCCACCTTGTAGTGGCCCAGCGGAAGTGGGTGAAAGACCCTCTTCCTGGAACAAAAATGGAGATCCTCTCTCCACTCAAACACCAGCCTAGCTGCTGCGGTGGACCGGGGAGAAGGAGCGACAGGAGGACGCAAAAGGCAGGTGAGCAAAGTAAAGTGCAAGTAGGCAGAGAGTAAAACTGTCCAAAATTAAAGCACAGTTACAACAGTTAACACACAAGCTAAAATCACAGTTAAAAACACAGGCTAAAAACACGTAAAAGTGAGGGAGCAATTAGCACCAGCAGCGCAGAGTAGGCTACCTTGTCCCAGCTTATTATCTTGCTTGTAGTGAGGATTTTTGTTATAATGCCTTGCATTTGTAAACTGTTCCACTGCCATTGTGGTATCAAGATAATCTAGGGGGCAGATTTACAAGAAACTGAAGCATCTGTAGAGATGCATCAGTTTCCCTGTGCCAGCCTGCAAAACTCTTATGCCACCATGGATGCACTACATTTACAATACAGCGCACCATGGCGCAAAGATTGCCAGATGCGTCAGAATTTCTGATGCATCTGTTGGCGAAAAGTCACGCATGGCTGGAGTCGTGTCGCAAGCATGACGCGCCTCTAGCAATGCATGAGGAGGCCTATTCTCAATACACTGCGTCACTCCTTACGCCTTCTTCAAGCATGCGTAGGGTTTTGACGCAGTGGCGTCCTAGAAGTGGCGCAGTGAAACTTGTAGATTCTTGTAGATTTCACTGCATCACTTTAATCTTGTAGATTTTACTGCGTCACTTCTACAAGGCTTTCCTGCGAGGCAACGCTCACCCTGCATACATTATACCTGACGCAGGTATAATGGGACGCAGGGCTTTACAAGGTGACGCATCTCTCTATATGCGTCACGTTGTAAGTTGGCTGCTTTGTTTACGCCGCCACTGAGTCACAAAAGTGACGCAACGGCGGTGCAAAAGTGTTGCAAGAGGCTTTTTTAATCTGCCCCTAAATGTCTAGAGCATTTGCAGGTGGAACTATATTCTTGTATGGAGTGGTCAGTGGTTTCAGTATGAGCTTTGTGGAAAGAGCTGGGTGGCAAGCCGGATGTACTGACTTGTCATGTCACTGCGAACTTGCCACTGCAGATGTGTGCAGATTTGATTGGTACCACCAAAAGCCTATGCTGGAGGTATAAAAAATGGCAGTACCGCCAGCTACAATTTGTGATTATGAATGGGGCCGCCCATAATCGGCCATAGTAAAGAAACGGCATGAACATCAGTCATTAAAATTACTACCTTTCCCAATTTTCCATTTTTACTGATTTGTACAGATAAATACAGACATAAAGCAATCTAGTTTTGTGCCTGCATTTAATTTTTAACTATAGATAAAACAGGAAAACATGTCTTTTCTCAGTGATTCGTAATGCATTCAGTCATGTCTGCCAGGTCAATAACTTTGCAGATTGACAGGTTGTGGAGTTAATAAAAAAAGAGAGCATGTTATCTAATAAAGTTTAATCCGCTTGAAGTATGCACATGTGTTTGCACTCCAGTGTCAAGGTTTGCAAATGAGTATATTATTGTACCAGATACAGTTCCTGTATTGTTAAAATCCATAAGACATTCAGATGTGACTGTACATTTATTGGTTAAATACATACTGTGATACACTAGTTGCAGCTTAATTTTTTCACAAAGGCCAAAATCAATCAGATAAATGCATATAAAATGAGCAAGAAATACACATGGATAAATATAGACGGAAATATCAAAATAATAAATATCATAAAACCATGTGCCCCAAATATGATGCATTTTTAATTTTCTCACAACTGCCATTGTGTAAGATCGCATGCATGCTGACATCATCATATACACTGCTTTCACCCATCAGTTCATTGGACCCAGACCATAGGCCTGGGTCCAATGAGGTGAAGGAGCGAAAGGTAAGGTAACCTACCTGAAGGACCACAGCTGGGCTGGCAGAGCACCTTCAAGCCCACTTTCAAAGGTCAAGGAGTGGGGTGGCACCACTTGGGGGGTATGACTTGTGGCAGCCAAAGTCCAGGTGCTGACTTCAATATGGTTGAAGCCTTTTCTGTTACTGAGGCTCCTATCAGGAGGCTTGCCAACAAGCCCTTGGAGTTACTCTGGTGATCCTGGATTTTAAGAGGCTGGTCTGGGCCTTTTAACTCAGGCAGCAGGACAGCAGGGCAGTAGGGCAAAATAGTAGTAGTCCTTCTTGCAGAGCAGCACAGCAGTCCTTCTGTGTTGTCCACAGGTCCATGAGGTTTACTGAAGAGTTGTGTCTGAGGGTCTAATATTTATATTTGTTGTCAACTTTGAAGTAGGAGAAGGTTCTGGAGGTTTCCTCCCTCAGACGTGCTTGGGATTTCCTGCCTCCCTGCCCTTAGCTTGTCTGGGGCACAAAAGACTAGCATCAAACCCTTTTTTAGCATGCTCTGGCAGAGTCTTTGTGATGTGCTAGTGTGGTAGGTGACAGCTTCTCCCCCCCTATGAAGTCGGAGGTGACTCATCCTGCCAACACGTTTCCCCATTTGTCTCATTGTCTGTGAGCAATGCACAAAGTCCAAATGCTGACTTAAGCTTGTCATGTGACCCAGGATACAGGCTTTTGGCACCAAATGGTGACAACAAGAAAATGCCAACTTTCGAAAGCGGCATTTTCTGAGCTGTGATTTAAAATCCAACATTACCAGTAAGGAGGGTTTCAAATTACAATTCTTTAGAAACCAAACTCAACATTCCTACTTGCTCTCAATTGAAAGTCAGCACTTTAAAAGGTAATACGGTAGCTCCATGTTATTCTAAGGGAGAGGTAGGCCTTGCAGTAGTGGAAAACGTATTTAAGAGTTTTTACTACCAGGACAGGTCAAACTTAAAAGTACCTATGCCACTTTTTAAATACACTGCACCCTGCCCTCTGGGCTACTTAGGACCTACCTTGGAGGCAACGTATATGTATCAAAAAGGAAGGTTTAGGGCTTGGCACAATATTTTACTTGCCACGTAGAAATGGTAGTTTACATGCTGCAATGGCCGGCTTGAGGCATTTTTAAAAGGCTTCTTAAGTGGGTGGCACAATTAGTGCTGCAGGTCCACTTGTAACATTTGATTTACAGACCCTGAGTACATGTAGTACTACACTCGGAACTTACAAGTACATTTTGTGCCAATTGGTGTAAGCTAATTTTACCATGTTTCAAGGAAGTAGACGCACTTTAGCACGGCTTAGCACTGGTAAACTGTGCAGAGTCCTAAAGCCAGCAAAAACAAATGCAGCAGAAACATAAGGATGAAAGGTAAAAAGGTGGGGGACAACCATGACAAGGACGCAAGGTCCAACAGGGCCATACAACCAAGCCATCATACTTTAAGAGATTTAAAGTTTTTATTGATGTCATGTTTGCCTGTGTTTTGCATAGGACCCCTTTGTATTGTGAATCATTTACCTTAAATTTGCAACTGAACAGACAAGATGCCCAGTGATTCAACAAAGTACACAGGCCTAGAAAAAGAAACAATTGTGCTAACAGACAAAAACCACACAAATTCCCTCAGGTGTGTTCACATTCTATTTCTCCCGTACTGTATTTCATAGGCGGATCAAATGTTGTAAACAACTCACATTGCTACTTTAACACTTCCACATGTTTTCTCTTGTAGGAAGACACCTTAACGTCAAAGCTAATAACATCATCTTTTCACCTCCCAAAGATACGTTTGACAGATGTTTTAGACAGATAAATGTGTTGTACTCAGCGCCATTCAGTCAGAGATGTTTACCTTTCACAGTAAGCAACATATGTGAGCCTAACCATTCCAAAGCTGAGGATGGCATCTATTGTATTGATTTGGTATTCTTCGGGCAGTGTTCTCTAGAGCACACAATGGCAGGGATCACTGATTTCTTTGAAATGAAGAACGTTGAGGTCCCTGTTAACCAGCACTCAACAGCACAATTCAGAAGCAAACATGGGCTTTGCGTAGGCCTACTTGGATTGTCTAGCAAACATGTCAATAGTTTTACCAGACTATTTTATTTGTGTCACTTGGATTTAGGCCTTCTTCCCCGCTTGTGTAAATTTCTGCTGTTAGGTGTATACCCAGGCCAGTGCACTGGCATCACATGTGTATGGAAGTGCTTGTGCATGTGCAGTACATGTAACACATGTGTGATAATGAACTATGAGGGAGTGAGCCTAAGTAATGGTGGTCAGTGGGATCCATTTTGGATGCTCTTGGCCTGGCTTAGCACAAGATGGAGTGTGAGAACTGTGCTCTCTGACATTGGAAGTGTATCGCATGCATTCTCTTAGCTAGAGGGAGTGGATCCAGAAACTGAAGTGAGGAGGATGGACACAAGACTACGTTTAGAAATTTCATGAGGCTTTTTGTTTGCACGGAGCTGAAAACTAGGCTTGCTTCATAAGCACTGCCATTTGGTGGATGGTAGGAATGGGGGATTGGATTTAGGTCTTAGTTGTGAGAGGTGAGGACATTTTATATGACGCCTGCCCTTTTGTCTGTCCCTGATTACTCCTTAGACACCTCTTTGTGCCTCTGTTGTCGCTGATCAAGGTTGGAGACTGCCCAGCGCTACTTGCAGTGAGAAGAATCTCTCTAAAGAAATGCTGTGTCTGGAGAGCAGACTTAGGAGGAAACCTCAATAAAGAACCATCCCAAATGGCTTATACAGTCTGAGACAGTGGATCCACATTCCCTGTCTAGAAGTTGTTTATAAAAGTGGACACAAACCACCCCAGTTTTTTCAGCTTCAAATTCTTTATGACCAGGAAAGGGAGTCCTCCGCAGAGTATTCAAAGTACTTCTGTGCCACCAGGACTGGTGCTTCTCTGACTGACTGTCTCTCAGAGATGAGGAGACATCACTTATACACTGCACTTTCTTCTGGTGGAGCTGCAGATCTACTTTGAGGTATTGTATTGTTTGGTATTGCAACATTTATATAGCACCTAATACCCCTATATTTGACATTTAAGCACTTGCCTAAATGAGTAGCATGCTACAACATGTAGGGAGTGTGGTTGGAAGGATGTTGGTTTTGTTATTATCCAATGTGGAAAGTGTTTTCATGTTGTTGACCACAAGGTGCGGTTATTGTCTTATGGAACGCAATGCCTAGCAGAGCATTGGCTGATGAAGTGTAAGAGACATACGCACAATTTTATGTTTTTTCAGTTTGCTGTTAGCTATGAACAGCTCTATATGTCTCTTTCTGGTATTTCACATGATATAGTCCGCTTAGCTGCTTACTGCCCTGGGTTGTCCAGTCTGAGATTTTGTTTATAGTTGTGGTCCTGAGCTGGCATGGTTGGAAGGGGAGAGAGAAGAGGAGGCATCTGTAAGAATGAGCATTTGTATTATCATCCCATATCTGAGTGTCTATGTAAGATGTAAATAAGCGGTCAGATTGTATAGATATTTGGGACCTGCAGTGAATGGACTATATTCAAGTCCTCCAAAACTGTCCAATAATGTGTGACAGATCTTTTCAGTTATTCCATGCCTGTTTATTTGGTGATGTTTTTTTTGGCTGTACAATGCTGTTGATGGACAATCCTCATAGTAGATATGAATTAAGTGAATTTAAGTGGTATAAGTTACAATTTGTTGCTGACCACTGTGCATGATGGTTTTAGTATTGCTGTGGGCCATATCATTCATATATGGAAGTACAAAACTATATAATGTCACAGCGAATCATCAGTAGGCCTTTCTTTGCTTACCTGCATTATGAAATGAGTTTGCTGATTGAGTTGTTGCAATTCATGGGTTGTAACCTGAGTATTGAGCTTGAGGGTATGAATGTTTACTAACCTCTGTTGCCTAAATGCAGGTGGTTCAGTTATCTAGGAAATAGTCATTCAATTAATTCAAATAAACTTTATTCAGTTTTTGTTTACAAAACCATAAAAATTACACAAATACAGATATTTAAAACATTTAAAAAGGAATTGATGCATAGTCTAAAACAATGTTTCTGTACCGCTAGGTAATCAGCTGGAATAATAAACATGCCTCGTTGTACCAACATTACACATCCATACAAGTCCTGGATTTCAGGGAAGCTTTTAAAAACCCTACTATAAAAAAGATACAGTCTTCTTTCAAAAGTTGGAGATACAGAAGGGCCGGGCGAGCCTGTTTAAAATTAATTCTTTTTAAAATGGGAACCAGGAAGTGCTTACGGGGAATCTCATACAGTTTGCATAAAAACAAAAAGTGCAGCAAGTCCTGCGGAGACATACCGTCGCAGCCGCAGGGAGCTAGCACTTGACCACTACAAAAACCCTTAGGTCTAGCTAACAAAAAGTGGAAGAGGTTCATCCGGAACCTAGTTAGCAAAAACGTCTCATGTGATGACCCCAAAAGATAAGGTTCCGTCATCGGGATTGTTTTAAGCGTTAAGTACATCCGGACCCTAGGTTTCAGCACCTCCTTAGCTTCCCTGTCCGCTCTCCTAAAAGTCAGAAAGGCTGTTTTAGTAAATTCCACATCCTTCTTGACGATGGCCTCAGGGTTGGTGAATAAATCACCCCGCCCTATCCCTTCAAAGCTTTTTTTAATATACATAAGCCAGGGGATACGGGCCGAGTTATCAAGTGACATACACTCCATTAATATTAGATGGTTAAGAGTTAGGTCTTTATTCAGCCAACACTGGAGCCAGAAAATCAGGGGACGCAGGGCAAGTGCATCACTTAGGTAGGAGACCCCTAGTTCCTTGTGGACCGCTAAGTTAGAGGTTCCATGAGGGACACATAGTAAGCGTTTCAGGAAGTCGTTCTCCACTACCTGCATGGAATCTATGGCAGTGTACCCCCACATTTCACTGCTGTAGGTGGCTATGGCCAGGCTTTTAGCTTGATAAACTTGCAGCATAGCTCCTGTAGGTTTCTTTCTTCCCTACTTTAGAGGCAAAGTTAAAAATTGCAGTGTTTACACAAGCCAGATCCCCTTTTTTCCTCACAGTTAGTGGACCCCATTTGAGGTGGTCGTCGAATAGCACCCCTAAATAGGAAAATACATTCGAACAAGGGATCTTGGCGAGGCCAACACTAAAATTAAAGCTCTTTTTCGATTGTTGCCCCACCTTCATGACGTAGGACTTGGAATTGTTGATTGCCAAGTCCCGGTCGGATATAAAACTAGAGAATGTGGTTAAAAGGGATTGCCAGCCCATTTCAGTCCTGGATATGAGGACGGCGTCATCTGCATAGAGCAGGACGGGGATGCCAACCTGACCTACATAGGGGTAATCCACTCCAGTTTCCCTTAATGCATTGTCTAGTTCATTTATATAAAAATTAAATGAAAAGGCGCCAAAATGCATCCTTGCCGTACCCCCCTCTTGATCTCAAAGTCCATGGTGACCCGCAAGTCCTGCGAAAACCTAACATTAGCTTTAGTTGTCAAGTGCAGGTCCTCGAGAAAATTAACGATACTGCTCTCCACCCCCATTGCCCTCATGGACTGCCACAGTTTGACTCTGTTTACACAGTCAAACACAGATGACAAGTCCATGAAGGCGAGATGGATGGTTCCAGGGCGAGCAACAGTATATTTGCTCAAAATCATAAATAAATTAAGACATTGAGCAACTGTAGAGCATCCTGGCCGGAATCCATATTGGGCATCTGACATAATCTTGTGTTCCTCTGCCCATGTTGTTAGCCTCTGTAAAAGAACCCGTCCAATTACTTTGACCACAGAATCAATAAGCGAAATCGGTCTGTAGCAGTGGGTACTACTTCTATTACCCTTCTTGAAGACAGGGACTATAGTGGAAGATGCCCATGACTAGGGGCAACCATTCCTTGCTGCTGCATTAAAAACTGACTCCAGCATCGGGGCCCGAAACGGGGGGTCCGACTTAAATAAATAGGGGGGAATTCCATCTGGACCAGGTGCTTTGTTAATGGATAGTCCTATAATACCGTCCAGGATCTCCCCCCTCTCAAAAATTAATACAGGATCCTGCGTATCCCGACTTTCTTGGGGATTAGACTCGAGAGGGCATTCAAACATGGATTTAAAGTGAAGTACCCACTCCTCCTCTGTAATATGTGAGTCCAAGGCCCTCCCCCCTTCCTGATCAAAGAGGGGTCGGTTCACGACACTCCAGAACCTCACACTGTTCCTGAGAGTGCTTGAATCAATCAGCTCCCTCCAAGCTTCCTCTTTCAAAGCACCCGTCCGTTTGGCCAGAGCTAGCTTATATTCCTTTCGGCGAGCACATACCTCAGATTGAAGTCTTGGTTTGGCTGCCAAAGCCTCCCTCAACCTTTTTGCTGCTTGGGAACAGTGGCAATCAAACCATCTAGGGCCCTGCATGGTATTTCTTCTTGCCGGAACACTTACAATTTTACCCACTGTTTGCGCTAATGACTCGTTGCCCCAAGGATCTCATTTGGGGAGAAACCCTTAGTTAAGCAAATTGCTATTTCGTGTGCACAAGATACTTTTACTTCCTTATAGAATTTCTCTGGGGACACCTGAGACCATTTTAATCTGCGCTTACCGTCCGTCGGTCTAAGTAGACCCCTATTTTGGGCAGTCTCAATCTTGTTAGTTAATGGGCCCATCATAAAAACATTTAATGGATTGTGGTTGCTAAACTCACTCTCCACAATATTAAAACCATGAAAAGAAGATTGCATCGAAGAAGAAATTTAAATGTAGTCAATAAATTACCCTTTCTCGTGCCCTTTAAAAGTCGGTACATAAAATTTGGCATGTGGTTCAGTTAACGACATTAAAGCCACCATGTCTAATTCATTTAACATGTTATTCAGCAATTCCCCCTGAGCATGGTGTTCAAAATGAAAACCCCACATACGGGGGTAACCCACCTCGGAAATACAGGATGTTGTTGGGTTGCCACAGGGATGTATGTTAAAATCCCCGGAGACCACAAGATTATGTAAACTGTGACCCAGGGATTCTCTTATGAATGCTCCCAAAGTGGTGTCTCATGCAGACAAGCCACTGAATTATAAAAATTGACAATACCCCATGTGGTGTCCCCCCTTTTAGCGGACAGTGCCAGAATTCCACGGTGAGTGGTTGGCATCACCTGGATCAGACAATCAACAGCCACAGAAATATATATGACTAACCCGCCCTTTGGTCTTCCACTTGTCGAGGAGGTAACCGGAATAAAAAAAGCCTTGTATCCTTCCAAGAATAGATCACAATCTACTGACCATGTTTCTTGGAGGCTGATTACCGTGAATTGCTTCACATATTGCACCTACCGTGGATCTTGGAGCTTATTAGCCAACCCTGCAATGTTCCAAGATCAAAAATTATTAGATCTAACATCTAGGGGCCTTGCTGCTTCCTGCATGAGGTACTGGTCATGAGCAACTTGTTCCGGCTCCAGGGGTAGGAACTCCCTTAGTCAATCACAATGCTCTGAGCCTTTTAGAGCCGCAAATCTATTGTTTAACAGTAATGAGGGATTGCTGCTAAGCTGTCTATCTAGTTCAGAGGGTGGGTGGACCATGGAAATAGATTGTTGCCCGGATACTAATCTATTAAACCACCCACCTTGAGAAGGAACCCTGGGGACATTTTCAGGCAAGTCCCTATAAGGGACTGGCATGTAGAAGTAGCCCAGGGGTAAAGTTGGAAGACTTGAAAAATGCAAGTCCCTTCCATCTGGTCCTGCTGATCTCTTTGCCCTCGGGGGCACTGCAGGCCCTGCTCTTATAGGAGTCTCGTGGGGAATTGCTGGTATGTCTGCACTCCTAGGCCTAGTGCTATTGGTCCTGCCTGGTACCCCGCTATTTACAGTAGGCCCCATAGATGAACCTGCACTTACACCTGTGCCCCTTGTAGCTGCATGGTCTTTATTAGTATTGTCCCTAACTGTCAATGAAGCCGGTGGGTTACAAACATCCCGCCCCTCTAATTTTAGTAACCTAGCTTCTACTGAGCTCAATTTTTGAAAGATTGGGTCCAGTAGAGTGGACATCATAGTTTCTAGCCTAGCCCAAAAATTACCCTCCTGGGTGCTGTCTGCAACCTGCCCTAGTGTTGTCTGATTCATAGGAATAGGAGGACCCACTTGACAGGCATTTGTGGTAGGGACAGCTAGTAAATTTTTTCCAGATGTACCCTGGGCTGATTTTTTCGATTTCGCTGGTCCCAGACTTTTCCTTTTCATATCGGGGGATTCACTAGTATACATTGACTTCAGTTTTCCTTTTTGCCCTCTAGTTGTAGCTTTAGATTTAACAGGGCTAAGTTCTTGCTCCATGGATGAGCAAGAAACAGAGTTTAACGCTGTTACTGGAGCAACAACTCGGGACTGACTCAGCCGGGGTGGAGATACATCCTGATTTGAGGCCACCAAAGAGTCAGAGATTATGGGAGTTAAGGAGCGTCTACCTTGCGAGGCGTGAGGCTCAAGAGATAATCTATGTTCGGTAAGTTTAATTTCATTAATGTTAGCTGATTCAGATCTCAGAATGAAAGCATCTAAAGTGCCAGCCACACCCTTCCCCAGATTTGGCTTCCGCTTGTTCATATTGACTATTTCTGAACACACTGAGCTATTTGCACAAGTCCCTGCTAAAGTGCTTCACAGTATTAAGGGCAAAGTGCTTGATGCCATATATAAAAGGGGAAATGCTGTGATAAAAGCCAATAAGAATACCAAATGAAAAACTCGGCAAGACCTAGTATGGAGGAGGTGAAGGAAGGCCAGGCCCACTGCTAGGTAAGTGGAAATAGGAATAGGAAATAGTCACATTTTCAAATGTCTTCTGAAGTGTTTATACTTCTGGGTGCTTCTAATGCTGGTTGGTATAAAGTTCCAGGGATTGGAAGCTTGTACCGAGAAAGTAGTGCCTCCTATGGATTTTTATGGTGGAGTAGTATGATGATAAGTGCTGCAAGCCTGGAGTTCAGTGTTCTGTTTGGTTTGTATTGCTTGAAGTTAACTTGTAGGTATAGCGGTAATTTTCTTTGGGAGGATCTGTGGGCAATGCAGAGTGCCTGGAACTCCGTGCTTCTAGCTATAGGAGTCCACTTGAGCAATTGCGGTATGGGGTAATGCATTCTCTTTGGTGAAGGTGGAGAAGAAGTCTCACTGAAGCGTTTTGGATGAGTTATATTTTGCTTAGAATGAATGCGGGTTTGCCAAGGTATAGGCTGTTGTCATAGTCAAGCTTAGCGGTATGAGCATAAGGATGACTTTCAATTTATGTTAGTATGCATAGTTGGGAAGTTGCGACGTACTGTTTTCATTGCGTGGAAGGCACCCTTTGTGACATTGTTAGTATGAGGTATTAAGGATAAATCTAATTGCATGGTTACTCGTGGTTTTCTCACTTCTCTTGATGATGTCGGAGGGGTTCCAAGTCCCTTAGGCCACATGTCTGTAGACTGGCTGTTTTGCTATTGTCCAAATGTCATAACCTGTTTTTGCAGTGGTGGTTATTCATCATCCATGTGTTTATGGCACAAAGGCAGTCACTGAGCTTTGAATTGAAGATGTGGTCTGGGCTATCAATTTTTAAAATGAGTTGGGTGTCATTGGCATAGCTTAACAGGTGAGGGTGTAAGATTTCATTAGATTTGGAAAGGGGGTTAAGTAGATGTTGAGTACTAGAGGGAATATGATGGACCCCTCAGGAATGCTACAGTGTTGTGTGTCAGGGGGTGATGTGAAAGAGACAGGTAAACTACACTTTGTCTGTCTTTGAGATAAAAGTCAATCGATTTTAAAGGGTTTTCACAGACTTCGATATCCTGAGGTCTTTGCAGTAGCATGTGGTGGTGGGCAGTGTCAAATGCAGCCAATAAATCCAGAAATAATAAGGCAGCTAGCATGTATTTGTTCTATGTGAGCTTTAGATCATCCCAGATGAATATGTTGTGCATCTGCCAGCTCTGAAACTGGACTTTTGGCTGACAGTAAATCATTATGTTCAGTAAAATTAGAAAGTCGAATAAACACAGATTTCTTAAATATTTTTCCAAAGAATTGTCCATATGATATAGACCTGTAGTTTGCTGGATCAGAGGGGTCGATGTTTTTTTTTTAGCAGATGTCTCATGTAGGAGGTTTTGAGCTCAAGGTTGGAATAAACCTTGTTCCAGGACCTTGTTTAGTAGGCATCTGACTACCTCTCCTGCACATGTTGAGCAAAGGATATCTTTACAGATTCTTGGTGGTGCTGGTTCTGAAGGTGACCCTGATGGTCTCACTGCAATGATAATATCGAGGAAATCTACCTAGAAACCTGCCAGCCTGCTGGGGTGGGGTAAAAAATAAGGAGCAACCAATATTCCCTGGAACTTGGATAATATTGTAATAAACAATAACACTTTCGGATTTTCCACTTAAAATGGAAAGTCAAAGTGTTCTCGACCCCAAAAGAGCATAACAATGACCAAACTCTTCAAGAGAAAAGATTTGAATTGATTTTCTGTTCAGATGAATACACAGAAGTAGAAGTAGGTGTATATAGTAGATGCTCCATGTTATGAAGCAGTGCATGTGACCAGTGAGAAAATGTAGGTGTGCACACAAGAACAATCAAGGAAATATCGAATATTGGCTGCAAAAAATATTAACCAAGTGAGCGCACACATCAATTTCAGTTCAGGCTTCAAAATTATATAGAATAAATAGTCAGCCAATAAAGTATACACATTGATGTTTCGACCCAAGGTAATAATTTTCTAAAGAGCATTCATCAGTATAATGGGATGAAGGTAGCATCCTTTGTGGACTAAAAAATACACCATTATCGATATGCATCAATGATGTTCAATTTGAGGAAAGGGTTTATTGCAATTCCAGAGCTATCTCTACGCATCATTGTTAATAATTTTTTCATCACCCAGAAAAAGATAAATCTAAAATTCAAATTAACAAATCATCACCCATTTTGGAAAAACATATTGGAATAGTCTTGCTACAGCACTATAATCAGTGCAATAAATGTATGGGAAATTTCCGCATAAAAATATATTTTTTCATAGTTAATATTAAACACATTACTGAGCAAAAATACCACAAATTAATTAGATAGAAGTTAGATTTAAAAGAATAGATTTAGAAAAATAGGCCTATCCTTTGGTCAACCATATCACAGTTGAATGCTGTGTATATATGGAGGATAAACCAAAAAGGGGTTGAATTAGAGAATCCAGTGTCAACCTCTAGGAAAAGTCAAGGGTTTGTAAAATTAGTAACAAAAGGGTCTAAACAATGGAATTAAAATATGAATAGTGCCATCAAGTGGAAGCAAGCAACACAGAAGATGCACTACTTCTGGATAGCGAGACTCCGACAGTCCAACCTCATGTATGCGTGTGCGGTATAAATAGACGCTCGACTTCTGACAGAGTTGGGTGCTCACTGTGTTGCTTTGAAACTCAACGTTATCGACCTCCAAAAAATGGGGAAAACACCAAATGACTTGATACGTGTAAATATAAAACTGCTGAAAAGTTTCAAAAATTAGCGTGATGGCCGTCAAAAACAGTAATCTCATTGTACATGATAGACTTCAATGAAGGGAGAAGACAGACTAAGCGCACATGACTTGCACGCAGTATTATTTAGGTTAGACTATCAAAAAGTCCAAAACAAGTTCCACAATGGATGTAGAACTATATGGGATGAGAACAAATATTGTGCTCATAACAGTGTGCATGGAAACATTTGCACGATTGCACATATAATAATAGTGATGGAAAGCACATTGGAGAACACTTCTGCAATGCAATTTGAGGATGTCTCCAGTTCATAAAGGACTAGGAAGGAGGGAAAAACATATTGTGTACTTCACAGTATGGGTGTGAAAATATGTAAAATTACACATAGAAGGATGATGGTTAGCACATAAATTAAAAAATTAAAACCTATGGAATTTTGATTGAGACAGACAAAGAACACTGTTATTCATGAACAAGACTGACTACAGTGGGAGTAAACTTCAGCTATAAGGATAGTTAAGTGCACTTCCAGGCCTCAACATGTGCCAACACCGCGGATTCAAACGACTGACACTTGGCGGGCACGTAGACAGACGAAATCTGCAACTGGATTACCCCTGCAGCCCAACAAACTTGTTTATCACTACGTCCCTCACAATAGACTTATGGCGAGGTAATCTGAGCCTGCAGGAAAATATTTGGAGCTGGAATCCCAGGAGTGAAATGGGAACGACATAACCCTGAGTTTATGTTTGATTGTAGGCAACAAAATGCCACCCCTGTGCTTGTGTCACGATATACACTGATTTCCTAAAATAGGGGGTGCACAGCAGATGGGGGGCCACCTAGTAAAGAATTAGTAGAGAGGAGTGGGGAGAGTGTAAAAAACACCCTGGGTCAGTAGTGTGTAAAACACATTGAATGGTGCATATTTACTAAAATGGTGAGATTAAACGTACTTTCTTTATAATTATTTTTTAAATGAGCACTGGGCTGGACATTAGAGTTATTGAGTCTGTTGGTTGATTATTGAGTGAGGAGCTTGGGCACCACACACTATCTGCTTGAGAAGCCTATGACCGCTTTGCCTTTGATATCCTAGGAGTAAGTGTGGTACTTGGTCCAGTTAGCAGAGCCATAGTAGAACAGGCCTCAGTACACCACTAGCAAACTAACCAATCTTGACAGTTTGTCCCAATACCTCCTTTATCTCCTGTGGCACCCAGTGGTGGCTAGCTGAATAGAAAACGGTAGAGCTCGAAGGCACACGCCTCACCATAAATTTGGAAGAGGGAGCACAACCAGTACAGCACTTCTCTTTGCTATCCACGAGCAGGAAAAGGAAGGACTTCCTACCTGCTTGTGGAACGCAACTCCAACCAATGTTGGAGCTGCCATCATGCTGTGGAAGCAGATCCAGGATTGGTGGGAGCAGACTCACCCAGCCCTCATTTTGAGGTTGGGTCCTGTGCCAGCAATCCCCAGGCTGTTTCACAGCTTTTAGATTGCTGGGTCTGCAGTGTGCATGTCGGGCTGACCATCACAAGATGGCCGGCCAATTGACATGCGCACTGTAGACCAGTGCTGTCATCCTGCATTTGCAGGATTCAACCCTACCCTCGCACTGTACACAGCGCGAGCCAGTGTTGTGGCAAATAAATAAAATGGCATTGACATGCCATTTTATTTACTTGTGTTTGCCTGCTGTGCTCACAGCAGGCGGGGCAATGCCCCTCCGCTCCTGAGGAGCCGCCCCTGGTGGTACCCCCCAAAGAGGTCTAACAAGTACAGCAAAAATTCCACAGTAGCAATAAAGTATGAATGTTCATCGAGGGTTGTGGATAACACAAATCTTTAATAATATCCGACAAAATTAAAAATATATTTTCAGTATAAATCAAAGCCAAATTAATAAATATAGACAACATACAAAAAACAGTACCAGATGTGATATATTAATTAGGCAATATAGCCAAGTAACCTTTGATGAAAACAGTTACATTGTGAAGAAATCCGCAATCTGAAATTAAAATTTTAATTATGATACATCAACAACAGCAGAGACTCTGGTTTCATACTCTGAAGTGTTTGCAAAGCTCGAATATTCACTAAGCTTGGAATAAACAAGGAAAGAAAGAACCGGTGTAATAAAGCAGAAAACTAGTAATACACAGGGTAAACAAACAGCTAGTGTTTACCAAGGTCTAATGTTCGTGAATCATGAGAGAATGATGAAATATAAGCGGGGAACATAGCTTTTTTAATCCGCCACAGGTGACTGTATAACTGTATAAATAGTAAAGGTTTTCTATCCTAAAGGTTCCCTAATTTAATGTATAGCAAAGACCGAGGCAATTTGATTGCAGGATCAAATGTAACTAAAGAAAGAGGTCAGTGCTGTGAAATTGTTTTGTGTTCTGATGAATGACACAGAGTTACGCGAACCTCTGAGTGTTGTGATGTACACAACAGCAAAACACACAAGATGATGGACGGAATATTGTACATTGGCAAATCATTCACCCCCAGTCACAGATCTGGGTTTAATCCATTGTTATTTTGCTCATCACGCCACCCCAGTTCAGACATGGTCATATGCGAACCCTGTGCCTCATGGGAACAGTCCAGCCTGAACTGCCAAGCCATGTCTTCCCTGGACCGGAATCAAGCATCCTAGGACCGGTTTGTGATGTACACAACACCCAATCAGCTCAATTCCCCCATCCCCGCACCGTCCCCACTCCCCTACTTGCAAGACACCACAATCGCCATTCGCTCTGGGCTGCTAGCTCACCACCTGTGTGTTGGAGAGAAATACAAACACACATCAAATCGAAAATACAGTAATTAAAAGGAAAAATGAATTAGAGTTAAATTAGGGAGGGGTGTAAGAGGCAGAGTCGCCACCATCTCACCCCTAGTTGCAGCAGTTTATCTCTCAGGTTGACCGCCTCATCACTGGTGTGTCCCAGTGCATGTTTATCACTTGTTGGGGTTACCTTTTCAGTAACACAACTCCAATTTAAGGCAAGGTCTCCTATAGCATCAAATGCAAAAAGAACAATTGATGGACACAATGCTGAACAATGTCATACATTCAACCCAGTACAGAGATCTGGGCCTAAATCTATCGTTTTTTTGCTCCCCATACCATTCCAGTTTAGTCCCAGCCATATGCAAATCAGTCTTGATCCTGTTCCCAGTGGGAACAGTCCAGCCTGAACTGCCAAGCCAGGTCCTCCCTGGACTGGAAACAAGCATCCTAGGACCGGTTTCGGGGTTTCACCCTTCATCAGCCAGGCTAGATTGACTCCAGTGTCATGGAGAGCAGGGGATCCACGTCTGCGCAAACCCGTCCCACTCGGGGAAACAAATGCAAAAAGAATGATTGATGGACAGAATGCTGAAAAATGTCATACATTCACCCCAGTAGAGAGATCTGGGGCTAAATCCATAGTTGTTTTTGCTCCCCATGCATTTCCATTTTATACCCAGCCATATGCAAATCAGGCTTGTCTCTGTTTCCCATGGGAACAGTTCAGCCCGGACTGCCAAGCCAGGTCCTCCCTGAACTGGAAACAAGCATCCTAGGACCGGTTTCGGAGTTTCACCCTTCATCAGCCAGGCTAGCTTGAATCCAGTGGAATGGAGAGCACAGGACCCACGTTTGGGCATACCCGTCCCACTCGGGGTGACAAATGCAAAAAGATCAATTGATAGAATAATGTCATACATTCACACCAGTACAGAGATATGGGCCTAAATCCATCGTTTTTTTGCTCCCCATGCCATTCTAATTTAGACCCAGCCATCAAGGCAGGCAGGGAGAGCTTCTTCAGGGATTTGAGAGCTAGTCTCAGCCAGGAGGAAGTGGACAGCAGCTTTATACACACTCCAGATGCACCATGGCAAAAAGAGACCAGGAATGTCCAAGACGTAATGAGTAAATTGCTGATCAGCTCCATATATTACTAAGTGGGGAAGTTGGGTTAAAGTTAACAGCCAAGGCGTGCGGAGTGCTTGCTTCCTGTTGAAATGTCCAGATGCCCTCCACACTCCTATATGTCAGCTTCCCACAATGCACTGTAGTACCTAAACAAATAAAAACATTGAAAAAAGTGAGTTAGAGTTGTCTTCTAGTCAAAGCACTTATTGTCTAGCTTGAAAACATCATCTGTAGGCAAAAGTAAGTGTTTGAAAATAGTTAACGATAACCTGAACGAAGGGTACACCAGTAATGTTTTCTTCAAATCATATTTTCTAATGTTCAACAAGGGATTTGCCAGCAATGATTGCATATTATGGTCCCAAATCATATATTAATTTAAAGGAATATACACAAAGGGGCACTGTCCAAGCTCCTGGACCTCAATTTATAGAGGGAAGTTAAATGGCATCTCCAATAGGTGCATAGTCACCCCAGTGCTTAATTTATAAAAACAATAAGTGCCAGGGCTCGCGTTAGGAGGCCACTGCAATTTGCACCACACATTACCCCTGCCCTGCTACCAATTACAGTAACAACACAACTACTAACCAACAAACAGAAGTGTGACAATTTGAACTATTCCAGGCACCCAAATAATGACTTGGGTTGCAGGTAAGAGGCATTTTAATGTATATTACATTAATAATTAACTGTTGTTGTGGTCATCTCCAACCTGGCCAGACAACGCCACCTTGTGGCAGACTTTAATAAGCACCGGTGTTGACAATTAAGTGCCAGTGCCGAGCACCGGAAATTAAGCACTGAGGGGCATATGTATCAAGTTCCGTTTTTGCAATTCTCAAATAGCGATTTTTAGGGAATCGCTATTTGAGAATTGCAAAACGGGATGTAATAAAAAATTCGCAAATGTTTTGCGATTCCTTGGCATTCCTTAATTGCGATTATCAAATTGCTAATCGCAATTAAGGAAAACATTCCCATTCATTCCTATGGGCTAGAAGGCCCATAGGAATGAATGGGAAGATATTCTCATTTTGCGATTCGCAATTTGAGAATCACAAAATGAGAATGCAATTCCAAGGGTGCTAGGGTGTCAAAAGGACACCCTGTTGCACCCCTGAAATATGTATGTATGCACATGTGGCGCACATACATGCCCTAAGGACATGTCTGTGCGGCACAATTGCAATTGCAAATTGCAATTTTTCTTGGCTTCATACATTGCATTTAAGGAATCACAATTTGCGATTCCTTAAATGCAATCGCAAAATAGAGAATCGCAAATTTTGCGATTCTCTAATTTGCGATGCCCTTTTGGGATGATACATCCCAAAAGGCCTTTTCCTGTTTGCAAACGGGCCGATTCTGAGAATCGGCCCGTTTGCGAACGGGAAAAGGGTTTGATACATATGCCCCCTAGTCTCTCCAAAATTATAATCAGGAGTCATCCACAAGGGCTTTTACAGAAGGGCCCAAAGTGCTTACCCCTTGAGATTGCAAGAGGAGCCTATGAATGTTTTCATCATTCTCAGGCCATAACAAGAAAGTACCTAAAGAGCACTAGATCTGCCGTTTTAGGAGTTCTTAGAGATTAAGGGTACAAGGAACTCTGCCCAAAATAAAATCCAGACGAACAGTTAAGGACAAATAAAAAGATGGGGAAGGTGAAGCCCCTGTGAAGGTTCTGTATTCATGTCACCAACACCAAGGCATTCCCAGAAAAGAAACTGACTGACAATAGGAAGTCTTGACTAGCTAATCACTTTAACTTCCTCAAAAGGCAATCATCATTTCTATGGGAATTGACAATACAATTTTTCAGCAGAAGCTTAAGTCCTAGGGCTCTGTTCCCCCTGGGTGTGTGGTTTGAGATGCCCCTACCCATGCCATTCCAACAGGGCAATACCCTCTTGAACATATGGATCCCAAACCAAAGGTCAGTAAACAGCAGGCCCTCCCCCACATTGGGATCCTGTCCTCCATTCTCGGTCTTAGTTTATTCCTCGATGGAGAGAGGTTAGGACTGGGCCTCAACCCAGGAAGATCTAAGTACAATAGAACTCAAGGTGATATGTATGTCTTTGTGGTCACAAAATACTGGTCGCAAATTGTGACCGGTATGTTTTTTGAACAATAAATTATGTTGTTAGCCAGCCAGCATATTAACATTTTGCTTCATGAAATAAGAATTTGGAGTAAGTTGCAATCTGACCTGCCCCTTTACTATCCATAAGGTAGGTCACAAATTGCTTCTCACTACGATTGGTGGCAATGATAGTGATGGTGGCCTCCTGGGGTCAGCACACCACTGTGTCTGTGGTCGCTTTGTTTTGTAATGCAGTCCTACTTTCTTCAAGGAAACTGTGCTGCAGTTAAAAAATATTTTTTTTTTTAACTTGTTTAAGAGTTGGCTGTGGTCCTCCAGTGGTCCTCTGGAACAATGCTCACTCCCAAACAAACTAATCTTTTTACATTCGACCTCCTTCTTTAAGAAGTCAGCAACCTACCAATGGTTTGCAACTGAATTTGCGGTCGGAAACCTTTCAAACATAACATTACAAATCTCAATTTGGAAGGGGTGCCCTAGTAAACATGCCTCTTCCAAATTACAGTTAAGTATGCATATCTAAACCTGTTTTCAATTCAGTAAGTTCATGCCGAACTCCAAAATGTGTTTAGTACCTATTAATATGCCATTTAGCAGTCACAAACTGTGAGATTTACCAAACAGCAGAGTTTCCGACCACTATATCACTTTAGTACATCTGACCCCCAGTTCCCATTGGTGTGCACATAAAAGATGCATATTAGGAATACTATTCACTCAACTTCCACTGTATGTT
The DNA here is from genome assembly GCF_964204655.1 of Triturus cristatus. Taxonomy (NCBI): domain Eukaryota; kingdom Metazoa; phylum Chordata; class Amphibia; order Caudata; family Salamandridae; genus Triturus; species Triturus cristatus. The sequence goes on from NC_140594.1 coordinate 780,720,533, forward strand.
AAAGGTGGACATCTTGCTAAATGGTGTCTGCTTCAGGATGTCCCCCAAAGGGTCTCAAGCTTTTCTTGTTAGAATACAGCACTGGCCTATGGAGTAATTTGTCATTTTGTTTTCTTTGGCTGACTGTCCTTGAAGAAGGCTTCACAAGGGATTTAGCTTCAGTGCTTCACTGTCCTTCACCTGAGACCACAGGTTCAGATTGACCACTTTTCCAGGGTGCCAAGCGAAAACCTTTCCAGGGTGCCAGGTGAAGTGTGATCTCTACATTGAGAAAGTCAGGAGAGTCCTCTAATATGTCCTCAGTGCAAGGGGCACCAGTGAGGGGTTGACGCCCTTTGCAGAATGGTTAAGAAGTGATTCCTCCATCCAAGAGTTTGTGAAACCAATCGAACAACAGGTCACTGCTGGCGAAACAGGCAACTGCTAGTACTCATCACCCAAAGTAGAAATTGGATTGCCTTATAGTGCTTATTGTAATAGAGTACATGTAAACCTGTATTTATAGTGACAATATACAATTGTTAGGGTCAGAGGCAAAGACATAATTTGACAGGATGAGCTAATCAGATCTGACCTGGGCCAGTATGAAAACGTTTGGTATAGCATACTGTGGCACACTCAACTATTTTGAACGTTTGACTGCCTTATGGCTTTATTCCCCATTTCCTAGTGAAGATTTACACCTAGGTGTAGCCTTAGTCTCCTCTTGCAACAGAACTTACAAGTATAGTGTTACTGCTGGTACCTTTATGCCTATTAGTGGAGAGCTCTACCACCAGGGTGGAGATCGCCACATGGGAAAGCATAGGGAAATGTACTAATGTTTATTATTATTTTTTTAATTAAATATTTTAGTGTATAATAGAAATATACAGTTATATAAACATATATGTGTGTGTGTGTATATATATATATATATAACAGCAAACCTCTCACACGGAGAAGGGAGTGAGCCGCACACATTAGGTGATGTGAAATCCATTTATTTCTTTAAAAGCGCTGGCGCTGGCATGTTTGTTCCTGATGCATTTCGGTCAGCATTGACCTTTTTCAAAGGAAGCCAGAAGCATCTAAAGGTCAAAAGGTAAACTGTCACTTGTTTTAAGTGTTTGCCCCCTGGTGGACTCCACATTAGGCTTAAGTGGGGCATGCTGGTATATGGAGTTTCACTTTTGTCCCGCAGTTGTTTCCCTTAATGGGTGATGCTTAAAAGTGTTTTCCGCTGATTAGCGCTTTCACCTAATCCCCATGCATACTACCTTTCAAGTTGCTGGGGACCAAAGCCAGGATCCAGTTCCTGGCGGCTGCCACTGCCCTTGTTGCTTCCGCAAAACTTCATGGAGGGTCCGATTTCGGGCAGTAATGGCGCTCTTTTCCTTGGTGGTGCGTCGCTCTTGGCAGGACCACGCCGAAAAACACAACAGCAAACCTCTCACACGGAGAAGGGAGTGAGCCGCACACATTAGGTGATGTGAAATCCATTTATTTCTTTAAAAGCGCTGGCGCTGGCATGTTTGTTCCTGATGCATTTCGGTCAGCATTGACCTTTTTCAAAGGAAGCCAGAAGCATCTAAAGGTCAAAAGGTAAACTGTCACTTGTTTTAAGTGTTTGCCCCCTGGTGGACTCCACGTTAGGCTTAAGTGGGGCATGCTGGTATATGGAGTTTCACTTTTGTCCCGCAGTTGTTTCCCTTAATGGGTGATGCTTAAAAGTTTTTTCCGCTGATTAGCGCTGTCACCTAATCCCCATGCATACTACCTTTCAAGTTGCTGGGGACCAAAGCCAGGATCCAGTTCCCGGCGGCTGCCACTGCCCTTGTTGCTTCCGCAAAACTTCATGGAGGGTCCGATTTCGGGCAGTAATGGCGCTCTTTTCCTTGGTGGTGCGTCGCTCTCGGCAGGACCATGCCGAAAAACACAACAGCAAACCTCTCACACGGAGAAGGGAGTGAGCCGCACTCATTAGGTGATGTGAAATCCATTTATTTCTTTAAAAGCGCTGGCGCTGGCATGTTTGTTCCTGATGCATTTCGGTCAGCATTGACCTTTTTCAAAGGAAGCCAGAAGCCTCTAAAGGTCAAAAGGTAAACTGTCACATATATATTCACTTAAAAAACCATAGGTTTCACACATGTTATAGTTAGGTGGATATTTCACTCGTAAAAAAACAATGAAATTCCCCTGTTATAGTTAGTTCAGATAACTATAACTCGCGCGCCCGCAATCCTCTGCTCATGACGTCACATATTACATCACTCATAACATGGTCAGTGGCATCACTCATGACATCACTGATGACATCATCCTTGTGATAGAGTGGCGGTCGCGCGAGTTATAGTTATCTGAACTAACTATAACGGGGGAATTTCATTGGTTTTTTACGAGTGAAATATCCACCTAACTATAACATGTGTGAAACCTATGGTTTTTTAAGTGAATTTGCAAGGTTTTTTAAATGCTAATTCCTAACTATAACGTGTGTGAAACCTATGGTTTTTTAAGTGAATTTGTACGGTTTTTTAAATGCTAAGTTATGTATGTATTATAATTTTTTTTCATATATTTATTTTTCAATAAACTACTTTTAAAAAATGTTTTATTTTTTTTTAATGTTTTTTCACCGTGCGCGCACCGTGTGCGCACCTCCGCGATTTTTTTCAAAAAAAAATTACATGTTTTTTTCTGCCTTCGGAGTCCTTCAGGGACCCCCTGACCAAGGCTAGGGGGTCAGGAACTCTCTACCCTGCCCCCTTTTCACGTTCGCCACCTTCCTTTTCCACTCTCGCACTGAAAACAAACAAAATGGCGGCCGACACTTCCTGATTTCGACCGATTCGAACGTTGACTGACATGTAACAACCAATCAGAATTACGCTCGCGCACGTTAGGGTGATATGTATGTGCTTTTTACTGCAATTTTCTCTGGAACTACTGAACAGATTGACTCCATATATGCAAAAGGCACTTCCCTGACCTGAGGACTACCTCTCTGCCAAATTTCAAGTAATTCTGTTCAGCCATTCGGGCTGTACCTTCGACTAAAGGTCCTATGGGAAAATGCATGGGGAAAATGCGTTTTGGGACCCCCCTTTTTTCTCGGCCCCCGCTTGACGAATCTCCCCGAGACTTTCAGGGTAGGAGCTGAGCGGAGCGCCCCATTAGTTTTGAAAATTTCGTGAAGATTTGTCAACCAGCGCCAAAGTTATTCAAAATAGAATTTTGAGATTTCCTATGGAAACACAGTCCTAACTATAACTATCTACTGGCGACCGCCAGTAGATAATATATGTATAACATACACACATCTATATCTATCCATACCTATATACCTATAGGGAGAGGTGTGGCGCAGCGGCCAAAGCAGCTGACTCCTGATCGCGGGGCCCACGGTTCGATTGCCGGCAACAGCTCAGACCAGCACCATGCGGCTTTAGGCAATAGCTCAGTTAATCTCCCCAACACCCCCAAACCTTGAGGGGTTATATATATATATATTCACTGAAAAAAACATAGGTTTCACACACGTTATAGTTAGGAATTAGCATTTAAAAAACCTTGCAAATTCACTGAAAAAACCATAGGTTTCACACATGTTATAGTTAGCGGAAATTTTACTGATAAAAAACCAGTGAAATTGCCCCGTTATAGTTAGTGCTGGCAACTATAACTCACGCGACCGCAATCCTCTGCTGATGCTAATACTGTATTTAGACACTTATTTGCCCATGTCTTCTTCCATACATTTTTAGCTATACATATATTACAAATATTTTTTTTTCATAAAGACACATATGTCATCAGCAGAAGATTGCGGTCGCGTGAGTTATAGTTGCCAGCACTAACTATAACGGGGCAATTTCACTGGTTTTTTATCAGTAAAGTTTCCGCTAACTATAACATGTGTGAAACCTATGGTTTTTTCAGTGAATTTGCAAGGTTTTTTAAATGCTAATTCCTAACTATAACGTGTGTGAAACCTATGGTTTTTTCAGTGAATTTGTACGGTTTTTTAAATGCTAAGTTACTTTACGCCATTCGAGGCGTGCGCGCCCACTTAACGCAGTTCGTTCCGTGCACGGTTTTTATCAACTTTAATAAGCCCTGTACATTTGGTGGCCTTCGGCCACCAAAAGCACAGGGGGTGGGGTCAATGTGGATAGTGTTTTTTTTATTTCGATTTTATAATTTCATGTTGCCAAAATTTAGTTTTTTTTACCTATTAATAAGCCCTGTACATTTGGTGGCCTCCGGCCACCAAAAGCACAGGGGGTGGGGTAAGTGTGGATAGTGTTTTTTTTTTGTTTTTTTTTTACCGTACGCTTACGGTAAGCGTACGGTAAGCGTACTCGGCGAAATTGCCGAAAAAAAAATAAAACCGATTTTGCTCTTGGGGGATGTTTGGGGACTCCCTCAACATGACTGTGTGGGAGGGAGTTGTCAAAAATGCCCCGTAACATGTTTTTGGGCATCAAGTTTGTGAAATAACTCTCAATGCGAGAGACAAAATGGCGGACGCCGCTTCCTGGTTTCGGCCGATTCGAATGTTTACTAAGATCTAAGAGCCAATCAGAATCGCGCTCGCGCACGCCACCGTACGCTTACGGTAAGCGTACGGTAAGCGTACCGTAAGCGGGCTCAGATATATATATTGATTTAAAGGCTATTTTCTCAGAATCTACTGAACAGATTTACACCAAACCTACAAAAGGCACTTCCTTGACCTAGGGACTACCTCTCTGCCAAATTTCTAGTAATTCTGTTCAGCCGTTCGGGCTGTAGCTCGTTCTAAAGGTCCTATGGAAAAATGCATGGGAAAAACGCGTTTTGGGACCCCCCTTTTATCTCAGCCCCCGCTTGACGAATCCCCCCGAGACTTTCAGGGTAGGAGCGGAGCGTAGCGCCCCACCTATTTTGAGAAATTCGCGAGGATTCATCGACCGGCGCCAAAGTTATTCAAAATAGAATGTTGAGGTTTTCCTATGGAAAAGGGGTCCTAACTATAACTACCTACTGGCGACCGCCAGTAGGTAATATATATATATATATATATATATATATATATATATATATATATATATATATATATATATATATATATATATATATATATATATATACACACACAAAAACACTGATGAGGCCAGCTCAAAATATGTCAGTACCCATTTCAACATTACTTTTAGAAAAAGTAAATCCCTGAAAGACATGCTATGTAGAAATGGGATTACAAGTCCGAATCAAGACGGCAAGCTTTGTAACATGCAAGAACTGTAAAGCCTGCAGGTCCAACACGAACATATGGTCCTTTATTATCCCTAAGACAACTGAGGAATTCAGGATTAATAAGGGACTTTCATGTAATTCTGTATATTGCACTTATGCCCTAAAATGCGCCTGTAACTTGTATTATGTAGGGAGCATGATCCACAGAGTTAAGAAATGGATATTAGAACACGTGAGGGCTATTACACATTGTGACAAATGAAACCGGTGGCCAGGCACTTTAGGGAACACCATCTTAGTGGCCCCACTCTATTACAATTCTTTGCCTTTGACCAGATCCCTGCTAGTACTAGGGTTGGGACTAGAGTTCTGTCATTCAATAGGCTGGAATCCCGGTACATTATCAGGTTCAATACCCAGCAGCCTTTTGGTCTCAATTAGGATGAGGAGTTGGCCGTGCACATAGACTAACTCAAGTTGGGTTCAGATCTCTCTCCCATTTTACATCATATATATATGATTTTTACATTTCTTAAGACTTGGTTTTAATTATCTCTTTTTATTATTTTTTTCACAGGTGATTTTGTGGAAGACTATTAGGCGTCTGATTACTTTAAGCATGAGCTATCTTGTTTATATCCTCCTATTTTTGTGGTAGCTCCTATGCTTAATTTAACTCTCTTACTTAATAGAGTATGAGCTTGTGTATATAGGATACAGTGACCTTTTTGTACTAAATCCCCAAGGACCAGGGGACCAACATCCTTCCTTTATGATCCGGCCCTATTCCATGAAAGCTGTCAATATGGGGCAGATTCAGTTAGCCTTTGCGTCGCCCTTGTGTCACGAAAGGTGATGAATGGAAACACAAAGGCTTATTTGTGATTTATAAAAGCTTCACGTGGCCTTGCAATGCTTTGTAAGGAAATATAATGCAATGCAGCAGCTTGTACTACGTTGCATTACATTTCTTAGTGGTGGTCATTCTGAGGGTTGAGCATGGGCATTCCTTTGAATCCACCCATGAATTTCATGCAATTACAAAGTTGCAAATACGGTGCTATGTAAAGCGCTCCAATTCCTTTGGGTCGAGTTCGCGCTATATAAATATGCAACAAAAAACAAAAAAAACCAACAAAAAAAATGTTTGTAAAGCTAGAATTGTGAGAAATTGGTACGTCTAACACAGAGAGGCGTAACGAGGAGAAAAATCTTTTTTTGTTCCACGTTATTTCCTCTTCCTCTGTGTGATGCATTGTGCATCACACATTGAAAGGGGAAAATGCCTCTTTATACTTTGTTTTTGTGCATGAAGGTATGCCTTTCTGCACAAAAACAATCCTTCCATTAACACAGGCACTCTTGCACCATAGTGCAGCGGTGCCTGACTTGTCGCTAGGCTAACCACAACTGCACCAGCGCACGGAAAGAGCCGAAGAGCCCCATATCTTAGTAGATATGGGGCTATTCAGTTTTCTCCTAGTCACGCATTGCAGAGCAGCAACTTGCTGTGCTGCAATAAGTAAATTCTTAATAAATCTGCCCCTATGTTCCTCTTAATCATATTAAAAGAGCAATCACAACTACAAATGTTAACCACAACTCAAAATACACTTCAGCAGATAATGGCAGCAGTTGCTCTACATCTTATAATCAATGTACTAAGTGGAAAGAGTGGGATGGGCCAGGAGATTGTAGCAGGTGTGACCCTGCCATTTAGACATTTTACCAGATTATTCACTGGCATGGGGAACAGTGCGCTTCTCCTGAAGGTCCAACATCTCCCGACATCCATCTCTGCCGACTCAGGGCACTGACAACTCCACGCCCATCTCAGGCTTTCCTTTGACCACAGTCTCCAGTAGCGTGGTCAAAAAGGTCTTCCAATGGTTACTCTAGAGTTGTAACATCTGACCCCTTACCTCTGAATGCTTTGAAAAACAAAATATTCCTGATGACTTCTTCCCCTCCCCAATGAATAATTGCCATTGTGCCTTGACGTTTTTTTTTTTGCAGAGTTTTATATAGCGCAAACTTGACCAGAATCCAATCGGGTATCAGAGCGCTTTACATAGCACCAGTTACGTTACATGAGGACACACATTCATTTTTTGTTAGGCACGGGGAGATTAAGTGATTCGCCAAGAATCACAGGACGTTCTGCGTCATTAATGAGACTCGAACCCAGTTCCCCAGGTCCGAGGTCGAGCGCCCTAGCCGTTAGGCCAACTCCTCTCCCACGTTGAATCGCTTGCTATGGAACTGGCACTAATTGAAGCGTAAACTTGCTCCCAGGATGATGGTCTCAAACCAGCACTAATTATCTTTGCTTCAGATTGAATACCTTAGTTCATCTTAGATGACTGGCCTCCTTGTTTTGATTATGTCGCCTCTGTAACACCTGTACATCATCACATCAACAGGGTCAGGCATCCAGCATGGATGATGTGATATAACGTTAAGGGCAACTTGTCACATATACGCTTGGCTTAGTCACCTCACAGTTTATCGCATGAGGAGTTTGTGGGTAGTTACAGACAAAAAACGAAATAACCCATTCCAAGTATTGGTAATTGGCATATGCAATACAGTCTTGGCGATAGTGCACATTAAACTCTCCACCTCACCATTGGCATGTGCCCATCGAGGTGCTGTCTTTAGGTACGTGATGTTCAACTATTTGAAGTAATGAGACCACTCTTGACCCTGAAATGGGGGTCTGTTTACTCTTCACAATTTTTTCAGCAACCCACGCATAGCCATTATCTTCTGGATCACTTCGCTGGTAGATGCTGTGGACATTATCTCAATCTCACAGTATTTGGAATAGTCATCCACAACCAAAAACGTGGTGCCCTTAGAAAAGATTGCCACTCGCTCCCACCAGTTGGTCACTTGAGCTGTCTTCAGCAATGACTGGTGCTGGGGAGTTTGTGCTCCCCTCCACTTCACTCATTGGACAGGTCATCATTACAGACTTCACAAGTTCATCTCTTTGGGAAACCACACTTTAAGTTAGCCAACTCTTGGTTTTCAACATTCCCTGGTGTCCATCTTGAGTCAGGTTCACCATCTGCAAAGTGAGGGTTTGGGCATGAGAAGCTGATGGCCCCTGGCTAAGCAACCTTCCTTAGTGGCAACCAATTTGTGTTTTACATTGTCCAACAAGTCCAACACTTTGTGCTTCAGCGGTTGAGTGCAATCTATGGGCAATTAGGGCTGTCCAGTTCCCCATTCTGACCCTGCGCAGATCCATTGGCAGACAATCATCACCTGCTGTGGATTGTAGGACCGTGTCTAGTGAGACTGGCAGAGGTTGAAGTCTCTTAGCTACTTATCTGACATATTGTTCGGTTTCCTGTGCCACTCCGTATTCTTCTGGGGGGGCAGATGTTGCATGCCTTGATAGATAGTGTGCCAGATTTTACACTCCAGGTTTATAATCTATTCTGAACGAGTACTCCTGCAATCACCCATTTTTTAATTCTCAATGCCAGCTTGGATGGCAACCCCTGGAATGGCAAGATAAGAGGATTGTGGTTGCTGTGCCTCATAAATGATTGTCCATACAAGTTGAGGTGAAAATGGCTACATCCCAATGTAGTACAATGGCCTCTCGCTTGATTTGAGAGTACCGTTGTTTGGTGGAGGTGAATGCACGGCTGACATTTGCAATTGGGGCTCACTCCCCACACGTTTGTAGTTGTGACAGAACTGCCTCTACTGAGAGTTTAGTTGCTTTCACTGGGTTGAAATTCATCAAGGTAGTGTCTGCAGACAGAGCCTCCTTGGTCCTTTGAAATGTAGTCTCATGCTTTTCATCCCAGGTCTACGGGGAGGACGCTTTTGTGAGATCACGGAGAGGGCCTGTGAGTGATGTCAGATTTTTGATGAAACAGCCGCAGCAATTAACCATCCCCAAATGGCTGTGCACCTCAGTGTCAGATGTGGAGGAGGCCAATTTGAAATCCAAGACTTTGGCTAGGTCTGGAGCCACATCTTCCGCAGGGAAACAGTACCCAAACAAACTCATCCGTAATTTAAAGAACCCACACTTGCCCCATGTGTAGGGTAAGCTCACACTCTTGGATCCTTTACAGCATCTTCTGGAGTTTCACATGATTTTCCAGAAGCGATGATGCATAAACAAGGGTATCATCAGTCACATTGATGACACCCCTCGGTACTGATATCATGTCTTGTATTGGGTTCTGAAATACTTCTGCCACACTTGAGATATGGCAAAATTCAATCACTTGTAATGGTGGAGGCCTAGGTGCCTCTCCTTTTTAATCAGCAGATTGGGGAGATGCATATCCAGTTATCGGGCCTTATTACTAGTTTGGCGGTGTGACTGCCGTGGGACCATGTCTGCCAGCAGCCCATGGCAGTGACAGTCCAAAGATCGCTCTATTACGAGTTGACCACAGGGCCGGCGGTGTGGAGATGGGGATCTTGCAGCGGTAGTGAGTACTATTATCAAATATATTGATGCCTGTGTTTGCATTTCAACTGAATATGTTTAGGATGCACACATATGCATGACATATGTGGAAAAATACCATTTACCAGTTGCCGGGGTTCAGCCAATATGTAGGCAGTCCTAGCAATGGGTGTATGGTATGAAAAAGACTCACCTGAAGATCACCACAAACAGAGTCATAATCCTCAGGGTGAAGATCCTGCTGTGAAGGGGGATTTTGGAGAAAGGGAACAATGTCAGAATCTGCCTGGAAGAAAAAAGGGGTGAGTAGACATCCCAAATCCTTCGTCACCACCACCTTGAAGCAGGAGGCTGGACCACAGCGTTCTGCTCGTGGACCAGGCAACTTGTAATACAGACGGCAATGCAGCTCCCCTGTTCCACCCTTTGACGGCTGCCTTTCTCTGACCGTGAACCAAGTGGTCAGCAGTCTGCTAGTGGTCTTGGCGGTCCAGCAGCGGTTGTCGCAAATCTGATCAGCGCAACTAATAATATGGCAGATGGACCACTGAGGTCACCGCGCTTGGATAGCCACCGCCAAAACGGCGGTCCACGAGACAACCAAACTCGTAAGAAGGCCCATAGTGTTACCAACCAGGTTGTTTTGGTTAGCGAGAGTATGACTATCAGGGACACCCATGGGGTGGGTCCCTTCACTTTCTCTACAATGTCTTTCTCCTCTAGCTTCTTTATTTGGGTCTACATATTTGGCTGTAAGTAGAATACCAATGGACGATGCCTTAGCACAATGGTTGCAACAGATTGGGCAATATGCAGTTCAGTGACTTTCCCTTTGCAACAGTCTATTCCTCTGAAAAGATCTTGAAACTCAACCCGCAGACTGCTCATATCTGTACCAAGTAGTTTAAAAGCAAATTCTATCAGGTGGAGTCTCTCAGTAATCTGTCAGCTCAGTAACTTGCCAGTCCTACCTTCACTAACGTATACTTCAGATAGTTCTGTGATCTAGTCATGCATGGTGTTGGTTAAAAAAATGCTTGCCAGGCTAATGGTTGAGCTTGGCCTTATGTAAATACACTGAATTTTGCAGGTCTCAATGATTCTTTAGCATCAATGGTTTTGTAAATGTTTCTGGTCATTGTATTAATAGAAATTCTTGCATCGATGATTGCTGTGACAGATCTGTTCCCAGAGGAACATGGAATTTTGAAGGGAATTGCTCTTCCGATCTAATTTGACCCACTGCAAATACATTGTGAACAGTCGCATCTCATTCACTGTCGTCTATATTGTCGTCATTCCCCTCCCCAGGAGGACCAGTGATAACATTTACTTTGTTGGTTGGTGCTGTTTTCAGCCTGTGATTGAATCAGGAGACTTGTGAAAAGTGATTCACCTTGCCATACGATGGCTGTTGTTGGACGATCACTTGGCTCCTGGAATAGGTCGCCACAGCACCCTGGCAGTCGTTGAGAATTTGGTACTCTTTTGCTTTTTCTGTGAGTTTGTGATCGGAAGCTAAGTTTATAGGCTGATGCAGCACTGTGTCGATGTGCGACGCTCTTGTCTTCGACTGTTCTTTCGACCACCCCACTAATCAAAATTTCTAGCAAGGGCTCCCCTTGTTCCTAGAGAATCTGTTTCCTCAGCTTAGAAGAGGTACAGACTAGAATGATTTGGGCCCAGATCTCTTCAGTTTTTACTTTACTAACTCTTTGAGCGTAGGATAGTTGGTATTGATGGATTCTTCAGGGTCTTGTCATGCTTGCCTGAACCGTAACCTCTCGTAATCACGACTAGCCAGGGTTCAAAATTAGTCTTTAGAGCGGAGGCATTGTTTTATATGTGTTTTATATGTGAAAGGGGCAGTGGCGGCTGGTGACATTTGAAAGTGGTGAGCCGTAAAATTTGTGTTTGAGTGCACCGCGGCGAGCGTGCGTAGCAAGCGAGCCCAAACAACCTAAGGGGGTTCCGGGGTGGTTATTCCCTCCGGGAAAATTTTGAAAGAAGAGTGGGAAAATGGTGCATTTTCAAGCAAATTTGAGAAAGCAAGAAGGTTAATAAAGCAATTGTGAAAGTGCAGTTATTACATTAATAAAGAGATGTCATATAAGAACATAGGTACCATCCTAGCTACTAAATACCCAACTGCACCAGAAAAGCACCAAACACACCACAAATCTACCCCTTAGACCCCATTCCTTTTGGTGCATACATTGACGTGCCATGTGGCAAAGAGCCACCTATAGCACACATGGTACCCCCAATGCAATGACAACCAGATCTCTGCGCATCCACCCTGGCAGCAGGCAATGCACTAAAGCAAATCTCCTTCAGAGCTCAAGTTCAACAAGGGACAACATCAGCGGCGAGCACTGTGGCAGCTCGCCAGGGTAGGAGGCGACCTTCCATGCAGGGGATGCCAGAGGACAACAGGCAGATTACAGAGGACAGACAGACAGCATCTGCAGGCCGAGCCCTCCCTACCTGAGTGGCTTTGTGGAATTCCTTTTTCAGCCCTGCCACCGATATTGTGACTGGAGCGACCGATGAGCCTGTGCCGTGCTGCCTGGATCTCGTGCACTCCTGTGGTCTGCAGCGCCTTCTCCTTTTGTATAAACCAGGTCTGGTCCTGAACGGGGAACAACCTTTACAACGCAACTTTTACAACGCACTACCTTTACAAAGCATTTTTTACAACGCATAATCCATTACAACGCATGACATTACAACGCATGACACTACAACGCATTTTTAAAAACTACCTTTACAACGCATTCCATTACAACGCATACTACCATTACAACGCATACCATTACAACGCATAATATTACACTACACTATCCAACACTTACCCTACTGTTGCACCCCCTGGAGTTAGAATAGTAATTTTTACCCCTATACTATCCAACACTTACCCTACTGATGCACCCCCTGGAGTTAGAATAGTAATTTTTACCCCTATACTATCCAACACTTACCCTACTGTTGCACCCCCTGGAGTTAGAATAGTAATTTTTACCCCTATACTATCCAACACTTACCCTACTGTTGCACCCCCTGGAGTTAGAATAGTAATTTTTACCCCTATACTATCCAACACTTACCCTACTGTTGCACCCCCTGGAGTTAGAATAGTAATTTTTACCCCTATACTATCCAACACTTACCCTACTGTTGCACCCCCTGGAGTTAGAATAGTAATTTTTACCCCTATACTATTCAACACTTACCCTACTGTTGCACCCCCTGGAGTTAGAATAGTAATTTTTACCCCTATACTATCCAACACTTACCCTACTGTTGCACCCCCTGGAGTTAGAATAGTAATTTTTACCCCTATACTATCCAACACTTACCCTACTGTTGCACCCCCTGGAGTTAGAATAGTAATTTTTACCCCTATACTATCCAACACTTACCCCACTGTTGCACCCCCTGGAGTTAGAAAAGTAACTTTTACCCCTATACTATCTAATACTTACCTTAAATGTAATTTAATATTATGCGTTGTAATGGTATGCGTTGTAAAGATAGTATGCGTTGTAATGGAAATGCGTTGTAAAGGTATTTTTTAAAAATGCGTTGTAGTGTCATGCGTTGTAATGTCATGCGTTGTAATGGATTATGCGTTGTAAAAAATGCGTTGTAAGTGCATGCGTTGTAAAAGTGTGCGTTGTAACATCATACATCCGTCCTGAACTGGCGAGCCTGCGTGTACTTACTACTGGTGTTGCGCAAGGGAACAAAATGCGGAGGGAGAGCAGTCCCAGCAGAGGGCCTCCGACCATTCCAAAAATCGAGAGCGCCGCCTGAAGGAAAGGGAATATTTGTTCTAATACTTATCTAAGCGCTGCATCACACTCCGCCAGGCAACTGAGCACCTCTGATCTCCACCCCTCACACTCATCACCCAAGTCACTGCAGTTAGGGCACACAAGCATCCTCCTCATCTGTGTGTG